>NC_141154.1:52531031-53131531 GCF_053477565.2 Lygodium microphyllum
GAGATACATGCTGAAATCTGTGGACAGGGGTTAATCAAAAATTGGTTTTATCATTAGCATATGCTACACTTGCTTTATAGCCTTTGGATGCTATTTCCAAGAGCGTGTTGGTACTATGTTTCCTCATCTAGTCCTTTAGAATATTGCATTTCAGTTTTGAGCCCACTCTTATTGTAATTGAGTTGTCATCTCTTTGTAGCTAGTCATCTCTAGACTGCTCTGTTTATCCTCTGCATCATTTGCTACCTAGGAATTGCTATGTTTGGCATCTACTTTAGCCATTATTTCTAGCTCAACTTCATAATTAGCATACAATATAGAGTTTGGGTCCATTCTAGAGAAGGATACGCTTCAACACTCCCTCAAGTTGCTCCCATGAGAATGAGTGTCTATTGGGCAGCCCTTTGTTGGTGGGTCATTGAATGCAGTAGAGAGTGTCAAATTATTATTCGGATTTGGAGTTGACTTCAATATTCTGGATATGTTTGGAAGATGCCCTACAAATGGTCTATGAAGTACGTCATCCATTTGTATGCTTCTACGGGAGGTAACATCTATCAAAAGTGTGGAAGTGATGGAAGCACCACCCTTCATTGTGCTATTGCTGGTCGGTCCATAACTAGAGAAAACTCTCCAATGCTTTTAACACAACCAAATGCTACAAGGCCTACAATAGTTAACGACAGTGAAGAACACCACGACATCTCCCATATTATACCCCTACAATCAATAGATTAGCATGGTACTTAGTTTGACATTGAGACACATCTATTATCAATTGGGGCTTGCTAGTTTGTGTGTGGAAATTGGTACCTACCTAAAAGTAATGAATGGCCTAATTAGATAGAAAAAGCTTTCATGATGATGTAGACATACTGGTATGCATAACAACTCATCCTTATGAGCTTGGTATAATTGTGTTGCATGCAACTAGGACTATGAGGAGAATCCATGGCAATCATGACAATGGAGCTACAAAATGGAAGAGGAAATTAGATATGTTTGGTATTAAATGTGCTTTGGTCGGTTGCTTCAATAGCATTCACTAGTTGCAAAGCATTGTTGGTATTGAAGGGATCCAAGGAAAGGTCCATTTCTTTCACACAATTTGTGGTAACAAGTGTAGAAAAGAGAGTCTTGTGTTGCTCTACTACTAGCAAACACATAATAGTATCAGAAGTCAAGCATATGTGGAAGAGATAATTATACATGCATTTTGCATGATGCTGAATACTCTTGAGTAGTATGTGCAAGGTATCAAAATCATGCTCTTACATCAAGCTCTATTGAGCAGGGCTGATGTTGATCATGGTTTAGATCCAAATTGAGTATAGTATTCTAGATAAAAGAGGAATGATGCCTAATGGCTTATGCCTAGATTGATGTCATTGATCAGTGTAGTTTGTTTCTTTCATCCAAGGTCTAGTGGTATATAAATAGGCTATTCGATGTAAGAGGAGTTGTTTATTGACATGTATATAACTTTATGTTTTTTATGTGAAAATTTGAAATGAGAGCCATGATTTCTTAGAAGAGGAGCACAATTCATGGACACCTACAACCTTGCTCATCCCATAAATGGGAAGTTGGTGAAGGTTGGAAGATAATATGTCACTCCATGCACCTTGAGCACGAGTAAGTCATCATAATTAAATGATGGCTGCAACACATCTAACTTTAGGACAACCAGGTACCATATGTGGTAGTTTTGTGGAGTTGATTTATATGTGTACAAATTTCTAAAGTGAAATGTGGATGGTTTCATGAAGAATAACGTGCATAGTGGTCAAAACTACTATTGAAGGTTCCTAATAAATGACAACTCTGTGAGCTAGTATAGAATATGGCTATTATGTCTATTGTGGTCCCTTCAATTGTGTACTATTACTATTGAGTTGCAACGTTTTAAGCGATTTTCTTGAATATCAGGTGCTTACAACTGCTAAAGATGTAGCAAAAGGAGTAGCTGAATTATAACAGAGCATGATAGAATCACTCAAGCTTGATATAGAAGATAGTATCGTAAAAGACAAGGCTATTGATGAATTTGCAAAAATCACAGGATTAGAATCTCATAGGATGAGCTATGAAAAGCTGCATCGGAAAAGCTCAAAGGAGCTAGTCAAGATTCTACTTTTGGACACGTATGCTCTATGTAAGTTCCTTTCACTTCTAGCCAGATTGAAGTTGACTTGATGGTTAGTTTGCTTTTGCTTTCGGGGTTGAAGGTGATTGAGTCATTAATGGAGAACTTGACAACAAGAGCATGGCAGGCTTTTGGAACTGCTTTGAAAGGTAGGGTGAATTTCATTCAAAAGTAAGCACTTAAAGAGCTTTTTTTTTTGTTTTGGGTTGGGTTGGGGGGGTTGGGTTTCAGTAGTGGCAAGCTATTTTTATAGACTTTCGATAATACAAGAGACAGAACTCTAAGAATAAAGAAGAATGATTTTTGTGGCTTGGATAATTTAATCTTTGTGCAGAATAAAGTAATTGATTGAAAACTTTGCTGAGACATTTCAATAGTAAGGAAGCTTCTCTTACAAAGCTGGAACTCTTGCCCCAGGATTTCTTCAGGTGCCTTTTTGATACATATTTTGACAATTCTAAGCAATGCTAGGATAAATTAAAAGTACTCTGAAGGGTTTCCCAGTTTGGGTCTTAACACTAGCTTTTCCTTGTGGGATGTATTGAAGGGTTGTAGGGCTATAACATCTAAGGGCTTGGAGGTCCTTGAGTATGTTGGGTTTTGCTAGTCTACTTGAAAGAGGTTTATTCTATCACTTTTGGTTGCATCTTGAAGACATATGGGCATACATCCAAAATCTTGATATGAATTCACAAATTTTTCCATTTTGGTTATATCCATCTACAAGTGTGTATCCTAATCATGGTATAATATTTTTGCTTTTGTCTTAACAGGTGCTACAATGGTGAGAAGAGTTAGTGCAACATTGATGCTGAATTGTAGGGTAGGCTATATGTGCCATCTAAGTATTTCGTAATGCTCATGTGAAGTACATGAGTGTTAGAAATATCCTATTGATATGTAGGAACTCAAAGATCAATGGTTTTAGTATGGGCCAGTAGTATTTAAGCATTCAAGGTCTAAAAGCATGTATTGAGGCTGATGTTAGGGAAAATTGTATTAGAGGCTTGCTATGTCGAGGAAGCAAGAGATCTTCTAGACAGGTACACTTTAATATTTTTCGTTGCATAATATTTTCAAGCCTAAAGGCAATGGAGTGAGAATAGAGGAATAATGCATAACTTTTCCCTTTTCTTCACAGATATGGATTGCATGAGCATATAATTCTCTCAAGAGCACAAGGGTCAAGAAGGTACCCATACGATGGGCAATAGTGTGAAGAATGGGCTTCTTATATATCATCATTGAGGTATGCTGTTTCATTGAGCCTTTCTGTTTTCCTTTCCATTTAAGTTTAAATACTGTTTAAAAACAAGTTAATATGTTTGGTTATTGTCATCCTATTCATTGGCATGAGAACCTGTTGCTATTTGAGTTGTTGCTGGTCATGACACTGCTGTTGAAGGTTATTGAGTATTGCTTCTTACAACCAAGGACCTTTTGCTATCATCAATCGATGTGCTACTATTGCTACCCCTTTGAAGTCTTTCCATACCTGTACTTTATAGCCAAATGAATCCAAGATTTATTGGTGTCAAAATTTGGAGATGAGAGCTAGGGAACAATTGGGTGCGCAAGCAGTAATTGAAAGGAAATTTGTTTTGCCCAAAATCAAATCTCTGAGGCCATTGGAAAGCATGCATATCAACATTTTTTTCGTTTGAATGCAATGGTGAAGTGAAACTATTTTTTGGAGCTTATTACTACAGACAATGTATTGTGGTTGAAAGTGGCCATGAAAGTCTAGTTGTGGATACCACTACATGTATGAGTGTCTTGCAAAATGGTTTTGTTCCATTTTCATGGGATTGTATTAGACCAATACAAGAATTGTTACACAAATTTATTCCACTTCAACATGGAAACAATATCATCGCATATGAGACAAAAGATTTGAGACCAAGGTCACATTTGATTAAGATAGGTTGCATTGGTTGCATTCCTCCTTGGCTAGAGGAAAATGATGTTGTCTATATGAAGTCTCATCTAGATGCTTTATGCGAGCCAAATGACCTCAAATGTGCCGTTATAAGAGCAGTACACTATGAAATGAAGCAAGTAAAAGTGGGCTGGCTAACTAATGTACACTTGCAAGAAAATATTTGGAAAGTGAGAATAGAGGATCAAGATTGGAAGGATTGGTGGCTATGTGTATCCACGAAAAAGCAATGGCAAGTACTCAAAACAAAAGCAATTGCAATTGACAATAAAAGAAAGATTGTACCTACCATGTGGCGTTCGCATGAGCATGAGGCAACAATGTTCTCATGGTATGTTTATTGAAGTCTTTTGTTTTGTATTGCTTAATGTAATTTACATTTTCAAACATTATGACGGTATGTTTATTGAAGTCTTTTGTTTTGTATTGCTTAATGTTATTTACATTTTCAAACATGCATTGCAAACACTTTCTTATTGTTACCATGCCTATGTAGGTTTGCCATGCCGACTTCTAATCTAGAGATGATGGCTCTTTTGAAAAAAATGATGAGTGAGGATCCCAAACTACTTGGGCTTGTGGATTCAGTTGTGGAAGAAGTGAAAGGTAACTAACTCTAATAACTAAATTTATACCTAATTTTATTACTAATTCATGTGTTCTAATCCAAGTGTTAATTTATTTTGATGTATTAATTTATGTCTTAATTTGTTTAATTTATTTTGATCATTAGATGTATGTTATTGATCCTTACTTACAAATGATGACATTCTCTATATAATTTTCTAGTTAAAAATTTATTGTGTAATTTCTTGTTTGATATTAGCATGTCTAAGAGTAAGGGCAAAGTAGATAAAGTGATAAGGAAAAAAGAGAATTCCCACAGAATTCCCTAGTTGAAAGTACATATAAGTAGGAAATGTAAAAAATAGGAAAAATGAGAGATTTCCTAGTGAGAGTACCTAGGGAATCACCTCTAGAATTTTTTTCCTATATATGGAATATTTCCTATATAAGAATTATTCCCTACACATAAAATTTTGTATTTTTCTATGTAGGAAATATTTCTTACATAGGGAATTTCCTATGTAGGAAATATTTCCTACATTGGAAAGGTCTTATGTGATTCCCTACTTATTCTCACTAGGAAATGTCCCATTTTCCCTAGTTTTTACTTTCCCCACTTATATGTATTTTCAACTAGGGAATTCCATGGGGAATTCTCTTTTTTTCCTATATGGGGATCGATTGAAAGTTCCTTGTGAAGCTTCTCATACTCTCATATGTTTGTACTGCGCGCAGCTCTCATTAATTTCACTCGAGCACAACGCACGCTATCGTTTTACAGGGGATTCCATGGAAGAGGATGGCCGGACTCAAAATGCAGTAAAATATGCGAGATACGATATGCAAAGTTGCAGTTGTTACCATGTATCCTATCTTATGTAGTAGTGCGCTATATTACATACTGCTGAGTCTCACTTTGGATACATCCCTACAATTCGTATGTGTCAATTACGTTCCTCTTCTATTATGATAGGGCATAACAGAGGCAAGAGTACATTGGAATACTCCAAGACGACGAAGGACTCTAGACGTATTTCGAAAAGGTTCTTACAAGCCACATTTCTTCAACCCACCGAGTTAGTACGGGCATCATCATGCTTGTGCTAAAATTAATGTTAGAAGAGACTCTTCAAACCGAAGTGCAATTGTAAATATTCTAAACTTATGGATCTGTTTGTTTGTTATTCGAGTTAATCAAAATAGGAATAACTAGTTAGTCATGCTCCATCTCAACATGGACTTCTTGTAGAGCCTAAGAGTTATCTATGTATCATTTAAATACCATCTCTAGAGGTTTTAATGGTGTTGTGACTTAGAACGTGCTTGAGGCCATTGCTTTATCACACACATACCACCACAAAAGTTAATGAAAGGAACATTCTAATTTAGTTGGAGTAGCCCAAACTTATCATTTGTGTTTCTTATATGGGGTATGATGTGATGGTTTCAAGAATGAGATTGTGATTATTGCAAGTGACCCAACTACCAAATCATCTTCCACTCATGTTTAAGTATTAAATATTGTTTTCTCATGCCTTATACTCTATGGAGTAATGTTTCAATAACCAATTGTGCATTTTGGGATGAGCATGTTAAGAATACTTTCCTATTGATCATGATCCATTACCTCATGCAAGGGCCCAACAAGTTAGTCATGTTCAATCTCTTCGCGTGTACTTCTCATAGCACCTACCACATCCCTAATTACATTTACTTGTTCCTTCCTCTCCATTGGGGTACCATTTAATTATCATCTGTAGAGGTTGTAGAGATATTGTGACTTAGCATGTGCTTGAGATTGTCACTTTACAATACATATACCACCACAAGTATTAAGAAAGGGCACAATATCAATATATGTGAATACGTTAAGTAATCTAATTAGCAAACTATCTTCCAATGAGATGCCAATATTATGTATTATTTATTTGTTGATCATGCTGTGTGAAGTGATGTTTGAACAACCAATTGTGCACTTTAGAATGAGCATCTTAAAACATACTACCATAAGAGTTTACCAAGGGTACAACCTAATTTATTAGAAACACATCTTTTGTATGGAATGTGTGCATGAATAGTGAAATGGGTGTCAATAATAAAATTGTGAAGATTACAAGGAATTCTAGCACCAAACCATCTTCATAGAGGTCTCAATAAAACATATTGGATGTTGATGCATCATACTATGTGGATTGATGTTTTGACAACTACTTGTGTACTTCAAGATGAGCATCTCAAGAATATGGTTACCAATATAACCAACTCCCAAATAACACAAGAGAAAATTAGAGTGTGCATTTTTTATGCAATGATGCGAAACAAGACATAGTATGCAGGAGGAGTGATACAGAGAAAAAGGTGGGATTATAAAATGGATACAAGTTATATTTGTACATATAAAACATATGCACCTAACTTTTATTAGTAACTAGTGTGTTTATTTGTGAACTAAGACTTTGATGTCCTATTATGTTGTTGTCAAGACCTAGCATCTTCCTTAATCATCTTTTTCAATTTTCAAGGCTATTATGGAAGATATAAACTATCTGCTTGAGATATGAGATGAGTTAGATAACCCAATGTGCTAATGAGTTGAGGGCTCTTATGAGGAAAACCTTCTTATAAGGAAGGGTTATATGGTTCCAAGGAGTAACTTGATAAATGATCTATAGGTTTGTGTGTGGATGGATATATCACATTTATGCTAGACTAGACACCCTATTAGTGCATCAAGGTAATAATATGAAGCATTTGATCCTAGGCATTACCTCTACTCAAGCTAATCACACATCACCTTCACTCAAGCTAAACACACATTGGCTCAATGTAATCACACATCACCTCCACTCATGCTAAACATTGTATGGAACCTTGATTGAAGGCTATCACACATTATCTTGATAAGATATATATTTGATTGACTACTTCACTTTCCTCGACTAACACCCATCACATTGATTGCATCACTTTTGTTGAAGGTGACAATAATTTTTATTATATCCAAGACCTTGATTGAATCATCCCCATTGATGGGGATCATCACCATGACTTACTCACATCACATAGTTGTTTTAATCACCTCCACTTAAGATAGCCATGCATCACTTTTACTCTAAGGTTTCATCACCTTAGCTATGCCATAGTGCCATCTAAAATGTGCTCTTGTAGATATAATAAAGGTGATCAATTTTGCCATACAAAAGGAAGACATCCT
Organism: Lygodium microphyllum; assembly: GCF_053477565.2. Lineage (NCBI taxonomy): Eukaryota > Viridiplantae > Streptophyta > Polypodiopsida > Schizaeales > Lygodiaceae > Lygodium > Lygodium microphyllum. The sequence continues at coordinate 52,538,898 of NC_141154.1, forward strand.
TGACTATCCATCACTAACTCATCACCTCTAGTCATGGTGAATATAGCATTCATTGGTTTCATTGCTTCTATCTAAGTCAATGGGATAGTCAATATCTCAACTTAGAAGAGCTTGATAGACAACACCTTGTCAATTGGACCTCTTCCACACAAGGTGATGACCCTTCACCTCAATTTCATCACCTTAAACCTGCCTCTATCTAAAAGGTTGTAAGAAATATCAAGGAGGTGTTTGAAAGGAGTTTGGAAGGTGAACCATCACCTTCATTGACACAAACTTGGGCCAAATCATCTCCTCTATAAGTCAACAACACCTCTATATTATAAGCTCTAAAATTCCCAATGACATAGTTAAGATTAATCTTCACCTCTACTGCCCAAAGAGATGCCCATTTTATATGCCGACCTAAAAGATAATCAAAGGTATTTAAAAGATGGTTATCAACATGATTAAAATATCACCTTGAATGCATTTTATTGATCATCTTAACTCAAAACCACTAAAATCAAAATCAAGGCTCAAAAGGTAAAGTTATTTTAGCATATTTCTACAATTTAAAAAATCATGCCTAGAGAGAAAAACATCCTTGCTCCCCATGTCTACATAAAACCATAAGAAAAGAAATTCAACCCATTCTAATGCTACAAGAATTAAGCCCACTGCATCAAGATATCTGGAGATTAACTTGACTACATGTAGAAAATATGAAGAGCAAGTTATTGTGATCTAGGAGTTGTGAGTCACCCAAACCATAGCACCCCATACATATATACTCACCAAATTATACTTGCTCAATTATATGAATCCTTAGATTCTTCAATTATTTATTGAGGAACCTAAGTTGGAAAGAGCTATCAATCGAGACAACTTTGGATCTCTTGCATGTGTGACCATTTGTAAATTATACATCTTCGATTTACATATAGGTTTTCATCACCTAAAATTATCCAAAACTGCACAAATTTGTGCTAAGCTCACCTCCATTGATCAAAATCACTGTGACATTATTTGTACTAAAAATGCTAGTGTGAGTGGTATATACACAAGTACAAGACACTGATGGTTGGGAGGAGGTTATCATGAGAAATTACATATGAGATTGTTAACCCTGGTATGCAAGCAGAGACAGTGCAAAGAAAGCAGAGAAAATTAAGAAGATGCAGAGGATAGAGTGGAAACGATTGGCCAAATTGAAAAAATGGGAGGAAAAGAGACAAAAGTGCAAGAAGTAAACTTCAAATTCCAAGGCAAGTGGAAAAGGGAAAAGGCACTTTTTAAGTATAAGAGACAGGGTATTCACAAATATTGAGAGCATTCTAAAGAATATCAACATCATAAACATGACAAGTACCATGCTCATTATCAATTGGAAGATCAACATAATAATATACTTACGAGTAGCTTTGTCACATCCGACCCACTCATTATAAATAGTTTTCCATTATTCAAAGATAGGTCCTTCAGTTATTACAAGGGTATTATTATGAGCCTGATCAATTGGTTGAGGCGTACATTCATAATTACCAAGAATAATATAATGCAAGTCATCACCTTCAAGAATTAGCATTATCTTTACTTTCCACCCAAGGAATCCTTGTCCTTGAAAGTGAGGAACGGAACGTTGTCCAAAAGGAAATCCGTTGACAATTATCAAATTTGACATAGCTGGCTGAGAGAATATGAAGAATATGAGATCACAAAATCTGCACACCATATATGAAACGACAAGATGAAAGTGCAACACAACAAATCGTTTGCAGAAGCTATGCTATAAGGAAAAATGTTTAGTTCAAAAAGCATAGTCCAAAAGAAAGAGACCCAAGATAGACAAAATGTGGGCAAAAATAAATTGACCCAAAATAAACAAAACATGTGAGAGAAGAAATCGGTCCAACATAGACAAGAATTATGAAGAACACTCAAAATGTTGTCGCTTTCCTTTTTGGCTAAGAATAGATGATGATATGGCTAATTTTAGCAGAAACATACAAATGCAAGAGTGATTAATCATGTGACGAAACCTGTGTCATAGAAATTTGCATGAAAAGCTATTGTCTTGTTTGTTTTCTTATTTCAAGTCTAGTTTACCTGAACTAACATAAAATTTGACACAAAACTCGAAATTGAGCACTTATTTCTTAAAAGTTTTCCAAATAGAAACTTTTAGTGTGTTCAATGAAGACATATCTACAATGCTCATAACATACACAATACATCAAATTTAAGCATAAAAAGAACATGAATCAATAAGTGAAGAGATTCTACATATATATACTTCTTGATTATCTTCTTCAACGAATTGATTTTAGTAGTCGATCGTGATAGTTGTGATACCATGCCGAGATATAGAGAGAGAAGATATGTTGAGACATAAGAGGGAGAGAAGAGACACACCATATACACTCCCAAAGACTGCGTATTGATCACAATCTACATATACATAGGTGAGACCTAGTCTAGATAGGGTGAGCTATATATAGATCCAATAGATTCTTGTCGTTATGAGTGTGCCAGGTATAGCTTTTTGTTAAGAGTCTATATGATTGATGATTCATGAATGTACTGGTTGAGAGAACATTGCTATTAGCAAATCTATTATTCTTTAATTATCTATTTGTTTGGAGTGATCCGTTTCAAGTAGCCTTCAAGGATGTGAAGCAGGAATTGTAAAAATCACCAGTCTTAAAACCACCTAAAATGGGCGAGACATTTTAAAGTTTTTCAAGGGCTACGATATATAGTCTTAGCTGCTGCTGCTATCCCATTCGAATTTGTGAGAAGAAGTGGAAGCATGCAATTCTATTTGCTATTTGTTGCAAATTGGGGGTGTTTGAGATTAATTATATCTATATGGAGAAATTGTGCCTTGGGATGGTCTTCACAACAAAGAAATTCAAGCAATGCATCTTTTATGCAAAGCTACTATTTTCTATGAAGGTAGAGAGATTGAGACAATTGTTGAATAAGTTGCAGCTACCTAACGACCTAACGAAAGGACTGATCACATTGCATGAGTTTGACTATGAAATTAGGAGTAAGCCACCAAAGTTGCAAGGCATCATTGAATGTCTTGTGGATTTTGGGGAGCTAGAGGTAGTTTTTCCTGGAGGTAAAAACCTTTAGGATCTATACAAAATCGATATGACCTCCATTCCATCCTAGAATGGCACCATAACGCACAATCTATCCACATGAGAGGTTGGAGCTACTTTATCGAAGGTTGAAAATAGAAAAATTAGGCATCAAGCCTTAAATTTTTCCTTGATATCAGGAATACTATATTGGTAAGGGGTCAATGATATTTGTCACTCATGTGTTATGCCTAATAAGGTTCCATTTATCTTGAAAGAGTGTCGTGACTCAGCTTGTGGAAGGCACTTTGCTGGATGGTTGAGTGCAAAATAGATATTCCTACATGTGTAATGCGATGATTACTAATATGTACCTTCAACAAAAATGAAAATAATGTAAATAGGATGTAAAGAACACTAACCATAGGCCGATGTCGTTTTGCTGGCGCTAGTTCATGAACACAAACACTATATTCTGACTCATGGGAATGACATTGGCATCACGGTCTCTGATACCATCCTCGACATCTATCACACAAACATAGAATTTTCTCCTCCTTATAATAAGATGAAGACTGTGATTCATGTGAAGGAGCACTCTCTAGAATTATGATTGCCGCACAACCACCAAAATTGTAATGTAGAGGTGATGGTGTATGAGAGGAATCTGAAGCTGCATAAATAGAGATAAAAGAGATTAAACTTGGTGCTGATATTTTTTATTCATTGAATCACAAATAGAGATCGCATGCTAGTGTGAGAAATAAATAATCGAAATAGTATATTGACACTCTTTTTTTAAATAGAACCAGAAGGTATGCACATGATCCCAGCAAATAAGAGGCATGTTGGATTTCTCGAGAAGTCATGGAGCTACTTCTGTCGGGAGTACTGTTTACGAGTGACATTTCCACAACAGAGAGTACATTTTTCAATCACTTTATTGAAGAATTTTGAATTCAAAATTCCTATAGAGTTAAAATTGTATAATATAATTTATCCTTTGATGTCAATGAATTGATATAGGAGGCAATAACGAGGCCAGAGTCTCAAGAGAACATACATCTCACCTGGGTCGCATGTGGAGAGATGGTTTTGTTGCTACTTTTGTAAGTATATGCCATAGGTTTTTATTGTTTATGTAATTAGAAGCATAGAAGAAAGAAAAATAACCAATATGATCTAACTTTGGATCTTTTTTTGAACAAGCCAAAGATTACGGTTGTCTCCCGAAGATAGCAGAGATTTAGACAGCGACTTCTGAGGGGTACAGAGCCCTTCAGAGGAGGCTTCCTCCGGCATGCTCTTTTGTGAGTATCCATTATACTACTTTTAGATATTTTTGAAAGTAAATTTTTAATAGTTTAATTTGTTGTGTGTCTCACTACTTGATCTTTATTGATGCAAGAGATTCGTGAGATAGATATGGATGTTATCGCCTCAGAGGAGATAGAGGATAGGAGGATAGATGAGAGTGGACCTGAGGTACTGTGGCACGAGTATCTCTCTAGAGCCACCGAGGGCCCATGGAGACGCACAGAGCACATCAGATAGTGCATCGAATCACTAGCTCCTCTCTCCCACTCTTTCCCGCATACTTGATTAGACTCGTGTAACACATTCCATGACATACCCATGACATTGTATATATATTGATTTATATATCTCTGATTAGTTTTGGTCTTGTGAATCGTTTCATGTTTGATAAAGTGTTTTTTAAGTTTTGTGAATCGTCTCATGTTTGATAATTTTTTTTTTAAAAAAAAGGCCTGATTAGTAAAGAAAAAAGAAAGTGTGTACCATGATCCATGTTTTATCTTGCGTAAGTGATCGATGTATGTGTCATTTTATATGAGAGCAGGCTGTTTAATACTCAACATTACATTCACATGCGCACGAGAGAGAGAGAGAGAGAGAGAGAGAGAGAGAGAGAGAGAGAGAGAGATGGAAAGCGTATATGTGTGTAAGTGAGGGAGAGAGAGAGTGAGAGAATAAGTGTATGTGTGCGTAAGGGTGAGAAAGAGGGAGAGAGTAAGTATGGGTGTGTATATAAGAGAAAGAGAGACCAAATATGTGTCAGTGAGTAAGAGAGAGAGAGAGCAGGTATGTGTGTGAGTGAGAGGGAGTTAGGAGTGCCGTGCAAAATTTTTTTAAACATTCTAACGTTACTTAAGTGACCTTTTTTTAGTCACTTAAGTGATACTCACTATTGTATATGTGACACATAAGATGTCGTATAGGTGACACAAAAACATTGCATATTGCGTCCTTAGGTGCGTCGCAATGCGATGTGTACGTATCGATGTATATAGCGACAATATGCGATGCCCATCAATATCGCTACCCTTCCCCCTCCTTTCCCTTTCTTGTAATGAATATCTTTATTTAAAGACAACTCTATAAGATTACCATTTCAAGGAGCAACAACTATGGTTTGGTCATCTTTGTCAGTACGACACTTGGTATGGTCAAAATAAAAAAAGAGACCAAGATCCACAAGTCTTGCAACTACAAGAAGATTTCTTTGTAGATCTGGAACATGTAAAACACCATAGGGAATTCTTGTTGCAAAAAGAGTAGCGAGATATAAATCACCTATACCTTTCACTTGACAAGTTGTGTCATCAACAAGATAAAAATATTTTCTTAATAGGAATAGAATGATAACTATGTAACCATTAGGGCTAATATGTCATGTTTTCCATAGCACTAGAATCAATAATAAAAAGAGATCCACCACAAACATGAAGTATCCTTTCTTGAGAGATAGAACAACTCACATGATGTTCTTCTTCAGTATTGTTGGCATGTGTAGTAGCATATGCTCTATTACCGATTCTAAATCAAAATGCCTCTTGAAACATAGATGGGTTGTATGATCACTCTTGTTGCAATAGTCACAAGGTGAATAATATTTGGAGAAATGTGGCTCTTTATTTGTAATAACATGTTCTTCATCATATTGGTTTGCTCAGCAATCATCTGTAGTGTGACCATTTCTATTGTAATAAGAACAATGTCTATTAGGGAACTTGAGATGAGAGAAGTTAGCACCATGATGGCTCCTACGTATAGAGTGTGGAAAGATATGCCTTCGAGCAAGTAAAGCTTGGTCGATTTGATCTGACTATGTGTCCTCTTGTGAGATTATAATTGTTTCTTGATTTGTGTGTCGTTGTTCATGTAATTGTGAATATTCAATCAAAGATGTACAAGCTTGATAAAAAATGATCCCATCTTTGTTAGAGAATATGGTAACAATATTATCATATTCTTGAATGATTTGCTATGTGTTGTCATAGAAGTTCCAATGTTGTATTGTAACTTAGTGAGATGACTATGAAGATAAATTATTTCTATAATAGATTTTTTCTTAAAATTTGCTATTAAATACTCCCATATAGCTTGTGAGGTTGAAAGATTACATACATAAAAGCATAAGAGATTCTTGAAGAGTAGAAAGAATATATTGATGAGCTTCTTTGTCATGTTGTCTGACCCACTCACTATAATACTTTACAATTCTTCAAAGATAGGTCCTTTAGTTACAAGGATATTATCGTGAGATTGATAATTTGGTTAAAGCAGCCGTTCATAATTACCAAGAACAATGTCATGCAAGTCATTGTCTTCAAGAATTAGGAGCGTCTTTACTTTCCGTACAAGGAATTATTTTCCTTGAAAGTGAAGAACGAAACATTGTCCAAAAGGAAATCCATTGAGGATTATAGAATTCGACACTATTGGCTTGAAAAATACATACAATATGAGATCATAGAATCTGCACACCATATATGAAATGATGAGAGGAAAGTATAGTATGATAAATCCTACACAGAAGCTATGCTGCAAGGAAAGACGTTTAGTTCAAAGAGCATACTCCAAAAGAAAGAAACCCAAGATAGACAAAACTTGGGCAAGAATAAAGCAACCCAAAATAGAAAAAAACTTGTGAGAGAACAAATTAGTCCAACATAGACAAACAACACTCAAAATGTTATCACTTTACTTTTTAGCCAAGAATAGATGATGATCTAGCTAATTTTGCTAGACACACAAAAACACAAGAGTGAGTAATCATGACCAAACTTGTGTCATAGAAGTCTGCACGAAAAGCTATGGTCCTGTTTGTTTTCTTGTTTTAAGTCCAGTTTACCTAAATTAACTTAACTTTTGACCCAGAATTCCAAAATGAGCACAGATTTGATAGTACAAAAGCTTGTTGAGTCTTGAAGAGTCTTCTTAAGAATGGTGTTTCCTTAAGAGTTTCAAAAATAAAACTTTTAGGGTGTCCAAGCAAGGTATATCTACAATTTAACATATTTGCAACCTAAAGGATGATTGATGATGATCTGGTGAACTTCTTATATTCTTAAAATTCATAACATTTGATACTCATAACATACATAATACATAAAATTTAAACATAAAAAGAACATGAATCATGAATAAAAGAGATACTACATAGATATAATTTTTTATTATCTTCTTTAAGGAAATGGTTTTAGTCAATCATTATAGCTCTGATACCATGTTGAAATCTAGAGAGAGAAGATATGTAGAGATGCAATAAAGAGAGAACAGACACATCATATATACTTCCAAAGACTATATCATATTGATCCCAATCTACATATATATAGGTGAGAGCTAGTCTAGATAGGGTGAGCTATATATAGCTCAAACAATATTCCTCCCAAGTGCATGGAAAGAAGTGTACTTCCTTTGCTAATAGTTTGTTGAAGAGGTCTAAATCCAATTGTCCGTAGCTTTTAGTAGACATGATGAAGGTACCATCCAAGCATCTGATGTAGGTGATAGGATGTCGCTTGTATTTATGGCTAGGTCTCAAGCTAAAGTAAGGATAAATCTCCAGTTCTAGAAAGGTCTAAGGCTTGTGGAAGGTTGGGTTTTGGTTGAGTTGGATAACTCTATTAGTGATGTTTGTCTCCTGGGCTGTTCTGTGGGGTGAGGTGTTTATTGGCCACTTGTGTGATGGATTGGTCTTGCGGCTTAGTTGATGTGGTGCTTACTACTTGTGGAGTAGTTGGAACAACAAAAGTGTGAGAGGTTGAGTCAATTCAGATGCGATTGACTACACTTTTGGTCAATACACTTGTTGGGGTTTGATGGGTTTGGCTACTTTTGGAGCAGTTTGTTTCTCATACCTACTAGCTAGCTTATAGTCTTGTGGATATGGATTGGAAAGTGGTGGATAAGGGAAACTTGTGCCACTCATGGTCTTGGGCAACCAGATCTAAAGGTTGGCTTTGTAGTAGCTTTGAGCATGCAATGGGCATCTATCACAACTAGATAGTTTGTTGGCTCCTGTAGCACTTTCTCAGTCTCCTAGGCTTGGAGCATGAGGTTCAAGGATTACAAGCTCATGTGGATTGGCTTCAAGGAAATTGCAACTATCCTTTGGGTACCCATCTTAGGTGTTTCTCACAGGCTTTGGGTGTGGTTGTTAGTGGTTGCATCAGGTTAGTTGCGGTGGATTGGGATAAGTCATGATCACCCTCCTTAGGCTTGGCACTAAGTTGATCTATCGGTGACACTGTAGTCTTATATGGGGTCGTGCTACCCTTGATGAAAGCCATCACTAACCAAACATTTCTAATGGCAAGGTGAACGTGCTATGAGTCATAATTGACATTGTAGTGTGCTTGCTTCTTGAATGCATGTCCTAGAAGTGATTCCTTACCAATGGCTTTGTTATTAGGCATCACATCGAAGATCATTGTGGTAGGCTTTCAGTCTCGATACAAACTGCTACCTTGCATTTTCTCATAAATAAATAAGAGTTTCCCCCAAACAGCCTAAGTTCTACGCTAGTAGGTTGCGATCGAGACTAAGTAACGAGGGTCCAATGATCATGAGTAAGGATATTATAGTCACTTCCCTCATCAATGAGTGTATCAAAGGTATATGTCTTGTGACGAGTGACCATTGTGTGCATGTATGCAAGTGCCACTACATCCTCATCCTCTTTCTCCATCTCAATGATGGTGGCTACTCTTACATTTATAGGTGAGCCTAGCATTGGAGGCTCATTGTCATGGCTTTACAGGGACACATTGTTAAAACCTTGGAGTGTGTTTTTGATATTTTCAACATTATGCAAATATAGGGGTTTTCAAATTTGCACAATGCATTATCAGAATTTACAGATAACAAATAGCACTATGAATGAGGAGAAGAAGAATGATCGATCTCTGAGAATTCTAAACAATTGTCCTACCATTTACCCCCCTTTCGGAGCCAATAGAACCATCAGATTAGTTATCTGAGTAGTAAAGAAGAAGCTTGTGTTTGATCAGTGTTTGATGCGCATTTTTGGTCTACTGGAGAGCTGTAGGAGATCTAATTCTTGGAGATTGCTTCCGAGTAGTCCCAAACAAGGATTTTGTTTATCTTATGAGGTTATATCTATATATAGTGCTTTGACTCATTGAGCTTTGTCTTTATCTTGTGTGCCACTTGTATATTCTTTTTATTCTCTTCTATCTCCTATTCTCTAATTCCTTCTCTCTTTGATCCCGAGTGGATACAACATTTCGACTAAACCCCCTTTGACATTAATGAACCTGATATGAAAGGTCATGAACATACTTATGCAAGTACAACAACAACAATAGGTGATGCAAGATTCTACTCAAACATAAACTATTGTGATGAATATTTTGCAAGCAATAGAGCATGAGATGAAATTATTTAGTGGCAAGAATATATCTTCATATTTGCATACCTATGCTCAAAAGATGGACTTCTTCGAGATGCTCAACTTGCATGGAGTTTATATTTCGTACGGGTTGTTGTACATGAATTGAAAGCCTCAGTACTTGAATTGTACATGCAAGATGCTTACTAAGTAGCTTTTAGGAAGACAATTTGAGAATAACTTTACATTAAAGACACTAGTTTGATTACCTACAAGACTTTCCATGAATGGGTTCTAAAACTCAATAAGGGTCCTCTAACTACAGAGATATTAATAGAATTTGAAAGTGGGTTTGAGCAGTTAGATCTTGCGGAACAACAAGCTCTTGCAAGCTAGAAAAATTGAATAATTTCTACAAGAAGCAAATCTTGAGCTTCAAGAGAAACTTGACAATTTGTTAGAGGATGAGATTACTGATACAAGGCTTAAAACAAAGTGGAGGCATGTAATGGGAAGTTGTTAGTACAATGGTGAAAAAGCATACAAGCAGAGAATGATTGGATGTATCTTGCTTGACTAGTCTTACAAGAAAAACAATTGATGTATCTAGTAGGCCACCTACTTTTGTGGCTAACCCTATGGCTGCACCTCTATTCTTGCCACTATTAGGGAAGATGTATTAGATGAATTGGTTAAAGGCATATGGGATCTTCAGTTGAAGGTCCCAAAATTGGATGAGAAAGGACATGAGGAAAGAGAATGAGTAGTAGCCCCAAAACAAGGGAAAGGATGTATGTGGTGTGACAATTTGTAGCATCATGAAAGGAAGGATTGTGTTGCTTATCAGGAGGCCTTGGCATGAAAGTTCATATTTTAGAAAGATGGCAAGATCCATGCACAAGACAGAGGATTGCCTTTTACTTTGAATTTTGGAAAGGGAGATATGCAAAAGATGTGGAAGACTTAGTTGTTCAAAATGCTTATAAAGTTGAATATACTTCTAATTTTTGTCTACAGTTCGTAGAATGCTTGGCCAAGGTTTGAAGATTGCAATATATATATGCTTATAATTTTGGTCTATAGTTGGGGTAGAATGCATGGCCCCAAGTGATGGTTGGTTCGAAGATTGCAATATGTACACATGCTTTGTATGTAGCTAAAAAGAGGAAAGTTACTGACTGTAACGTGCCCGCTTATCCATTGTCCAGGTATGTTTTTAGCAGTCCATAGAGAGAAGAGTCTAAGCGACACCAGTCGGCACTCCCATGGAATGTCACAGGGTTTGTCACCTAGGGTTTCTTAAGTCCGTCTCACAACAAAACATTCATGGAGGAACCCACTAGGATCGACCTGAAACTTGGGTCGCTAGTGATCAATGTCTCCTAACAGCATTCTAGCATCGAATCTTGGATATCCTACTTTACACAAAGATACCCAAGCTGAAGTAGACCCATGCCCCACTTGGTTCAAAGTGAATGGAAAAGAGAGGGATGTGCCACTCAACCCCTTTGCCCGTAGGGCAAAGTGCAATTCCGGCCCCCTAAAATGACATGAATCGGGGTCTTATTTAACAACACCTAAGACATTGGTAAAACCTTGTGAGAAACCTCTCAGTTCTATGGGACCACTCTGTCGCACAACGGACCCGTCGAGGTTTCGCCCACCGGCTTCCCTCAATAGGCATTCTTTAGTTATTTAATTAGGTCCTATCACATTTATGTGTGACATTTAAAGTTAGATTCCTTAATTAAACCTTTTAGAGAATAGGGTTTGTTTGCGTAATTTACATGAAAAAAGGTAAAACAGTCCTTTTGATAAACAAGTTCCTTAATTTATCTTCAAGTTAATCTTTGTCTCCTGCCCATATAGGAGAAAGTATGTATCCCGTCTACCCTGTAGAAGTAACTAGTCCAAATCACATGGCACCACAATTTCCATCCTTTATCTAGAATAGGATCTTCCAACGCTAGAGACGTTGGGTCCACTACAGCCTTCAACTTCATTCCGAACTAGGCAAGGGGTGTCTAGAGCTCCACCTGACCCCAAACAACTTAGGAGTGAGACACAACTTCCATGGTTGGCCTTTTCACCACTCGACGTTTAGGCCATGAATCCAACAGTGCCCTCTCGGGTTGAAATGTGGTGTGACCTTGGAGATGATCCACCCACGCAAAATATCCTTCCCTTAGTTAATTCAATTAAAAATCAGGCACAATTAAGGCATTCAACCCAGTATCATTCTCCAAGAAAACATTCCTTTATTCCCATGGCATTTTGGAAGTTTTTTTATCAATCAATAAAAACAATGGTATTCTTTTCCAAACATTGCATGAATAGTCGCGATAACCTTTCCATCGCATATTTGGTCTCCCCCTTGGGATCAAGGAGCGATACCATGCAAAAATTTTACTTAACACTTGGCTAAGCCATATGTTAAGGTTTCAAACACTATACAAGATGTAAGTCCTATCATTTCAATAGAAAACTTCATCTTCGAATATTAGAGATGAAATTCATCCTTTTCAATGATCTATTCTAGCGCAACATAGAACGGGGCCTAACATATCTCATGCAGAAATCAAAGCAAGCAGCTTATTAATTTGGAAATTCATTACTTACGACCAATATCATAGTTGGATTGGCAATGATACCCTTGCATGAGGCTTCATTGCTTGTTGTGGAGTTGCCATCCACGTGCGACATTTTCCTCTTTAGGGCCATTCTCATTCTTCGTCTCCCTTAGACACGAATCGCACAAGACGTCCACACCTTGTACCTGATTAGTGGGGGCAACTGGGAAGCGAATTGAGCTTATAGTTGAAGGATAATATTGGAGAAACGAAGTATGGATTTGCACCCAACGAGAAAAAAAAAGAATGCGTGTGGACACCCTCTAAGGAGGTGAAGAGAAGCAGATCCTTCAAGAAGTCTTTCTCCCTCCCTCTCTCTCTCTCTCTCTCTCTCTCTCTCTCCCTCTTCTTCTTCTTCTTCTTTGTCTCTCTCCCATCTCATCTCCCTTGTTATTCTCTCTCTTCTCACCTCTCTTTCTTCTTCCTCTTCTTCCTCTTCTTCTTCTTCTTCTTCTCCTCCTCTCTCTCTCTCTCTCTCTCTCACCTCAACGTGTTGCTCAGCATGTGATCCCTCCTTCTTTGATTCCATGGGGGTGAGGTTTTATAATGATAAGAAGGGTATTATTGGGGAGGGAAAACACAGAGAGGAGGTGGAGTGGTGGTTGGGTCTCCACGACCTATTCTACATGGTGGCAGGAGCATCATCGTCTCCATCTTCTACTTCATCGTCATCTACTTCTTCATCATCTCCTTCTTCTTGCCATCATTGCCTTCCTCTTGCCCTTGCAATGATTGTCATCCTCACCCATGTCGTCCTCTGCCATCTTTTCTTCCTCTTTCCCCCCCTTGCAACCTGTCGGCAATGACAAGGGGGAGGAAAAATATTTTTTTAAAAAATAATTATTTTTTAACAAGGGAGAGCAGGTTCTATGCCCAACATATAGGACTATTACATCCTCTCCCCCTTAGAGAACTCGAGATTTTCTCATCTCGGAAGAACTAGGAAAGACAAGCATTAATGGGGCTTAATGTCTATGGGTTAGGACCCACCATGCATCCATTGCACTACTCTTAATGAGTCAAGTAGTGCAACACATATTATTGCAATTATTTGTAGGTACAAGAGTAGGATTTATTCCCAATATAAGTTGTATTACATGTCGATAGAATTTCTAGGATTGCTTGAAAAGGTATAGTGGGTTCTAGGTCTTTGTCTTCATCTAATTCCTCTATATATCTAAAGATTGCACTTGTGTAGCTTTGTTTTCTTGGAGGCTTAATATCTTCTGAACTTAAGTCAGGGTAGTTGTCTTGGATGTGTCCTAGCTCATTGCAATGGAAGCATTGACGGTAGGGATATCTCCTACAGATGTGCCATATCTCTTCGCACATGTGATATCTCTTCTCCTAATCTCGGGAATCATCTTTGTCACAATTTTCCAATTTAAGTTATTGGACGATTGGATTTTCTCAAAATAATGCATATTGCAATTTCGTTGGATGCATTGCTTTAAGATGATGGTTCAGAGGAGTGTTCAAGCCATGGAATAACTTGGATACTCACTACGGTACGTATTTTAGTAGGGTTACAAACTTGCAAGTTTGTTGGATGCATTGCTTCAAGATGATGGTTTAGAGGAGTGTTCAAGCCATGGCAAAACTTGGATACTCGCTGCACAATATCTATAGGTGGCATGTATTTTAGTAGGGTTACAAACTTTGAGTTGTAGGCTTCCAAGGTTAATTCCAACTGCTTGAGCTTGAAGAATTCATTCATTCTCAATGTCTAGTAAGTTGGTAGAAGGTATCATCCACGCACAACATCTTTTAACTGAGCTCAAGTAGCAACAGCTTCAGAAACACCTTAATCTTTATACTGTTGCTTCCACCATATTCGAGCCTGGCCAACTAACTTAAGTTTGGCTATCATTGCTTGATTTTGGCAGATGCAGTTCCTGAAGGAGAGAAATAATCATCCATCGACTCAATCCATATCTCTGCCTCCATTGTGATGTCTATCCCTTCTCCATCAAAATCGGGTGTCTTAATTTTCTTGAGAATGAATTTTTTCTCTTGCATGTCAGCATTCCTAGGTGCAAAAGATGCCTGACAATCAAGTTATACCCCTTCGGTTATTCTATTTAGAATATGTCTACCATCCTTACATTAATCAATCACATATCATTACGAAGTCTCACTCTAATACCAACTGTAACGTGCTCGCATATCGGCTTTCTAGGCACATTTTTAGCAGTCGATCGAGAGTAAGTGTCATTGCCTCGACAATCCCATAGAATGCCACAGAGTTTGTTGCCTAGGGTCTCTCGAGTCCACCTTGCAACGAAACGTTTGCGATCAAACCCACTAGGATTGATCCGAAACTTGGGTCCCTAGTGGTAAAGGTCTCATGACAACATTCTAGTGTTGGGTCATAGACATCCTACTTTACGCAGAGATACCTAAGCCGAAGAGGACCCATGTCGCACTTGGCTCAAAGAGAATGGAAAACGAGAGGGATGCGCCGCTCAACCTCTCTTTCCGTAGGGCATAGTCCCGTTTCGGCCCCCTAAAGTGGCATGAATTGGATTTTGAATTAACAATACTTAAAGGTTGAACATTGGTAAAACCTTGTGAGAAGCCTCAGAGTTTTCTGGGACCACTCTACAGTAGGATGAAACTGTCAGTTCTGCCCACTCGCTTCCCTCAATAGGCATTATTTAGTTATTTAATTAGGTCCTATCACATTTATGTGTGACATTTAAAGTGAGATTCCTTAATTAAAACTTTAAGAGAATAGGGTTCGTTCGTGTAATTTATAGGATAGACATGAAAACATGATAAAAGAGTCCTTTTGACAAACAAGTTCCTAACTTATCTTCAAGTTAACCTTTGTCTCTTGTCCATACAGGAGAAAGTATGTATCCCTTCTGCCTTGCAGAAGCAACTAGTCCAAATCACATGGCACCACAATTTCCATCCTTTATCTAGAATAGGATCTTCCAATGCTAGAGATGTTGTGCCCACGACAGCCTTCAACTTCGTTCCAGACTAGGCAAGGGGTGTCTAAAGCTCCACCTACCAAAAGCCCTAAGAATGAGACACAACTGTTGTGATTGGCCTTTTAACCACTCGACCTTTGGCCTACGAATCAAATAGTGCCCTCCTGGGTTGAAATGCGGTGTGACCTTTGGCATGATCCACCTGCGTAAAATATCATTTTCTTAATTAATCCAGTTAAGAGTCAAGCACAATCAAGGAATTTATCCCAATATCATTATCCAAGAAAAAATTCCTTTATTCCCGTGTGGCAACTTGTCATCATAGACCCCTGCCATGCATTTACCATCAAACACAAGCACTTGGAATAATCATCCAATCACATCCCAACAATCAGTTTGATGCAAAAGCATTTAGGGCATTGATTGATCAATCAACAAAAGCAATTGTATTTTTTTCAAACATTGCAAGAATAGTCGCGATAACCTTTCCATTGCGTTTGCTCTCCCCCTTGGGATCAAGGAGCGATACCATGCAAAAATTTTACTTAACACTTGGCTAAGGCATATGTTAAGGTTTCAGAGAGTGTAAAGACGTAAGTACTATCATTTCAATGCGAGTTAATCAATCTAGCAAGAGCATTTATGCCTTTTCTCTAAGTGACATTTGTCTTTTAGCCTTTTTCTACTATGCAACATTTTTTCTTGACTTTTATCTTCTTTTCTACTAAGGCAAGGAGTCGCATATCATTGATGTAAGTTTCACATAATCTCCCCCATGCATGTACCATCTATGTGTATCTGCGAACCTTAAACAATATTGTCGTAGATAAAGATTAATAAAAAACTTATCGATCCTTAATAATTTAGGATCTTATATGCTGCTTATGCTATGTATGGACTTGTCGCATAGCAACTAGGTGCAATTAAATTCCATACAATCCCTTTGCAAAACTTCATCTTCGAATATTAGAGATAAGATTTATCATATTCAAGGACCTATTCTAGCATGGCATAGTATAGGGCCAAACATATCTCATGCAGAAATCAAAGCAAGCATCTTATTAATTTGGAAATTCATTAGTTACGATTGATATCACAATTGGATTGGTAGTGATGTCCTCGCGTGAGGATTTGTTGCTCGTTGTGGGGTTGCCATCTGTGTACGACATTTTCCTCTTGGGGGCCATTCTCAATCTTCATCTCCCTTAGACGTGAATTGCACAAGACTTCTGAACCTTGTACTTAATTAGTGGGGCCAATTGGGGAGAAAAATCAGCATGCAATTGAAGGATAATCTTGCGCAAATGGGGTATGGGTTTGCGGCCAACGAGGAAAAAAAGAACATGTGTGGACACCCTTTAAGGAGGGGAAGAGAAGGAGATCCTTGAAGGAGTCTTTCTCCCTCTCCCTCTCTCTCTCTCTATCTCTCTCTCCCTCTTCTTCTTCTTCTTCTTCTTCTTCTTCTCTCTTCTCTCTTCTCTCTTCTCTCTTCTCACCTCTCTTTCTTCTTCCTCTTCTTCTTCTTCTCCTCTCTCTCTCTCTCTCTCTCTCACTTCAGCATGCTGCTTAGCATGTCGAGCCCTCCCCCTTTGATTCCATGAGAAGGGGAGAACATGGAGAGGAGGTGGAGTGGTGGTGGGTTCTCCACCACCTATTCTGCATGGTGGCGGGTGCATCATTGTCTCCATATTCTACTTCATGATCATTTGATTCTTCATTGTCTCCTTCCTCCTACCCTCGCGATCATCGTCATCCTCGTCCATGTTATCCTCTGTCGTCTTTTCTTTTTATCTTCCCTCCCCTCACCACCTATCGGAGATGACACGGGGAGGGAGAAGATGTTAAAAAAATGGAATAACAATGTGGGGTGTTTTCTATGCCCCGCGGGTAGGGACTATTACAGTGATAGTGAAATATCTCATATAGGGCAAGAGATTTTTGAGATAACTAGCTAGGAATCACCGGTAGATGCATATTCAATGTATGCATAGTTAGCAATGATGAAAAACAAGGATGTACTTGTGGAAGAGACATTAAAGAGAGATGAAGATAATGTAGGGACATCTAAGAGAGTTACAAGAAGAAGTGTGGATCAACCTAAAGCTAGGAATTAGTCACCTCCCGACGACTATGTTATGAGTGAATTTGGGCAGGAGCAGAAACAATATAGCAAGAAAGAGGGCAAGCATCTAGGATATAAGATACCATTTAGTATTGAGTCAACCAAGATCTTGTAGTGGAAGAGTCAAGCATTGCATATGTAGATTTTCTTAATGCATCTGAGGAGGTTTACGAAGCTCATATTTT
This sequence comes from Lygodium microphyllum, assembly GCF_053477565.2. NCBI lineage: Eukaryota > Viridiplantae > Streptophyta > Polypodiopsida > Schizaeales > Lygodiaceae > Lygodium > Lygodium microphyllum. The sequence goes on from NC_141154.1 coordinate 52,556,506, forward strand.
ACTTGATGTAGAGACTCAGAGGGAGATTGATGAAGTATTGGATGCGTATGGTTTGCAAGATATATTTATCGCTTCCAAGATAGTTTATGAGCTCGAGGATATGCATTTAGAGGATGTTAGATGTGATGATCCACAAATGGAGAATGTTGCAGATGCTTTGTTAGAGGTCTTGATAGGTACTTCAAAGATACATTGAGATATGGACTGCTTCATTATTTTTTATGATGGTCAATATATAGTGGATTCAAGTGAGGCTCAGTTTATGTTTGATCTAGTACACAATTGTCACTATATGCAGATCTCTATGCACTGGACTTCGAAAGAGAAGGCATGTTGCAATGTATTTATTGATGGGTGCATTGATAGCTTATATGTGGAGATTCAACAACCTCTAGTATATGATGCATGCCCAAGGCGTGATGACCCTAGAGTGGATGCTTGGTATGGTGTTCGAGTAGTGTAAATGCTAATTATTTTAGATCTATGATCTAGGGGGATGCCTTCTTATGTGCATGATAAGTGACAAGTTGACACTATGGGTATTTGACCCTAGGTGGTGCATTGGTGGCACATACCAGAGGATGTGCATATTCAAAGGGCTTGGTTATCATGCCACTACATAGAAATAGTGTGAAAAGTCCTAGAGTGCATCATCATCTGGATTTCTTATTATTCTAGAGAGTCAATGTCATATTAGTCATTAGTGTTAGTGTCCTTTGTATGGATAGATCCAAAATATAGATTTCTTGGACAAGTTTAGCCTATTTTTTATATTTTGGCTATTATTTCCTATAAATATCCTAAAAAGGTGTAGAAAATTTCTAAAATAGAATGACATGCAAAAAGCAAGTTACTTTTCAGCCAGCTTCAGGAGATCTTATACAAAAAGAGGGGCTTCTGACTTCATGCGCTGCAGATTGCAATTTAAAGGCATAAAAAAATACTCAGAATGGGGAGAAGAAGAAATATCAATCTCTAAGAATTTTGACCAAGTATCCTGGAGTTTTACTTCCCTTTTGGAGCCAACGAAATAATGAGATTTTTCTTGTGAGCCATAGAGAAGAAGCCAGTCTTTGGTGTTCATTTTTTGTCTATGAGGGAGCTCCAAGAGATCTAATGCTTGGAGATTGCTTCTGGCTAGTCCCAAACAAGGACTTTGTTTATCTTCTTAGGTTCTATCAGTACATAGTGCTTTGAATCATTGAGCTTTGTATTTATCTTGTGTACCTCTTGTCTATTCTTTTTCATCTCTTCTATCTCCCATTCTCTACTTCCTTCTCTCTCTAATCCCGGGTGGATACGACCTTTCAACTAAAACCCCTTTGACATCATGTAGTGGATGCATTGAAGGGTAGTACTTCTTGAGACAACTTCCATTAAAACAACCTATATTATCCATCTCTAGAGTGTCAAGCTTTATATTTTAGGTTCAATTAATATTTTAGACCTTCAAAGGTCTGAATACCCTAAACTTCATATTTTACTCATGGCCTTTCACCAAGTATAGGAGCACAAGGTTGCCGTGCTGCTCAAAGTCATGTTGTTGGATATGCTTGTCAAATGAGCTCTTGCATCTTGACTTTTTGCAAATCAACACATAAGTTGTTAGGAGTTGGATTTTAGAGAGGCGTTCTAACTCCAGTAAGCATTCCATCCATGCTCCTTTGCCATCCCATCTTTCTTGTACTAGGACTCACAAGCTTGAAATGAAGAGTTTTACTCGAAGGATTGCTTTGGTCCCATAGGTTAGCTTTAATGATGTCTACCCTATGTCCATCTTGTACATTGTCCTATAGGCCCTTAGCATTGTCATGAGGTTATTATCCTAGTCACTAGGTGAGGTGGAGACTATCTTAGTTAAGACATTTACCAGGATCTTATTCATAGATTTAGCCTAATCCTTAGCTTGAGGGTAATATGATGAGGATTTCCTATGGATGATCAAGAAGCTAGATAGAAAATGAGAAATCCCTTCATTAATGAAGTGTGTGCCTTGATCAATAATTAGCTCAATGGGGTAGTCAAATTGAAAGATCACCTACTCCCAAAGGAACTTAGCTGTGTTTCTAGCTTCATTCTTTCTAGTGGCCCAAGCTTCAGCCCATTTTATGAGATAGTTACTTGTAACGTGTCCACCTGTTCACTCGTAGCACACGTCTTAGCAGCACATTGGGAAGAGAGTCCAGAAAGTGCTTCGCGACACTCCCACGGAATGTCACGGGCTTTGCGATCTAGGATTTTCCGAGTCTACCACGAAGCGGAAGCATTCCAACTGTTCCCACTTAGGACTGACCTGAATTAGGGTTTTCCTAGTGGTCAAATTCCTAGAATGGTAGCTAGCATGAACCCTAGGCAAACTACTTTACGCAGAAACGTCAGGGTTGAAGTGGATTCATGCTGCACTTGGTTCAAGGAGAATGGGAAACGAGAGGGATGCAAAGCTTGACCTCTCCGCTCGTCAGGCATAGTCCCATTCTGTTCCCCTAAAATAGCATAAATCGTGACTCTAACTTCCTCGATTCTAGGTCATCGTTTCCTTGTTGTCAATTCCATCGAGAAAAGTTCCCGGCCTACCGGAACCACTCATCCGTAGGATGGACCGATGGCCACATCCACAACACTTTCCTCGGGGTTGCTTTAATTGTCTAATTACCTATCACATTTAGTTTGACATGCAAAAATAGCTTCCTTAATTAGCCAATTAAACACCAGTTCCTTCATGTAACTTGAACACTGCCATAGAAAAGAAATGTCAAACAAGTTCATTTTCAACAATTGATCTTATTTATCAGTCTTTGGAATACATCATATAATCCAGCCCGAAGGCTAATCCATAATCCGCCTGAAGGCAATCCATAATCTTCCCGAAGGCAATCCAGCAATCCTCAGGGATTACTAATCCAAGTTTCTGCCTGTAAACTAGTATGCGGGCCTCAAGATCCAATCCCGAGTCACGTCGCCCTCTTGTGCAAGACCCAAAGGCAAGGGATTTATGGCCAGAGCCCCCCCTGGCACCCAAGCATCCTCCTGCTCCAAGTAGCGCGCAACGGAGAGACATCTCACGATGGGTTTGGTCCATGTTCCCGGCCCGACTAACAACCCTCTTGGTTAGGTTCAGGTAGGCAGTCGGGGGTAACTCATGTTGCCTCTACCACCAAGCCTTAAATCTGAAGCTTGGGCAACCTCATTGCCCTAACTTGAATTGGGCAATTGCTCGTTATCCTAACTTAACTAAGTAGCAGGATTACTCATCCTCTTGCAAGTAAGACCTGCACTAGAACCTACCAACCTTGTTCTAAGGGGTGGCAACTCCACTTTGTGTTTTAACACAAAACCATGCGACATTGCAATTTGTTGCATAGGAGTCGCATCTGACTTGTGGGATCATTTTTCCCATCAAACAACGTTTCTTGGTCAAGAAATATGTTTGGTCAAGATGTAGGGTTTGGGAGTCCTCTTGACTCAACCCAATCCCTAACCTTACTAGGCTAATAACGTTTGGCCCTATGGATTCTAAAATTAATTGAAAGTTTAGTATTAGGTCATCGATCCTTAGGGTAAAACCCTAGATCGTTATTGTATGGGCGTCTAGCTAACCCAATATTCCATGAATATGGCTAGGATCCTTTGGGATCAAAAGTCTTGACTTGGCGTCCCAAGTGCGATACTAGGAAGATTTTTTAACGTACTAAACCCTACCTAGCACTTTGAAGTGTTCGTCGTACCAACTAGTTATGCTTTTACGAATCCCTTGAGGGTTATACCATTACAAGTGATCTATCCTAAAACAATCTAATTGTCTTGCGATGAGAGTGATCTTTGCTTAGAAGAGATGCAAATACTTTTCCTAATAGATACAAATAACTAAATTCAAGATACAACATTCCATGCAAGTATGCGAATCATAGAGTTTTACTTCTATGCAACTATAAGGTTTGCAAAGACCATTTATTTTCCTTGCTAAAATCATAATGATTGACAATTTGGGGGATAACCCGCATAAAACCTATATAGATTTACATTAAGAACTTTGCCTACAACCTTTCGTTTAATGCAATTGAATTTCAATCTTTAATATGACATGCAACCTTTTCTAGATACAACTTTGATAAATGAAGTTCATGCATGACGAATATATGACATGCAACCTTTTCTAGATAGAACTTCGATAAATGAAGTTCATGCATGACAAATGTCATAAGACTATTGTTGACTTAATCCATTCAGCGGCACTTAACCCGACTTACAAATGCAAGCATCTTCGCATGCAATAGGCAAGTTCATGCTTTCATTTCCGTGCAATGCAACTGCTTGGACAACATCCACTGGATGACAACGATTATCTCATACAAATCCATAAGTAGAAAATTACTATCTAAATGCCTTATGCGCTTTTCTTTTCCGCGGCCAATCAAGGGTACATTTAAATAATTCCATCTTTTTAAACCTATGCAATATGCGCTTAGGATTTGCAACTTGGAAATGGAAGCAAACCCAAATGCATGATATGCACTAACTCTTGTAAATCGTCCAGGGACATAAATTCCCAAATGTATTTTAACTTGACTACGTGAATTAGAGACATGCGTAAATGCATTCTTCCCATGAAAATTAAACATGCCTAATGTATTCCTTTTATGCAGAATTAAACTTCTAAGAACCTGGGCATGAGGACTCGTAACGATGTCCACGTGTAAACTTGGGTTGAAGGCTTCCGCGTGTGCGCCTTACATCTTTGGCTTTGGAGCCATCGTTGATGTAGTGGATTTGGACTCCGCGATTTGTCCTCACTTTTATGCGATCTCCGAACTCCCTCCAGGTTTTGGAAAGTCAGCCTCAAAATCTGCCTACTCCCTCCCTCGCGCAGAGATTACCTTTACAAGGCGTGGTTATCAAATCCCGAGAAGAACCGTGCGTACAAGGCTTATGGAAGCGTGTCTTTAGAAGCTTCTATAGAAGCTTCATGAATTACGTGGAGGGAAATGATTTGGGGAGAGGAGATTGACGACAAGCAGGAGGATGATGATGGCGATGCGGAGATGAGGCAATGGGCATGGCGCAGTAGGCGATGGAGGCGGATTCAACGGCAGCAGCCCGTGAAGGGGCCGATGGCGGCAGCACGACAGGCAGAGTCTCCCTTTTCTCTCTCTTTGTGCCTCCCTTCCAAGCTCCAGGGGGTAGGTTATATAGCCTTTAAGGGGGGGATAGCCACCCCCGTGGCATACTTGCATGACTTCTCCCTCCCCCATGGACTCCACCTCTCATGGACTACTCACCCTCCCTCTCACACTTCTCTCCCCCGCCATGCATCGGCTGAGGGGGGAGGGGATATTAATTAAAAAAAAAATGCCTAAATTTTTACCATTATCCTCTTTTTCCCTTTTGGAGAGGTGTTCTCGTGCTGCTTGCGATCTTCAAGCCCCGACCTCTTTTGCACAACACGGAGCCGGAATTTAACATTGTGTGCAGAGGGAACACTTAGCCACCGACATTAATCGATGGGGGAGATTATTTTGCACTACTTTTGCGCAAGATGTGGGGGGTTTTTTTTTTAAAGGTCGATTACTATTTCAGGCGAAAATATTACATTACTACAATTATGTATTTTTCATGTGAGTACTATGTATGGGACTAATTGGCCCAATGAAGTTAAATTTTCACTTTTTAAATGGTTGCCGTACTATCACCATGGGCTCAATTCCATTTTTTCCTTCTGGATTAGGACTTTGATTCTCTACTAACACTTGTTGTAATGCTTCATGAACTTAGTTGCATCGTGGAATAGGATGGGCCACCACAACTGAGATTGCAACACAACATATGGTCTACCATGTAGTGCTACTTATCATTGTGTATAACCATGGAGAAGTCAAACTCTAGTAGCAAAAGTAACCATCTAGCTATGCATCTTGTAGCAAAAGGTTTGTTGAATAAATAAAGCAAAGCTTGATAGTGGTCAATGAAGAAGGCAAAGGGCATAGCTAAAAGGTAATGATAGAAATTCTTTACACCAATGAACACCATAGCTAGGCCTTCTCTCTCCATTGTGGAGTATTTCATCTCTGTATCTGTGAGTTCTCTACTAGTAAAGCTCACAAGATAATCAAGATTACGCTCACTAAGTTGGCATAAAATAGCTCCCACGGTAAACTTTCATGCATCAATGTTGACATGGAGTTAAAAATTACAATTGGGGTTCTTAGGATCGGTACAGTTATAAGAGCCTTCTTCTGCTCCTCGTAATTGCATTGGAATTTCTTGGTTCACTCAAATACAATTAACAATTTGTAAAGGGTCTAGCAATCAATGCATAGTTTAGAATAAATGAGTGATAGTACCTTATGTTGAAGCACTGAACTTCCTTATAGTTCGTGTGTAGTGGTAAATTGACAATGACCCTGACTTTGGGAAAGTTGGTGGTAATGCCTTCTTAGACACCACATTTCCTAGAATACATCTGTGTTTTACCCAAAGCTGGCACTTCAAAGGTTCAAGGAAAGATTGTATAGTCTAGACCCACTCAAAGACTGTGCAAAGTTTATCTAGATGTTTCCCCCTAAAGTGGACACATAGATCATCAACAAATACCTCTAATTCTTATCTAAGAATGTCTTTGAAGATGGTACACATGAGGCAGTAAAAGATACTCGAAGCGTTAGTTAGCCCAAATGGCATAAGTATGTAGGCAAACATGTCCCATTCAGTTGAAAAATATTGCCTTATATCAATCATCAAGGTGCACTTACACGCAGTTGAAGCTTGAGAAGCCATCCAAAAAACTATAAGCTTCCTTTTTCGCTACTCTTTTGAGTATGTGCTCCATGTAGGGTAGTGGATAGTTGTCCCTCTTTGTTGAGCATGTTGAACTTTTTATAGTTCAACACATACTCCAATTTTCTTGCTCTTTTTTAGGAAAATCACTATAGATGACACCCAATTCTCCATGTGGTCAATCTCATAGATGAATCCGGCCTTCAATAGCTTATCTATTTCCTCTTGAATAATGTGTGCATGCTCCAAATTCATGGGATAGGGTTGCTGCTTGACTGGCATTGCATCAGGAGTCATAGGGATGTTATAAGTCACAACCCTTGAATCTACTCGTTTTAGCAAACACATTTATGTACTCTCATAGGAGAGAGATGAGATTAGCATCCTCTTTTTGAGTCATGTCCTTAGCTATGAATATGGACTGAGGCTTTTCACCTTCCCCTGATAAGTTGGGTTCCTTGACATTGGCTCTCAGGGAAGTTATTATATTATGTATATCCTCTACATCATGTGCATTGAAAGTCTATTTATAAATATCCTTATTTTTGAATTTCTCCTAAATAAAATATAATCATTTTCTATTCAATCTCTAAATGGCTCCTTAATATTACACCCTTTTGTATGTAGCAAATATATGAAAATGGTATTTTAAAAATACCTTATTTTGAATCCACGAGACGCAGATATATATTCATGAGTAACTTACCCAAGCCTTGGTTGGCCCCTCTATTGGTTCACTCACCTCTTCTTACCTTTTAACTCCTAGCAAGATCATAAGTGTGTCGTCTCCTTTAAACTTTGTGAAGTGCTTTGGTAGATCTTGGGGCTTCCTTTGCTCTTCAACTTGTGACCCCTTTCACTACTTCCTCTTTTTCTCTCTCAATTGCATGCACCTTAGGTGGACCAATAGGTCCTGTTTGGTGCATTTTGTCTTAGGAAGGTGGGATATCTATGGATCGCTTCTCGGAGCTCACTTCTAATTCAGAGTTAAACTCTCAATCCTCGCTAGAAGAAGGAGTTTTCCTTGGTGGTCGCAACTTTGAGGTGGATTTAGTTCTAAATACTAGTGTAGTACTAGATTTAACTAATCTAGCTTGCTCATAGTCCTTAATGTCTAGGTGGGTTGGTCGCATTCTATTGTGACAACTTCTCTTTCAATCCTAAAGACATTGGGTTTCTATGGCTTGGAGTCTACTCATATCTGTTTGATCACTCAGCCATCCATATCATACTCTATTGTATCAATCTCCTACTCATTCATAGAGTAGCAATCTTCATACTCATCATCCTAATCATCCTATTCTGATTGCTTCTCATCTCATAGACTTTTGCTCTGAGCCTTTCTCACATCCATGATGAGTGCCCAATTGTAAAATAGATTTAAGTCGTGTATTTTGGTCCATTGCCACTTTAGCTCATTCATGAGATCCTTGAGAGGTTTGAGATTGATAGTGTTAACCCTCAAACAAACAAGGTGGAAAATCTAGAAAATCTAAAGCAGAAGACAAGGCCAAGACAAAAGCGGAATGGAGAATGAAGGTACACCAAGGAAAATGGAAAAACACAAGAAGTGTCAAAAAGTCTTAAATCAAGGAGAGGCGCACAAGAAAAAGTGCAAGTCAATACTTTTGTAAAAGAGCACAAGGTGCACCATGATTTATTTTAAGAGCATGAGGGATCTGACCCTTGTAAATTGTAAATGTAGATGGGTGGTAGGAAGAAATCTAGAAAGATAGGAGAACAATGGAAAAAAGGGCCTAGGCGGCCATGTAAAAAGGGGATAACCACCCAAAGGGGATTTAGGGCTTTGTATATAAAGTTCAAAAAGTAAATGAGAGCTCATTATTTGGTGTGTGGCAACAAGAGACTCACCTTCCTCTCTTCTTCTCTTCTCTTTGCTTGCTTTTTTGTGCTTGAGGGAGGAAGTGTGAGAGTGTGAGCGAGTAAGTGAGGGTGAGGGATCAAGGAGGTGAAGCTCTCCACCGTCTCCTCTCTTCTTCTTCTCTCCTCTTTTCTTCTCTTCTCTTATCTTGCTTACGTCTATGGAGGATGGATCATGGAGGTGTAGGCTTGTGGATGCTTAATCTTGCATCAAGAATCATGGAGCTATTGGAGTGCTTAAGAGAGAAAGCAACTCAATCATCAAGGTAAGCTCACTACACTCGTAGAGACGAATGGCGCATCGACTATGTGAGAGGTAGCCGTTAGTGCTGGCTTGAAACGCTTGAACAATAAGCGGTCCTTGGATCTTGGTGGTTGAGCTTGCACTCGCCTCTACATTTTGGTTCCATTGCCAAGACCAACAGATTCAAGCTTGAGTGCTTGTGCACTTCAAATCAAGCATCAAAGTGAGGGTTTCATTCCTAAAGCACCAGAGCTTGAGATAGATAAGACATTTTGGGTCTTTAATCCATGCTACAAGTAAGTATTTTTTGTTTTTGATGGTTATTTTAGTAGGAGAAATTAGTTTAGTACTTTGCTTTCGATTCTTATTGCATTTAGAGTAGGTTAAGGTTAGAAAATCAATTGGAAAAGTTTAGGGTTTACTGCTGTAAAGTAGGCCAAACAGGACACAGATCTAGAAAAAACGGGAGGAAGGAGAGCTGAAGGGGGTTGAGGCCCACAAGCGAGGGGGCAGGAGTGGCAAGAACCTTGGGAACGAGGGGTCTAATAGCCACGAGACCAAGGGGAGCTCATTTGAAACCCTGGTTGCTAGAGAGAGAGAGAGAGAGAGAGCTTCATTGCATGGACCTACTTCAATCCCATTGTGGACAAGCTCATTGGCCACTACAGTTATACCCACACCTTCTCCTTCATGCGTAGGTAGGATTTGGAGGTGCTCGACAAGTGTAAAGGCCAGAATTACTTGACACGGTGAATTTTGTGTCGGCCCGAAGAAAATGCATCAGGTTTGGCCATCCGAGTGACAGTGATTTTGGGCTGAGTCCCAAATTGGTCCTCAATCCACTTCCATTCGGCAATTTAGCCGAATCGACTCAGACAGTTGGATACTCGGCCCTCGGCCCACTCGACTTTGGACACTTGGCTCTCGGCCCTCGGCCCACTCAACTTTGGACACGTCAAAGGCTCTCGGCCCTCGGCCCACTCGACTTTGGACATGTCAAAGGCCCTCAGTCCGGTCCCATATTCAGCCAGTCGAGCTACTCCCATTCAGTCATTGAGCCTTCTTGACTCGGACACCCACTACTCAGGCCGTCCAAATTAGTCACTCTGACCAACTAGTATTTGGTCAATTGGTACTCATCAGCCCAATTGGTACTCATCAGCTCGTCTAAATCAATCATTGGGCCCAACTTGGCCCGTCCAAATTAGTCATTCGTCCCAACTTGTACTCAGCCATCCAAATTAGTCATTCGGCCCCTACAATTTGGACATGTTGGGCTGAGACTAATTTTCCAATATTTTTTTGAAAATTGGACCAGACCGCTGAGACACGGACTGTCCAAATGTGCGAAGACCATATAGACACTCAAGAATCCTTTCTAGCACAAGGAACAAAGGGATCAATGAGACTTGGACATAGAGGCAACATTAGTCGACCATCTAGCGACTCTCCCTGACATTAGCATCAAGTGGAGTCTTAGAGCACTAATGAATCATGATTGAGTAGAGAGAATAGCAGAGAACCTTATAAACTAGCTGGGATGGCCAAAAATGGTAAAAAATAGGGCATACAAGCCTATCAAGCTAAACCCACGATGAGAGTGATAGATTCGTCTAGGCACTTGTCTTCTCACACACTCTGAATTCCAGCCCTCAAAGCACAATTGAGAAAAGCTAAAAGCCTTGATTTTGCACAATGGAATAAAAAGAGCACACATATGCACACATGCATAGAGTGAGGATAAGTTGAGGAGGACTGGTTGTAATTAACAAAGGACACACCTAGACTTAAGAACTTGAAGGAACTCACTAGTAAGAGAAGACCCAACGACATAGAAGGGTGATCGAATCCTCAAAAACAGGACCAAGCGAAGGACAGAATCAAAAAGTCCAAATGCAACAAGGACAGATAGTATCACAGAAGTGGATCTACCCTGTCTTATTAACTTGATTGATAACTTGGCAGAAGTGCAAGTCCTAGACATGGAAGAGGACAACTTAGGCCATAAAAGCAACAAGGAGCTTAACCTAGGAAACTTTCCTAAGGCTATCCAGTAGTTAGTGAATAAATACGATGCTCAAACCTGGCTAGAGTATTGTGGTAGACCTGTAGAGGACATCGTAGCAGATCTCAAGTAGGAGAGGAAGCTGGCACGTATGACTCTGTAAGGCCTAGCCATGTACAACCATGATTAGTAAACTAGGAACTTACACTAGAGTTTAGAAATGTGAGAGATCCAGAAAGTTCTAGCCTTAGCGGGCAAAAATCAGTCAAAGAGGGAGAAAGCGTTAGAAGGAGATCTCACACTGAGAGAGCTCCTGACAAAAGCAGCTACTAGATAACACCGCCACAGAACAAAGCACTGCAACATTGGCATTATCCCTGCTGATAGGGTTGGGAGTTAACCAAGGATCTAGGAGCCAATAAAAAATCCCTATGGTAGCAAAGTAGCTGGTGGACAAATACCAAGCAACTGACGACCCATATAACTTTGTGGAGAAATTTGAGTAGTTCTCTGAGGCCAACGGCCTCATTCATCCTACTCAATGCTCCCAAGCCTTTGGACTATGCTTAGGAGACAAGGGTCACTTATTAAACAGGTCTAGTTGCTGCAGAGCATGCAAATTTCAATGGATTGAAAAATCTGTTCATTAATAGATTTTTTGAACTTGGATACTCTGATAATGTGTTTGTGCAACTCATGAATGTAAGGCAGAAAGAGAAAGAGGATATTCAAGTTTATGTGACCCATGTGAGGAGCCTCTTCAAGAGAATTGCCATAGGTGAGAGACCAACCTGAAGGGCGGTATCCATAGTATTCATTAATGCAATACAAAGTGAAGAGCTCTACAAAGCCTTGGCTGGCAACTTGTAATATTTCCACATGAAATATTAAAGAATGTTGACCACTACACGCCCCGTGCAAAAGTAGTGCTAAGTCATCTCCCGCAATGGAATAATGTCAGTGGCTAAGTCCTTACCCCCCGCACGAGATAATAAACCCCAACCGCGTTGTGCAAATAAGGCCGAGGCCAAAACCTGCAAGTCATGCCCAAACACCCTTCACAGGAAAGGTAAAGGATAATGGTTAAAAATTTTCAATTTTTTTTATTATTTACCCCCTCCCCTTAGTCGATGCATGGCAGGGGGAGAGGAGTGTGAGAGGGAGTGAGTTAAGTGGAGAAGCATGTGGAGGAGAAGGCATGCAATTATGCCACGGGGGTGGCTATTTCCCCCCCTTAGCCTATATAACCACCGCCTCCCCAGGCTTGAGGGAGGGGGCACGAAGTGAGAGAAGAGGGAGGCCATTCTGTCAGAGGAGTGCCGTCGTGTCGTGTTGCCGCCAGGATCCACCTCCATCGCCAGCTGCACCACGCCCCTGCCATCGTCATTGTCACCATAATCATCATCTTCATCTTCCTCAATCGTCACCTTCACCCCTCCTCCCCAATCATTTCCCCTCCACATCACGTTCTGTCACAGAAGTTAGAAGCTTCTTAAACAAGGCTTCCATAAGCCGAGTTCATCCACCCCATCCCGGGTTTCTTTAAAACCCGCGATTGTAAGGTCGTGTCCTGCGCGAAGGAGAGGACAATGGGCAGAAAGGGATTCATAATGCATAAAGAGCCAAAGAGGAGTTGTTGAACTAGAATTTGACTCGCCAATGGCTCCCAAGAAAATGGCGAGAGGCACTCATGCGGAAGTTTCTACCCCGAGCACACGTGTGGACATCCCTATGAGTCCTCATGCCCAGGTTCTTAAAAGATAAATTCTGCATAAAAGGAATGCATTAGGAACGTTTAATTTTCATGGGAAGAATGCATTTACGCATGTCTTTAATTCACGTAGTCAAGTTAAAATACATTTGGGGAATTTATCTCCTTTGACAATTTACAAGAGTTAGTGCATTTCCAAAGCTGCAATCCTAAACGCATATTGCATAGATTAAAAAGATGAAATTGTTTAAATGCATCCTTGTCTTCCTCGCAAGAAAGAACAAGCACTTAATGCATCTAGGCAATGATTCCCTAGATGTGATTCGTAGGAAATAATCATCGGCGTCCATAAAAATGTTGTCCAAGTAATTGCATTACATGGAAGGGATTTATGTACCATGCATATTGCATGCAATGTTAATTGCATCCTAGGTTCATTAAGTGTCGAAGGACAAATTAAAATCATTAATGGTCTCGTGATATTCATGAACTTCTTTATCAAAATTGTTTTAGAAAAAGATGCATTTCATATTAAATCATGAATTCAATGCATCAGACAAAGGGTTTATAGGTATAGTTCTTGATGCAATTCAACGTAGGCTTTTATATGAGTTAGCCATGAATTTTCTATCATTATAGATTACGCAAGGTAAAAGAGATGGTCATTTTATGTTTTATAGTTGCATAGAAGGAAAAAGTCAATGAATCGCATATTTGCACGTAATGTGATGCCTTGCAACTATTTACACCTTGTAGGACAAATATTAGTGTCTCTAAGAAAATATATTTTCTTGTCGCAAGACAAGTAGACCGATTTAGCTAAATCACTTGTAATGACATAACCCACATGGGATTCTTAAAAGCATAAATAGTTAATACAATGAACACCTCAAAGTGCTAGCTAAATTTAGTCACGTTAAAAAATTATGCCTAGTATCACACTTGGGATGCCAAGTCAAGACATTCGATCCCAAAGGTCCTACCCACGTTCACAGAATGCTAGGGTTAGCTAAACACCCATGCAACAAGGATCTAGGGTTTTACCCTAAGGTTGGAATGACCTAATACTAGACTTTCGATTGAGTTTAGAAACCCTAGGGTCAAACTAACCCAACCCAACCCTAGTAAGGTTAGGGTTGGGTTGGGTCAAGAGGACTCCCAAACCCTACATCTTGATCAAGCGTATTTCTTGACCAAGAAACGCCGTTTGATGGGAGAAATGATCCCACAAGTTAGGTGCGACACTTGTGCAACAAGTTGCAACGTCACGAGATAGATTTGCCACTCTTTAGAACAAGGGTTGGTAGGATCTAAGTACAAGTTAATTTGCAAGAGGATGAGTAGTCATCCTGCTACATCACCTTCCGTGAGGATGAGTTTCCAAGTTAGGGCAACTATGAATTGCCTAGCAAGCAATTGACAAATCAAGTTAGAGCGACGAGGTTGCCATGATTTACTGTCTTAACTTAAGGAACATAAGGTGTTTGCTAGTTTGGGTTAACAGGGTATAAACCCTAACCCAAGGATAAAAGGGTAAACAAGCAATGAAACCCTTGGGATCTTGCCAAGTCGTAATTGATCCCGGATCGAATGCTGGATGCATTCAAAGAGAAGGATTCACACCTTAGCAATTGGCCAAATAGACGGCCACTTGATTGATTGTGTTTGTATAGTTAGGAGCACTGTTTGTATTTCTTTCCTCAAGGAACTAAAGATGGAAAAATAATTAATGCTTCATGTTGAAGGCCTGGAGGGAGAGGTAGCATCAGTTACCCCCGACTGTCTACCTGATCCTAACCAAGGAGGTTGTTAGCCGCACTGAGTATGTGGACTGAACTCACCGCGAGACGTCTCTTCATGGGTACTACTTGGAGCAGGAGGACGCTTGGGTGCCAGGGCAGGCTCTGGCCGTAAATCCCTTGCCTCCGGGTCCTGCATAAGAGGCCGACGTGACTCGAGATTGGTTCTCGAGGCCCGCATACTAGTCTACAGGCGGAAACTTGGATTAGTAATCCGTGGAGGAGTGCCTGATTGCCTTTGGGTGGATTATAGTATAGCCTTTGGGCTGGATTATATAATGTATTCCAAAGATAAATATGATCAATTGTTGAAGAGGAACTTGCTTGACATTTTCTTTCTATGTCAGTGCTAGGATTACGTGAAGGAACCAGTGATTAAAAGGCTAATTAAGGAAGCTGTTTTTGCGTGTCAAATTAAACGTGATAGATAGTTAGACAACTAAAGCAACCCTGAGGAAAGTGCGATGGATGTGGCCATGGGTCCGTCCTACGGAAGGGTGGTCCCGATTAGCCGGGAACTTTTCTTGAAGGAAATTGACAGCAAGGAACGATGACTTAGAATCTAGGATACTAGAGTCCGATTTATACTGTTTTAGGGGAACGGAATGGGACTATGCCTTATGGGCAGAGAGGTCGAGCTTTGCATCCCTCTTGTTTCCCATTCTCCTTGAACCAAGTGCAACATGAATCCGCTTCAACTCTGACGTTTCTGCGTAAAGTAGTTTGACGCTAGCTACCGTTTTAGGAATTTGACCACTAGGAAAACCCTGATTCAGGTCGGTCCTAAGTGGGAACGACGGGAATGCTTCTTCTTCGTGGCAGACTCGGGAAGACCTAGATCGCAAACCCCATGTCATTCCGTGGGAGTGTCGGGCGGCGCTTTCTAGACTCTCTTCCCGATGGGCTGCTAAGACGTGTCCTATGAGTAAACAAGTGGACACGTTACACAACTCAAGCTTGCAGCAAGACACAACAACAAGGGTCTTTGAAGAAGCTATTAGAGTAGATGAACACCTCAAGGAAAGAGGCTGAAGATGCTCAAATCAAGAAGAGTCCAGTGCCAAGAGTTCCAAGAAAGCCTCAACGCCAAGTGAAAGAGCATGCCCAAGTAGTCAAGACAAAGGGAAGGGCACTGAGTAGCGACAAGAACTAGCAGAGATTAGGATGGACATAGCCAAACTACAAGAGATGATGAGACAACCAACAGGCCAACATGGCCAATGTGTGCATTGTGGCAAAAACCACTTGCCGTGACCCTAGATCACAACCTTTTGCTAGTTGTGGTAGGTTTGGCCATGAGAGCATGCATCGTCGATTACCTCGGAGGGTCCCATACCCATAGCCTTACAGTCAACCCTACCTTAGGAACATGCCATCGAACTTCTTTGGAAGGGGAGCCCCATTGGCTCTCCCAACACACCTAATGACACTAAACTGACCAACCCTAGAATGGAAAAAAATCCTACAGGTATCCTTAGATCACCGATACCCTACGTGACTCATCCACCTAGTGATATCTGCTATGTGGAGGAGACTAGCAATGATGATCCTTACGTAAACCCATATTTTTCATACGATGAGGAAGGAAACGCTATCCTCATGGACTATTGACTAGTACCAATGATGGCGTTAGGTAGAGGGAGAGGCAGAGGCCTAGGAGCACAAACCTAAAAGCTAATCATGTATTGGAGTTGTGGTCACCCTAGACATATTTCTTTGTGTTGCCCCCGAGAGGGACCAAGCCAATAGAGATAAGGAAAACTTGAGATGCACTGAGTGTGGAATCACTCATCTCTTTGTCGATTGGTCTAGGCGGAGACCATCCTCTAGTTTGTGTGATAGATGATTTTTTATGTCGAGAACTACTTAAAAATAGCCAAAAATTACAAATATCAAGGGAAAAATAGACTTCGTCGAAGGCAGCAAGTTTTCCTAGATGCAAAATGGCGTCAGGAATCCAATGCAAGTCTCGGATCTCCGTTCCAAGGCCATTTGATCCCCCATTTAATCCCCTGCAAGGTTTGGGATTGTGAAGAAACTACTAGATCTAGAAGCCATGAAGAGTGTGACAGGGCCCAGATTTGTAGATTTCGATGTGACAGAGCCACCCGTCTAGACAGATCTCGAATCCGATGTCGTTTGACCCCTCAAAACTGAAAAAATCCATTTGTTGGAAGTGTGAATGCAAGATGTATGAACTAGATAACTTGATTAGAGTTTAAAAGCTCTTAACAAAGAGCTTATGAGGCAAAAAACCATGATATGAAATGTCAAGGGGGGGAGGGCGTCAGCTTTTTGCGCCCCATTTTTCCCCCCTCATCATGCATTTTCAAATTAGAAGAGTGGAGAGGAATGGTCCTAGGCCTGAGATGCTTCTATCCTTTGCCCTCAATCGCCACAAACAGATCAAGAAATGATGCACTGAGTCAAGAGATCAAAAACCAGTCTTTCTCTCTCCTCCCTCTCTCTCCTACATAGAGGCTATTCATGTGCAAGAAATCAAGAAGAAGAGGGGCTAAAGAATGCTTGTGCGACTATGATCGGATTGCTTTAAAATGAAGAGAAGGCTGAGAAAAGAGGTTCAGCACTGAAGAATGGTTACTGGTCGGATCTATGGGCTGCCCAGAATAATTATTAAAACACCCGCAACACGCAAGATACGCGGTATACTTCAATTTTATGAAGAAATTTGCTTGTTTTTGTTGTTTCATGGTGCAAATGTTATTCATATGCAATGAATTTTTATTTGAACCTTGTTTGCATCATGTTTGAGGGCTGGAATTATAGAAATGTAGAACCCGTAATGATTTAAAGTCGTTATTAGTTCTTTAAAACCCGCAAAATGGCATTTTCAGTGGAAATTAGTGGTTTTTTTCGATTTTGGGTTGGAAAAAAGGGATGGAAATGGAACAAAATCAGAGAAAATATTAAGTTTCAGTCAAAATGATAAGCCAATACAAATGAATCAGAAAATACCTATTTTTCATGAATAATAAATAGAAAAAAATAGCAAAAAATAGAGAAATTGGATTTTTCGCGCTCAAATTATGAAAAAATAAGATTTATGTGCGTGAATGTTTGGTAAGGTTAAAGCATGAGGTCAAGCTTTAGTTTGGCCTTGTCCTTTGTGTTATAGTCCGTGTTTATTGCTTTTTACATACAAAAATGATACAAAACAACCATTTACACCTATGGACCGTAGCAACACCTAAACGGTGATGGGGGGGGAAGGAAGTTTGTGCTACGATCTAATTGCTGAAAAGATAAAAATTCTAATTTCCCTCTTTGTCCATAGAATTTAGAGATCGTTCCATAATTAAATATAGGCGACTAGTAGCATGGAAGTTCCGGTGCTAGTTCCTAAAGCAGCGCAGCATGTAATGCTTAGCTAAAATTCATGAAAGGGCCTCTTTCCACATACACCTTGCATCAAGCATGCCATGTGCTATCTCCTGGAATGCATTGCAATTGATTAATAAACTTTGACCAACATTGAGAGGACAGGAAACCTAAGCTGTAGGATTAGACGGGTGTTTTCGTTGGGGAAAGTTTTGTGAGTGATGGACCTAAAAGCGGGCCGGCACTGGCTCATGCACTAGCCGGGCCTCGTCACTACGCACAAGACAACCCCTCGGCCTCGCGGCCAGGAGCGTCTATCAAAATCTCTGCCTTCCTAAACATTGCGTTTGTAATACGTTGTAGTCCAACTGATCCTAACCCAATATTACTCCTCAGAGGGAGTCCCTTTCACATAGCCGAAAGGCTCGAATCACATACACATGGGGTTCCTCCTACGGCTGAATGCCGTCAACCCTCTGCGACTCTCCTACACCTTGGGGATTGGCCCCTCAGTGCGTCGCTCAACATATAGACATTTCGCACACAAGTTGCTCAAGGTACCGAATAAGCGTGTCCAGGAATGTACCATTGTCCTTACTTCTCTTTCCCCTTTGGGACCTGCGTCTACCTATAGCATGGGTACCTCACTGCCTCTCATCGTAGGTCATGTCCTAATAAACCAATTGCAATGCATGTCCAGGAGCTGGTCACTGATACTTTTAAATTCTTTTCATACTCTATGCATTTGGTGGATGCCTAGTGCTCAAACATTTAGCAAACAGTATTGTGCACAAGTGCAAAACATTCTTTTAATGGTTTCCAACTACCGTTCGTGCTTCGTTGCATGGGCCTAGCACCGAGGTGATCCTCGTGCTACTAAGCTCTTAATTTTAATTATTATCTGTCCTAAATGCTATGCATAGAAATCAGTAACTTTCCCATCATCTCACACGGCATTTAGACATATTTCAACTCCTCTACCCTTCCCCGTTTAAATATTGCGTCGTTGGATAGGTTTATGGGGCATTTTGCCATCATTTTATGTATAAAAAGCGGAAAAAACCACACTAGCACAAGAAAGTGGGGTTGAACTGAGGAAAATCCTCATGCTTCAGTCCCCACAAACATTCACAAACATTGCTCTTATTTATCCTTATTTTTCGGAACCCAAAATGTATTTTTTCCCTAAATTTTAGGGTTTTTTTCACCATTTTCTTATATTTTCCCTTATTTTCCTGCATTATTTAATTACTAAAAATTCAAAACAGGTTATGGGCTGTGGCCCTTAGTTCCTTCTTGCAGAAAAATGAAAGTTTAGTTGATGTTCCTATTTACTTCCCAATTTTTATGCCAAAAACCCTCATTTTCCCTTGTTTTTTCATGTTTTACGCGTTTTAGCATATTATTTTGAACAATAAAATGCATATTTTTCTGATTTTTTGATTATGACCAGCAAGAACTCATAGAAAATAGTAACATGAACAGTTTTTATCCCACATGAACAACATTTCATCCATCAAAAGCCATAAAAGCTCAAATTTCCTTTGAAAATTTTAAATTACCGCTTATTTGCGTGTTTCGGGTTTCATGTCCATGGCTGCAAATTTGGAAATCAGCAGCACTTCATGTCCAGCAAAATCACCAATCATCATTTCCAGCCCGTGGAGCAATCCGATCCATGCCGAACAAGCCTCCATCATTCTTTCTTCTTCCTTCTTCTTCCCACATGAACTTGCCTTTAGAAGAGAGAGAGGGAGGAGAGAGAAAGACTGAAATCAGAGATCTTCAAAGAGGGCATCATTGTGCGAGCGAAGGGCGGCGATAGAGTCAGCATACAGAGGGGAATCAATGCCCATGATCATTGGGGGGGGGGGGGGTTGTTTGCAGGCTGAGGATTGAGGCATCAACATGTGGGCACAAAAATCGGCGTGATGAAGGCGCCATCTTCCTCCACGATTTTCATCTTCTCTCTCCTCCAAAGTTTCATGCTACATTTTAAATTTGGGCTCCCAAGGGTCACTTGCCCATTTTGGCCAAATTTTGTCCACCCCTTCGTATCTTGACCGGTTTCTTGGCCATTTCCCCGTCCGGACTCGGAATCGAGCTCTGAAAAATCCTGGGCGTCCGGCTTAGCATCCCGCATTGGCCAGTAGCTCGTGTCAACCCGCACGACTGTCTGAAAAATTATGAAAAATCAACAAGTGTCGCTCGGGTGCCTTTAAAGCACTTTGGCGCTTAAAATCGTCCTAGATCGAGCCGCCGCCTTTGACATTGAATATTTTTCCCTTGATATTCATAATTTTTAGCTATTTTTAAGCACTTCCCGTCACCTAAATTCCGCTCTCATTGGCGACCACGGGATAGGGCGACTCAGCCCGTCGAATCCACGAACATATCTGCACATAAACAACCAAAGAAGCATCAAACTGATACAAAACAAATATATAATAAAACTCAGCACAATGCTCCCCTACCCCTGGACAGAACCAAAGCATGATATCCACAAGGTGTAGGCCTAGCATCATCTAATAGAAGATCCGAAGTGAGTCACTAACCAGCTGCTCCAACACAGCCAAACTAAAAAACCTATCAAAGAGGTTGCCCTAAGTGGTAGTCTGCACTACTTACCAACTAAAGACAACACAACTAGGAGCTCCTGCAAGGCGAGGTCTCCTATAGCCTGATCAAAGAGTATTTTCCTTCAGTACAGTTCTTCTGTGAGGATTTTTATTTAATCAATATACTTGGGCATGTAAAAAGAAGGGAGCTGAGCGTAGTGACCCAAGGAGAACAGGGCATCGGCCTCAGGATCTGTCTCGGCACCCAAGAACCTACCAAGCCCTCGCAAGGCGACACTTAATCCTTTTCTAACGCTCACTTTTATTTTCGCTCCAACCTTCCTTGTTTTGGTATTATTTTTCTAGCAAGAAGCCACCCCTGGGAAGACAAGGTATCGGCCCCGGGTCTGATTCGTCCCCAGGAACCTACCAGGCCTTCGCAAGGCAATGAGCAACGGCTTATATATTTTCATTTCTTTTCTTTTCTTTGATAGGGGTTAGAACCCCTTTTTACACACCTTCGTATCTATATTCATCTTTTAGGATGTACAGAGTTTCTTGGCATCATCATTATTATCTTCTAGCAGGCTTCTCTAACTGCCTCACTACTAACAAGAACTCCTAGAATGGCTGCCTAGCAGGCTGGCAGAACAGGGCCACTAGGACGTCCTTCTAAAACAGGTCTTTCGATGCCTGACAATGTCTTTACAGGAGGCAATGACTACTCCGACCTCCCTCAAACATACTTAGCCTAAACCTGGGACTTCATGCCTTGGTTGCCGGTCCCAAAAAAAAATATCACCTGGATTGGCCGCAAGAAGTTTCCATCGCAGCAAAGGCTTCTCCAGGCTCCACCAAAGTCCACGAACCACAAAATCTGTCCAGCACAACACTTAAAACAAAAACCCAATTAAACGCACCCGCACTAGACAGGGAAATGGCCCTCTTGGCCTAATGAAATCAGACATGACTTTGCTACAAAACTGAATCGACCCTCTTGGCCTAATGAAACAAAACATGACTATGCATAACATCCACCTAGAAACAACCATGATAGACATCAAAGCATACCATTCCCAGGGGAACAGGGCTTGTAGCCCTAAACTAGGTGCATTAAATTATGACCTATCCCTCCTGCATATATCGCAAGAGGTGTTCGCATCACATGTCGTCTAATCAGTCTATGGGTCCGAGATAATAAAAGCAGATGAGTCTCGCTTACCCTCTGCATCACCCAAAGCAACCATCGTCTGCCAAAGAGGGCATGTTCAGAAAGCATACCCCACAAACGACCAGGTCCTGTCTCATCGTCAATAGATATATCGGGACAAGGGCCACAATTAAAGAAGAGGTCTTCTTCATACGCGAAATTAGCCAATGAATCGGCAAACTGATTCCAATTCCGTGGAATCAACTGAAAAGACACTCTATCAAATTCGTCTAGCAGGGCTATGGCAGTATGATGGTACATACAAAGGATGGGGTTTCGTACCATGTACGTCCCATTGAGTTGATTTAAAACCAACTGAGAGTCCCCTTTCACCAATAACTGGCGGATACCACCCTTCTTTGCAATATTCAAACCCATAATCAGGGCTTTGTATTCGGCCATATTATTGGTAAAATTCACCCCGAGATAAGCAGCTAACTTCATGACAATGCGTCGTCGGGGGTCTCGGATGACAACCCCTGCACTTCCTTTTTTGGATGCACCCCTGGACGCCCCATCAAAGTACAAGGTGTACGTCCATAAAGGGTTTACATATCCCGCCATCCGGAACTCTACTCGTAATTATGGTAATCCAAATTCAGCATATTCAATGGGTGGACTGTAGGCTCCATCCCTCCATCATCATTGAATTCAACGGGGATGCTCGTCAAAATTTGTAGGCAGTGATGGCAGAAGACCTTGATCTCCCAAATAAATGTCCCGCCTTCTTGCTCAATCACCTTGTATCCTTTGCTCCACCAAATGAGCTTTCCCTGATGATACCTCTGTTCCAAATATGGGTGTTCTAAATAAGGGATCAGACGACCCATCAACCTCTATCACGATTTCCTTGCAGATATTTGATCGCCCTCTCCTAGACCTGCAAGGCAGTCATAGTATTAGTGCAATCAGAAGTAATAAGGTTTAATCTTATTAAGATTAACCTTATTTTTAAATTCTATCCCCTCAAGGTCAGCTAACAAGACTGTGGATTTATTCTTTCCTATTCTAACGATCCTATAGGGCCCATCCCATTTGGGTTCTAGCTTGCCTGGAAATAATTCTCGTCATGCGTCATAATACAGAACAAGCTGTCCTTTCTTGAAGGTGTATTTCTTGGCTTTGAGGTCGTGTAGCTGCTTCATTCGGCGCTTTGCCACTTCTTGGTGCAATAAGCTCTGCAACTTAAGCTCATCTAAATGTGCCAATGTTGTCAAGCGCTCAAAAAGTGCATCTTCATCGCTCAAAGAATGATTGATGGCAAACCGAATAGTCGGCAGCTCAATTTCTAAAGGCAAGACACACTCCTCCCCATATACTAACTTGAACGGGGTATGGCCAGTGGCTCGTTTGAAGGTCGTATTGTAGGCCCACACTGCCACGTATAACTTTTTATCCCAATCCCGTTTCTTTTCCGACACAATTTTGGACAGGATGCCCACAAGCTGCTTGTTGGTGCTTTCAACTTGCCCATTGGCTTGCGGATTATATGGGGTTGTCTTGTTATGCTTGATTTGCCACAACTCTGTCAAACCTTTGATCACCTTATTCAGGAAATGGGTTCCGCGGTCCGACACTAGTTCTTTCGGCGGACCAAACCGGCATATTATCTGCTCTAAAAGGAAACTAGCAGTTTCTTTAGCATCATCTTTCCTTGTTGCACGCGCTTTTGACCACTTTGTGAAGTACTCAGTTGCGACAATGATGTACCTCTTTTGCGTAGTCGACGACGGAGTAATAGGGCCCACAAAGTCTATTCCCCACTTCTCAAATGGAAGTATCGCCATAATAGGGGTGAGTGGTCGTTTCCTACTCTCTCGACCATCATGTCATTGGCAAATATCGCATCTCTTAACATACGCAAACGCATCCTAGAAGATGGCAGGCCACCAATAACCTGCTCTTAAAGCCTTTTGTGCTGTAAGCCGTCCAGCGAAATGGCCACCGCAAGCAGAATCATGGCACTCTTCCAAAATGAATGGCACCTCATCAGGCATCACACATCGGCGATAGATGTCATCAACCCCTTGCCGATATAATGTACCTGCGATCAAAGCAAACTTTAACGCTTGCTGCTTAATTTTCCTTTTCTCAGCCTTAGATAATTTGGATCCCGCCTCTCCCGTTGATAAATAATGCATTATTACAGCATACCAGGAGGGAATAGATGCCGTATCTATTTTAAAGAACAACTCCATGTCACTACCTTCAGCCATAGATTCTTTCGGCTCCCCAAAGTCCACAAGACATTCCACGATGCCTTGCAACCTTGGTGGCTTACTCTTGATTTCATAATCAAATTCCTGCAAAGTGATTAACCACTTTGCTAGACGATCAGGCGGCTGTAGCTTATTCATCAATAATCGAAGTCCCTCCGCCTTCGTATAAAGCACGACTTTCTCATAGAGAATGTAATGCCTGAATTTCTTGGTCCCAAAGACCATTGCTAGACACAATTTCTCCATGTAAGTATAGTTGATTTCGGATACCCCCAGCTTCCGACTAGCAAAAGCAATCAGGTGGTACCACTTCTCTTCCCAAATTTGGGCTAAACAACAGCTGATACTATACATAGTGGCTACTGAGAATATATAGAACACCTCACCTCTTTTAGGTGCTTTTAAAATGGGCGCTCTTGCTAGCTCTTGTTTCACATCCTCGAATGCTACCTTACAAGGGTCACCCCATTCAAACGAACAGCTAAAGGACAATAAATTTGTAAGCGGCAACGTTCTTTCTGCTAAGGCGTTGATGAATCTACGGTAGTAACCAACCGAAGACAGAAAGCTATGAACTTCCTTCGGAGTGCGTGGTGGACCCATGTCAACTATAACTTTGACCTTCTCGGGGTCTATCGCAATTCCTACCGAACTGACCACATGACCCAGCAATAGCCCATAAGGTACTCCAAAAACACACTTCCGCGGGTTTAGGGCGATGCAAAATTGTCTACAGCGCTCAAAGCATTTTCTTAGAATGATCAACTGCTTCTCTCTCACAGTGGCGGCCCCTAAGTCATCAATAAACACCTTCAAATCTTCAGGGGATATGTCACCGAACGTCTTATCTGCTGTTCGTTGCCACGAACCAGGCGCATTGCATAAACCAAAGGCCATCACATGGTACGCAAAAGTACCAAATACAGTGATGAAAGTAGTTTTCAACTTGTCCGCTTCTGCAATTGCCATTTGGTTGTATCCTGCAAAGCAATCCATAAACGAATATATCTCCCTACCCGCTAATTGATCCAAAATCTGGTCAATAAATGGCAACGGGTAGTAGTCCTTAACCGTTTGCTTATTCAGCTCCCTAAAATCTACACATAAACGGATTTGATTATTCTTCTTCTTTCTAATCACAACTGGCGAACACCATTCCGTGTGTTGCACAGGAAAAATCAAACCCGCTTTTCGAAGCTTCTGTAACTCTTCAAACAGGCCGTCCCTCAGTTCCAAAGGCATACGCCTTACTTTCTGCCGTACAGGACGACTGCCCTCTTTCAACGGAATCGTATGAACAGCAAGACTAGGAGGGATGCCTCTCAACTCATCATAACTCTAGGCAAAGATATCACGGAATTCCTGGATCAAGGCCACATAGTCCTCCTTTTCTGTTGTGCTGAGCATAGAACCTAATTTGATTGGCCACGAATCATCAGGCATACCAAGGTCTAGCTCGATAACATCTACATCTCTTATACGATCTTGGGCCTCTATCGGCTCGTTCAAAGTGATCTGATAGATGTCCTCTGTGGTGGATCCCTCTTTGGACTCATCACTCGATGATGTCTCACTAGCAGATAAATCTTCTAATGTCTCCAATTCTGTGGAAGATAGAGGAGCTCTCTCACTCTGCGGGGACTCAGGATAAGCATCAACCACCACACGCTGGGCACCTCTGCCGAATATTAGTCGACCGGCAGGTATATCCACTTGGCAGTCCGCTTGCAAGATCCAAGGTCGTCCGAGTAATACTTGGTAACTTGGACGGCCTGCAAAACGAATCACCCTAAAGTCCAACAGGCATTCTACATTTGCAACAGTGACATGGACCTTAGTAATGCAGCCTTCTGGCTATCTCAAACTATCATCTGCCATTCTGAGAATTGTGGAGGTATCTTTCTGAATCGCAAGACCCAACCTTTCCATCAGTTCATAACTCATAATGTTGACCAATGATCCCGTGTCGACAATGGCATAATCTACTAATATCCCATCGACATAGGCTGCAACCCTTGGGCAATGCTTCTCAGCATGCTCGAACCAGTCATCACCAACTCGCGCAATACCCAAAGGTTCTACGATATACCCGGTATGTAGGATCTTTCTAAATTCCTTGCGTACTCCTGGGGAAAGCTTAATAAGCTGTAATAAATTCACATCCGGCTTGACTTCGCAAAGAGAGCTCGCCAAATCGAATTCATGATAGTTCGATAGAGCTCGCTTTTCACGCCAAACCATCCGCTCTTTAGGTCGCTGAACTGGCTTTATTGCCTCTTTCTTAACTTTTACCTTCTTCTTTGGTGGTTCCTTATTAACTTTACTCTCTACGGGCTTCAAAGGTCCCCCTTCCATGGAAGGATCCAAAACTTGCGTTCCTTTGTCGCCTTGTTTAGGGTTTCCGTCGACAGGCTTATCCTTATCGGCTTCTCTACCCTTTTGACCTCTTGTAAGTACAGCTCGCAGATTAGAGGTTTCAGCATCATTAACGCGTACAGCCTCAATCAAACTAACCCCACTACCACTTGGTAGCTCCTCTACTGTAGTCTTTGGTCGTTGAAGTATTTGTTTAGGCCCATCTTCTCGCCGGGAATCATTTCCTTGGGCACGATGATTAACAGGCCCTGGTTGCCGACTACCTCGTTGGAGGGAACTGATCTTACTCCACCAAGTAGCTGCTAAATGGCCGGATTTTTCACAGATGTCGCACTTAACATTTGGGCAATTCCTTGGATAGTGCTGCCCACCACACCATTTGCAACTAAACCTCGAAGGTGCACCCTCCTCTGGGTATCTACTTCCTATCAAATTTTGTTGTTTTTTAAGTAAGTTGACATCAACGGCTATTTGTCGATACTGCTCCGTAATCATGTCGGTATAATGCTTCATCATGTCCTTAACCTCGCCAAGAACATTGGAAGAACTCGACTCATAGCCTTGGTCATTACCATGTCGTTCCATCGGCCTAACAATTCGATTAGGCACTGGTTGTTGAGCCACAGGCATGGTGTTAGAATTTACCGCCTGGCCTCCACCACTTGAAGCCATTTGACTGCCCGTAGGCATCGACATGCTAGGGGGAGCTGGTAATAAAGGGACATTCTGCATCATGTTTCCTCTCCCATTAGGGTTAGCCATCGCCATCCCTTGACCACTACTGCCATTGGCCATTGCCACATTATTTCCCAATACTAAACCCATGTTCTAATTGCCTCGAGAAGCATAGGCCGCTTGTAGTCGGGATTCCACCTCTTGTGCTCGTGTAATGGCAGTATCTATATCCCCCAAGGGGACACTACTCAACTGTAATTGGATATTAAAGTCCAAACCATGCAGGAAATATTGCAATTGGGCAGCTGCGGGGATAGGAATAGAGGTGTCCAACTTACGGAAAACCTCTTTTATCTTCTTCGCATAAGCACGAATATCCTCGTGTGGTTCTTGGCGGGTCACGTTGAGTACACGCAACCAATATTGCCCACCCCTTTCAGGGGCAAACTCCCTTCGAAAAGCTCCATAAAATGAATCAATATTCAATATGGTTCCAGCTTCTAAACCATGATACCATATGGCGGCTCTTCCTTTGAGAGTCATATTGAAGAACATCATTAAATGTCCTTCTTCTTGGATGCGACAATTAAACATCAGCTTTTGAAACTCCCTAATGTGGAGTTCCGCATCTTCCTCAACTAGCCCATTAAAAATGGGTAGCGGGTAACCTAGAGCCGGTAAATCCGTCGTTCCTGCTGGAATTGCAATAGGCTGCGCCATGACACGGATTGGATTTGCACTAGGAATAGGGGACGGTGGGGTTACACCTCCCGTAATTGACGTGGACTGGCTTATGGCAGGAAGGGGAGCACTAGAGCTTCCACCTTCTCCTAACTTGCTGCTTGTGGCCCCAAGGCCACTAGATCCACTCCCTCGTAAGGGTTCAGCACTGCTACGCTTAGGGGAATATCTCCTAAAAATTTCAGCACGTCGCCTAGCTCTTTCGTCTCTTTCTTGCTTTTGGATTTCTGCTAGACGATGCTTATCAATAAACAACGGATCAATCTCAGTATCCTTTGGCATAAACTGCTAGTTGGTCCCTAAACAACCAGGATTCGAGAACCGCCACTTTTAAGCGGCTCCCGGCAGACGCACCACTGATGGACCTAAAAGGGGGCCGGCACTGGCTCATGCACTAGCCGAGCCTCGTCACTACGCACAAGACAACCCCTCGGCCTCGCAGCCAGGAGCGTCTATCAAAATCTCTGCCTTCCTAAACATTGCGTTTGTAATACGTTGTAGTCCAACTGATCCTAACCCAATATTACTCCTCAGAGGGAGTCCCTTTCACATAGCCGAAAGGCTCGAATCACATACACATGGGGTTCCTCCTACGGCTGAATGCCGTCAACCCTCTGCGACTCTCCTACACCTTGGGGATTGGCCCCTCAGTGCGTCGCTCAACATATAGACATTTCGCACACAAGTTGCTCAAGGTACCGAATAAGCGTGTCCAGGAATGTACCATTGTCCTTACTTCTCTTTCCCCTTTGGGACCTGCGTCTACCTACAGCATGGGTACCTCACTGCCTCTCATCGTAGGTCATGTCCTAATAAACCAATTGCAATGCATGTCCAGGAGCTGGTCACTGATACTTTTAAATTCTTTTCATACTCTATGCATTTGGTGGATGCCTAGTGCTCAAACATTTAGCAAACAGTATTGTGCACAAGTGCAAAACATTCTTTTAATGGTTTCCAACTACCGTTCGTGCTTCGTTGCATGGGCCTAGCACCGAGGTGATCCTCGTGCTACTAAGCTCTTAATTTTAATTATTATCCGTCCTAAATGCTATGCATAGAAATCAGCAACTTTCCCATCATCTCACACGGCATTTAGACATATTTCAACTCCTCTACCCTTCCCCGTTTAAATATTGCGTCGTTGGATAGGTTTATGGGGCATTTTGCCATCATTTTATGTATAAAAAGCGGGAAAAACCACACTAGCACAAGAAAGTGGGGTTGAACTGAGGCAAATCCTCATGCTTCAGTCCCCACAAACATTCAAAAACATTGCTCTTATTTATCCTTATTTTTCGAAACCCAAAATGTATTTTTTCCCTAATTTTTAGGGTTTTTTTCACCATTTTCTTGTATTTTCCCTTATTTTCCTGCATTATCTAATTACTAAAAATTCAAAATAGGTTATGGGCTGTGGCCCTTAGTTACTTCTTGCAGAAAAATGAAAGTTTAGTTGATGTTCCTATTTACTTCCCCATTTTTATGCCAAAAACCCTCATTTTCCCTTGTTTTTTCATGTTTTATGTGTTTTAGCATATTATTTTGAACCATAAAATGCATATTTTTCTGATTTTTTGATTATGACCAGCAAGAACTCATAGAAAATAGTAACATGAACAGTTTTTATCCCACATGAACAACATTTCATCCATCAAAAGCCATAAAAGCTCAAATTTCCTTTGAAAATTTTAAATTACCGCTTATTTGCGTGTTTCGGGTTTCATGTCCATGGCTGCAAATTTGGAAATCAACAGCACTTCATGTCCAGCACAATCACTAATCATCATTTCCAGCCTGTGGAGCAATCCGATCCATGCCGGACAAGCCTCCATCATTCTTTCTTCTTCCTTCTTCTTCCCTTATGAACTTGCCTTTAGAAGAGAGAGGGAGGAGAGAGAAAGACTGAAATCAGAGATCTTCAAAGAGGGCATCATTGCGCGAGCAAAGGGCGGCGATAGAGTCAGCATACAGAGGGGAATCAATGCCCATGATCATTGGGGGGGGTTGTTTGCAGGCTGAGGATTGAGGCATCAACATGTGGGCGCAAAAATCGGCGTGATGAAGGCGCCATCTTCCTCCACGATTTGCATCTTCTCTCTCCTCCAAAGTTTCATGCTACATTTTAAATTTGGGCTCCCAAGGGTCACTTGCCCATTTTGGCCAAATTTTGTCCACCCCTTCGTATCTTGACCGGTTTCTTGGCCATTTCCCCGTCCGGACTCGGAATCGAGCTCTGAAAAATCCTGGGCGTCCGACTTAGCATCGTGCATTGGCCAGTAGCTCGTGTCAACCTGCACGACTGTCTGAAAAATTATGAAAAATCAACAAGTGTCGCTCGGGCGCCTTTAAAGCACTTTGGCGCTTAAAATCGTCCTAGATCGAGCCGCCGCCTTTGACATTGAATATTTTTCCCTTGATATTCATAATTTTTAGCTATTTTTAAGCACTTCCCGTCACCTAAATTCCGCTCTCAGTGAGGCAAATTAAAATCTCCTAGAACACTGAATTATGAAAGAGTGGAGTTTGTGCAAATGTTATATGTGTTAGCGACGCATCTTGGGGCTAATCCCTGAGGTGTAGGCACGATTTTCATACACCTTGCATCAAGCATGCCATGTGATATCTCCTGGAATGCATTGCAATTGATTAATAAACTTTGACCAACATTGAGAGGAAGGGAAACCTAAGCTGTAGGGTTAGACGAGTGTTTCCATTGGGGAAAGTTTTGTGAGGCAAATTAAAATCTCCTAGAACACTCAATTATGAAAGAGTGGAGTTTGTGAAAATGTTATATGTGTTAGCAACGCATCTTGGGACTAATCCCTAAGGTGTAGGAGAGTCGCAGTGGAGCCGTGGCAATTAGCCGAGAGGTGCTTCCCTATGTGTGTATTACAAGGCTTTATGCCTATATGTTATGGGATCTCCCTCTAAGGAGAAGTAAAGATGAACGTTGGACTACACATTGGATACAAACGTAAAATCGTCATAAGCATTAATTGTAAAGTGCGTTTTAGACGCCCCTGGCTGCGAGGCTGTGTGGTGGGATTTTCTGTCGTATGTATGAGGTCCGGCTAGTGCCATAGCCACTGCTGGCCCATTTTAGATCCCATCAATGGTGCATTTGCCAAGAGCTGCCAACAAGTGGTGGTTCTCAAATATAGGGTTTTTAGGGACCAAATAGTTGGTTTATGTCCTTTGATAAGGACCGTCAAGCCGAAATACAAAAAGAAGAATGTGCTGATCAAAGGGCTAGACAACAGTTGGAGATTGTAAGACGCTATTCTCCTTAAAGGAGCAACTCATTACGCATAAGTGACAGTGGTTCTAGTAACCTAGGTGTTACGAGTAGCTCTTTGAGTGCAAATGGAAGTCTTGGTACTTCCCTATTTCTAGTTAATTAACCCACAACAAGTGGGGGTGTAGCGTTGCCTACCCAAACTCCTGTTGTCAATCCGATTGTAGCCATGGCACAACCTATTGCAATTCAAGTAGGTACATCGGATTTACCGACATTAGGAGCACCGTTGCCCATTTTCCATGGGTTAGCAGAAGAAGATCGAGAACTCCACATTAAGGAGTTTCAAAAGCTCATGTTTAACTATCGAATCCAAGACGAAGGACACCTAATGATGTTCTTCAACATGACATTAAAAGGAAGAGCGGCAGTGTGGTATCATGGTCCAGAAGCCGAAACCATAACTAGCAGTGTCCAATTCTTTACACCTTTCCATAGGGAGTTTGCCCCTGAGAAGGGTGGACAATATTGGTTGCGTGTTCTGAATGTAACACGTCAAGAGCCAAATGAGAATGTCCATACATATGCCAAGAACCTAAAGCAAGTTCTTCACAAAGTTAATGCTTATATTCCTATTCCAGTGGCTGCACAGTTGCAATATTTCCTATATGGATTGGATTTTAATATCCAGGTGCAGCTGAGTAGCGTTGCTTTGGCCGACATTGACACTGCTATTACCCAAGCAGAAGGAGTAGAGTCGTGCTTGCAAGCGGCTTATGCAGTAAGGATAAATTGGAATGGTAATAACTTGACCTTGACCAATGGGAGTCAAGGGGACCCCATGTTAAATGCGGGTGGCATAGGGAATATTATGTCGAATCTGCCTATGTTACCATCTTCTCCTAGCATGACTATGCCTATGGCTAGTCAGTCGGCCTCGCTAAATAGTGGTGAAAACCAAGCAATGAATCCTAATGTTGTCCCAGTTGGTCATCGACTAATTCCTAATCAAGAGGCTAGGCCCATGGGGCAACAGTTTGACGATCATGGCTATGAGTTGAGTGCTTCTTATGTCCTTGGTGAAGTTAAGGATATGATAAAGTATTACACTGATATGATCTTTGAAAAGTATCGACAAATAGTTGTGGATGTCAACTTCCTTAAGAAGTAGCAGAATTTGATAGGGAGTCGACGCCCTGAAGAGGGTGGCCCCTCAAGATTCAGATGTAACTGGTGTCGGGGCCAACATTTCCCTAGGAATTGCCCAAATGTCAAATGTGATATTTACAGGAAGTCTCACCACTTAGCTGCTACCTGTTGGAGTAAGATCAGTTCTCTCCAACAAGAGAGTAAACAACCAGGTCCAGTTAACCATCGCACACAAGGGAATAATCTCCAGCAAGATGATGGACCAAGGCAAATATTGCAAAGAGGAAAGGCCGTTGTAAAGGAGTTGCCTCATGGCAGTGGAGTCAGCCTTATTGAGGCTATACGTTTCAATGATGCTGAAACTTCTAATCTATGAGCCATAACAAGAGGCCAAAAGATTAAAGAGGTGACAAAGGAATTGTAAAACCTGTCGAGGGAAGCCCTAAGCAAGATGCTAGGAAAAAGCGAGTCCTGAATCCAGATAAGGAAGGTGGGCTGTTAAGACCTGTTGGTAGTAAAGTCGATCCCGAGGAGGATAAAGGATTTCCAAGAAAGAAGGTAAAGACTAAAAAAGAGGCACCAACGCCGATTGAAAGACCAAAGGAGAGAATGGTTTGGCGCGAGAAGAGAACTTTGGCTAATTACCACGACTTTGATCTAGCAAGTTCCCTTTGCGAAGTCAAACCAGATGCGAATCTCCTACAATTGATTAAAATTTCTCCAGGGTTACGCAAGGAATTCAAGAAAATCCTGCGAATGGGGCATATAGTAGAACCTTTGGGCATAGCTAGAGTGGGGGAAGATTGGTTTGATCCTGCTGAAAAGCATTGCCCTAGGGTTCCAGCATATTTGGTGAAATATTAGTGGAGTATGCTATTGTGGACACTAGATCCTCCGTCAATATCATAAGTTTAGAATTGATGGAGAGGTTAGATCTAGAGATCCAAAAAGACGGCTCCACACTTCTTACAATGGCTGATGATAGTCTAAGACAACCAGAACATTGTATTACTAAGGTCCACGTTACAGTTGTGAGTTTAGCATACTATCTGGACTTTAAGGTGATAAGGTTTGTAGGACGTTCTAGCTATTGAGTTTTGCTAGGCATGCCGTTGATATTACGGATAGACTATCAAGTCGATATACCCGCTGGTCGAGTGATTCTAGGTTGAGATGCACATCATGTAATAGTGGATACTTACCCTGAGTCTCCTCAGAGTGAGAGAGCTCCACTATCCTCCACTGAACTAGAAACAGTAGATGATCCATCTGGTAGTGAGACGTCATTGAGCGATGGATCTAAGGGAGGGTCCACTATAGAGGATATTTATCAGATAACCTTAAATGAGCCAATAGAACCTCATGTGATCGAATAAGAGATGCGGACGTTATTGAACTGGATCTTGGTACACTAAATGATTCGCGGCCAATTAAATTAGGGTCCATGCTCAGTTTGAAAGAAAGAGAGGATTATGTGTCCTTAATTCGAGAGTTTCGTGATATCTTTACTTGGAGCTATGACGAACTTCGGGATATTTCTCCCAGTCTAGCTGTGCATACTACTCCTGTAAAGGAAGGTACCCACCTTGTATGTCAGAAAGTAAGGCGTATGGCTTTTGAATTAAGGGACGGGTTGTACGACGAACTACAAAAGTTGTGGGAAGCAAGTTTGATCTTCCCTGTTCAACATACTGAATGGTGCTCACCAGTCGTGATCAGGAAGAAGAATAATAATCAAATCCAACTTTGTGTAGATTTTAGAGAGTTGAATAGGCAGACTATTAAAGATTACTACCCGTTACCGTTTATTGACCAAAATTTGGATCAACTAGCGTGTAGGGAAATCTATTCGTTTATGGAGTGCTTTGCATGGTATAACCAAATTTTGGTTCAACTAGCATGTAGGGAAATCTATTCGTTTGTGGATTGCTTTGCATGGTATAACCAAATGGTGATCGCTGAGCAAGACAAGCTAAAAACAACGTTTATTACAGTCTTCGGTATCTTTGGGTACTATGTGATGGCATTTGGGTTGTGTAATGCACCTCTTTCGTGGCAAATAACAGTCGACAAGACCTTTGGTGACATCTCCCCAGAGGAGCTGAAAGTATTCATTGATGATCAGGGGCCAGCCACCGTAAGGGATAGACAGTTGATCATTTTGCGGAAGTGTTTTGAGCGTTGTAGACAATTTTGCATAGCTCTTAACCCATGGAAGTGCGTCTTTGGAGTCCCTTATGGGCTCTTGTTAGGCCATTTGGTTAGCTCCGTAGGGATTATGACTGATCCTGAAAAGATCAAGGTCATAATCGCCATGAGTCCGCAACGTACTCCAAAGGAAGTGCATAGCTTTCTGTCATCAGTAGGGTATCATCGGAGGTTTATCAATGCCTTGGCAGAAAGGACGTTTTTGCTAACCAACCTATTGTCCTTTTATTGCCAGTTTACATGGAGTGATGCTTGCAAAGTATCTTTTGACGATGTGAAGCAGGAGCTTGCCAAAGCACCTGTTGTAAAAGCACCAAAAAGGGGAGAAATATTCTATATATTTTCAGCAGTAACTATGTATAGTATCAGCTGTTGTTTAGCCCAAATTTGGGAAGAAAAGTGGTACCATCCAATAGCTTTTGCTAGTCGAAAGTTGGGCATATCGGAAATTAACTACACCTATATGGAGAAGTTGTGCCTTGCGATGGTATTTGTGACCAAAAAGTTTAGGGACTACATTCTTTATGAGAGGGTGGTTTTTTATACGAAGGCAGAAGGGCTTCTATTGTTGTTGAATAATTTAAAGCCGCCTGACCATTTAGCAAAGTGGTTAATCACTTTACAGGAATTTAATTATGAGATTAAGAGCAAGTTGCTGAAGCTTCAGGGCATTATAGAGTGTCTTGTGGATTTCGGAGAATCAAAAGAGATCGTGGCTGAAGGAAGTGACATGGAGACTTTGTTCAAGATTGATACGACATCTATTCCCTCCTGGTATACTGCTATAACGCACTATCTTTCTACGGGAGAGACTAGAGCTGTTTTATCAAAATTGGAGAAGAGGAAAATTAGACAGAAGGCATTGAAATTTTCCTTGATCTCGAGCACATTATATTGGTAGGGTATTGATGATATCTATTGCCGATATGTGATGCTTGAGAAGGTTCCCTTTATTTTGGAAGAGTGTCATGACTCCGCTTGTGGAGGGCACTTCGCTGGGTGGTTAACAGTACAGAAGGCTTTAAGAGCTGGATATTGGTGGCCGTCCATCTTCTAAGATTCCTTTGACTATGTCAAGAGATGTGATACATATCAAAGACATGATAGTCGAGAGAATAGGAAGCATCCACTTACGCCTATCATGGCTATCCTTCCATTTGAGAAGTGGGGTATTGACTTTGTTGGTCCTATTACCCCGTTGTCTACTACTCAGAAAAGATACATTATAGTAGCAACTGATTATTTTACAAAATGGTCAGAAGCACGAGCGATGAGGCAGGACAATGCAAAAAAACTGCCAGTTTTCTACTTGAGTATTCATCTGCCGTTTTGGTCTGCCAAAGGAAATAGTATTAGACCGTGGAATCCATTTTTAAAATAAAGTGATTTAGCTTGTGGGTATTCTATCCAAGATAGTGTCTGAAAAGAAGCAGGACTGGGATACAAAATCATATGTGGCAATTTGGGCATATAATATGATGTTTAAACAAGCCACTGGCCACACCCCATTCAAATTAGTTTACAGGGAGGAGTGTGTTTTACCCTTAGAAATTGAGTTTCCGACCATAAGATTCGCAATCAATCATTCTCTGGGCAATGGAGATGCCCTATTTGAGCGGTTTACGACTATAGCCCACTTGGACGAGCTCAAATTGCAAAGTTTGTTGTACCACGAGGTAGATAAACGTCGGATGAAAAGGTTGCATGATCTAAAAGTGAAGAAATATACTTTAAAAAAGGGGCAGTTAGTTCTATATTATGATGCGCATAGGGAGCTTCCAGGAAAGTTGGAACCTCCATGGGATGGCCCTTACAAGATAGTTTGGATAGGTAAAAATAAGTCCGCAGTTCTATTAGCTGATCTACAAGGAGTGGAATTTAAGAATAAGGTTAATCTTAATAAGATTAAACCTTATTATTTCTAACTATGCTAACATAGAAAAATGCATTACAAGTCCATGCTCGGACTAATTTGCGACCTGCAAGAGAGCTTGAATTGGTTGATGGGGCGGTTCATTCCTTATGTGGAGCACCCATATCTCGAGCAAAGATATCATCAGGGGAGGCTTATCTGGTGGAGCAAGGGATATAAAGTGATTGAGCAAAAAGACGATACCTTTGTGTGAGAAATTAAAGTTTTCTGCCATCACTGCTTACAAATCTTAACAAGCATCCCTATTGAGTTTAATGAAGAATGTGCGACGGAGCCGTCAGTTCATCCTCTAAATATGTTGAACTTTGATTATCACAATTACGAATAGGGGAGTTCTTGATGGCTAGGTGTGTAAACCCATTATGGATGTATACATTATACTTTGATGGAGCGTCCAAGGGCCCTAACAGAAAAGGAAGTGTTGGAGTAGTTATCCGAGATCCTCAACATAGAGTTACAATGAAATTAGCTGCTTATCTCAGGGTAGGATTTACTAACAACATGGCTGAGTATAAAGCCCTGATTATGGGATTGAATATTGCCAAGAAAGGTGGCATTAGGCGATTGTTAATAAAAGGGAATTCCTAGCTGATCTTAAATCAACTCAATGGGACATATACAGTCCGAAATCCTCTTCTTCGTATGTATCATCAAACTGCTATAACCCTACTTGAAGAATTTGAGAGTATATCTCTTCAACTAATTCCACCTTATTGGAATCAGCTTGTGGATTCCTTAGCTAATTTTTCTTATGAAGAGGACCTCTTTTTCAACTGTGGTCCTAGTCCGGATGTTGTTATTGATAATGAGATAGGACTTGGTCGCTTGTAGGGAATGTTATCAAACCATGAAATATATGGCAGACGATGGTTGATATGGGTAATGCAAAGAGTAGCCGAGACCCATCTACCGTTGTTATCTTGGACCCATAGGTTGATCAGAAGACATGTTATGTGTACGCATCTTGCTATATATGCAGGAGGTATGGGCCATAATTTGGTGCATTTAGTTTAGCGCTCCGAGCCCTATTTTTTCCCTCGGAAGGGAGTGTATTTGCGTATATCTGCCTTTTTCCAAGACAAGATCTCTATGAGCTGTTTTGTCTGATTTCATTAGACCAAGAGGGCCAGTTGTTTTTAGGTTTTAATACTCTATCTCTTTAGGCCAAGAGGGCTAGTTAGTTTGCAGTGAAATGTGCTATTTATTTAGGCCAAGAGGGCCCTATCTCTGTTTGGTGTACGCATGTTTAATGCTTTGTTATTTTAGTGATTGCACCATATAGGTTGACAAAGTCGTTAGAGGAAGCCTTTGCTGTGAAGAAGCTTCTTATGGCCATTTCAGGTAGTTTCGTTCCCTTTTCTAGTTTTTTTCCTTAAGTAAATAATGATATATGTGTGGGTAAGGGTTACTTTCTTTTGTTTGTTGGGGACCAGCAATCAAGGCATGAAGTCCAAAGTTTAGGCTCTGTATGTCCGGGGGAGGTCTAAGTAGTCATTGTCTCCTACAAGGCATTGTCAAGCATTGAAAGACCTAATTTAGATGGGAGTTCCAGTGACCCTATTCTGCTGACCTACTAGGGGGCCGTTCGAGGAGTTCCTGTTAGTTGTGAGGCAGTTAGAGAAGCCTATTGAAATAATGATGGAAAGAGACAAAATCCTAAATATCTGAAAGACAATATATGAATATATGAAGGTGTGTAAAAAGGGGTTTTAACCCCTATAAAAATAGAACACAAAAGAAAGAAAAATCCTTGCGCGTTGTTGTTTATCGCCTTGCAAAGGCCTCGTAGGTTCTTGGGGATGAGACAATCTTCGGGGCCGATGCCTTGTCTTTCTTTGGGTGACATCTTGCATAAAATAAAGAATATAAGAAGGTTGGAGAGAGAATAAAAGTGAGTGTTAGAAAAGGATTAAGTGTCGCCTTGCAAGGGCTTGCTAGGTTCTTGAGTACCGAGACAGGACCTGAGGCCGATGCCCTATTCTCCTTGGGTCACTATGCTCAGCTCCCTTCTTTTTACATGCCTGAGTATGGAAAAATAAAAGCCTTAAAGAAAAAATGTGCTAAAAGATAATATCTTTTGATCAGGCTATAGGAGTCCTCGCCTAGTAGGAACTCCTGGTTGAGTTGTCCTTAGTTAGGTAGGTAGTTTAGACCACCACTTCGGGCAACCTCTTTGATAGTTCTTTTTAGCTTGGCTGTGTTGCAGCAGTTGGTTAGTGACTAGCTTCGGGCCTTCTATCAGATTATGCTAGGCCTACTCCTCGTGGATTTCATGCCTTGGTTTTGTCAGGGGGTAGGGTATGAGCTGTGATGTGTTTTGTTGTGTATCTATTTTGTATCAGCTTAATGCTACTTTTTGTTGTTTCTATGCAGATCTATTCTTAGGAGTCGACTGGCTGAGTCGCCCTATCTCATGGTCCCCAATGAAAGATGATTTTTTATGCCGAGAAGTGCTTTAAAAAAGCCAAAAATTACGAATATCAAGGGAAAAATAGACTTCGTCGAAGGCGGCGGTGGAAATCAGTACAATTTTAAGCGGCAAGTGCCTAAAGCGCTAGTGCTTATTTTCATGGAACTCAAACGGTGGCTGAGCTAGAGTTTCCCTAGATGCAAAATGGCTTCAGGAATCCAACGCAAGTCTCAGATCTCTGTTCTGAGGTGTTTGATCCTCCATTTAATCCCCGCAAGGTTTGGGGTTGTGAAGTAGCTATTGGATCTAGAAGCCGAGAAGAGCATGACGGGGCCCATCTTTGTAGATTTTGATGCCACGGAGCAACCCATCTAGACAGATCTCGAATTTGATGTCGTTTGCCCCCTCAAAACTGAAAAAATCCATTCGCCGGAAGTGTGAATGCAAGATGCATGAACTAAATAACTTGATTAGAGTTTAAAAGCTCTTAACAAAGAGCTTATGAGGCAAAAAACCCATGATATGAAACGTTGAGAGGGGGACGTCAGTTTTTTGCGTCCCATTTCCCCCCCTCATTATGCATTTTCAAATTAGAAGAGTGGAGAGGAATGCTCCTGGGCTTGAGATGCTTCTATCCTTCACCCTCCATCGCCACAAATAGATCAAGAAATGATGCACTGAGCCAAGATATAAAAAACCATTATTTCTCTCTCCTCCTTCTCTCTCCTGCATAGAGGCTATTCATGTGCTAGAAATCAAGAAGAAGAGGGGCTCAAGAATGCTTGTTCGGCTGTGATCGGATTGCTACAAAATGAAGAGGAGGCTGAGGAAAGAGGTTTAGCACTGAAGAATGGTTACTGGTGGGTCTGTGGGCTGCCCAGCAATACGCAAGACACACGGTATGCTTCAATTTTATGAAGAAATTTGCTTATTTTTGTTGTTTCATGGTCTAAATGTTATTCATATGCAATGAATTTTTGTTTGAATCTTGTTTGCATCATGTTTGAGGGTTGGAATTACAAAAATGCAGAACCCGTAATGATTTAGAGTTGTTATTAATTCTTTAAGATCCGCAAAATGGAATTTTTAGTGGAAATTAGTGGTTTTTTTCAATTTTAAGTTGGGAAAAAGGGATGGAAATGGAACAAAATCAGAGAAAATGTTAAGTTTCAGTCAAAATGATAAGCCAATACAAATAAATCAGAAAATACCTATTTTTTATGAATAATAAATAGAGAAAAATAGTAAAAAATAGAAAAAATTGGATTTTTTTGCGCTAAAAAATTATGAAAAAATAAGATTTATGCGCGTGAATGTTTGGCAAGGTTAAAGCATGAGGTCAAGCTTTAGTTTGGCATTTTCCTTTGTGTTATAGTCCATGTTTATTGCTTTTTACATACAAAAATGATACAAAACAACCATTTACACCGATGCTTTGCAACAACACCTAAACCGTGAGGGGGGGAGGAAGTTTGTGCGACGATCTAATTGCCGAAAAGATACAAATTCTAATTTTCCTCTTTGTGCATAGCATTTAGAGATCGTTCCATAATTAAATATAGGCGACTAGTAGCACAGAAGTTTCGGTACTAGTTCCTAAAGCAGCGTAGCACGTAACGCTTTGTTAGAATTCATGAAAGGGCTATTTTTCACACCTCACATGGTTGGTTTTTAATCATAAATGGTTGTGCACAATTGTCAAACACCTTGCATCAAGGATGCGGTGTGGTATCTCCTGGAATGCATTGCAATTGATTGATAAACTTTGACCAACGCTGAGAGGATAGGAAACCTAAGTTGTAGGGTTAGACGGGTGTTTCCATTGGGGAAAGTTTTGTGAGGCAAATTAAAATCTCTTGGAATGCTGAATTATAAAAGAGTGGAGTTTGTGCGAATGTTATATGTGTTAGCGACGGATCTTGGGGCTAATCCCTGAGGTGTAGGAGAGTCGCAATGGAGCCGCAGCAATCAGCCGAGAGGTGCTTTCCTATGTGTGTATTACGAGGCATTATGCCTATATGTTATGGGATCTCCATCTGAGGAGAGGGAAAGATGAACGTTGGACTACATATTGGATACAAACGCAAAATCGTCATAAGCATTTAGTGTAAAGTGAGTTTTAGACTCTCCTAGCAACGAGGTCATGTGGTGGGGTTGTCTATCATATGTATGAGGTCCGGCTATGTAACGTGTCCACTTGTCTCTTCAGGACACATCTTAGCAGTTCATCAGAAAGGATGTTTAGAAAGCTCTGCCCGGCACTCCCATGGAATGTTACGGGGTTTGCGATCTAGGGCTTTCTGCCTCTGCCATGTAGCAGAATTATTCCGGCCATTCCCACTTAGGATCGACTTGAATTAGGGTTTTCCTTATTGGTCATTTCCTAATGGCAACTAGCGTCAGACCCAAGCGAACTACTTTAAGCAGAAACGCCAAGTCCGAAGTGGATTCACGCTGCACTTGGTTCAAGGAGAATGGGAAACGAGAGGGATGCAAAGCTCAACCTCTCTGCCATAAGGCATAGTCCCATTCCGTTCCCCTAAAATAGCGTAAATTGGGATCAATCATAACTCTAGGTCAACGCTTTTGTTGTTCGTGTTCTTTGACAATCTTCCTGTTGTCCATCGTCATTTGAGAAAAGTTCCCGGCCAACCGGGACCACGCATCCGTAGGACGGACCTATGGCCCATCCTCCGCACTTTCCTTGGGTTGTTTTAGTTATTTAATTATCTAACACATTAGTTGGACATGTATTAATCAGCTTCTTTATTTAGCCCGGTTCTTTCACGTAATCATATCACTTGACATAGAAAAACAATGTCAAACAAGTTCCTTATTAACAGGTTGTTATATTTATCTTTGAAATACAAAAAGTCCAGCCCGTAGGCTTATCCACAATCCGCCCGAAGGCTATCCAGCAATCCACAGGGATTACCAATCCAAGTTTCCGCCCGTAGACTAGTATGTGGGCCTCGAGATCCAATCCCGAGTCACGTTAGCCTCTTCTGCAGGGCCCGAAAGGCGAGGGATTTACGGCCAGAGCCCCCCCTCGCACCCAAGCGTCCTCCTGCTCCAAGTAGCGCTCAACGGAGAGACCTCTCGCGGCGGGTTCGGTCCACTTTCTCGGTGCGGTTAACAACCCCCTTGGTTAGGGTCATGCAGGCAGTCGGGGGTAACTGAAGCTGTCTCTTCCTTCACGCCTTCAACATGAAGTATTAGATATCCATTTATCTTTTAATTCATTGGTCAAACAAAGGCAAACAGTGCTCTTAAATCTGTAACAAGCACAAACATTTCCATTGGTCGTTTTTGTTGGCAAACTGCTAAGGAATGAATCCTTCCTTTCGAATGCGTCTAGCACTCGATCCGGGATGACTTGCAACTTGGCAAGATCCCCTGTATCCTGGGTTAGGGCGTACCCTACTAACGTGACTTGGTCAA
Source organism: Lygodium microphyllum (assembly GCF_053477565.2). Classification (NCBI taxonomy): domain Eukaryota; kingdom Viridiplantae; phylum Streptophyta; class Polypodiopsida; order Schizaeales; family Lygodiaceae; genus Lygodium; species Lygodium microphyllum. The sequence goes on from NC_141154.1 coordinate 52,598,414, forward strand.
ACCTTAAGTTCATAGATTATTTTAGTTTATCGGCTGGTCTTTTGCTTCCAAACAATTATCTTTACTCAAGAAGAGATTATATTAGGATGATTATTCATCCTCTTGCAAGATAACTTGCGCAAGGACTTGCCAACCTCATTGCGAGAATTGGCCATTCCCTTGTGATCCAATCACAAGACCATACGACTCCGCACTTGTTGCACAAGCGTCGCATCGAACTATGAGACTATACTACTCATTGAATGGAGTCACGAAACAATCAATTTCTGATTACATTAGGCTGACGTCGTCAGTCCTAGGGTTCAAAGTTCCATCTCGTAAGATTCTTAGGAACAAACCCTAGTTCACTTTCCAAATATGTTTCACTGTCCCTACATTTCGGTGAATGTGGGCAAGTATTTAAGGTATAGGAGTTTCAGTTTTAGCAATACGTACGATTAGGTCACGTATTAATTCCTAGTGAATTTCTTAGAATTTAACTCATTCTAAACGAGTACTCCGGGGTTGAGATGTTTAGGTTTATGCCAATTTGTTTAACTCTTAGAGATAGTTACGTTATCATTTCATAAACACATGACTCGTTGTCTACGCGTAAATTGATTTTTCAACCCTAACTTATCGATTTAAGGTCAGGCATAGGTTAGGTTAAATCCAACTAATCTTCCTATAACTTTGCGAACAAAATTCATGCTAAACAAGCAACCTTTTACTTGATAATTTATGCAGCTGACAACTGATAATTGCCTAGAGTTATGCATCGTAAGAATCATTTCATGCCTTGCACTTTCCTTAGGATTCCTAGCACTTCCCATGATGATTCCTTGCGAAGAAGATATGGCTTAATAATGCGATATGCAGTTTATACTTCCATGTTTAAATGAAGTATACTATTTTAATGGACATTAATCTAATTTTAATTCATTGCAATGCATAAAGCTATTTGCTAGAAATGCATTTATGCTCCCTTTATTTTGCTTGTTTTATTGAAAATATTAATGACTAAATTCCTCCGTCGTGAGCTAATTTTTCTAAAGCATTTAAGACAAAAAAATGCATCCTATTGCCAACAATTATCCTTGCACGATTGAATTATAACAATACCAAATAAAAATTAGGAAGAAAAACCTGGACTTGGGGTGAGATGTCCACGTGGATGCTAGGAGATGATCCTCCTACGGTTGCGCCTTGGGCTTTCTTAGGAGGCATCGTGAATGCAGCCTTTCCGTTGTGGATGCAGCTTTGCAACTCCTTTTTGAAATTCCACCGTAGCTCCCTTCGCAATATCTTGCACCATCCATCGGAAGCGGTTTTAAAAGGCTTCCTCCTTGAAGTAGGGATTTCGAAAAAGGGGTATTTCAAAATCTTTTGCGAATAAGGCCCACTAAAGCCATGGGAAAGGCTTAATGGCCTTATAAAGACTCGCACGAACAGGAAAAAGAAAAAAAAAGTGTAAAAACCCTTACGAGGGCTTTGGTAAAAGTGTCAAAAGACCCTTAACACCCTATCTTCTTTTTGTAAGGGGGTAAACAAAAGGGTATTAAAAAAAACCATAAGGGAGCCCTTAGGGGAAATTCGAGGGGGTCGGATGAAGGGCTTAAGGTAAAATCTTTTGGAGGAAAAAGGGCCTTATAGAGCTTCAAGGGGGAAATTTCAGGGGGGGGAAAAAAAGAGCCTTAAAGACCACTTAAGGCCTCTCAAGGGATTTTTGGGTAAAAACTAAGGGAGCCTTAGGGGAGGAAATTTTAAAGGGGAAAAATGGTAGCCTTTAAAGGCTATAGGAAGGGGCCTAAGGGCCCTTAGGGGAAAACTTGGAGGGAGGGGGGGTAACCTCAAATCCCACAGGAAGGGGGGCTTAGGAAGCCCCCCTTGGAAGCTTCTAAGGGCTTCTAGAGCCCTCACGACGGCCACGTGGGGGGGAAAGAAAGGTGGAGACATCGACAACTGGCGGTGAAGGAAAGGCGGCTGGCGACGATGCGGGCAGGAAAATCAGACAGCGGCGATCTTCCTCGGCGGCGACGCTCCACGGCAGCCCCCCCCTCTCTCAAGCCACACCCACCTCTCCCTCACGGTTGCATCCTTTAGCCATAATGTCCTTCTCCCTCTCTTTTGTGGCACAGGCGGCGACTTCTTTTACCTCTCCCTTCCTCACGATTCCTAGCAGCCTCCCCTTATGGTCTTAATGGCAACACCTCCCCTGCCTTCCGCTTGCATCCCCCCCCATTTATATAGGTAAGGGGAGGGGGATCCTCCCTCCCTTGCATGTCGTCGGGCATGGCCACTAGCCCAGGCAAGCTCCAGCAAGGAGCTTGCCCACCATACTATTCCCCTCTTCCTCCAGCTCGGCAGTCAGCTAGAGGAGAGGGGAAATAATTTAAAAAATTTGCTTTTATCTAAAGAATTATCCAATCCCATTATCTTCTATTGGGGCAGTTCACGCGTGCCTGCGCCTTCGGGATATTAAATTCTCTCCCCCTTGGAGGAATCGAGATGTCCTCATCTCGAGATAAACTGGGGATATTGATGGTTGAGAGTGCCTTCATCTATCCAAGTGGCATCCTCTTCGGGATAATCTTTCCACTCGACGAGGCATTCTCCCAAGGTTCTGGATCTCAATTGTCTCTCCCTAACATCTAAGATCCTGTCAGGCCTTAGTTCAAGGACTCCTTGACTAGGCATTACAACTTGTTGGTCATCAAGTACATGGTTAGGATTAGGTACATAATTTTTCATTAGGCTGATACGGAATACATTATGAACCTTTAGGTTCTCAGGGAGTTGCACTTTATAAGCATTAGATCCTAGGCACTTGAGGATCTTGTTGTAACGTGTCCCCTAGTATCGTCCAGGACACGTCTTAGCAGTCCATCGGAAAGGATGTCTAGAAAGCTCCGCCCGGCACTCCCATGGAATGTTATGGGTTTTGCGATCTAGTTCTTCCCGTGCCTGCCACGTAGCGGAAGTATCCTGGCCGTTCCCACTTAGGATCGACCGGAATTAGGGTTTTCCTAATGGGTCATTAGCTAACAGCAACTAGCATCAGACCCGAGCGAACTACTTCACGCAGAAACGCCAGGTCCGAAGCGGATTCACGCTGCACTTGGTTCAAGGAGAATGGGAAACGAGAGGGATGCAAAGCTCGACCTCTCTGCCATAAGGCATAGTCCCATTCCGTTCCCCTAAAATAGCATAAAATCGGGTAAGACGTAACTCTAGGTCATCGTTCTCGTTATTCTTTTTGATGATGATGATCATTCCGCCGCTCTTCGAGATTTTTGAGAAAAGTTCCCGGCTAACCGGGACCACCCAACCGTAGGACGGACCCATGGCCCATCCTCATTTTCCTTGGTTTGTTTTAGTTATGTAATTATCTAACACATTAATTTGACGTATAACAACCAGCTTCTTTAATTAACCTTGTTAAGCACTGGTTTCTTCACGTAATCTTATCACCTGACATAGAAAAACAACATCAACAAGTTCTTTTAACATTTCATCATTTTATCTTTGAAATACAAGGATTTCCGCCCGTAGGCTTGTCCATAATCTGCCCGAAGGCTATCCAGTAATCCGCCAGGGATCACTAATCCAAGCTTCTGCCCGTAGACTAGTATGCGGGCCTCGAGATCCAATCTCGAGTCACGTTAGCCTCTTGTGCAGGACCCGGAAGGCAAGGGATTTACGGCCAGAGCCCCCCCTGGCACCCAAGCGTCCTGCTCCAAGTAGAGCTCAACGGAGCGACCTCTCGCGGCGAGTTCGGTCCACGTTCCCGGCGCGGTCAACAACCCCCTTGGTTAGGGTCATGCAGGCAGTCGGGGGTAACTGAAGCTGCCTCTCCCTTCAGGCCTTCAACCTGAAGCTTTAGATATATTTTCATCCTTTAGTTCCTTGAGCAAACAATGCAAACAGTGCTTTTTAAACTGTTACAGGCACAATGAATTCCAGTGGTCGTTTATTTGGCCAATTTCTAAGGAGTGAATCCTTCTCTCTGAATGCATCCAACATTCGATCTGGGATCAATTGCGACTTGGCAAGATCCCCAAGGGTTTGTTTGTTCACCCTATTGTCCTTGGGTTAGGGCTATACCCTGTTAACCCAACTTAACCAATACCTTAGGTTTTATTAACAGTAAATCCTGGCGACCATGTCGCTCCAATTTATTGATTGATCATTTGCTTCCAAGCGAATACCTAACTTCCCTTTTCTTGGCAATTTTTCCCAAGAAAGGTGATATAACAGGATGACTACTCATCCTCTTGCAAGAACTTGCCAACCTCATTCCAAGAAATGGCAAAACTCTCTTGTGAATAAACCACAAGTCTATGCGACGTTGCAACTTATTGCACAAGTGTTGCATCTATTCCATGGGATCATTTCACCCATTGAATGGCGTTTTTTTGGTCACGGAATTATCTCCAGACGAGAGGCAGGGTTTAGGGTGTCTTCTTACCCAACCCATTCCTAATTACACTAGGCCAACAAGGTCCTAGGAATTCCAACTTAACCCGAGTTTCATCATTTGAACGAGTAATCTTTAGGGTAGAAACCTTAGATCGTTTTATGCATGAGCATCCAATTGTTCCCTACATTCCGTGAATGTGGGTAGGACCTTTGGTTTAAAGGTTCGTCTTGGTAACAAGTGCGTGAAACTAGGTCAAGTCCTTAATGTGCTAAACCCTAGCTAGCACTTGGGGTATATTGTATCGATTTAAGCCTGGAAAGGGGTCATCTGAATACCTTGTTGATAAGAAGTATTGTAGGCAAATTCAACTGAAGGCAAGTATTGAATCCACCTTTTTGGCTCACGACAGCAGTGTGCCCTAAGCATGTCCTTGATGATTTGATTTATTTGCTCCGTTTGGTCATCAGTTTGGGGATGGTAAGCTGTATTAAAACAGAGTTGAGTCCCAATAGCTTCAAACATAGCTCTCCAGAAGTGTGATGTGAAGAGAGAATCATGATCACTAATGATTCTTCTAGGTAACCCATGTAGCTTGAATATCTCCTTGATAAACAACCCTGCAATGTCTGAGGCTTTATAGTTTGTCTTTACCAGAATAAGTTATGCAACCTTAGTCAACATGTCAACCACAACCATGATGGAGTGGTATCCTTCCTAAACTTGGGGTAGGCCAATTAACAAAGTCCATATTGATGAATTCCCATTTCATTTGGGGAACGTCAAGTGATTGCAACTTCCCTGGCATTTTGACATGTTTGTCTTTGATACGTTGACAAGACAAACACTCAGTAAAATATTTGAGAATGTCACCATTAAGCCTCTCCCAATGGTAGCTTTTCATAACTGCAATGAGAGTCTTGGCATAGCCAGGATGTCCTGAGAAAGGGGAATCATGAGCTTCCCACAATATCTTCTACTTAAGTGACTGGCTCGCTGGTATACATACTCTCGTCCTATAGTAGACAAGTCCACTATTGATAGAGAATTCATGATACTTAGCCTCTAGCTTTTGTACCTAGTCCTCGATAGAGATTTTCCTTAGCATGCTTTGATAGGCTAGATCATGGCATCCTTCCTCTCTGGCTAGCTCAAGTATGGGGTTGTTCGGCATTGACACCTTTGTGGCTAGAGATCTAGCTATTGATGGATTTTGCAAGATTAGAGAATTAAGGAATGCCTTGCGACTGAGTGCATCAGCAACTACATACTCCTTTCCAGTTCGGTACTTGATCTTAAGGTCACACTCCTCCCGCACTTCAATCCACTAACATTGCCTCATGTTGAGCTTGTTCTAGGTAAAGTTCCACTTGAGAATTTTTATGATCAGTCACTAGTGTAAACTTGTTACCCAGCAGGTAGTGTCTCCAAAGCTTGACAACTAAAAGTTCAAGATCATGGGTAGCATAATTCTTTTCATGGCTCTTCAGTTTCTTGAAGATTAGGCTATAGGATGCCTTTTCTACATAAGCATGCTAGTATCAGTTACTACCTCTTTTGTCTAGAAGTTTTAGGATTGGTGCTAATACCAAACTTTGCTTCAACCTATCAAAGCTAGTTTGTTCGGTAGTTGACCATGCAATGGACGTTTGCTTCTTCAATAATTCTGTCAAAGGTGTTGCAATCAAAGCATAGTTTTTGATGAAGACCCTATACCATCTTGTCGATCCAAGAAAGCTACATATTTCTTTGACAGTTGTTGGTATTTGGCCATCCTAGAACATTTCTGAATTAGGCCGGTTCCACTGAGATTCCTTCTGCTGATATGATGAATCCCAAATAACCAATCTGACGTTTGAGGAATGCACATTTCGTCATCTTAGCATACAGCTTGTGTGATATCCTTGTCTCAAGGAAAATCCGAAGTTGGGGTTCATGATCTCCTTCCTGTTTGGAATAGACCAGAGTGTCATCAAAGAAGACGAGCATGATGGACCTAAAAACGGGCCGGCACTGGCTCATGCACTAGCCGGGCCTCGTCACTACACACAAGACAACCCCTCGGCCTCGCGGCCAGGAGCGTCTATCAAAATCTCTACCTTCCTGCACATTGCGTTTGTAATACGTTGTAGTCCAACTGATCCTAACCCAATATTACTCCTCAGAGGGAGTCCCTTTCACATAGCCACAAAGGCTCGAATCACATACACATGGGGTTCCTCCTACGGCTGAATGCCGTCAACCCTCTGCGACTCTCCTACACCTTGGGGATTGGCCCCTCGATGCGTCGCTCAACATTTAGACATTTCGCACAAACGTCGCTCAAGGTACCCAATAAGCGTGTCCAGGAATGTACCATTGTCCTTACTTAATTTCCCCTTTAGGATCCCACGACTAGCCTACAGCATGGGTATCTCACTGCCTCTCAACGTAGGTCGTGTTCCAAAAACAATTGCAATGCATGTCCAGGAGCTGATCACCGATACTCTTAAATTCTTTTCATGCTCTATGCATTTGGTAGATGTCTAGTGCTCAAACATTTAGCAAAACAGTATCGTGCACAAGTGCAAATCATTCTTTTAATGGTTTCCAACTACCGTTCGTGCTTCGTTGCATGGGCCTAGCACCGAGGTGATCCTCGTGCTACTAAGCTCTTAATTTTAATTATCATCCGTCCTAAATGCTATGCATAGAAATCAGAAACTTTTCCATCATCTCACACGGCATTTAGACATATTTCAACTCCTCTACTCTTCCCCGTTTAAGTATTGCATCGTTAGATAGATTTATAGGGTATTTCACCATCATTTTATGTGGAAAAAACAGAAAAAGACACACTAGAACAAGAAGGTGGGGTTGAACTGAGGCAAATCCTCATGCTTCAGTCCCCACAAACATTCACAAGCATTGTTCTTATTTATCCTTATTTTTCGGAACCCAAAATGTATTTTCCCCCCTATTTTTTAGGGTTTTTCCGCCATTTTCTTGCATTTTTCCTTATTTTTATGCATTATTTAATTGCTAAAAATTAAGAACAGGTTATGGGCTGTGGCCCTTAGTTCCTTCTTGCAGAAAAATGAAAGTTTAGTTGATGTTCCTATTCACTTTCCCATTTTTATGCCAAAAACCCTCATTTTCCCTTGTTTTTTCATGTTTTACGTGTTTTAGCATATTATTTTGAACCACAAAATGTATATTTTTCTGATTTTTTGATCATGACCAGCAAGAACTCATAGAAAACAGTATCATGAACAATTTTTATCCCACATGAACAACATTTCATCCATCAAAAACCATAAAAGCTCAAATTTCCTTTGAAAATTTTAGATTACCGCTTATTTGCGTGTTTCGGGTTTCATGTCCATGGCTGTAGATTTGGAAATCAGCAGCACTTCATGTCCATCACAATCACCAATCACCATTTCCAGCCCGTAGAGCAATCCGATCCATGCCGGACAAGCCTCCACCATTCTTTCTTCTTCCTTCTTCTTCCCATATGAACTTGCCTTTAGAAGAGAGAGAGGGAGGAGAGAGAAAGACTGAAATCATAATTCTCCAAAGAGGGCATCATTCGACGGGCGAAGGGCGGCGATAGAGTCAGCATACAGAGGGGAATGAGTGGCAATGATCATTGGGGGGGGTTGCATTGAGGCTGGAGATGGCATGATCAACATTGGGGCGAAAAAATCGGCGCCTGTCTGCGTGCTCCTCTCCACGATTTCTTCATCTTCAATTGCATGAAAAGTTTCATGCTACATTAAAATTTGGGCTCCCAAGGGTCACTTGCCCATTTTGGCCAAATTTTGTCCACCTCTTCGCATCTTGACCGGTTTCTTGGCCATTTCCCCGTCCGGACTCGGAATCGAGCTCTGAAAAATCCTGGGCGTCCGGCTTAGCATCCCGCATTGGCCAGTAGCTCGTGTCAACCCGCACGACTGTCTGAAAAATTATGAAAAATCAACAAGTGTCGCTCGGGCGCCTTTAAAGCACTTTGGCGCTTAAAATCGTCCTAGATCGAGCCGCCGCCTTTGACAGTGAATATTTTTCCCTTGATATTCATAATTTTTAGCTATTTTTAAGCACTTCCCGTCACCTAAATTCCGCTCTCATTGGCGACCACGGGATAGGGCGACACAGCCCGTCGAATCCACGAACATATCTGCACATAAACAACCAAAGAAGCATCAAACTGATACAAAACAATTAGCATCATAAAACTCAGCACAATGCTCCCCCTACCCCTGGCAGAACCAAGGCATAACATCCACAAGGAGTAGGCCTAGCATCATTTAATAGAAGATCCGAAGCGAGTCACTAACCAGCTGCTCCAACACAGCCAAACTAAAAAAAAACTGTCAAAGAGATTGCCCTAAGTGGTAGTCTGAACTACTGACCAACTAAAGACAACACAACTAGGAGCTCCTACAAGGCGAGGACTCCTATAGCCTGATCAAAGTGTACTGACTTCCAGTACATGGCTTCTTTTGGGGTTTGTATTGGATGAACATACTTGGGCATGTAAAAAGGAGGGAGCTGAGCGTAGTGACCCAAGGAGAACAGGGCATCGGTCTCAGGACCTGTCTCGGCACCCAAGAACCTACCAAGCCCTCGCAAGGCGACACTTAATCCTTTTCTAATGCTCACTTTTATTTTCGCTCCACCCTTCCTTGTTTTGGTATTATTTATCCAGCAAGAAGCCACCCCTAGGAAGACAAGGTATCGGCCCCGGGTCTGACTCGTCCCCAGGAACCTACCAGGCCTTCGCAAGGCAATGAGCAACGGCTTATATATTTTCATTTCTTTTCTTTTCTTTGATAGGGGTTAGAACCCCTTTTTACACACCTTCGTATTGATATTCATCTTTTAGGATATTCAGGATTTCTTGGCATCATTATTATTATCTTCTAGCAGGCTTCTCTAACTGCCTCACTACTAACAAAACCTCCTAGAACGGCTGCCTAGCAGGCTGGCAGAATAGGGCCACTAGGACTTCCTTCTCAAACAGGTCTTTCAATGCCTAACAATGTCTTTACAGGAGGCAATGACTACTCCGACCTCCCTCAAACATACTTAGCCTAAACCTGGGACTTCATGCCTTGGTTGCCGGTCCCCAACAAAAATGTGTCCCCTCGACAAGTACAAATACACATATAACAGGAAAGAAAGGTACTCGTAAAGGAGAAATATCACCTGGATTGGCCACAAGAAGCTTCCATCGCAGCAAAGACTCCTCCAGGATCCACCAAATTCCACTAACCACGAAATCTGTCCAGCACAACACTTAAAACAAAAACCCGATTAAACGCACCCGCACTAGACAGGGAAATGGCCCTCTTGGCCTAATGAAATGAAACACTTCACTACAAAACTGAATCGGCCCTCTTGGCCTAATGAAATAAAACAATACTATGTAGAACATCCACCGGGGAACAACCATGATAGACATCAAAGCATACTATTCCCAGGGGAATAGAGGCTCGTAGCCCTATACTAAGTGCATTAAATTATGACCTATCCCTCCTGTATATATCGCAAGAGGTGTTCGCATCACATGTCGTCCAACCAGTCTGTGGGTCCAAGATAATAAAGGCAGATGAGTCTCGCTTACCCTCTGCATCACCCAGATCAACCATCGTCTGCCAAAGAGGGCATGTTCAGAAAGCATACCCCACAAGCAACTAGGTCCTGTCTCATCGTCAATAGATATATCGGGACAAGGGCCACAATTAAAGAAGAGGTCTTCTTCATACGCAAAATTAGCCAATGAATCGGCAAACTGATTCCAATTCCGTGGAATCAGCTGAAAAGACACTCTATCAAATTCGTCTAGCAGGGCTATGGCAGTATGATGGTACATACAAAGGATGGGGTTTCGTACCATGTACGTCCCATTGAGTTGATTTAAAACCAACTGAGAGTCCCCTTTTACCAACAACTGGCGGATACCACCCTTCTTTGCAATATTCAAACCCATGATCAGGGCTTTGTATTCGGCCATATTATTAGTAAAATTCGCCCCGAGATAAGCAGCTAACTTCATGACAATGCATCGTCGGGGGTCTCGGATGACAACTCCTACACTTCCTTTTTTACATGCACCCCTGGACGCCCCATCAAAGTACAAGGTGTACGTCCATAAAGGGTTTACATATCCCGCCATCCCGGACTCTACTCGTAATTATGGTAATCGAAATTCAGCATATTCAACGGGTGGACTGTAGGCTCCATCCCTCCATCATCATTGAATTCAACAGGGATGCTCGTCAAAATTTGTAGGCAGTGATGGCAGAAGACCTTGATTTCCCAAATAAATGTCCCGCCTTCTTGCTCAATCACCTTGTATCCTTTGCTCCACCAAATGAGCTTCCCCTGATGATACCTCTGTTCTAAATGTGGGTGTTCTAAATAAGGGATCAGACGACCCATCAACCTCTATCGCGATTTCCTTGCAGATGTTTGATCGATCTTGCCTAGACCTGCAAGGCAGTCATAGCATTAGTGCAATCAGAAGTAATAAGGTTTAATCTTATTAAGATTAACCTTATTTTTAAATTCTATCCCCTCAAGGTCAGCTAACAACACTGTAGATTTATTCTTTCCTATCCTAACGATCTTATAGGGCCCATCCCATTTGGGTTCTAGCTTGCCTGGGAATAATTCACGTCGTGCGTCATAATACAAAACAAGCTGTCCTTTCTTGAAGGTGTATTTCTTGGCTTTGAGGTCGTGTAGCTGCTTCATTTGGCGCTTCGTCACTTCTTGGCGCAATAAGCTCTGCAACTTAAGCTCATCTAAATGTGCCAGTGTCGTCAAGCGCTTAAAAAGTGCGTCTTCATCGCTCAAAGAATGATTGATGGCAAACCGAATAGTCGGCAGTTCAATTTCTAAAGGCAAGACACACTCCTCCCCATATACTAACTTGAACGGAGTATGGCCAGTGGCTCGTTTGAAAGTCGTATTGTAGGCCCACACTGCTACGCATAACTTTTTATCCCAATCCCGTTTCTTTTCTGAAACAATTTTGGACAGAATGCCCACAAGCTGCTTGTTGGTGCTTTCGACTTGCCCATTGGCCTGGGGATTATATGGGGTTGTCTTGTTATGCTTGATTTGCCACAGCTCTGTCAAACCTTTGATCACCTTATTCAGGAAATGGGTTCCGCGGTCCGACACTAATTCTTTTGGCGGACCAAACCGGCATATTATCTGCTCTAAAAGGAAACTAGCAGTTTCTTTAGCATCATCTTTCCTTGTTGCACGTGCTTCTGACCACTTTGTGAAGTAGTCAGTTGCTACAATGATGTACCGCTTTTGCGTAGTCGATGACGGAGTAATAGGACCCACAAAGTCTATTCCCCACTTCTCAAATGGAAGTATCGCCATAATAGGGGTGAGTGGTCGTTTCCTATTCTCTCGACTATCATGTCGTTGGCAAATATCGCATCTCTTAACATACGCAAACGCATCCTGGAAGATGGCAGGCCACCAATAACCTGCTCTTAAAGCCTTCTGTGCTGTGAGCCGTCCAGCAAAATGGCCACCGCAAGCAGAATCATGGCACTCTTCCAAAATGAATGGCACCTCGTCAGGCATCACACACCGGCGATAGATGTCATCAACCCCTTGCCGATATAATGTACCTGCGATCAAGGCAAACTTTAACGCTTGCTGCTTAATTTTTCTTTTCTCAGCCTTAGATAATTCGGATCCCGCCTCTCCCGTTGATAAATAATGCGTTATTGCAGCATACCAGGAGGGAATAGATGCCGTATCTATTTTAAATAACCACTCCATATCACTACCTTCAGCCACAGATTCTTTCGACTCCCCAAAGTCCACAAGACATTCCACGATGCCTTGCAACCTTGGTGGCTTACTCTTGATTTCATAATCAAATTCCTGCAAAGTGATTAACCACTTCGCTAAACGATCAGGCGGCTGTAACTTATTCATCAATAGTCGAAGTCCCTCTGCCTTCGTATAAAGCACGACTTTCTCATAGAGAATGTAATGCCTGAATTTCTTGGTCCCAAAGACCATCGCTAGACACAGCTTCTCCATGTAGGTATAATTGATTTTGGATACCCCCAGCTTCCGACTAGCAAAAGCAATCGGGTGGTACCACTTCTCTTCCCAAATTTGGGCTAAACAGCAGCTGATACTATACATGGTGGCTGCTGAGAATATATAGAACACCTCACCTCTTTTAGGTGCTTTTAAAACGGGCGCTCTTGCTAGCTCTTGTTTCACATCCTCGAATGCTACCTTACAAGGGTCACCCCATACAAACGAACAGCTAAAGGACAATAAATTTGTAAGTGGCAACGTTCTTTCTGCTAAGGCGTTAATGAATCTACGGTAGTAACCAACCGAAGACAGAAAGCTATGAACCTCTTTCGGAGTGCGTGGTGGACCCATGGCAACTATAACTTTGACCTTCTCGGGGTCTGTCGCAATTCCTACCGAACTGACCACATGACCCAGCAATAGCCCATAAGGTACTCCAAAAACACACTTCCGTGGGTTTAGGGCGATGCAAAATTGTCTACAGCGCTCAAAGCATTTTCTTAAAATGATCAATTGCCTTGCTCTCACGGTGGCAGCCCCTAAGTCATCAATAAACACCTTCAACTCTTCAGGGGATATGTCACCGAATGTCTTATCTGCTGTTCGTTGCCACGAACCAGGCGCATTGCATAAACCAAAGGCCATCACATGGTACGCAAAAGTACCAAATACAGTAATGAAAGTTGTTTTCAACTTATCCTCTTCTGCAATTGCCATTTGGTTATATCCTGCAAAGCAATCCATAAACGAATATATCTCCCTACCCGCTAATTGATCCAAAATCTGGTCAATAAATGGCAACGGGTAATAGTCCTTAACTGTCTACTTATTCAACTCCCTAAAGTCTACACATAAACGGATCTGATTATTCTTCTTCTTTCTAATCACAACTGGCGAACACCATTCTGTGTGTTGCACAGGAAAAATCAAACCCGCTTTTCGAAGCTTCTGTAACTCTTCAAACAGGCCGTCCCTCAATTCGAAAGGCATACGCCTTACTTTCTGTCGTACAGGACGACTGACCTCTTTCAACGGAATTGTATGAACAGCAAGGCTAGGAGGAATGCCTCTCAACTCATCATAACTCCAGGCAAAAATATCACGGAATTCCTGGATCAAGGCCACATAGTCCTTCCTTTCTGCTGTACTGAGCATGGACCCTAATTTGATTGGCCGCAAATCATCAGGCGTACCAAGGTCTAGCTCGATAACATCTGCATCTCTTATACGCTCTTGGCCCTCTATCGGCTCGTTCAAAGTGATCTGATAGATGTCCTCCGTGGTGGATCCCTCTTTGGACTCATCACTCGATGATGTCTCACTGGCAGATAAATCTTCTAATGTCTCCAATTCTGTAGAAGATAGAGGAGCTCTCTCACTCTGCGAGGACTCAGGATAAGCATCAACCACCACACGTTGGGCACCTCTGCCGAATATCAGTCGACCGGCAGGTATATCTACTTGGCAGTCCGCTTGCAAGATCCAAGGTCGTCCAAGTAATACTTGGTAACTTGGCCGCCCGGCAAAACGAATCACCCTAAAGACCAACATGCATTCTACATTTGCAACAGTGACGTGGACCTTAGTAATGCAGCCTTCCGGCTGTCTCAAACTGTCATCTGCCATTCTGAGAATTGTGGAGGTGTCTTTCTGGATCGCAAGACCCAACCTTTCCATCAGTTCAGAACTCATAATGTTAACAGATGATCCTGTGTCGACAATGGCATAATCTACTAATATCCCATCGACATAGGCTGCAACCCTTGGGCAATGCTTCTCAGCATGCTCAAACCAGTCATCACCAACTCGCGCAATACCCAAAGGTTCTACAATATACCCGGTACGTAGGATATTTCTAAATTCCTTACGTACTCCTGGGGAAAGCTTAATAAGCTGTAAAAGATTCACATCCGGCTTGACTTCGCAAAGAGAGCTTGCCAAATCGAATTCATGATAGTTCGATAGAGCTCGCTTTTCACGCCAAACCATCCGCTCTTTAGGTCGCTGAACCGGCTTTATTGCCTCTTTCTTAACTTTCATCTTCTTCTTTGGTGGTTCCTTATCGGCTTTACTTTCCACGGGCTTCAAAGGTCCCCCTTCCATGGCAGGATCCAAAACTTGCGTTCCTTTGTTGCCTTGTTTAGGGTTTCCGTCGACAGGCTTATCCCTGTCGGCTCCTCTACCCTTTTGACCTCTTGTAAGAACAGCTCGCAGATTAGAGGTTTCAGCATCATTAACGCGTACAGCCTCAATCAAACTAACCCCACTACCACTAGGTAGCTCCTCCACTGTAGTCTTTGGTCGTTGAAGTATTTGTTTAGGCCCGTCCTCTCGCTGGGAATCATTTCCTTGGGCACGATGATTAACAGGCCCTGGTTGCCGACTTCCTCGCTGGAGGGAACTGATCTTACTCCAGCAAGTAGCTGCTAAATGGCCGGATTTTCCACAAATGTCGCACTTAACATTTGGGCAATTTCTTGGATAGTGCTGCCCGCCACACCATTTGCAACTAAACCTCGACGGTGCACCCTCCTCCGGGTATCTACTTCCTATCAAATTTTGTTGTTTTTTAAGGAAGTTGACATCAACAGCTATTTGTCGATACTGCTCCGTAATCATGTCGGTATAATGCTTCATCATGTCCTTAACCTCGCCAAGAACATTGGAAGAACTCGACTCATAGCCTTGGTCATTACCATGTCGTTCAATCGGCCTAACAATTCGATTAGGCACAGACTGTTGAGCTACAGGCATGGTGTTAGAATTGACCGCCTGGCCTCCACTACTTGGAGCCATTTGACTGCCCATAGGCATCGACATGCTAGGGGGAGCTGGTAATAAAGGGACATTCTGCATCATGTTCCCTCTCCCATTAGGATTAGCCATCGCTATCCCTTGACCACTACTGCCATTGGTCATTGCCACATTGTTTCCCAATACTAAACCCATATTCGAATTGCCACGAGAAGCATAGGCTGCTTGTAGTCGGGATTCCACCTCTTGTGCTCGTGTAATGGCAGTATCTATATCCCCCAAGGGAACACTACTCAACTGCAATTGGATATTAAAGTCCAAACCATGTAGGAAATATTGCAATTGGGCAGCTGCGGGGATAGGGATAGAGGTGTCCAACTTACGGAAAACCTCTTTTATCTTCTTCGCATAAGCACGAATATCTTCGTGTGGTTCTTGGCGGGTCACGTTGAGTACACGCAACCAATATTGCCCACCCCTTTCAGGGGCAAACTCCCTTCGAAAAGCTCCATAAAATGCATCAATGTTCAATATGGTTCCGGCTTCTAAACCATGATACCATATAGCGGCTCTTCCTTTGAGAGTCATATTGAAGAACATCATCAAATGTCCTTCCTCTTCAATGCAACAGTTAAACATTAGCTTTTGAAACTCCCTAATGTGGAGTTCCGCATCTTCCTCAACTAACCCATTAAAAATGGGTAGCGGGTAACCTAGAGCCGGCAAATCCGTCGTTCCTGCTGGAATTGCAATAGGCTGCGCCATGACGAGGATTGGATTTGCACTAGGAATAGGGGACGGTGGGGTTACACTTCCCGAACTTGACGTGGACTGGCTTATAGAAGGAAGGGGAGCACTAGAGCTCCCGCCTTCTCCTAACTTACTGCTTGTGGTCCTAAGACCACTAGATCCACTCCCTCGTAAGGGTTCAGCACCGCTACGCTTAGGGGAATATCTCCTAAAAATTTCAGCACGTCGCCTAGCTCTTTCGTCTCTTTCTTGCTTTTGGATTTCTGTTAGACGATGCTTATCAATAAATAACGGATCAATCTCAGTATCCTCTGGCATAAACTGCTAGTTGGTCCTTAAACAACCAGGATTCGAGAACCGCCACTTTTAAGCTGCTCCCGGCAGACGCACCACTGATGGACCTAAAAACGGGCCGGCACTGGCTCATGCACTAGCCGGGCCTCGTCACTACACACAAGACAACCCCTCGGCCTCGCGGCCAGGAGCGTCTATCAAAATCTCTGCCTTCCTGCACATTGCATTTGTAATACGTTGTAGTCCAACTGATCCTAACCCAATATTACTCCTCAGAGGGAGTCCCTTTCACATAGCCACAAAGGCTCGAATCACATACACATGGGGTTCCTCCTACGGCTGAATGCCGTCAACCCTCTGCGACTCTCCTACACCTTGGGGATTGGCCCCTCGATGCGTCGCTCAACATTTAGACATTTCGCACAAATGTCGCTCAAGGTACCCAATAAGCGTGTCCAGGAATGTACCATTGTCCTTACTTAATTTCCCCTTTAGGATCCCACGACTAGCCTACAGCATGGGTATCTCACTGCCTCTCAACGTAGGTCGTGTTCCAAAAACAATTGCAATGCATGTCCAGGAGCTGATCACCGATACTCTTAAATTCTTTTCATGCTCTATGCATTTGGTAGATGTCTAGTGCTCAAACATTTAGCAAAACAGTATCGTGCACAAGTGCAAATCATTCTTTTAATGGTTTCCAACTACCGTTCGTGCTTCGTTGCATGGGCCTAGCACCGAGGTGATCCTCGTGCTACTAAGCTCTTAATTTTAATTATCATCCGTCCTAAATGCTATGCATAGAAATCAGCAACTTTCCCATCATCTCACATGGCATTTAAACATATTTCAACTCCTCTACTCTTCCCCGTTTAAGTATTGCATCCTTAGATAGATTTATAGGGTATTTCACCATCATTTTATGTGGAAAAAACAGAAAAAGACACACTAGAACAAGAAGGTGGGGTTGAACTGAGGCAAATCCTCATGCTTCAGTCCCCACAAACATTCACAAGCATTGTTCTTATTTATCCTTATTTTTCGGAACCCAAAATGTATTTTTCCCCCTATTTTTTAGGGTTTTTCCGCCATTTTCTTGTATTTTTCCTTATTTTTATGCATTATTTAATTGCTGAAAATTAAGAACAGGTTATGGGCTGTGGCCCTTAGTTCCTTCTTGCAGAAAAATGAAAGTTTAGTTGATGTTCCTATTCACTTTCCCATTTTTATGCCAAAAACCCTCATTTTCCCTTGTTTTTTCATGTTTTACGTGTTTTAGCATATTATTTTGAACCACAAAATGTATATTTTTCTGATTTTTTGATCATGACCAGCAAGAACTCATAGAAAACAGTATCATGAACAATTTTTATCCCACATGAACAACATTTCATCCATCAAAAACCATAAAAGCTCAAATTTCCTTTGAGAATTTTAGATTACCGCTTATTTGCGTGTTTCGGGTTTCATGTCCATGGCTGTAGATTTGGAAATCAGCAGCACTTCATGTCCATCACAATCACCAATCACCATTTCCAGCCCGTGGAGCAATCCGATCCATGCCGGACAAGCCTCCACCATTCTTTCTTCTTCCTTCTTCTTCCCACATGAACTTGCCTTTAGAAGAGAGAGAGGGAGGAGAGAGAAAGATTGAAATCAGAATTCTCCAAAGAGGGCATCATTCGACGGGCGAAGGGTGGCGATAGAGTCAGCATACAGAGGGGAATGAGTGGCAATGATCATTGGGGGGGGTTGCATTGAGGCTGGAGATGGCATGATCAACATTGGGGCGAAAAAATCGGCGCCTGTCTGCGTGCTCCTCTCCACGATTTCTTCATCTTCAATTGCATGAAAAGTTTCATGCTACATTAAAATTTGGGCTCCCAAGGGTCACTTGCCCATTTTGGCCAAATTTTGTCCACCTCTTTGCATCTTGACCGGTTTCTTGGCCATTTCCCCGTCCGGACTCGGAATCGAGCTCTGAAAAATCCTGGGCATCCGGCTTAGCATCCCGCATTGGCCAGTAGCTCGTGTCAACCCGCACGACTGTCTGAAAAATTATGAAAAATCAACAAGTGTCGCTCGGGCGCCTTTAAAGCACTTTGGCGCTTAAAATCGTCCTAGATCGAGCCGCCGCCTTTGACAGTGAATATTTTTCCCTTGATATTCATAATTTTTAGCTATTTTTAAGCACTTCCCGTCACCTAAATTCCGCTCTCAGAGCATGAAGTTATCAAGATATGGTCTAAAGATATCCTGCATTAACCTATTGAATGTGGCAGGCACATTCGTAAACCCTAATGACATAACTAGAACTCAAAGTGTCCATATCTAGTGTTGAAGGTCGTCTTTGGGATATCTTCTTCCTTGATTCTTATCTGATAGTAACCAGACCTAAGATAATCTTGGAGAAGATCTTGGCACCCTGAAGACTATCAAGAAGCTCATCTATTCTAGGAATATGATATTTGTTCTTGACTGTTGATTGATTCAACCCTCTGTAATCAATGCATAGCCGAAGTGTTCCATCTTTCTTTTTCTGGAACAGTACTGGTGCTTCCCATGGTGAACTGCTAGGATGGATGTAGCCCTAATTTAGTAGTTGCTTGAGTTGTTCCTTCAACTCAATTGCTTCCGGTATAGACATTCTATAGGGTCTCTTCGCAATTGGCGCATCTCCTATTACTAGCTTGATCTCATGATCTACTTCTCTTTGAAGCGGGAGTTCTGTTAACTCTTCAGAAACTACGTCCGCGTATTCCTTTAGCCAAGTGATCAAATCACTTTACTTCTTTATCAATATTCACAGTCAAGACAATCGTTGATTTTTTTTTAAAAAAAATTATTCCATTCATATCAGCATAGCCCTTTCGAGGTACAATTATTTCTTGGGGCGATGGAACAAGTTGATACATTAATTCGAGGAGAATAAGATGTTGTTGCATTCAGGTACAGGAACTGAGTAGTAGTACCGATTGGGGTCATCGATTTTCAGGAATCGATAGTTCATTGGAAGATTAGGGTATCTTTTCCTTTGATATCCATTCTTCTCATGACGTCCCAAAACCTTGATTCGGTCGGCAAGGATTCTTTGAATCACTTCCCCGTACATATACTTATTCTGGTTAACCCTTCGACCCCCGATCTGTAGGGTCACGTTTGCGTGAGCCTCAACAAAGACGAATAGCTTCACGATCTTCAAATCCTCCATCCACCTGATTCTCTTCAAGTTAATTTGAAGGTACGCAGGTCGATAGGCAGTTATGTAATAGATCCCTGAAACACCCATCCATCTCTGTTCCATGTACACAGGCGATGGATTGTAAATGCGGTCTAGGATGTTCATCATCTCAACCCTTTGTCGATAATTCGTGGAATGCATCGCAGTCATAAACATGACTCGGAACACTAAGAACCTATTCCATGCTTCATAATTCTGCAAGACAGCTTTGAAAGTAAGGAAATGTTTGGGACAGTAACATTTGCTTTACTTCGTCTTATTAAAATTTCCTAAAAACAAGTCCTTTGTTGGTTTGCTCTGATACCAATTGTAACGTGTCCCCTAGTATCGTCCAGGACACGTCTTAGCAGTCCATCGGAAAGGATGTCTAGAAAGCTCCGCCCGGCACTCCCATGGAATGTTATGGGTTTTGCGATCTAGTTCTTCTCGCGCCTGCCACGTAGCGGAAGTATCCTGGCTGTTCCCACTTAGGATCGACCGGAATTAGGGTTTTCCTAATGGGTCATTAGCTAACAGCAACTAGCGTCAGACCCGAGCGAACTACTTCACGCAGAAACGCCAGGTCCGAAGCGGATTCACGCTGCACTTGGTTCAAGGAGAATGGGAAACGAGAGGGATGCAAAGCTCGACCTCTCTGCCATAAGGCATAGTCCCATTCCGTTCCCCTAAAACAGCGTAAAATCGGGTAAGACGTAACTCTAGGTCATCGTTCTCATTATTCTTTTTGATGATGATGATCATTCCGCCGTTCTTCGAGATTTTTGAGAAAAGTTCCCGGCTAACCAGGACCACCCAACCGTAGGACGGACCCATGGCCCATCCTCCGCACTTTCCTCGGTTTGTTTTAGTTATGTAATTATCTAACACATTAATTTGACATATAACAACCAGCTTCTTTAATTAACCTTGTTAAGCACTGGTTCCTTCACGTAATCTTATCACGTGACATAGAAAAACAACATCAAGCAAGTTCTTTTAACATTTCATCATTTTATCTTTGAAATACAAGGATTTCCGCCCGTAGGCTTGTCCATAATCTGCCCGAAGGCTATCCAGTAATCCGCCAGGGATCACTAATCCAAGCTTCCGCCCGTAGACTAGTATGCGGGCCTCGAGATCCAATCTCGAGTCACGTTAGCCTCTTGTGCAGGACCCGGAAGGCAAGAGATTTACGGCCAGAGCCCCCCCTGGCACCCAAGTGTCCTCCTGCTCCAAGTAGAGCTCAACGGAGAGACCTCTCGTGGCGAGTTCGGTCCACGTTCCCGGCGCGGTCAACAACCCCCTTGGTTAGGGTCATGCAGGCAGTTGGGGGTAACTGAAGCTGCCTCTCCCTTCAGGCCTTCAACCTGAAGCTTTAGATATTTTTTCATCCTTTAGTTCCTTGAGCAAACAATGCAAACAGTGCTTTTTAAACTGTTACAGGCACAATCAATTCCAGTGGTCGTTTATTTGGCCAATTTCTAAGGAGTGAATCCTTCTCTCTGAATGCATCCAACATTCGATCCGGGATCAATTGCGACTTGGCAAGATCCCCAAGGGTTTGTTTGTTCACCCTATTGTTCTTGGGTTAGGGCTATACCCTGTTAACCCAACTTAACCAATACCTTAGGTTTTATTAACAGTAAATCCTGGCGACCATGTCGCTCCAATTTATTGATTGATCATTTGCTTCCAAGCGAATACCTAACTTCCCTTTTCTTGGCAATTTTTCCCAAGAAAGGTGATATAACAGGATGACTACTCATCCTCTTGCAAGAACTTGCCAACCTCATTCCAAGAAATGGCAAAACTCTCTTGTGAATAAACCACAAGTCTATGCGACGTTGCAACTTATTGCACAAGTGTTGCATCTATTCCATGGGGTTCATTTCACCCATTGAATGGCGTTTTTTTGGTCACGGAATTATCTCCAGACGAGAGGCAGTGTTTAGGGTGTCTTCTTACCCAACCCATTCCTAATTACACTAGGCCAACAAGGTCCTAGGAATTCCAACTTAACCCGAGTTTCATCATTTGAACGAGTAATCTTTAGGGTAGAAACCTTAGATCGTTTTATGCATGAGCGTCCAATTGTGCCCTACATTCCGTGAATGTGGGTATGACCTTTGGTTTAAAGGTTCGTCTTGGTAACAGGTGCTTGAAACTAGGTCAAGTCCTTAATGTGCTAAACCCTAGCTAGCACTTGGGGTATATTGTATCGATTTAACCTTCCTAAATGAGTCCTTTGTGGTTTAGGTGTTTTGGGTAAACCCATTTACTTGTCTTACGACAAGGACGAACCATTCCTAAAGATATTGTCTTGATCTAAGAGGGGAAAAACTAGTTGCATTACGTCAGAACTCACGTAAGCACGCGATTCATTTCCTCTAGATTCACAATCCCTAACTACTCTTGTTAAGACCAAGCACCTGCTTAAAATTCACATAACTTCCATTGATCCCTACTAGGACCTGGATTCACGATTCATGCTATTAAGTTTTTAGGGTTTTATGTTTAAAATGAACCGTGCAGCCTTTCCCTAACTACATTTCTGAAAGAAATATTCGTACACTGAATGAATGAAATTCTTACGTGCGATGAGTGTGCAACATGCAATCCTTTCCTAACTACACGTAGTTAAATGAGATTTATGCCAATTGAAGCTAGAGTTAACCTATTTAATGCAGCCCTTAGAATTATTCCCATGCTTTGCTATTTTCTATGGTTGATAACGACTTCTTTAATGAATCATTACCAAGAAGATTTATCTAAAAATGTGATATGCCATTTAATCTTTCCATGCCTAGTAAAAAGATGTACCTCAATAATTTCAACCTTGTAATGAGGCAACAGTTGACCTAGGCTCGTCACTTTTGAATGCACAAAAGGAAATCTATTGGTAAGGTCCTATAGACACCTTATGTTCTTTTCATTCATTCCATTGAACGTACCAATGACTAAATTTCATATTTTGAGCTAATCCTAGTAAATTGTCCAAATAGCCAATTCATTTTCCAATTGCATTTAACTTGACTAGGTGAATTCGAACATGCACGGGTGCTTCCTAATCCATGAAGTTATTGTGACTAATTCAAAAGTTTTGTGTGGAATCTAAATAGATAAAACCTGGACTTGTGGACTCCGGGAAATATCCACGTAAATACTAGGAGAAGATCCTCCCATTGGCGCGCCTTGTGACTTTTTAGGGCCATCGTAGGCATGATTTCGGCTTGTGGTTTGCCTTCGCGGTCCACCAATTTTACTCATCTTGGTATGCAGCCTTATGATCTTTGCCTTTACCCATCGTACATAGGAAATTCCTTCGCGGGACTTCAGATGAATGGTGCTTGCGGAAAAAGGGGCTTTATGAGCTTCTTAGGAGGAAACCGGGGTGGTGGCTAGGAATGGATTTACGGATGGCTTGTGGGCTCTGAGCCTATTTGCGAAAAGGCTCTTATGATGGGTCTCGCGGGAAGGGAGATTTATAAGCTTCTTCTTCTTCTCTTCAACATTCCGAGGCTAGGAATGGGCTTGTGGGTGATTGGTGGAAGGGGCTTATAGGTTTCTCCTTCTTTTCTTCAAAGCCCGGGCTAGGGGCTTGTGGGTGTTGCAATGGAAAAGGGTTTAAAAGAAACCCGGGGGGTTAAAATGGCCTTTATGGGGAATCCATGGGAAAGGCCTTAAAAATCGGGGCTAATATGGATTTGTGGTGGATCGAATAGGAAGGGGGCTTAAAGAAACCGAGTTTAATATGGACTTATGGGAGTTGCAATGGGAAGGGGGCTTACAGAAACCGAGTTTAATATGGACTTATGGGAGTTGCAATGGGAAGGGGGACTTACAAGAGCTCCCTTTGAAAGCTTCTAAGAAGCTTCTAGGGAGTTTCTAGGCTACTGAACCCACATGGATGAGGACGAAGGCGATTCGTGGATGAGAAAAGAGCAGCGTCAGCAGCAGCCAACCATGGCATAATGAGGGCGGAGCTGGCGGATTTGCGGCTAACGAGCCTCAGCGGGGGCTCTTCTGAAGCAGCAACTCCTTCCTCCTCACGACGCAATAGTCTCCACAGCTTGTCGCCTTCCTCCTCTCACCTCTCAAGCAGCCTGTCGCAGCATTTTTCCCTCCCCTTCAACATCTTAGAAGGTGTTTTTATAGTTTGGGGGGAGAGAGGACCTCCCCCCTACGTGGCCCCTCGCATGGCCTCTTCCCCTCCACCTCTTAAATTGCCATAATAGCCCATCCCCTTCCCTCAGCCACGCATCGGCTGGGGGAAGGTAAATATTTTTTTTTAAATTAAAAAATAAATTGCAACAATTTTATCCCAACATTATCCTCTTGACCTCCTCCCAAGAGGGAGTTTACCTATGGTTATGCGGGTTTTTAAACCTCGGTCCCGTTTTTGCCAGTGGAGAGGTCATGATTCCTCGATCCCGATTGACCAATGCGGAGTACTCCTTTTCTCGCTTACGATCATAAATCAACTACCGGAAATGGAGATAATCTTTTCACGAATTTACGGTGTGCGGGAGGTTGGTCTAGTAATATTTCAAACGGAAATATTACACTTGTACGGTCCACAATACCTTGGACTTAGCTTCTTGCAATCTCCTAAGGATAGGGAACTCTTCTTAGGGCGTACACGAATGAAGACCATGTGTCCTTCTTCGAAGACTCTATCTTGATGCTTCAAATCCGCGTAGGCCTTCTATCTATCCTTGGTAGCTTTGATGTCCTGTCTTATTGACTTTATTTGGTCATCCATCTCTTCCAACATCTGTCTTGAAGCTTCAACCCTTAAGGTTGGATCTGAGAAGTTTAGGGGACTTTGACACTCATGACCATACAATGCTTGGAAAGGGGTCATCTGAATGCTTTGTTGATAAGAAGCATTGTAGGCAAATTCAACCAAAGGCAAGTATTGAATCCACCTCTTCGGCTCACGACAGCAGTATGCCCTAAGCATATCCTCGATGACTTGATTTACCCGCTCTGTTTGGCCATCTGATCGGGGATGGTAAGCTGTGCTAAAACAGAGTTGAGTCCCAATGGCTTCAAAGATAGCTCTCCAGAAGTGTGATGTGAAGAGAGAATCACAATCACTAATGATTCTTCTAGGTAGCCCATGTATCTTGAATATCTCCTTGATAAACAATCTTGCAATGTCCGAGGCTTTATAGTTTGCCTTTACTGGAATAAGGTGTGCAACCTTAGTTAGCATGTCAACCACAATCATGATGGAGTTGTATCCTCCCTGAACTTGGGGTAGGCCAACAACAAAGTTCATACTGATGAATTCCCATTTCATTTGGGGGATGTCAAGCGGTTGCAGCTTCCCTAGCATCTTGACATGTTCGGCTTTGATACATTGGCAAGACAAACACTCGGTGACATACTTGAGAACGTCACCTTTGAGCCTCTCCCAATGGTAGCTCTTCCTAACTGTGTTGAGAGTCTTGGCATAGCCAGGATGTCCTGAAAAAGGGGAATCATGAGCTTCCCACAATATCTTCTGCTTAAGTAACTGGCTTGCCGGTATACACAGCCTTGTTCTATAGTAGACAAGTCCACTATTGATAGAAAATTCATGATACTTAGCTTGCAGCTTTTGTTCATGATCCTTGATAGAGATTTCCCTTAGCATCATTTGATGGACTCGATCATGGCATGCATCCTCTCTAGCTAACTCAAGTATTGGATTGTTTGGCATAGATACTTTTGTAGCTAGAGATCTAGCTATTGATGGATTCTACAAGATTAGAGAATTAAGGAATGCCTTGCGATTGAGTGCATCTGCAACTACATTCTCTTTTCCTGGTCGGTACTTGATTTCAAAGTCATACTCCTCCAGTACTTCAATCCACCGACGTTGCCTCATGTTGAGCTCGTTCTGGGTAAAGATCCACCGACGTTACCCAACAAGTAGTGTCTCCAAAGCTTTAGAGCATGGATGACAGCTAGCAATTCCAGATCATGAGTAGCATAATTCCTCTCATGACTCTTCAATTTCCTTGAAGAGTATACTACAGGATGACCTTCCTGCATGAGCACACATCCCAAGGCAAGTGTGCTAGCATCAATTACTACCTCAAACTCCTTATTGAGGTCTGGAAGCTTTAGGATGGGTGCTGATATCAATCTTTGCTTCAGACTGTCGAAGCTAGTTTGTTCGGGAGTTGACCATGCAATGTATATTTGCTTCTTCAGTAAGTCCCTCAGAGGTGCTGCAATCAAAGCATAGTTTTTTATGAAGACCCTATACCATCCTGTCAATCCGAATTAGTGAGTTTGGGAATCTCCCAATTCCCATTTTTTGAATACTAAAAAGGTGGCACCCGGATAACATGCCCATAAGTTTCTCAAAACCATATGATGTGACCTATCATTGGAAAGAGCTTGAAAAATGGAATCTATTGAGCTATAGAGTGCTCGATTTGGAGTTATAATGTTCAAGTTATGACAAATCCAAAGATTTGACCACGTGTCCCAAACTTATGGGAAATTCCCATATTCCCCAATATGGTGTTGGAAGCTGCGTATTTCTTTGTCAGTTGTTGGTATTGGCCATTCAAGCATATCTTTGACCTTGGCTGGGTCCACTTAGAGTTTCCTTCTGCTGATACGATGAATCCTAGATATTCAATCTGACGCTTAAAGAATGCACACTTCTTCATTTTAGCATACAGCTTATGTAACCTCATTGTCTCAAGGACAATCCAAAGTGGGGTTCATGATCTTCTTCCTGTTTGGAATAGACTAAAGTGTTGTCGAAGAAGACAAGCACGAAATCATCAAGATATGGCCTAAAGATATCCTGCATTAACCTGTTGAAGGTGGTAGGGGCATTCGTAAGCCCGAATGACATAACTAGAAACTCAAAGTGCCCATATCTTGTATTGAAGGCTGTCTTTGGGATATCTTCTTCCTTGATCCTTATTTGATAATAACCTGACCTGAGGTCAATCTTGGAGAAGATATTTGCACCCTGAAGACGATCAAGAAGCTCATCTATTCTAGGAATAGGGTACTTGTTCTTGATCGTTGATTGATTCAATCCTCGGTAATCAATACATAGTCGAAGTGTCCCATCTTTCTTTTTCTAGAATAGTACTGGAGCTCCCCATGGTGAACTACTAGGACGGATGTAGCCCTGTTCTAACAGTCGCTTGAGTTGTTCCTTCAGCTCAATTGCTTCCGGTATAGACATTCTATAAGGTCTTTTTGCAATTGGCGCAGCTCTTGGTACTAGCTTGATCTCATGATCCACTTCTCTTTGAGGCGAGAGTTCTGTCAACTCTTCAGGAAATACGTCCGCGTATTCCTTTAGCCAAGAAGGTCCTTTACTAGACTCTTTCTTCTAATCTAACTTGTTGAGCTTAATCATGTAGACAGGTAATCCTTTTCTGACTCCTTTTATGATCCGAGATGCTTTGGCCAATTGGATTTTTGGCACTCCAACCTCTCCTTGAGCTGTGACTAATTCCCCTTCAGAGTTCTGAAAGGAAACTTGACCCTTTCCACAATGAATGTGGGCATTATTAGGTCTAAGCCAATCCATTCCGAGTAGGCACTCATGGATACCTAAATTCATGACTCTAAATTTGACCGAAGTCGTTTCTCCTCCCAAAAAGAATTCCACCTTAGCAGTTTGCTTGGTACACGTAACCTCATGACCATTTGCCAATTCCCCAAGCAAGGTAGGTGCTTCTACTGTGGCTATTCCTAATCTTTTTGCACAAGCTGGTGAGATAAAGAAATGTGTACAGCCACAATCAATTAAAGTCTTGAAACTTTTACCTTGATAGTTCGACGGTGACTGAATCACTGAGAACTGGCGATTCGGGCCTTTCTTGTGTAGAGCGGCATGGACTGTCGCCCTTTCAAACTCTGCTTCCATGGTCGAATCTTTTTCTTCTTCGCACATTTGCCTATTGGCAACGTAGGCGGTTCTTCCTCTGCCTCGGGTAGCGGCTCCTTGACCATGGTCCGTTCCTTGGAAATGTGCTTGGCGATGTCCTCCTCCAAGTTTGGGACATTGCCTCTTGAAGTGACCGGGCTCATTGCAGTGGAAACAATGGAGGTTTTGGCCATTTCTTTGAGCAGGAACAAAGTTGTTGATATTATTAGTCCTTTCTTTCTTTCTTTGTCCCTGATTATGACCTTGAACTCTCTTCATTTGAGGCCTGAATGCTCCTCTCTTAGGGTCATTGTAAGACCAAGTTTTGTTGCCTCTTGGTCTAGCCTTCACCTCCTGAAGTATAGGGGCAGCTCAAATGAGTGCGTCCTGAAGATCTGATGGACGCATAGATTCGAGACAGGTATTTACCGGTGGATTTAAACCAGCACAAAATTTAGACAGCTACTGTGTCATGTCCATCTGCGGCGCATACTTAAGAAGTGAGACAAATTTGGAATAGTATGCGTCAAGAGTGAGTCCTAGCTATTTTAGCTCGTAGAACTCATTCACTTTCTGCGTGCGATATGCAGGTGGTAAGTATCTTCCCTGCACGGCTTTCTTCAGCTTCTCCCAGGTAACGGATGCTTCCGTGATCCCTTGATCCCTGCACCATTGCTTCCACCAAAGTCTGGATTCGCCGGTGAGCTTTAGCTTGGCGAGCATAGCCTGATTGGCAGGTGCAGTACTGGCTGCTTCGAAGTAATCCTCCATGGATTCAATCCAAATTTCAGCATCAGCTTGGACAGACTTGCCCCTCCCGTCAAATTCGGGTGGCTTAATTTGCTTGAGAAGAAACTTCTTCTCCTGGATTACAACAGTACTTGATGTAGGAGGCAAACTAGGAACCTGTACCTGGGGTTGTGCCTGGATAAAGGTGTCTTAACGTTATTATACGATAATCGTTATTGATTTATATTACATCTTCAATTTTGCTATCAGCCAAGCAATCTAACCACTCAACTTTTTATCGATTCTCATGCACAATCAAACATTGATAAAAGGAAGTCTTATTTGTATTTATGTGGACATAGCGCTTCCGAAATACAACATTTCTTGCGATGATAAGCCATCTGTTACATTTAGTTTGGGGAGAATAACGTTGTATTACATTTATCTACAGGAACTATATAATAGTATGGTTTCGGGTCATGGATCTTCAGGAATCGGTAAGTCATTGGAAGCTCAGGGTATCCTTTCCTTTGGAACTCATTCTTCTCATGGCACCCCAACACTTTAATCCTGTCGGCGGGGATCACACGGGTTACTTCCTCATATACATATGAGTTCATCTCAACCCTTCGACCTCGAATATGTAAAGTTGAGTTTACGTGAGCTTCCACAAAAATGAACAGCTTCACGACTTTCAGGTCCTCCAACCACTTGATCCTCTTTAGGTTGGTACGTAGGTAAGCAAACCGGTGGGCAACTATATACTAGATTCCTGAGGCACCTGTCCATCTTCGTTCCATGTACAAAGGCGATGGATTATAGATTCGCTCTAAAATGTTCATCATCTCAAACCTTTGTCGATAATGCGGAGAATGCATTGCAGTCATAAACATGATGCGGAACACCAAGAACTTGTTCCATGCTTCGTAATTCTGCAAGACAGCATTGAAAGTAAGGAAATGTTTGGACAACAAAATTTGCTTTACTTTATCTTACTAAGATTTCATAAAAATAATTCCGTTGTTGGTTGGCTCTGATACCAACTGTAACGTGTCCACTTGTCTCTTCAGGACACGTCTTAGCAGTCCATCGGAAAGGATGTCTAGAAAGCTCCGCCCGGCACTCCCATGGAATGTTATGGGGTTTGCAATCTAGGGCTTTCCGTGTCTGCCACGTAGCAGAAGTATTTCGACCGTTCCCACTTAGGATCGACTTGAATTAGGGTTTCCCTTATTGGTCATTTCCTAATGGCATCTAGCGTCGGACCCAAGTGAACTACTTTATGCAGAAACGCCAGGTCCGAAGCGGATTCACGCTACACTTGGTTCAAGGAGAATGGGAAATGAGAGGGATGCAAAGGTCAACCTCTTTTCCATAAGGCATAGTCCCATTCCGTTCCCCTAAAACAACATAAATCGGGATCAATCATAACTCTAGGTCAATGCTTTTGTTGTTCATGTTCTTTGACAATCTTCCTGCTATCCATCATGATTTGAGAAAAGTTCTCGGCCAACCGGGACCACCCATCCGTAGGATGGACCTATGGCCCATCCTCCGCACTTTCCTCGGGTTGTTTTAGTTATTTAATTACCTAACACATTGGTTGGACATGTATTAATCAGCTTCTTTAATTAGCCCGTTAGACACTGGTTCTTTCACGTAATCATATCACTTGACATAGAAAAACAATGTCAAACAAGTTTCTTATTAGCAGGTTGTCATATTTATCTTTGAAATAAAAAAAGTCTAGCTCGTAGGCTTAGCCACAATCCTCCCGAAGGCTCCGCTCGAAGGCTATCCAGCAATCCACAGGGATTACCAATCCAAGTTTCAGCCCGCAGACTAGTATGCGGGCCTCGAGATCCAATCCCGAGTCACGTTAGCCTCTTGTGCAGGGCCCGGAAGGGAAGGGATTTACGGCCAGAGCCTCCCCTAGCACCCAAGCATCCTCCTGCTCCAAGTAGCTCTCAACGGAGAGACCTCTCACGGCGGGTTCGGTCCTTTTGCCCGACGCGGTTAACAACCCCGTTGGTTAGGGTCGGGCAGGCAGTCGGGGGTAACTGAAGCTGCCTCTCCCTTCAGGCCTTCAACCTGAAGTATTAGATATCCATGTATCTTTTAATTCATTGATCAAACAAAGCCAAACAGTGCTCTTAAATCTGTAACAAGCACAAACATTTCCATTGGTCGTTTTTGTTGGCAAACTGCTAAGGAATGAATCCTTCCTTTCGAATGCATCCAGCACTCGATCCGGGATGACTTGCAACTTGGCAAGATCCCCAGTTTCCTGGGTTAGGGCGTACCCTACTAACCTGACTTGGTCAAACCTTAAGTTCATAGATTATTTCAGTTAGGATGATTATTCATCCTCTTGCAAGATAACTTGCGTAAGGACTTGCCAACCTCATTGCGAGAATTGGCCATTCCCTTGTGATCCAATCACAAGACCATACGACTCCGCACTTGTTGCACAAGCGTCGCATCGAACTATGAGACTATACTACTCATTGAATGGAGTCACGAAACAATCAGTTCCTGATTACATTAGGCTGACGTCGTCAATCCTAGGGTTCGAAGTTCCATCTCGTAAGATTCTTAGGAACAAACCCTAGTTCACTTTCCAAATATGTTTCACTGTCCCTACATTTCGGTGAATGTGGGCAAGTATTTAAGGTATAGGAGTTTCAGTTTTAGCAATACGTACGATTAGGTCACATATTAATTCCTAGTGAATTTCTTGGAATTTAACTCATTCTAAACGAGTACTCCGGGGTTGTGGTGTTTGAGTTTATGCCAATTTGTTTAACTCTTGAAGATAGTTACGTTATCATTTCATAAACACATGACTCCTTGTCTACGCGTAAATTGATTTTTCAACCCTAACTTATCGATTTAAGGTCAGGCATAAGTTAGGTTAAATCCAACTAATCTTCCTATAACTTTGCGAACAAAATTCATGCTAAACAAGCAACCTTTTACTTGATAATTTATGCAGTTTTGACAACCGATAATTGTCTGTAAGAATCATTTCATGCCTTGCACTTTCCTAAGGATTCCTAGCACTTCCCATGATGATTCATTGCGAAGAAGATATGGCTTAATAATGCGATATGCAGTTTATACTTCCACGTTTAAACGAAGTATACTATTTTAATGGACATTAATCTAATTTTAATTCATTGCAATGCATAAAGCTATTTGCTAGAAATGCATTTATGCTCCCTTTATTTTGCTTGTTTTATTGAAAATATTAATGAATAAATTCCTTCGTCGTGAGCTAATTTTTCTAAAGCATTTTAGACAAAAAGATGCATCCTATTTCCAACAATTATCCTTGCACGATTGAATTATAACAATGCCAAATAAAATTAGGAAGGAAAACCTGGACTTGGGGTGAGATGTCCACGTGGATGCTAGGAGACGATCCTCCTACGGTTGCGCCTTGGGCTTTCGTAGGAGGCATCACAAATGAAGCCTTTCTGTCATGGATGCAGCTCTGCAACTTTTTGAAATTCCACCGTAGCTCCCTTTGCAATATCTTAAATAGATGCCACGTCCAGCAAATGCTTCTGCAAACTCATCCACAACTGGATCTATACCAACATTCCTGATAGTAACTCTGTTCAATGGCTGCATGTCCTGTATAAATTGGAGAGTACCATTCTTCTTTGGAACCATAAACCACCTATTTGAGTATGGTGCAGATGATGGCTCTAGGATTCCCATCTTGATTTTCTCATTCAACAAGTCAATTAACTTTGGCAGGTGTGCCTTAGGCACTCGAATAGGTCGAAGGTTCCATGGAATATGTAAAGATCACCATAGGAGCAACAATATCTGGATTCACACATCCAATCTCATGCGAGAAAAAAACAAACCCCCTTCCATGTTGCTCAAGCATATCCTGAAAGCATTTCTTCTCTGAGGGTAGCAAGAAATCACCATTTCCAATTTTTAATTCAGCAAGAGTCTTTGCTGAAAATTTATGGCCTATATACTCTGGATTCCTTAAAATTGGCTGTTTGGCAGTCCTCTCTATTTCCTGATCACTGTCAGGTGGAAGCGGTATAGACACCGACTTCACCTTCTTATCCACAGTCTTGTATTTCGTGGCAACCCTGGCTTCATTATGATCCTCTATATTACTCAAATCTTGTTGTAAATCAGCAATTTTGCACTCTGGTGGGGCTGAATATCCTCAGCCCTCTGCTCTATGGATTGCAAAGAAACAGCCCTAAACTCTGGATGCTAAAATATTTAAGCAATAAACTCTATTGGCTGAAAGTTTTCAGCCCTCTGTGTCTCTGTAGGCTGATCATAATCAGCTGAAAACTCTGTTTGCTGAATTTCTTCAGCACTCAACACTTTTTGTTGAGTCACCTCAGCCTCTGACTCTATCTGTGACAAAAATTTTGAAATTTCATGAAACATGTCCAGGGACTGCACTGATACATTACTTGTGGGAGCTTTCACTCAACTGCCAAGACCCACGGACCGCTTATTGTTTCAAGCGTTCCAAGCCGAGCACTAATGGCTACCTCTCACATAGCTGACGCGCCATCCATATCTACGGGTGTAGTGAGCTTACATCCATGCCGATTGAGTTACCTCCTCTCCCACGCACTCCGGTAGCTCCATGATCCAAGTGCAAGTTTCAAGCAAGCTCCATCCTCAATCTCCACGCTCCAAGCTCCATTGCCGCGAGCAAGACAAGAGAAGAGAAGAGAAGAGAAGAAGAGAGGAGAAGATGGAGAGCTTCTCCTGCTCGGTCCCTCACCCTCACACACTCACTCCCTCACACTCTCACACTCCCTCTCTCAAGCACAAGCTCAAGCAAGCAAGAAGAAGAAGAAGAAGAAGAAGAGGAGAGCTACTTTTGGCCACACACAAGAATGAGCTTTTCATTCACTTTTCAACTTTATATACAAAACCCTAAATCCCTTTTGGGCGGTCATCCCCTTTTTTACATGGTCGGCCGTAGCCTAGGCCCTTTTTCCCATTGTCCTTCTATCTTCCTAGATTCCTTTCCACCGCCCGTCTACATTTACAAATTGCACGGGTGAGAGCTCGGCACTCCTTGAATTAAACCATGATGCGCTTGCGCTCTTTTACAAAAGTTTTGACTTGCACTTTTCCTTGTGCGCCTTTCTCCCTTATTTAGGACTCTTCTCCTTGTGCGTCTTTGTCTTCCGTTTCTATTTGCCTTGGCCTTTGTCTTTGTCTTCTGCTTTAGCTTTTCCAGATTTTCCACCTTCGTTCGTTTGAGGGTTAACATTACCCCCCTCTATACGAGTGCCAGTCCCATGGCACTCACCGTCGTAGGTAGCAGGAATTAGCATGCACCGAAGACGTGGGTGGCAAGGACGTTGCCATGACGGAGTGTTGGTAGTGGTGGGGAGGAAGGTTGTTGGGGGCACGTTAGTGGATTGAGTGGTAGGTGGTAGGGCAATGGGAGTTTGTGGTAGGGCTGTTCTTTGGGGGGGTTGCACTGATGGAGTACAAGTGGCGGTTTGTTGGGGATTCTGTACATGCTGATTCTTGGCAGGGTTACAGGGTGATAAGGATAGGAATTCAGAGTTGAGTGTTGATGAAGAGCAAACCACACCTTTGTTGGAGTCTTCAATACCTGCAATTGAAAACCTCTCATGTGGTCTCTCCTTAAGGGGTAGTGCTAGTATTTTTATGGTGCACAAGACATATTTTGATTAGTTTGGGAGACAGGTCGAACTCTAAGCAAAAGCTGAGAGTATTATCCTGCACTTGAGGACCCAAACTGTGTATATACTTCGGTGCAGATATTATGTGAGTGCTCGTGCATACTTAGATATTACGTAGTTAGAAGACCGCGGCTAGTTTCTCGTAATAATGTGTTGACGAGATAGCATGATTGAATATAGGGACACCGCACTTTTGGTAGCTGGAAGCTATTGGACTCGCTTGATGAGAACGGTATACTTTTCATGGCCAATCCTGCGGTGTTACCACCACTGATTGCAATGGTACTAAGGCAGAGTACAAGAGAAAATTGTGCAAGTGGGTCAGGGTGACAGGTCTAACCATAGGTGAGACAAGCTCCCTAGGTATGTCCTGTGCATGATGTGCCCTGAACAATTGTGGGTGATGCTAAAGGGCTAGGGGACTAGGGACGGAGCCACTCGACCAAGATCACTGGACGTACCTAATTTGAGGACCCCTAGGTGCTGTGCTGTGATCGTGGGTGCTTCTTATCTTTTCGTTCGTTTCTTTTTTCTTTTTTTTCTTTTTTTTCGTTTTTTTTCTTGTGCTTTTTTCTTTCTTTCTTTCTTTCGTTCTGTTCTCCCTTTTTTTTTTTTTGGGACTTGCCTGAGTACAACCATTACAATATGTTGAGGCTATCAGCCTTTCAATGGGTTGGAAAATGTCAAGCTTCGAAGGCTCAGGAAATGGATATTACAGTGATGATTGTGCCCTAGCCTCGTTGTTAGAGAAGCAGTTGTTGAGATGGGGAGATACACTTGAGATATTGCAAACCCCTTTGTGAGACGCGATGTTGGTACAATTGAGGTAACAACTGCCGTGAGCCAATTGTAGAGCTTGACCTAGAAAGAGAGTGTGGCCCATGAATGTGCTTTGGGCCATGCGATGTGGGTGGTCGGCAAGGGTCATTTTTGCTTTCGGCAGCGTGGCTTTGTCGCGGCTCTTTGTGGGGTCAATGGTGTTGCGGTGATCGGGCATTGAACACTTTCGCACAAGGACCTGTATCATCCTGCATCCACTTGTCACTTGATGAGAGTACATGCATGGTATATGCCGCAACTATAATAAACCAGTGCAATGCAAGGAGGCATCACTTATCATAATTCCATGGTGTTGACTTAGATACTTATCATCTGCGCTTGATTAGCTTTTTCTTTTGCTAAAGACATGAAATATATTAAACGCAAATATGAAAAGTTTGTACAATTTCGGAACATGTCGACACTGAACCATTTAAAGGCAAAGAGTCCTGGGGCCAGGTAGCATTTGATAAGCCTTTATACAACATGGGGCTACTCTATTTGTACGAGGCGGGGCAAATCTGGGTGGTCGAGCAACTGGGGCTCTGCTAGTGCGGAGCTCCTGTGGGGTTGGGCAGGGAACATGTCGGCTGGGACATGAATGGCGTAGTCCCAGGCCGCCACCGTTTCCAAAATGCCTTTAAATAGTTCATTGAATTCTTCCCTATCCCAAGCTGCCCTTTCTGCCCTCGAGCATCTGGTGCTCAAGCATACGTTGGGGATTTGTGCCACTGGTGTTGCCACATTGTGTGCGCCTCCTTGAGCGTCCGCTCCCCTAGCCCACGGCCTTTGTCCGGGGTAGTGTTGCTTAGGGACGCATTTCTTGGCGTACCTTTTAAGAGTGGGTACGTAGCGCACTAGCGGAGGGGCGTGTGCTGCATGTTCCCGTCAGCTGCGGAGAGCATCCTTGCAAGCTGACTGCCCTTGGTTCTCCATGTTTTCCTCGCGGGGGGCCTGTAAGATGCAAATCAAGGATTAGGATTTGTCACATGAAAAGACCATTCATATGTAAGGGATTATAGTGCAGGTTATCAAGCGCATAGGACGAGAAGGGGAGGGGTGGGGCATGCAGTGTTGTTGTAGAGGGATGGCCACCATGATGTATATTTAGCCTCCTGCCATTAGCGGATCTTGGTTCACGCAGAGTTACGTCGGCTGGCATCATGGATTTAGGCAGGGCTCCTCCTCAGAAGGATAGACCAGAAAGGGAAGAAGGTGTATAGAAAGGGACTACACCCTGTCTACACCTTCAGAGTTGTTGGTCAAGGCTTCCTATGGCGGTAATGTGGGCTACATGCCCTTCACTTGGAGGTGGGGATGGTCACATGGCTTTTGAATGCATGATGAGAGGAGGACTTGAGAAGCTTAGCCTGTCAGACCCAACTCTTCTCCCTGCGCTTGACTATCATTGCTTGTGTGTGTTGATATTGCTTATACACGGTGACATAAAAATCAGTGTTTATTTATATACATATTTATGAATCCATGTCACTTCACGAGGATAAGAACCAATTGGAGAACTCGGGGTTGTACTGGAGAGTGGCACACGTATCCAGCACTCGTGGCAGCTTACTTAGTACCGATAGATATTTTGCCACATCAAGTAGCATGGATCCTTGTCCGAGTCTACTCGCAACATGTAGCTCCTCCTCAGTGAGAATCTTATCAAACAGAGAGTTTTCTTGGCTAGACAACCTTGACATGCAAGAGAAAAAATTCATTCTTAAGAAAATTAAGGCACTCGAGTTTGATGGAGAAGGTATAGATGTCACAGCGGAGGGGAAGATATGGATTGAGTCGATTGATGATTATTTCTCTGCTTCGGGAACTGCCTCTGTCAATCAAGCAATGATAGCCAAACTTAAGTTAGTTGGCTAGGCTCAGATATGGTGGAAGCAATGGTACAAAGAACAAGGTGTTTCTGAAGCCATTGCCACTTGGGCTTAATTGAAAGATGCTATATGTGGATAATACCTTCCACCAACTTACCAGACTTTGAGGATGAATGAATTCTTCAAGGTCAAGAAGCAAGAATTAACCTTGGAAGCCTACTACTCAAAGTTTTTAACCCTACTAAAATACGTGCCATCTATGGATATTGCGCAACAAGTATGCAAGTTTTGCCATGGCCTGAACACTCCTCTGAACCATCGTCTTGAAGCAATGCATCCAATGGACTTGCAAGATGCATTACTTCGAGCAAAGCCAATCGTCCAAGAACTTAAACTAGGAAACTGTGACAAAGATAATTCCGGAGATCAGGACAAGAGATGCCACATGTGCGGAGAGATAGGGCACATCCATAGGAGATGTCCCTAGCATCAATGCTTCCATTGCAATGAGCTAGGAAACGTCCAAGCCGACTACCTTAACTTAAGTCCAAAAGATATTGAGCCTCCAAGAAAAAGAAACTACACAAGTGTAGCCTTTAGATATAAAGAGGAATCAGATGAAGACAAATACCTAGAACCCACTACACCTTTTCAGGATGATTAGCAATCCTAGAAATTCTATCGACATGTAATACAACTTATATTGGGAATAAATCCTACTCTTCTACCTATAGTTAATTGCAATAATATGAGTTGCACTAGCTGATCATTAAGGTTAGTGAAGCAGACGCATGGTTGGTCCTAACCCATACACCTTAAGCCCCATTAATGCTTGTTTTCCCCAGTTCTTCCGAGATGAGGACACCTCAAGTTCACTAAGGGGGAGAGGATGTAATAGTCCCTGCATGCGAGGCATAGATAACCCCCCTTGTTAAAAAATAATGGATTTTTTAAAATCTTCTCCCTCCCCCCTATTATCACCCCAGCTGGCGAGGGGGGGGGAAAAGAGGAAGAAAAGATGGCAAAGGACAACATGGACGAGGATGATGATGATTGCGAGGGCAAGAGGAAGGCAATTATGAAAAGAAGAAGGAGACGATGAAGAAGTAGATGATGATGAAGTAGCAGATGGAGACGATGATGCTCCTACCGCCATGCAGAATAGGTGGTGGAGACCCCACCGCCACTCCAGCTCCTCTCTGTGTTTCCCCTCCCCAATAATACCTCCCTTCCCATTATAAAACCCCACCCCCATGGAATCAAAGGGGGAGGGCTCGAATACTGAGCAGCACATTGAAGAGAGAGAGAGAGAGAGAGAGAGAGAGAGAGAGAAGAATAAGAAGAAGAAGAGGAAGAAGAAAGAGAGGTGAGAAGAGAGTGAAGAGGAAGAAGGGAGGTGAGAAGGGAAAGAGACAAAGAAGAAGAAGAAGAAGAAAAGGGAGAGAGAGAGAGAGAGAGAGAGAGGGGAAAGACTCCTTGAAGGATCTCCTTCTCTTCCTCTCTTTAGAGGGTGTCCACAAGCATTCTTTTTCTTCCCCATTTAATGCGAACCCATACTCTATGTTTGCAAGATTATCCTTCAACCACAAGCTCATTTTGCTCCCCAATTGGCCCCACTAATTGAGCACAAGGTATGGAAGTCTTGTGCGATTTGTGTCCAAGGGAGATGAAGAACGAGAATGACCCTCAAGAGGAAAATGTCCCGTGCAGATGGCAACCCCACAATGAGCAACAAAGCCTCAAGCGAGGGCATCACTGCCAATCCAGCTACGATATCAATCGTAAGTAATGAATTTCCAAATTAATAATCTGCTTGGTTTGATTTTTGCATGAGATATGTTAGACCCTATACTATGCCGGGCTAGAATAGGTCATTGAAAAGAATAAATCTCATCTCTAATATTCAAAGATGAAGTTCTGCGAAGTGCTTGTATCAAGGAAAGTTAATTGCACCTAGTTGCTATGCGACAAGTCCATACATAACATAAGCAACACATAAGATCCTAAAGGATTAAGCAATAATAAGTTACATCAATGATATGCGACTCCTTTCCTTAGGATAAACGAAGATAAAGTCAAAACAAAATGCTACATAGTAGGGAAAGGCTAAAAGATAAATATCTCTTAGAGAAGAGGCATAAACGCTCTTGCCAGATTGATTAACTCACATTGAAATGATAGGACTTACATCTTGTACAGTGTTTGAAACCTTAACATATGCCTTAGCCAAGTGTTAAGTAAAATTTTTGCATGGTATTGCTCCTTGATCCCAAGGGGCAGAGCAAATACGTGATGGAAATGTTAACACGACAATTCCTACGATGTTGGGAAAAGAATACCATTGTTTTTGTTGATTGGTCAAACAACATCCTAAATGATTTTGCATTCAACTAATTATGGGGATGTGATTCGATGATTATTTCAAGTGCTTGTTCTTTATGGTAAATGCATGGCAGGGGCCAGTGATGACAAATTGTCATGGGAATAAAGGAATTATGTTTTCTTGGAAAATGATATTGGACTGAATGCCTTGATTGTGCCTAAATTTTAACAGGATTAATTAAGGAAATGATATTTTTCATGGGTGGATCATCTCCAAGGTCACACCACATTTTAACCCGAGGGGGCACAACTCGATTCATGGCCCGAACATCGAGTGGGTAAAAGGCCAACCACAAAAGTTGTGTCTCACTCCTAGGTCATTTGGAGTTTGGTGGAGCTCTAAACACCCCTTGCCTAGTTCGGAATGGAGTTGAAGACTATCATGTGCCCAACATCTCTGGCGTTGAAAGATCCTATTCTAAATAAAGGATGGAAATTGTGGTGCCCAACTTCTACAGGAGGGAAGAAAGGATACATACTTTCTCTTATATGGGCAGGAGACAAAGATTAACTTAAAGATAAGTTAAGGAACTTGCTTGTCAAAAGGATTGTTTTTCCCTGTTTTTGTGACTATACTATAGATCAAACAAACCCTATTCTCTAAAATGTTTAATTAAGGAATTTGACTTTAAATGTCACACATAAATGTGATAGGACCTAATTAAATAACTAAAGAATGCCTATTGAGGGAAGCGGGTGGGCGGAACCTCGATGGGTCCATCCTATGATACGGTGGTCTCAAAGAACTGGGAGGCTACTCACAAGGTTTTACCAGCATCTTAGGTATTGTTAAGTCAGAACCTGATTCACGCCATTTTAGGGGGCCAAAATGGGACTATGCCCTACAGGTAGAGAGGTTGAGCGGCACATCCCTCTCGTTTTCCATTCTCTTTGAACCAAGTGCCGCATGGGTCTTCTTTGGCTTGGGTATCTCGGCCTAAAGTAGAATGTCCAAGATCAGATGCTAGAATGTTGTCAAAAGACCTTGATCACTAGGGACCCAAGTTTCAGGTTGATCCTAGTGGGTTCCTCCATGAACGTTTCATTGCGAGATAGACTTGAAAAAACCTAGGCAATAAACTCTGTGACATTCCATGGGAGTTCCTCACGGTGTCACTTAGACTCATCTCTCGATGGACTGCTAAAAATGTGCCTGGACAGCTAATAGGTAGGTCCGTTACAATCAGTAACTTTCCTCTTTTCAGTTGCATACAAAGCATGTGTCCATATTGCAATCTTGAGACTTGGCTAGGCATTCTACCAAAGTAGAAGCATATACAACTACATAAGCATTTTGAACAACTAAGTCTTCCAACTTCTTTGCATATCTCCCTTTCCAAAATAAGCAAGAGGCAATCCTGTATCTTGTGCATGGATCTCGCCATCTTTCCAAAAGATGAATTGTCATGCC
Organism: Lygodium microphyllum; assembly: GCF_053477565.2. Lineage (NCBI taxonomy): Eukaryota > Viridiplantae > Streptophyta > Polypodiopsida > Schizaeales > Lygodiaceae > Lygodium > Lygodium microphyllum. The sequence goes on from NC_141154.1 coordinate 52,638,679, forward strand.
AAGGCCTCCTGATAAGCAACACAATCCTTCCTTTCATGATGCTACAAACTATCACACCACATACATCCTTTCCCTAGTTTTGGAGCTACTACTTATTCTCTTTCCTCATGTCCTTTCTCATCCAATTTTGTGACCTTCAACTAAAGATCCCACATTCCTTTAACCAATTCATCTAAGCAACAGAGGTTCAACCATAGGCTTAGCCACAGAAGTAGGTGGCCTACTAGATACATAAACTATTTTTCCCATAAGAGTAGGCAAGCAAGATACATCCAATCATTCTGTGCTTCTATGCTCTTTCACCAACGTAATAACAACTTCCCTTTACATGCCTCCACTTTGTTTTAAGTCCTATCTCTGTAACCTCATCCTTTAACAAATTATCAAGCTTCTCATGATGCTCAAGATTTTCTTCTTATAGAAATCATTCAAATTTTCTAACTTGCAAGAGCTTGTTGTTTTTCAATTCTAACTACTCAAACCCACTTTCAAATTCTATTAATGTCACTTTAATTAGAGGGCCCTTATTGGGCTTTATAACCTAGTCATGGAAAGTCTTGTGGGTAATCAAACTAGTGTATTTAATGTAAAATTATTTACAAATTGTCTTCTTATAAGCTACTTACTCAGCATTCTTCATGTAGAATTCAAGTACTTAGGCTTTCATTTCATTTACAATGAACCCTACAAAATACAAGCTCCATGCAAGTTGAGTATCCCGAAGAACTCCATCTTTTGAGTATAGGTATGCAAATATGAAGATATATTCTTGCCACTAAATAACTTTATCTCATACTCTAGTGCTTGCATAATATTCGTCACTATAGTTTCTATTTGAGTAGAAGCTTGCATCACGTATTTTTATTCTTGTACTTGCATAAGTATGTTTATATTTCGCACTATTGTAAAAAAATCACTAGAAATTGAGCTTGAAGGTTCTCTTATCTTATCTTTCTTTCCGATGACCTTTCATATCAGGTTCATTAATGTCAAGGTTTTAGTCAAAAGGTGTTATCCACTGGGGATCAGAGAGAGAAGGAAGTAGAGAATAGGAGATAGAAGAGAAGAAAAAGAATAGACAAGTGCTACACAAGATAAAGACAAAGCTCAATGAGTCAAAGCACTATATATAGATAGCGTCTAATAAGAAAAACAAAATCCTTCTTTGGGACTACTTGAAAGCAATCTCCAAGCATTAGATCTCCTACAGCTCCCTAGTAGACCAAAAATGTGCATCAAAGACTAGCTTCTTCTCTACTCCTCAAATAACTAATCTCTTGGTTCTATTGGCTCCAAAAGGGGGGTAAACCGTAGGATAACTATTTAGAATTCTCAGAGATCCATCATTCTTCTTCTCCCCATTCGTAGTGTTCTTTGTTATCTCTAAATTGTGATCATGCATCGTGCAAATTTGAAAGCCCCTCTCTTTGCCTAATGCCCAAAATATCAAAAATAGGCTAAACATATCCCAAAATCCCATATTTTGGAACTATCCATACTATGGACACTAACACTAATGACTAATATGACATTAAATCTCTAGATTAATAAGAAATTTGGATGACGATATACTTCAAGGTTTTTCACAATGTGTCCTTGTACTGGCATGACAATGAGCCTCCAGTGCTAGGCTCACCTATAAACATAAGAGTGGCCACCATCATTGATATAGAGGAAGAGGATGAAGAAGTAGTGGCACTTGCATACATACACACAATGGTCACTCGTCACAAGACATATACCTTTGACACACTCATTGATGAGGGAGGTGACTATAATATCCTTAATCATGATCATTGCACCCTCATTTCTTAGTGCTAATCGCAACCTACTAGCGTAGAACTTAGCCTGTTTGGGGGGCACTCTTATTCATTTCCGAGAAAATGTAAGGTAGCAGTCTATATCGAGACTGAAAGCTTACCACAATGATCTTCGATGGGATTCCTAATAACCAAGCTATTGGTAGGAAATCACTGCTAGGACATGCATTCAAGAAGAAAGCACACTGCAATGTCAATTATGACTCATAGCACATTCACCTTGTCATTAGCAATGTTCGGTTAGTGATTGCTTTCATCAAGGGTAGCACGGCCCCATATAAGACTGCAGTGTCACTGATAGAGCAACTTAGTGCCAAGCCTAAGGAGGGTGGTCATGACGTATCTCGATTCACCACAACTAACCTGATGCAACCACCAACAACCACACCCAAAGACATTGAGAAACACCTGAGATGGGTACCCAAAGTATAATTGTGATTTTCTTGAAGCCAATCCACATTAACTTTTAATTTTTGAACGTCATGCTCCAAGCCTACGAGATAAAGAAAGTGATACAGGAGCCAACAAACTATCCAGTCGTGCTAGATATCTCTCTCTCTCTAGATTTCAACATGGTATCAGAGCTATCATGATCGACTACAACCATTTCCTTAAAGAAGACAATCAAGAATTATATCTATGTAATATCTCTTTTATTCCTGATTCATGTTCTTTTTATGTTTAAATTTTATGTATTATGTATGTTATGAGTATCAAATGTTATGAATTCTAAGCATAGAAAAAGTCCACTCGATCATCATCAATCATCCTTTAGATTGCAGATATGTTGAATTGTAGATATACCTTGCTTGGACACCCTAAAAGTTCTATTTGTGAAACTCTTAAGGAAAAACCATTCTTAAGAAAACTCTTCACGACTCAACAAGCTTTCTTCCTATCAAATCTGTGCTCATTTTGGAATTGTGTGTCAAAAGTTAATTCTGTTTAGGTAAACTGGACTTAAAATAAGAAAACAAACAAGACCATAACTTTTCGTGCAAACTTCTATGACACAGGTTTGGTCACGATTACTCACTTGTGTTTTTGCATTTCTGCCAAAATTAGCCAGATCATCATCTATTCTTGGCCAAAAAGTAAAGTGATAACGTTTTGAGCATTGTTCATCTATGTTGGACTAATTTCTTCTCTCACACATTTTGTCTATTTTGGGTTTCTTTGTTCTTGCCCATGTTTTTTCTATCTTGGGTCTCTTTCTTTTGGAGTATGCTCTTTGAACTAAATGCCTTTCCTTGCAACATAGCTTTTGTGTATGATTTATCATACCACACTTTCCTCTCATCATTTTGTATATGGTGTGCAGATTCTGTGATCTCATATTGTATGTATTCTCCAAGCCAGCAATGTCAAATTCTATAATCATCAACGGATTTCATTCTTCACTTTCAAGGACAAGGATTCATTGTATGGAAAGTAAAGACGCTCCTAATTCTTGAAGGCAATGACTTGCATGACATTGTTCTTGGTAATTATGAATGTCCGCTTTAACCAATTTATCAAGCTCATGATAATATCCTTGTAACTAAAGGACCTATCTTTGAAGAATGGCAAAGTACTTATAATGAGTGGGTCATCATACAACACGACAAAGAAGCTCATCTGTATATTCTTTCTACTCTTCAAGAATCTATTATGCTTGACGTATGTAATATTTCAACCTCACAAGCTATAGGGAAGTATTTAATAGAAAATTTTAAGAAGAAATCTATTACAGAAATAATTTATCTTCATAGTCACCTCACTGAGTTACAATACAACATTGGAACTTCTATGACAACACATAGCGAATCATTCAAGAATATTATAAATGAGCTTGCTGACGGTGGTGATGTTATTTCACGAAAGAATTTGGTAACACAACTTCTTGATTCTATAAAGGATGCTGCTTATGATAATATTGTTACCATATTCTTTAACAAAGATGGGATCAATTTTGATCAAGCTTGTACATATTTGATTGAATATTCACAATTACATGAACAATGACACACAAATCAAGAAAAGGTTATAATCTCACAAGAGGACACATAGTCAGAACAAATTGACCAAGCTTTACTTTCTCAAAGGCATCCCTTTCCACACTCTACACGTAGGAGTTGTCATGGTGGTAACTTCTCCCGTCTCAAGTTTCCTAATAGACATTGTTCTTATTACAATAGAAATGGTCACACTACAGATGATTGCTGAGCAAACCAAAATGATGAAGAACATGGTATTACAAATAAAGAACCACATTTCTCCAGAGATTATTCACCTTGTGACTATTTCAAAAAGAGTGAACATCCAACCCATCTATGTTTCAAGAGGAATTTTGATTCAGAATCGATAAATAGAGCATATGTTGCCACACATGCCAACACTACTTGAAGAAGAACATCATGTGAGTTATTCTATCTCTCCAGAAAGGATACTTCATGTTTGTGGTGGATCTCTTTTTCTTATTGATTCTGGTGCTACGGAAAACATGACATATCAGCCCCAATGGTTACATAATTATCATTCTATTCCTATCAAGAAATTTTTTTATCTTACTGATGACATAACTTGTCAAGTCAAAGGTATAGGTGATTTATATCTCGCTACTCTTTCTACAACAAGATTTTAGTGTGGAGTTTTACATGTTCAAGATCTAAAAAGGAGACTTCTTGTAGTTGCAAGACTTGTGGATCTTGGTCTCTTTGTTGATTTTGACCATACCAAGTGTCGTATTGAGAAATATTGCCAAACTATAGTTGTTGCTCCTTAAAATGGTAATATTTTTGAGTTATCTCTCAATAAATATGTTCACTACAAGAAAGGGAGAGGAGGGGGGAGGGTAGCGACATTGATGGGCGTCGCATATCGTCGCTATATATGTCACTACATACACGTCCCATTGCGATGTGCTTAAGGATGCAATATGCAACGTTTTTGTGTCGCTTATATGACATCTTACATGTCACATATGCAATAGAAAGCATCACTTAAGTGACTAAAAAAGGTGTCATTTAAGCAATTTTAGACTGTTTTTTTTTTAAATTTACATGGCACTCCTCACTCCCTCTCACTCACACACATACTTGCTCTCTCTCTCTCACTCACACACACATATTTGGTCTCTATTTCTCTTATATACACATACACTTGCTCTGTCTCTCTCTCTCAATCACACACATACTTACTCTCTCACTATCTCTCACCCTTACACATACATATAATTATTGTCTCACTCTCTCTCTCCCTCACTTACACACACATATACACACATACTCTCACTCTCTCATCCTTACAAAAACATACACTTATTCTCTCACTCTCTCTCCCTCTCACTTACCTGCACATATACATTCTCTCTCTCTCTCTCTCTCTCTCTCTCTCTCTCTCTCTCTCTCTCTCTCTCTCTCTCTCTCTCTCTCTCTCTCTCTCTCTCGTGTGCACACGAATGCAATGTTGAGTATAAAACAACCTGCTCTCATATAATATGACACATACATCGATCACTTATGCAAGAGACACAACATGGATCACAGTACGTACTTTCTTTTTTCTCTACTAATCAGGGCTTTTTTTAAAAACATTTTAAAAAACACTTCATCAAACATGAAAGGATTCACAAGACCAAAACTAATCAGATATATATAAATCAATATATGTACAATGTCATGGAATGTGTTACACGAGTCTGATCAAGTATATGGGAAAGAGTGGGAGAGGGGAGCTAGTAATTGGATGTGCTATCTGATTTGGTCTCTACATCTCCATGGGGCCTTAGTGGCTCTAGAGAGGTACTCACTCTGCAGTAGCTCGGGTCCACTCCTCATCTATCTTCCTGCCCTTTGCCTCCTCTCGAGCGATATCATCCATATCTGTCTCACCATGAATCTCCTGCATCAATAAAGATCGAGTATTGACACAATTAAAAAATTGAATTATTAAAAAATACTTTTAAAAATATCTAAAAGTAATAGAATGGATACTCACAAAAGGGTGTGCGAGAGGAAGCCTCCTCTAAAGGGCTCTGTACCCCTCAAAAGTTGATGTCTAAATCTTTGCTACTATCAAGGGACAATCGTCATCTTTGGTATGTTAAAAAACAGATCCAAAGTTAGATTATTTTTCTTTCTTCTATGCTTCTAATTACATCAACAATAAAAACCTATGGCATATACTGGCAAAAGTAGCAACAAAACCATCTCTCCCCATGCGACCCATGTGAGATGTATGTCCGCTTGAGATGCTAGCCTTGTTGTTGCCTCCTATATCATCATTCTTTAATTGCTCTCTTTGAATCTTACTAAAAATGGGTGGGTTGGGTGGGGAGTCTTTTGGATGATAGCCATCTATGGCTAGAGTTGGGGTTCGATTCCCCCACAAACTCCATCTTGTTTTTTTGAACAAGTTTTGAAGATGCAGTAGTACCTAACACCAAGGTAGGACGTCCCAGCCTCTCTCTTTTGCCCAACATCTTTTCTCAAAACATTTCATTTCATCTCTCTCTCTCTCTCTCTCTCTCTCTCTCTCTCTCTCTCTCTCTCTCTCTCGGTACTAACCATGCATTGTCTCGTCTATGTCTCAGCAATCAAGCCATGTTGTATAGCACTCTCTTATGGATCCAATACCAAAATCACGCTCTAGATGAGTGATGATAAACTCTTTTCCAAGCTCTAACTAATCCCTGAATTGCAACAAAAAATAATTAAACCAATCTCTTGATATTTTGAATGATTAAAGTAAGTCATAGATACATACGCCCACAGAACATGCAGTCTAGGCATGTAGGTCTCCAATAGCCAATCGGATGCATCAATGGAGAAGATGTCTCTGCCTCTTCGACGGGTACCACCCATCCCTCGATTTTGATATTGCAAGTGACCCCTAACTCTCCGGTGCAGGTCCTGAATGGTGGTTGATGTGCCGCAAGGCTCTATGATAGGGTGGTAGATACCTAGAAGCCTGAGTGCTCCCTATAGAAGTCATCACTGTTGCAAACATGGATGTGGTGTCTGAGGTCCCCGGCCTCGCCATCATGGAGGCTTGCTACAAGTAAGAGAAAACACAAGATAATTAGTCATATATTATAGGACCTCATGCTAACCTAAAAGAAAGGGGCAAGTTATCTAGCCGTGTCTCAATCTCTTGCTAATGAGTCACAACCCCATTACCTAGTGGGGAGGTAGCGTTTTGAAGGGGAGTCCATGTAGTGTCTTGAAGGGAAGTCCTAGTAGTATCTAAAAGTTAGAATTTGGCTCCTAAACATATTATATAAAATATAAAACACTTTATTCCCTACGTAAGAGATGATCGACACATGTATGCTCCTATACCTTGTCCTGCATGTGGCTCTCGAGAAGAGCCCTGATCAGGGAAAACTTGCCTCAAAATCTGTTGGAGGCTGGAGAGGCTCTCATAATCTGGCCAATCCTCTGCTACATGCTCTCCTCGGGGGGGTCACTCATGAATATAAGTATATATAACGTGAGTTCAAAATAAGGGGTTTTTAAAATACCATTTTTATACATTTTTTACATACATAAGGGTCATATAAAGGGGTTACTTACAGATTGAATAGAAAAGGGTTGTGTTTTATTCAAGAAAAACTCACAGATTAGGATATTTATAAATAGGCCATGAACACACGTTATATAGAGAATATATATGTAGTGAACCCCCCGAGGTGCTCTCTAGGGATGCCGCTCACCCGCAAGATAGTTCTCAAAGCCATCAACAAACTATTCATGGAAGAAGCCATATAAGTAGATGACCTATTTTCAAAAACAAAAAAAAAATTACACGTCAATATAAACAAAAAACAAGTAATATGTCATGTGGCAACGAGGAAATGACCCTATTCCACATATTCATGTTCACTTTCAGGTGGATATGTATTTATGTATGTATGTGAGGTGCCTCCTCGGACAAGACCCGGAGGAGTCCTCTTAGTAGTCGACTAAAATTCATATCTATGCACATCACCATCTTGTCTCCATCTTGTCTCCCCATGGAAAACCTTGGACTTAGTTGAACATGGGAATCTTAGTTCTACTTTATAGGGAAAGAGTGGACAAGTCACCCCTAACAGCAAACGATCACCCACCTAAGAAAGACCACTTTGTAATCAGTCAAAGGTAGGAGTGAGGTTAACACCACACTTGATTCAAAGAGAGTGAGAGATGGGGGAGAGTGTAACTCGATCCCCCTATCCATAAGGTAAAATCTCAGCTGCAACCCCTTGAAATTGTGTTAAACCTGGTAACTAATCTTAGCAATATTTGGAGGTTCACGATTTAATCAGCTCTATCTAATGTAACTTATCGGGTCCACCCAACCATAGGCGTCCAATCGTCAGGATCAAAGCCTCCCAATTTCATCTATGGGGTTTTCTTAGGTTTCTAATTACAAAAGCATACTACCACATTGTTTGGACATATAAAATCAACTTTCTTTTATTACTCCTTTAAACTAGGTTCGTTAAACGCAATCTTTAACAGATAACAAACAATCAAAAATTAGATACTTTATCTCACCATCACTCCGTAGAGTGGTACAAAACCATCTTTCCACAAAAAGACAACATCTAGCCTAGGATAGGACCTTCCAATCCCTCGAGATTGGGATGTATGTGATCACACTCCATCTGCGTCAACAGAGAATTTACTGGCTCAGAGTACCTCTAAGTTTCCCTGAGCATTCAAAGTTGTCCTACATAACAAGGGCACTTAGTACTTGATGCTTTGCTCTCTTAGGTGCTCGAGTGATCAAATATAAAGAACACCTATCTTCCTCAAGAGTGTAGGACCCCCACCTATAGGTTAGTTTTTCCACACTCAACAGAGTGTTAGGGAACATTGGGTTTGGGGATGCCAATATCCCAAACCACTACAATCAACAACTGGTCTTGCTATGCAAGCTCGAAATAATAAGAGGCATCAATTTCTGTGTTCCTTCCTAAAAAGCATTTGATAATACTAACATGGTTTTACAAGTTTAAGTCAGTTCTAACTGATCGTGATCCTTTTCTTATGTACTAACCTGATTATTTCCGTTCGGCCATCCATCATGATTACAATTTATGGCTGCAACCTCCGTTTGTTATGGAATAGCATGTTCTTCAGGTTGAATGGATTCGGGGCTAACTTTTGCTTGCACTCCAGCAACAACTACTTCCTCATGTTGAGGAGTTCTTTGAGCGTGACCTCACTCAGCATCTCGACAACTCTTGGGACCATGGAAGAAGCTAATGGATTCGAGCAGCGCTTCCGCGTAGGGATGCAGAGAGAGAGAGAGAGAGAGAGAGAGAGAGAGAGAGAGAGAGAGAGAGAGACTCATTTGATACAAGAAAGATTTGTCGCGTCAACAGTAGAGAGACTTTTGCATAGATCATTATTTCTTTATGTGTGTGTATTTCTATGTTAGTGTATGTATGACTGTGTGATGCTCTACCCCTATTTACATAGTAATCGAGGGGGATAAAGAGAGGACACTTGCTTTTTAGAATTTCTTGATGATGTCATCTCAATGAGAAAGAGAGAATGCTTTCTTTTATCATTTTTGACGACGTTAGTGATGAGTTAGGGAGGGGCTTCATTTTTGTAGCACGAAGATAAAAATTGACAAATATATGGGCAAGGATGCACTATGCATCACACAAGTGTCACTCCCAGGTGTACCACCAAGACGGCGACCAAGGCATAGACCTTGGCATCTTGGCCTTCCCATACTTGGCAATGAGCTACGAAGGCTTCATTGGCACCTTTAGCTGTGCCTCATTGATCCAAGTGGCATCCTCTTCAGAATAATCCTTCTATTGTACTAGGTATTCTCTTAGGATTCAGCTTCTTAGAGGTTTCTCCCTTGTATCTAGAATCTTCTCGAGTTGTAATTCTAGAATTCCTTGGGCATGCATGACTATTTGTTCATCATTAAGCACATGATCGAGGTTTGGTACATAAGGTTTCAATAGGGTTACATGAAATACATTGTGAATCTTGATATGGAGTGTCAATTTAAGCTTGTAGCCTTGCCTTCCCATTACTTTGATTACTTCATATGGTCCACAGTACCTTGGACTAAGCTTTTTGTATTTCCCCAAGGATAATGAGATCTTTGTGGGCCTTAACCTTAGAAACACCATGTCACCTTCCTTGAATGTTCTTATGGATATTTTAAGATCTACATAGGATTTTTTCTGATCTTGAGCACCTTGGATGTCACATTCGATCAATTGGATTTTTTGGTCCATCTCTTCAAGCATAGCCTTAGAAACCTCTACCTTGAGAGTGGGATCTAAGAAGTTTAGAGGTATACGATATTCTTGCCCATACAAGGCTTGGAATGGTGACATCTTGATTGTTTGTTGAAAGATAGTGTTATAAGAAAAATCCACCAAAGGTAAATGTTCAATCCACTGTTTCAGTTATTTGCCACAATAAGACCTTAGAATATCTTCAATGATTTGGTTCACCCTCTCAGTTTGGCCATCAGTTTGAGGATGATAAGCCAGACTAAAGCATAGCTGCATCCCAATATAGGCAAGTCCAAAACTTAGAGGTGAACTTGGAGTTTCGGTCACTGATTATGCTCTTTCGCAATCCATGTAACCTAAATACTTCTTTGATAAAGACTCAAGCAATGTCAGATGACTTGTAGGTCGTTTCGATTGGAATCAAGTGTGCAACTTTTTTCAATCTATCAACCACTACCATGATGGAGTTATATCCACCAGCACCAGCAGATAATCCAACAACAAAGTCCATACTTCATTTGTGGAATGTCCAAGGGTTGTAAATCTCCAAACACAATATTAATGAGTTTGGGAATCTTCCAATTCCCATTTTTTGAATACTAAAAAGTTGGCACTCGGATAACATGCCCATAAGTTTCTCAAAACTATATAATGTGACCTATCATTGGAAAGTGCTTGAAAAATGGAATCTAAGCTATAGAGTTCTCAATTTGGAGTTATACTGTTTGACAAAAGAAATTCGGTATGGAAGCCTCTATAATATGCCAAACTCCCTTCTGCCACAAAGTGAATGAGGTAAGGGCACCACCTAGTCATGGAAGAGTAGACTAGGACGCTATGCAAGAGGGAGAGGAGCTTGTGAGGGACAAGAGAGGAAAATAGAGAGAGAGAGAGAGAGAGAGAGAGAGAGAGAGAGAGAGAGAGAGAACTACAAAAAATAGATGAATCAATAAAACTTAAGAGGGCACAAGAGATGGAGAACCCTCAAGACATAACCAATATACACAATATGGGCACCAATAGCATGGGCTTATTACATTGTAGAGCATGCATAAGCTATAGTAAGGGAATGAACTGCATAAGCTCATGAGAGAGAATGGGAAAGGCTCAATAGGGCTGAAGAAGGCCTCTTGGCTTTCTCTTGCAAATTAAAAAGGAGAAGGCCTCTTTATATAGGCCTTGAGGGCGTTTAGTGAGGAGGTTAAGATAGAATAGGAATTAACACCACCAAAGCTACATTAAGGCGGTTCCACCAATGTAGAAGCTCCATCTATATGTTTTGTTGACCAATTTTTTACTTAATCAAGCTCCATCATAAGTGAGTTGTCTCCATTCTCCCCCCCATAGCTTGATTCCAAGAGCTCTCCTATAAAAAAAATATAGAGAATCTTCATAAAATAAGGTCATATCTAGCAATAATGGAGAGAGAGTAGTGAGAATTCATACATTACTACTAGAATTAAGGATGATTTGAGGGTGTTTTAGGAGGGGAATTCTAATGGTTTATTAGCTTGAGAGAGAGGAGAAGAGAGGGGAAACAGTTGGGAGTCTAATGAATGATGTTTTATGGAAGTTTTAAGTGTGGGGAAGAAAGTGTGGATGTGTATAAAATTGGGAGGTGGTCTCCACCGCAGTTGGAAAAAGTTGGCGTCCACCATTTTGGCCATATCTCCCATCTCGTAGCTCCAAAAAATTATAAAACAATACCAGCCAAAACTTTAGCTCACATGCTAAAACTTTCATGTTGAAATTTTTTTGGGATCGGAGTGGAAGTATTTTTAAAAAATCTTACAAAATCATTAGCCTGATTTTCTTCCACTAATGCTTCCAAGAAGGGTCCCATTTGTTTTAATTATCATAAGACTCCAAAGCCATGATATTATGAGCCTCACATGCCCTTTGGATGGCTCCAAATCCATTTCATGTCTTTTCTTCACATTACACATTTTTCCTTCACCTTCCTCCATTGATCTTTACTCTTCAACCCCCCTTGGTAAAACGGTCCATGAAATATTTCCATCCAATGATTTCTTGGATTTCCCCAAGAGGTTGTTTCCACCCTCTTATTTATTTCAAACCTCCAAATGTACAAAAAATCAACAAAGTTTTAGACCAAAAAAAATTTGTGATTTTCTCAGATTATATAGTCCCCCCCAACCTGGCTAGAGGTATTTATGTCTATAGACACTCTTCGGTATCTTGAGTTGACCCCACCATGATGTGATAGGGTTTTAAGTGCCATCCATTTACCCTGGTCTTGTGCACTTTTCCCTCAATGTCTTGAAGTTTGTAAGAGCCACTGTTGATTTTTTTTGTGACCCAAAACGGTCCCTCCCACCCGTAGAGAAACTTGCTATCCTTTCTTTTATTAAAGTGATTGTCATATCAAAGCACTAAATATCCCTCCTTGATGTTTTTATCTGTAAGCTCCTACGCTTCTCAGCTTCCCGAGAGTAGTGGTTGATAGCTTCTTCATGATCCAATTGTAGCCTCTCTAGGTCCACTAATATTTGATGTAACTTCTCCTTTTGAGAGCCTACTGTGCCACCTAATACCCGAACGCTGGCTAATTTCACCTCAATAGGCAAAAGAGCCTCTTGTCCATAAACTAGATGAAAAGGTGTGAATTTCCTGATGGAGTGCATGGTAGAGGCCCTATGGCATCAATTCCCCACTTCTCAAAGGGTCCATCGACCTTGATTGGGTTTTGGGGTTCTGCTATGAGCCGTCGTGGTCCTGATTTCTGACATTCTTCACATGTTTGACACCAATATTTGACATCTCGGTGTAGATTGGGCCAAGTAAAGCCGGCTTGTAGAACCTTTCTACTTGTGATGTCGTGTGCAAAGTGGCCTCCACACACATCATCATGGCAAGCTTTTAAGATTTCTTCAATTTCCCACTTTGAAGGCACTTTCCTAAGCACACCATCCTTACCAAGACAATATAAACTATCATTTACCATATAATATCTTGTAGCCTTCCGAGCTAGCCACTGTCTTTCTCCCTTAGTCAAGTGTTTGGGAGCTTCTCCTTGCTCTAAGAGGTGTAGAATATCTTCTAAGTCTTCCTTGCCTTGTTGAAGTGGGGGTTTGATAGTCACTGCTCCCACCACTGACTCATTCAGCTTTGATGATGCTAGATGGTCGGCATCCTTGTTTTGGTCTCTTGGCACATAATGTACTTGTGACTCCCCAAATCTTCTCAAGAGATTGGCCTCTCTCATTTTACTAGAGAGGTTTGTATTTTTGCATGCCCATGTTCCTTGCATCTGCCTTACCAATAGCATGGAGTCTCCAAAAGCATTCAACCTCTCAATTGAAATACTAAGACACCAACAAAGACCATGAATTAAAGCTTCATATTCTGCCTCATTGTTAGAGTGGACACCTTCCAAGATGATTCCTTCACCATAGAATTTCTCTCCTAAAGGAGAGAAAACAACAATGTCTGCAGTTGCCTTATCCTTAGTTCTCTTGTATGCACCATCACAGTAGAGGCTATAAGCATCTACAAGAGTCTTTATCGATGGGGGTGGTGGAAGGTACTTTCTTTTCACCCTGAGATTTTTCTCATAGCACCTGTTTGTCAAAATATCAGCCAGGCATGCTCGAGTTGTTTTTTCAACCTGCACTGTATAATCAAACTCTTGAATTCAGAACACCCACTTTGCTATTTTGTCAGAGATCTCCATATGTTGTAGTGCATAGTGAAACACATCCTCCACAGTGATGATCACAAACCTCTTTGGAAGCAAATATGGTTGAAATTTGGTTACTGCAAACATGAGGGCCAACACTAGTTGTTCCATCGAGGTGTAAGCCTTCTGTGAGGCTTTCATGAGGTGGCTGCCAAAATACACAGGCCTCATGAATGTTGTTTTTGGATCTTTTTGTAGGAGAACAGCACCAATGGCCTCTGGGTTTACAAAGAATGTTTCTTCCCAACAAGGCTGGAGGATTATAGGAAGTGACCTCAACATTTTCTTTATCTCCTTAAAATGTCATTCACTTTTTTCACTCCATACAAGTGTTTCTTGGCGTGTCAATTGCTGCAGGGGATATATGGCCTGAGAGAGTAAGTGTATAAATCTACCCAAATATCTTAGCTTTTGTAAGAAGGAGACTAATTGTTTGATGGAGGTTGGGGAAAGTAGAGCTAGCAATGTTTCTACCTTTTTTGAATCTACCTCAATTCCTTCAATTGACACTACACGCCCTAGTAGTGTAACCTTGCTCTCCCCAATGTTACATTTATCCTTATTTAGTTGTCCACCCAACCTAGCTAAGCGAGTAAATCCTTCATCAACCTTGTGCAGGTGTATGTTCCTTGAGCTGTAAATACAAAAGTAATCTATGAAAACCCTTATGGACTTACCAAAGTAAGGTTGGAAGACCATATTCATGAATTGTTGAAAGGTTGTTGGGGCATTTGTGAGACCGAAGGGCATGACCCGAAAGGCAAAACAGCCCCATGGTGTGATGAAAGTGGTCTTCTTTTGATCCTCCTCTGCAATGCGAATCTGGAAGTAGCCAGAGTAGCCATCACACACTGTATACTACTCATGTCCTGCTACTTGATTCAAGATTTCATTGTAACGTGTCCACTAGAATCCTCTAGGACACGTCTTAGCAGTCCATCGGAAAGGTTGTCTAGAAAACTCCACCCGGCACTCCCATGGAATGTTGCGGGTTTTGCAATCTAGGACTTTCCGCGTCTGCCACGTAACGGAAGTGTCCTGGCCGTTTCCCACTTAGGATCGACCGGAATTGTTTGGTCATTTACTAACAGCGACTAGCGTCAGACCTGATCGATCTACTTTACGTAGAAACGCCTGGTCTGAAGCGGTGCGGCACTTGGTTCAAGGAGAATGGGAAACGAGAGGGATGCAAGGCTCGACCTCTCTGCCAAAAGGCATAGTCCCATTCCGTTCCCCTAAAACAGCGTGAATCGGGTAATCGGTAATTCCAAGTCATCGTTCTCATTACTTGTTTCGGTGATGCTGATCTTCCTTCTGTTCGTCGAAGACTTTGAGAAAAGTTCCCGGCTAACCGGGAACACCCATCCATAGGACAGACCCATGGTCCGTCCTCCGCACTTTCCTCGGTTTGTTTTAGTTATGTAATTACCTACCACATTAATTTGACATATAACAAACAGCTTCCCTGATTAACCCTGTTAAGCACTGGTTCCTTCACGTAATCTTATCACAGGACATAAAGAGAACAATGTCAAACAACTTCTTTGTTATCATTTTATCCTTTTATCTTTGAAATACAAGGAGTTCCCGCCTGTAGGCGTATTCATAATCCGCCCGAAGGCTATCCAGTAATCCACCAGGGATCACTAATCCAAGTTTCCGCCCGTAGACTAGTATGCGGGCCTCGAGATCCAATCCCGAGTCACGTTAGTCTCTTGTGCAGGGCCCGGAAGGCGAGGGATTTACGGCCAGAGCCCCCCCTGGCACCCAAGCGTCCTCCTGCTCCAAGTAGAACTCAACGGAGAGACCTCTCGCGGCGGGTTCGGTCCACGTTCCCGGCGCGGCTAACAACCCCCTTGGTTAGGGTCAGGCAGGCAGTCGGGGGTAACTGAAGCTGCCTCTCCCTTCAGGCTTCAACCTGAAGATTTAGATATCTTTTCATCCTTTAGTTCCTTGAGCAAACAATGCAAACAGTGCTTTCTAAACTATTACAAGCACAATCAATTCCAGTGGTCGTTTTATTTGGCCAACTGTTAAAAAGTGAATCATTCTCTCCGAATGCATCCAGCATTCGACCTGGGATCAAATTGCGACTTGGCAAGATCCCCAAGGGTTTGTTTGTTCACCCTTTTATCCTTGGGTTAGGGCCATACCCTGTTAACCCAACTTAATCAATACCTTAGGTAATAGTAAATCTTGGCGACCATGTCGCTTCAATTTATTGATTGGTCCTTTTTCTTCCAGGCAAATACCTAACTTCCCTTTTTCTTGGCAATTTTTCCCAAGAAAGGTGTTGTAACAGGATGACTACTCTTCCTCTTGCAAGTTAAACTTGCATAAGAACTTGCCAACCTCATTCCAAGAAATGGCAAAACTCTCTTGTGAATAAACCACAAGTCTATGCGACATTGCAACTTATTGCACAAGTGTCGCATATATTCCATGGGATCATTTCACCCATTAAACGGCGTTTTCAGGTCACGGAATTAACTTCAGGCGAGTGGCAGGGTTTAGGGTCTCTTCTTACCCAACCCATTCCTAATTATATTGGGTCACGGTCTTAGAAATTTGCAACTCCGTCGGAGTTTCATCATTAGAACGAATGATCCTTAGGATAAAACCTTAGATCATTTTATGCATGAACATCCAATTGACTCGACATTCCGTGAATGTGTGTAAGATCTTTGGGTTTGCGGGTTTTAACTTGGCAACAAGTGTAAAACTAGGTCAAATCCTTATCGCGCTAAACACTAGTTAGCACTTGGGAATTGTCATATCGACTGAACCATGCCCATATGAATCTCTTGTGGTTTAGGTGACTTAGACAACTCAATATACTTGTCTTGAAACCTTTCCTAAAGGTAATAAACTAGATCTAAAGGAGAACAATAGATACAACTTCACCAATACGTGTAAACATGTGATTCACTGCTTCTACGCATCACATGGTTCACAATAACCCTATCTTTCCTTGGCAAAGTAAAAATACCTGATAATCTGAACACTAACTTTCCTAGGTCCTACTAGGACTTACATCAAATAATCATGCCACTTAGATCATTTTCGTGCCCTTCTATTCCTTTTCGAATAACATCTTATGGGTGTTAACTTTTCCTCATGAATCATTACAAGGAAGATTCATCTAAAAATGGGACATGCCATTAATCTTCCCATGCCTAGTAAAAAGGTGTACCTCAATAATTTCAACCTTGTAATGAGGCAACAGTTGTCCTAGGCTCGTCACTTTTGAATACATAAAAGGAATCTTGCTGATAAGGTCCTACAAATGCATAGACACCTTATGCTCTTTTCATTAACTCCATTGAACGTACCGACGATCAATTTTCATATCTTAAGCTATTTCTAATAAATGTTCAAATAGCCAATTCATTTTTCCCAATTGCATTTAACTTGACTAGTTGCATTTGACATGCATGAGTGCTTCCTAATCCATGAAGTTATCGTGATTAATTCAATACTTCTGTGTGGAATCCAAATAGATCAAACCTGGACTTGTGGGCTCGGGGAGATATCCACTTGTATACTCGGAGATGAACCTCCCGCAGTCGCACCTTGTGATCTTTTTGGGGCCATCGTAGGCGTGGATTCGGCTTCTGATTTGCCTTTGTGGTCTACGAATTGACTTGCCTCGGAATGCAGCCTCCAGATATTGCCCTTCTCCCTCATACGTACAAGATCCCTTTTTGAAGTACGGATCCTTGAAAAAAAGAAATACCGGCTTGTGGGATTTGGCTTATGGGAGGCCTTAGGGATTGGAACTTGGGCTTTTTGCAAAAGAGCTGTGGAAAAAATGAAACTTAATAAATGCTTGCGGGAATTGGGGCTTTCTCGAGCAAGCTTGTGGGAATTGAAGCTTGTTATGGGAAGGAGCTCTTGCGAATGGGCCTTGCAAGAATGGGGCTTTAGAGTTCTTCTTCTCCTTCCCAAAAATCCTAGGCCCAGCCTTGTGGGTGATTGGTGGGGAGGCTCGTAGGCTACCCCTTCTTCTCTTCAAAGTCCGGGCTAAGGGGCTTGTGGGTGTTGCAAAGGGAAAGGGTTTAAAAGGAACCCATGGGGGTAATATGGACTTGTGTGGGAAAATCCATGGGAAAAAGGCCTTAAAAATCGGGGCTAATATGATTTGCGGTGGTTCCAATAGGAAGGGGGCTTAGAGAAGCCCCCTTAGAAGCTTCCTAGAGAAGCTTCTAAGAAGCTTCTGTCAGCACGTCCCAGGGAGGGGAGTCGAAATCCAGCGGCGGCGTATTCAGCTGACGGCTGCCTCTCCTCCTCACGCCGCAGCACAACCCCTCTTCCACGGCCACCTTCCTTCACGCCGCCCCTTCCTCATCGTCGTCTCCTTCACGACCCCCCCCAATGGCGGCAGCAGCAGCGACCTCTCCTCCATCCACGGCCGTCTGGCCCCTTTTCCTCCCACAGCCGTCCCTCCTCCACACGGCCACCTCCCTCACACGTCCGGCACCCCTCACGGCCCCTTCATCATCGTGGCCTTCCACAGCCTTCTGTCCATTGTTCCTCTCCCCCCTCTCCAAAAGGGGGTGTTTATATAGGCATGGGGGGGAAAGAGGGCCTCCACACACGTGGAGGACTCCTCCCCATGCAATCTGACCTTCTCCTCCCTTGGCCATTCCTCCCCACACTCCCTCTCCTCCAGCCATGCATCAGCTGGGGGAAGGGATAATAATAAAAAAAATTTGCCTTGATTTATCCAAATTGCCCCTTCAAAAAGGGTGTTCCCTTGCAGCTTTTACGGTCTTCAATCTCAGCCTCGTATTTCTCGACGTGGAGGCCTCATTTTTGAGCGTGCATGGTGTGGATGAGGTTACCAATAATTACGAAGTAGGGAATACCCTTGCACAGGGTTTACACGGCGTGCGGAAAGTCAATATTTACGGCACGCAGTGCGCGGAAATATTACATTCATCCTAAAATGGGAGAGGGAAGTGGTTCCTCTTTGTTGCAACATTTAGTGGCTTGAAATCTATGCATACTCGCCACTTACCATTTTTCTTTGGCCTCACTACTACTGGGGAGACCCATTCTAAATCTTCCACTGGGTATATGAATCCTGCATTTAAGGGTCTCTTCACCTCCATCAACAGTGCATCCTGCTGCACAACTCACAGTCTTCTCAATCTTTGTACTACAGGTTTGCTTCCTTCTTTGAGTTGGATGTGATGCTTCACTGTAGTAACACCTATAATGTGACTATAATCAGAAATAAACAATGATGCATGCTTCTTGAGAACATTCACATAACCCTCCCTTTCTTCATCCTTTATATCCTTGGATATCATCTTCTCTAGGCTAGCATCCCACACATCTTCTCCTTGGATTCTTGTGTTGTCTTCTGATGAGGTAGGTTCCTTTAAGGTGACGCCCATAACTTCTAGAGTGCTATCACTCTCTCCACTTGAACTCTCTTCCTCTTCTACCGATGAGGAACATCCACTTGAGCTCCACTCATTGGCAGATGTTTCTAGTTCAAGGTTCTCTTGACGGGTCCACTCTTGAAGTTGTAAACCACCTTTTGATCGTGGCCACCCACCTTACGTGGCCTCAACTCCAGATCCCCTGTTGCCCAATCTTGCCTAGCTCCGATGCCCATAAGCCAAGGTCTCCCTAGAATGAGGGAATATCCTTCTCCCTTTACTGGCATCACATAAACATCCACTACTGCAGTGATTCTAAAAACAGAAACTCTCAAAGCTTTCACTACACCCATACATGTGACCGCATCATTGTTGACCATCTTTGCCCTAAAGGTTGAGGATTCCATTACTTCTAAGCCTAATTGATGCATAAGCTTTTCTGTTATGACACAAACCTTTGCTCCACTATCGATGTATGTTTTTTGAATCCGTTGACCTTTGATTTGAGCCTCTAGTAAAGGCACTATATCTTTGAGGCCATATGCCTTGATTGCACTAACCATTTTACCTTGCCTTGCCCTTGTGATTACCATTTTTTACCATTGTCATCGTAGCTTTGAAGAGGCATAAAGCAGTTGTGGCCAAGTAATTTTTGGCCCTTGAGAGCTCACCTTTGCTATCAGATCATAAGGTTGTGTCGGAGAACCCAAAGGGAAGTCGAAGATATCAATTTTAGACCTAGTTCAAGTCTTTCTCTTTTTTCTTTTATCTCTAGGTGCCCGTGATGTACTTGCCTCATTGATTTCTTCCTTGCTTGCCTCAGTTTGGACACGTACCCACTTGATAGGCATGGTCTCTACTACATCTTTCTTCATCTTACCTCTCGCTATTTCTTCTTGGAGCCTTCTATCCCTGACCATCTCCTCTATTTTTATGACATTAACATTTGGTTGAACAGTAGGGGTTTCAGCTTGAACATAAGGTGGTTGTAAAATTGCAGGTCGTGACTGCTCTTGCTCTTGAGTCCTAGCACAAGGAGGGCTTACTTGTTGTCGAGGACCTCTGGCAAGGTGATCATATCTTCTAAGGTGAGGACAATTGTACATGCCATGTCCATTTTCTCCACAGTTGTAACACAACATCTCCTTTGCTTGTCACCGCATTTGTGGTCCATTCCCACCATTTCCCTCAATAGGTCTTCTTGCACCTTGCACAAGATTCACTCTCAAACCCTCTAGTTGATTAGTAAGATTGTTTATTTGTTGGATCATATCTTCTTGACCTCTAACAAGGCCTGGTGCATTAGATACATTTGGGGGAACTTGAGAGGCCTCCATAGTTGTGATGTTGTTTCCCAAAACTATTTGGCTTGCTTGGGCTTGGTAGAGAATCTTTCTATTCTTTTTCCTAGTGATTCTCAAAGCATCTTCAAAAGTGTTTGGAAATTTCACCTTTACCTTCTCCCTGAGCAAGGGATACAAACCTAAAATGAATTGGTCCTTTTGAAGGCAGTTTGGAGCTCTCTCACTAGGATTCAATGAGTCTGACCATTGCCTCCAAAGCTTCAAAAACCCTTCCTCATAAGTTGCATAACCATAAGGATCACTTTGATAGAGGGCCAAAAGCCGTTGTAATAACTCTTCAGCTGAGTTAGTTTGTTGAAATCTCTACAAGAAAGCTGCTTTCAATCGCTCCCATTTAGCTCTTTGGGCTAGATTTAGAGTTTGGAACCATATTCTAGCTTCTTCCTTGAGCACCAAAGGAAAATCCCTCAACTTTAATGCTTCATCATCCCTCCCAGAGACAAGGAAGTCCATCTCAAGGTTGTCCAAAAAATCCACTGCATTTTTTCCATTGCGGCCAAAGAAGCTTGGAAATGCCATGTTGCCTTAGTAGAGTACAAAGATAAACACGTCTAGACTTAAATTGTATTTTATGAGGGGAATGATGAATGGGTTTACAGATGCATTGATTTCAGCAAGACTTCTAGGCCCCAATATGCTTCTAATAATGCCTTAGAATCTAAGCTTTGTGCTGGCTACAATATGCACAGTTTGTATAGCAAGAGGTTGGATTGGTCCATACAACTCGTGGTGATTCATGAGAAACTATTATAATAAAATAAAGACATGTACATTGAAGGATGCATTGTAGTCTAGCATTGGGAAGATTATAGGTTTTGGTGATACAAGAATCTCCATTAATCTTTCAGTCCCGAAGTACATGACAAGACGCTGCTGGAAGAAGATCTTCCTACTGATGCATACATTAACTCGGATGTTTTGTACAGAGTGAAAGGTGTAGAAATTCGGGCCATTATTATTATTCATAAGTGGAGACTACTTAAGGGAGTAGAGGGAATGCACTTTCTTGAATTATAAAGGATTTTCCTGAGAGTGTTTCTTTCTGGAATCCACCAACTTTGCTATACAGAGAACTTGCTCACCAGTGATTATTATTGCCTTAGTGTGTCCATCCTTAGTGACATATATTTCATAAGGTGTGATGGCCACCTTTTCAATCACACCCATCCTTCGAGCTAGGAAGAGTTGAAGGTAGTCTCCATACTTTGCACCTCTACAAAACTCCACACCATTCATGCATAGTTGTCCGCCTTTGATGTGGATTAGGCCAGAGAGAGAGAGGGATTTGATGATTTGGAGACGAGGACCTCTTGAAAGGGCCTTCACTTTGTTTGCAAAACACTCACTACAATTATGAGAACCTAGCAATTGATGGCAACATGATTTTTTCCGTTGTGAGAGAATGGAATTTCTAAGGTGAACACCTTTTACCTGCATACGTGCCATCATCCGATAGGCATACTTCCTTTCTTGGGCTTCCTTGGGAGACCATTGTGGGAGTTATGGACTTCAACCAGCTTCAAAAAGAGTTGGTGAAGGCGTTGAAAAAGAGCCACTTGGAGCACTTGTTGTAGAGGATGCACCACTATGTGTTGTATCGTCCCGCAAAAGGAGGTAGAGAATTGTGGATGAGCATCTCCTTAGTGGAGGCACCAATTTATGACGAAAGAAATTTTGTATGGAATCGTCTATACTATGCCAAACTACCTTCGGCCACAAAATGAATGAGTTAAGGGTACCACCTAGTCATGGAAGAGCGGATTAGGAAACTACCCAAGAGGGAGAGGAGCTTGTGAGGGACAAGAGAGGAAAACTAAGAGAGAGAGAGAGAGAGGCAAAGAGAGAGAGAGAGAACTACAAAAAATAGATGAATCAATGAAACATAAGAGGGCACAAGAGATGGAGAACCCTCAAGACATAACCAATATACACAATATGGACACCAATAGCATGGGCTTATTATACTATAGAGCATGTATAAGCTATAGTAAGGGAATAAACTGCATAAGCTCATGAGAGAGAATGGGGAAGGCTCAATAGGATTTAAGAAGGCCTCTTGGCTTTCTCTTGCAAATTAAAAAGGAGAAGGCCTCTTTATATAGGCCTTGAGGGTGTTTAGGGAGGAGGTTAAGATAGAATAGGAATTAACACCACCAAAGCTGCATTAAGGCGGTTCCACCAATGTGGAAGCTCCATCTAGATGTTTTGTTGACTAATTTTTTACTTAATCAAGTTCCATCATAGGTGAGTTGTCTCCATTCTCCCCCCCATAGCTTGAGTCCAAGAGCTCTCCTATAAAAATATATAAAGAATCTTCATAAAATAAGATCATATCTAGCAATAATGGAGAGAGAGCAGTGAGAATTCATACAATACTACTACAATTAAGGATGATTTGAGGGTGATTTAGGAGGGGAACTCTAATGGTTTATTAGCTTGAGAGAGAGGAGAAGAGAGGGAAAAGGGTTTAATGAATGATGTTTTATGGAAGTGTTAAGTGTGGGAAAGAAAGTTTGGGTGTGTATAAAATTGGGAGGTGGTCTACACTCGCGTCCACCATTTTGGCCATATCTCCCGACTCATAGCTCCAAAAAATTATAAAAAAGTACCAGCCAAAACTTCAGCTCACGCGCTACAACTTTCATGTTGAAAATTATTTTTGAATCAGAGTGGAAGTATTTTTAAAAAGTCTTACAAAATCATGTGCCTGATTTTTCTTCCACTAATTCTTCCAAGAAGGGTCCCATTTGTTTGAATTATCATAAGGCTCCAAAGCCATGACATTATGAGCCTCACATGCCCTTTGGATGGCTCCAAATCCATTTCATGTCTTTTCTTTTCACATTACGCATTTTCCCTTCACCTTCCTCCATTGATCTTTACTCTTCACCGCCCTTGGTAAACCGGTCCATAAAATATTTCCATCCAGTGATTTCTTAGATTTTCTAAGAGGTTGTTTCCACCCTCTTCTTTATTTCAAACCTCCAAATGTACAAAAAATCAACAAAGTGTTAGACAAATATTTTTTTGTGATTTTCTTGGATCAGTGTTCAAGTTATGTCAAATAGAGATATTTGACCACGTGTCCCAAAGTTATGGAAAATTCCCATATTCCCCAATATGGTGTTTCCAGGCATCTTGATCCTTTCTACCTTGCCTCTTTGACAAGTCAAGCACTGAGTTACATACTTTAATGCATCCCTTTTTAATCTTGGCTAGTGATAGATCTTGCAAACTATGTTAAGTGTCTTGGCATACCACGGATCTCCTACAATGGGGCTGTCATGTGCTTCCGATAAGATCTTGGCCTTCACTTTTGGTCTTTTTGGGACACAAAGGTGGTCATGGTAATATAAACAACCATTGCTAGCACGATAATCCTTAATCTTAGACCTTTCTTTGTCAAATATTTCTCCTTGAAGTACCTTATCCATGAGTCCTTCATATTCCTTATCTTGAGAAATAGCTTGGCGTACAATCTCAAGTATAGGGTTATCAGGTATGGATATGGTTCTTAAGCTTCGAACTTCTACAACATTGTTAAGAAAGGCTTTTCAGTTTAAGGCATTTGCAACAACATTTTCCTTCCCATGAAAATATTTTATTTTAAAATCAAACTCTTGTAGTATCTTTATCCATCTTATTTGCCTCATGTTTAGGTCAATTTGGGTGAAGATCTACTTAATACTTGTATGATCTATCACTAAAGTGAATTCCCTTCCCAATAGATAGTGCCTCCACAGTTTCAAGGCATGGATTAGTGTGAGTAATTCAGGATCATGAGTGGCATAGCTGGACTAATAGGGTTTCAATTTTCTAGAAGTATAGGCCACATCAAATGTTATTGACTGAGGTCAGGGAGTTTTAATACAGGTGCAATGGTTACAACTTCTTGAAGCTTATCAAAGCTTTCTTGATGCTCAATGGTCCAAAGGATTACTGTATTTTTCTTCAAGAGATTTGGAAATGGTGCAACAATGAGGGAATAATCATTGATGAAAACTTGGTACCATCCTGTCAGTCCCAAATATCCTCAGATTTCTTTTACTTTCTTAGGAATTGGCCATTTTAGGATATCTTTTACTTTGGTAGAGTCTACAAAGATTCCATTAGCGGAAACAATGTATCCAATATATTCAAACTTGCCAGTGAGAAATACACATTTGCTCATCTTGGCATAGAGCTAATTTTCACGGAGTGTTACTAGGGAGATCTTTATGTGACCTTCACATTCCGTTATTGATTTGGAGTATACTAGTATATCATCAAAGAATACTAGCACAAAATCATCTAGATATGGTTGAGAGATGCCTTGCATTAGATGATTGAATGTAACTGGGGCATTAGTGAATCTGATTGACATGACTAAACATTCATAATGACCATACCTAGTGCTGAAGGTAGTCTTTGGGATATCCTGTTCCTTGATTCAAACACTACAAGATACAAGCCTTATACCGACGTTCAAAGCGATGAAAATTTTCATAAAAAAATTTACCCCCATTGTCGTAAAAAACATCGGTATTAGCAACGCCATAGAACAGTCGGTATTAGTGTCATTACTAGCTTCGTTATTTGTGCCGGTATCAGTATCGCTGATACCGACACAGATAGCGATATTTGAGACGTTGATACTGACACAAATAGTGACACAGATAGTGATATTCGAGATGTTGATACCAAGGCAAATAGCGATGCTGATAACGATGCTTTGGGATGCATATTGCGACACTAATAGCGATGCGTATAGTAAATTTGTGACGGTAACAGGGAAGAAAATTTGTGATAGGATAGCAAGATGCCCTGTCACAAATAGCACTATGTGCTTTATTTGGGCCATACAAAAGAGTTCCAGTAATTTGTACAATGCTCGTGTAAATGAAAGCAAAGTGTACTTGAATCATAATACTAATACATGAAATAAGTATATGATTGCATAATGAAAGGAATGGTACAATCATGGCAAAATACTACTACTACATAGAAAATGCCTACAAAAATCACGTGACCAAAAAAGAAGAGTATGTGAGCTCCATAGATCCAAGGGCGAGCTATAGATCCTCGCCATCCAAAACCTCCTCCCGCCGCAAAGGAGCATCGAACGGACTCTGGAAAAAAAGAAACTACACATCAATCCACCATAGAATAATGCATTTTAATTAAATTTAGTAACTACGGACAAGAAAGATGAGTAACTTACAAGGCCGTCATATCCATACAATTGGTCGATCAATGAAGTGAGACCGTATCTCTCTGCATATCAAGTCTCTAGGCCAGTGGGATCGCGGTTTATAATGGAGTCATGCAAAGAAAACAAAATACAACTTTGAGAAACATGATTGTTAGTACAAGGGATATTGAAAAAAAATAAGCAAGCAAAATAAAAGAAAAACTTACAAAGTACTCTAGATATGTCCTGTGGCCGCCACTCCCAAGACAATGGACCACTCCTGCCTCTAGTCATACCCTCGTTGCCTTGCGCTATTGTCTCGAATGTCTTGGAGAATCTGTAGCCTCTTCCTTGAGTCAATGCCAGTCATCCACGTCTAGCCACTCGAGCTGTGAGGCCCCACTCTTAAGTGCCTTGTGTGCGTTCAAGCGTCTATGTGACATGTATGCACGCATGCACTCCATCATCCAGCTTGTGGAGAACCTATCTGATGCGGCAGGTACTAGAAACTCCTCATGCAAGGATGCTACTATGTAGTCCTTGCTCCCCTCCAGTATGTTCTTCCAATGATCTAAGACATTGTGCCAAAAAACTTATTGTCACAACTCTCTCATACGAGCCATCACCCTCCTCCCCTCATCATTCATGATGATGGCTCCTATCCTATCATCTACCAAGTTTCCATACCCCTCTGGGGTATACCTAAGATGTGTCCTCTCCCACCTGCGACCACACTGCTGGGCATATCCAAGAGACCCCTCTACATCTGGTGTAGATACGAGGATAATATCTCTCGGAGTAGCACCCATAGGGATGCCACTTGCGAACGACTGAGCAAAACCTGGAGTGATTGGAGTAGACGTCTCCACACGTGGGTGTGACAAATCCCACAAGTCTGACAAATCCCACAGGTGATGCAACTCCAACAGAACGACGAGAAAGAGACACTGCGTCGGTACCTCCACAACAACCACCTGAGCTAGGCTCTCTCAAATCGCCATGAGAGCGAGGAGTAGCACCTGTATCCCGAGTGACCGTGGGCTCACTGCATCCATGTCTCTGCAGAATCCCCTAGAACCACTCCCTTATTTAGCCCAAGTCTCGAGCATCGACCTCGTCTACTAGAAACTGAAGCATCAAAGCACACCAAAGTAGATCTAACAAAATGGTCTGATGGTATCTGAGATAGCTGCTAGTCCGCCATATCTCTCAATCGAGCCATCTGATCTAGAGACATACACATGAAGATCTCCTGTAGCTCCTTGTCGCTCATCCCTTGACTGATCATGCTGAACTAAATATCCACAAAGGTCACTTGCATAGATAAAAATTGATGTTAGCATAATCAATATAAATCATACAGTAATATAAATCTTTAAAAAATGATCTTACTTAAAATGCATATTTTATGTACCCTTATAAGCGATTTGTAAACGAATTGAGTAGGTGGATGCTCCAAGTTTGAAGTACCCTATGGTCCCATTTCAATCTCCTGACACAACTCTACATACACTGGGAGGTCGATAAACATGTCACCACAAAAGGATGAGTCCACCTCATTCTCAAAGAATTCTTGGATTTGTGCATTTTCATCATTGTTACCCAATTATGGCTCCTCTACATGCTCCAATCTTTTGGTGGCCTCCACCCCTTGCAATATTGACCCCTCTATTTGCATAATGTCCTCATCTATGCTCAAAACATTGCTTTGATCATATACTCTCGCACTTTGGGTAGTTGAAGGTATAACATACCACCATCAAGGTTGTCGGGGGTTTAGATAGCAAATTACATGTTCAAAATCACGTATAAGAGAGATTTAACTTTTGTGATATGTAGCATGTTATAATAAAATTAAAAAAAACATGAGTTCACTTGTTCACAATGGGCCGGCAACACAAACATGTCCCACAAATCCGTCCATCTTTTTTTGAAATCTATTTCGAAAAATCCATACGAATTGTTGAACTGTTGCTTGAGCTCCTTTAAGTATCACTTTGAACTATTGCACATCGAATAGGATCATGGAGAAGCTACAGTAATCCACCGTGATAATACTTTTTAAGTTTAAAGCAGCATAGCATGTAACGCTTTGTTAGAATTCATGAAAGGGCTATTTTTCACACCTCACATGGTTGGTTTTTAATCATAAATGGTTGTGCACAATTGTCAGACACCTTGCATCAAGGATGCGGTGTGGTATCTCCTGGAATGCATTGCAATTGATTGATAAACTTTGACCAACGCTGAGAGGATAGGAAACCTAAGTTGTAGGGTTAGACGGGTGTTTCCATTGGGGAAAGTTTTGTGAGGCAAATTAAAATCTCTTGGAATGCTGAATTATGAAAGAGTGGAGTTTGTGCGAATGTTATATGTGTTAGCGACGGATCTTGGGGCTAATCCCTGAGGTGTAGGAGAGTCGCAATGGAGCCGCAGCAATGGAGCCGCAGCAATCAGCCGAGAGGTGCTTTCCTATGTGTGTATTACGAGGCATTATGCCTATATGTTATGGGATCTCCCTCTGAGGAGAGGGAAAGATGAATGTTGGACTACATATTGGATACAAACGCAAAATCGTCATAAGCATTTAGTGTAAAGTGAGTTTTAGACTCTCCTAGCAATGAGGTCATGTGGTGGGGTTGTCTATCATATGTATGAGGTCCGGCTATGTAACGTGTCCACTTGTCTCTTCAGGACACATCTTAGCAGTTCATCAGAAAGGATGTTTAGAAAGCTCTGCCCAGCACTCCCATGGAATGTTACGGGGTTTGCGATCTAGGGCTTTCTGCCTCTGCCATGTAGCGGAATTATTCCGGCCATTCCCACTTAGGATCGACTTGAATTAGGGTTTTCCTTATTGGTCCTTTCCTAACGGCAACTAGCGTCGGACCCAAGCGAACTACTTTACGCAGAAACGCCAAGTCCGAAGTGGATTCACGTTGCACTTGGTTCAAGGAGAATGGGAAACGAGAGGGATGCAAAGCTCAACCTCTCTGCCATAAGGCATAGTCCCATTCCGTTCCCCTAAAACAGCGTAAATCGGGATCAATCATAACTCTAGGTCAACCCTTTTGTTGTTCGTGTTCTTTGACAATCTTCCTGTTGTCCATCGTCATTTGAGAAAAGTTCCCGGCCAACCGGGACCACCCATCTGTAGGACGGACCTATGGCCCATCCTCCGCACTTTCCTTGGGTTGTTTTAGTTATTTAATTATCTAACACATTAGTTGGACATGTATTAATCAGCTTCTTTATTTAGCCCGGTTCTTTCACGTAATCATATCACTTGACATAGAAAAACAATGTCAAACAAGTTCCTTATTAACAGGTTGTTATATTTATCTTTGAAATACAAAAAGTCCAGCCCGTAGGCTTATCCACAATCCGCCCGAAGGCTATCCAACAATCCACAGGGATTACCAATCCAAGTTTCCGCCCGTAGACTAGTATGTGGGCCTCGAGATCCAATCCCGAGTCATGTTAGCCTCTTCTGCAGGGCCCGAAAGGCGAGGGATTTACGGCCAGATCCCCCCCTCGCACCCAAGCGTCCTCATGCTCCAAGTAGCGCTCAACGGAGAGACCTCTCGCGGCGGGTTCGGTCCACTTGCTCGGTGCGGTTAACAATCCCTTGGTTAGGGTCATGCAGGCAGTCGGGGGTAACTGAAGCTGTCTCTTCCTTCATGCCTTCAACATGAAGTATTAGATATCCATTTATCTTTTAATTCATTGATCAAACAAAGGCAAACAGTGCTCTTAAATCTGTAACAAGCACAAACATTTCCATTGGTCGTTTTTGCTGGCAAACTGCTAAGGAATGAATCCTTCCTTTCGAATGCGTCCAGCACTCGATCCGGGATGACTTGCAACTTGGCAAGATCCCCTGTATCCTGGGTTAGGGTGTACCCTACTAACGTGACTTGGTCAAACCTTAAGTTCATAGATTATTTTAGTTTATCGACTGGTATTTTGCTTCCAAACAATTATCTTTACTCAAGAAGAGATTATATTAGGATGATTATTCATCCTCTTGCAAGATAACTTGCGCAAGGACTTGCCAACCTCATTGCGAGAATTGGCCATTCCCTTGTGATCCAATCACAAGACCATACGACTCCGCACTTGTTGCACAAGCGTCGCATCGAACTATGAGACTATACTACTCATTGAATGGAGTCACGAAATAATCAGTTTCTGATTACATTAGGCTGACGTCGTCAGTCCTAGGGTTCGAAGTTCCATCTCGTAAGATTCTTAGGAACAAACCCTAGTTCACTTTCCAAATATGTTTCACTGTCCCTACATTTCGGTGAATGTGGGCAAGTATTTAAGGTATAGGAGTTTCAGTTTTAGCAATACGTACGATTAGGTCACGCATTAATTCCTAGTGAATTTCTTAGAATTTAACTCATTCTAAACGAGTACTCCGGGGTTGAGGTGTTTAGGTTTATGCCAATTTGTTTAACTCTTAAAGATAGTTACGTTATCATTTCATAAACACATGACTCGTTGTCTACGCGTAAATTGATTTTTCAACCCTAACTTATCGATTTAAGGTCAGGCATAGGTTAGGTTAAATCCAACTAATCTTCCTATAACTTTGCGAACAAAATTCATGCTAAACAAGCAACCTTTTACTTGATAATTTATGCAGCTGACAACTGATAATTGCCTAGAGTTATGCATCGTAAGAATCATTTCATGCCTTGCACTTTCCTTAGGATTCCTAGCACTTCCCATGATGATTCCTTGCGAAGAAGATATGGCTTAATAATGCGATATGCAGTTTATACTTCCATGTTTAAATGAAGTATACTAATTTAATGGACATTAATCTAATTTTAATTCATTGCAATGCATAAAGCTATTTGCTAGAAATGCATTTATGCTCCCTTTATTTTGCTTGTTTTATTGAAAATATTAATGACTAAATTCCTCCGTCGTGAGCTAATTTTTCTAAAGCATTTAAGACAAAAAAATGCATCCTATTGCAAACAATTATCCTTGCACGATTGAATTATAACAATACCAAATAAAAATTAGGAAGAAAAACCTGGACTTGGGGTGAGATGTCCACGTGGATGCTAGGAGATGATCCTCCTACGGTTGCGCCTTGGGCTTTCTTAGGAGGCATCGTGAATGTAGCCTTTCCGTTGTGGATGCAGCTTTGCAACTCCTTTTTGAAATTCCACCGTAGCTCCCTTTGCGATATCTTGCACCATCCGTCGGAAGCGGTTTTAAAAGGCTTCCTCCTTGAAGTAGGGATTTCGAAAAAGGGGCGGCGACTTCTTTTACCTCTCCCTTCCTCACGATTCCTAGCAGCCTCCGCTTATGGTCTTAATGGCAACGCCTCCCTTGCCTTCCGCTTGCATCCCCCCCATTTATATAGGTAAGGGGAGGGGGATCCTCCCTCCCTTGCATGTCGTCGGGCATGGCCACTAGCCCAGGCAAGCTCCAGCAAGGAGCTTGCCCACCATACTATTCCCCTCTTCCTCCAGCTCAGCAGTCAGCTGGAGGAGAGGGGAAATAATTTAAAAATTTTGCTTTTATCTAAAGAATTATCCAATCCCATTATCTTCTATTGGGGCAGTTCACGCGTGCCTGCGCCTTCGGGATATTAAATTCTCTTCCCCTTGGAGGAATCGAGATGTCCTCATCTCGAGATAAACTGGGGACATTGATAGTTGAGAGTGCCTTCATCTATCCAAGTGGCATCCTCTTCGGGATAATCTTTCCACTGGACGAGGCATTCTCTCAAGGTTCTGGATCTCAATTGTCTCTCCCTAACATCTAAGATCCTGTCAGGCCTTAGTTCAAGGACTCCTTGACTAGGCATTACAACTTGTTGGTCATCAAGTGCATGGTTAGGATTAGGTACATAATTTTTCATTAGGCTGATACGGAATACATTATGAACCTTTAGGTTCTCAGGGAGTTGCACTTTATAAGCATTAGATCCTAGGCACTTGAGGATCTTGTACGGTCCACAATACCTTGGACTTAGCTTCTTGCAATCTCCTAAGGATAGGGAACTCTTCTTAGGGCGTACAGGAATGAAGAACATGTGTCCTTCTTCGAAGACTCTATCTTGATGCTTCAAATCCGCATAGGCCTTCTATCTATCCTTGGTAGCTTGGATGTCCTGTCTTATTGACTTTATTTGGTCATCCATCTCTTCCAACATCTGTCTTGAAGCTTCAACCCTTAAGGTTGGATCTGAGAAGTTTAGGGGACTTTGACACTCATGACCATACAATGCTTGGAAAGGGGTCATCTGAATGCTTTGTTGATAAGAAGCATTGTAGGCAAATTCAACCAAAGGCAAGTATTGAATCCACCTCTTCGGCTCACGACAGCAGTATGCCCTAAGCATATCCTCGATGACTTGATTTACCCGCTCTGTTTGGCCATCTGATCGGGGATGGTAAGCTGTGCTAAAACAGAGTTGAGTCCCAATGGCTTCAAAGATAGCTCTCCAGAAGTGTGATGTGAAGAGAGAATCACGATCACTAATGATTCTTCTAGGTAGCCCATGTATCTTGAATATCTCCTTGATAAACAATCTTGCAATGTCCGAGGCTTTATAGTTTGTCTTTATTGGAATAAGGTGTGCAACCTTAGTTAGCATGTCAACCACAATCATGATGGAGTTGTATCCTCCCTGAACTTGGGGTAGGCCAACAACAAAGTTCATACTGATGAATTCCCATTTCATTTGGGGGATGTCAAGCGGTTGCAGCTTCCCTAGCATCTTGACATGTTTGGCTTTGATACATTGGCAAGACAAACACTCGGTGACATACTTGAGAATGTCACATTTGAGCCTCTCCCAATGGTAGCTCTTCCTAACTGTGTTGAGAGTCTTGGCATAGCCAGGATGTCCTGAAAAAGGGGAATCATGAGCTTCCCACAATATCTTCTGCTTAAGTAACTGGCTTGCCGGTATACACAGCCTTGTTCTATAGTAGACAAGTCCGCTATTGATAGAAAATTCATAATACTTAGCTTGCAGCTTTTGTTCATGATCCTTGATAGAGATTTCCCTTAGCATCATTTGATGGACTCGATCATGGCATGCATCCTCTCTAGATAACTCAAGTATTGGATTGTTTGGCATAGATACTTTTCTAGCTAGAGATCTAGCTATTGATGGATTCTACAAGATTAGAGAATTAAGGAATGCCTTGCGATTGAGTGCATCTGCAACTACATTCTCTTTTCCTGGTCGGTACTTGATTTCAAAGTCATACTCCTCCAGTACTTCAATCCACCGACGTTGCCTCATGTTGAGCTCGTTCTGGGTAAAGATCCACCGACGTTACCCAACAAGTAGTGTTTCCAAAGCTTTAGAGCATGGATGACAGCTAGCAATTCCAGATCATGAGTAGCATAATTCCTCTCATGACTCTTCAATTTCCCTGAAGAGTATACTATAGGATGACCTTCCTGCATGAGCACACATCCCAAGGCAAGTGTGCTAGCATCAGTTACTACCTCAAACTCCTTATTGAGGTCTGGAAGCTTTAGGATGGGTGCTGATATCAATCTTTGCTTCAGTCTGTCGAAGCTAGTTTGTTCGGGAGTTGACCATGCAATGTATATTTGCTTCTTCAGTAAGTCCGTCAGAGGTGCTGCAATCAAAGTATAGTTTTTTATGAAGACCCTATACCATCCTGTCAATCCGAATTAGTGAGTTTGGAAATCTCCCAATTCCCATTTTTTGAATACTAAAAAGGTGGCACCCGGATAACATGCCCATAAGTTTCTCAAAACCATATGATGTGACCTATCATTGGAAAGAGCTTGAAAAATGGAATCTATTGAGCTATAGAGTGCTCGATTTGGAGTTATAATGTTCAAGTTATGACAAATCCAAAGATTTGACCACGTGTCCCAAACTTATGGAAAATTCCCATATTCCCCAATATGGTGTTGGAAGCTACGTATTTCTTTGACAGTTGTTGGTATTGGCCATTCAAGCACATCTTTGACCTTGGCTGGGTCCACTTAGAGTTTCCTTCTGCTGATACGATGAATCCTAGATATTCAATCTGACGCTTAAAGAATGCACACTTCTTCATTTTAGCATACAGCTTATGTAACCTCATTGTCTCAAGGACAATCTGAAGTGGGGTTCATGATCTTTTTCCTGTTTGGAATAGACTAAAGTGTTGTCGAAGAAGACAAGCACGAAATCATCAAGATATGGCCTAAAGATATCGTGCATTAACCTGTTGAAGGTGGTAGGGGCATTCGTAAGCCCGAATGACATAACTAGAAACTCAAAGTGCCCATATCTTGTATTGAAGGCTGTCTTTGGGATATCTTCTTCCTTGATCCTTATTTGATAATAACCTGACCTGAGGTCAATCTTGGAGAAGATATTTGCACCCTGAAGACGATCAAGAAGCTCATCTATTCTAGGAATAGGGTACTTGTTCTTGATCGTTTATTGATTCAATCCTCGGTAATCAATACATAGTCGAAGTGTCCCATCTTTCTTTTTCTGGAATAGTACTGGAGCTCCCCATGGTGAACTGCTATGAAGGATGTAGCCCTGTTCTAACAGTCGCTTGAGTTGTTCCTTCAGCTCAATTGCTTCCGGTATAGACATTCTATAAGGTCTTTTTGCAATTGGCGCAGCTCCTGGTACTAGCTTGATCTCATGATCCACTTCTCTTTGAGGCGAGAGTTCTGTCAACTCTTCAGGAAATACGTCCGCGTATTCCTTTAGCCAAGAAGGTCCTTCACTACACTCTTTCTTCTAATCTAACTTGTTGAGCTTAATCATGTAGACAGGTAATCATTTTCTGACTCCTTTTATGATCCGAGATGCTTTGGCCAATTGGATTTTTGGCACTCCAACCTCTCCTTGAGTTGTGACTAATTCCCCTTCAGAGTTCTGAAAGGAAACTTGACCCTTTCCATAATGAATGTGGGCATCATTAGGTCTAAGCCAATCCATTCCGAGTAGGCACTCATGGATACCTAAATTCATGACTCTAAATTTGACCGAAGTCGTTTCTCCTCCCAAAAAAATTCCACCTTAGCAGTTTGCCTGGTACACGTAACCTCACGACCATTTGCCAATTCCACAAGCAAGGTAGGTGCTTCTACTGTGGCTATTCCTAATCTTTTTGCACAAGCTGGTGAGATAAAGAAATGTGTACAGCCACAATCAATTAAAGTCTTGAAACTTTTAACTTGATAGTTCGACGGTGACTGAATCACCGAGAACTGGCGATTCGGGCCTTTCTTGTGTAGAGCGGCATGGACTGTCGCCCTTTCAAACTCTGCTTCCATGGTCGGATCTTTTTCTTCTTCGCACATTTGCCTATTGGCAACGCAGGCGGTTCTTCCTCTGCCTCGGGTAGCGGCTCCTTGACCATGGTCTGTTCCTTGGAAAGGTGCTTGGCGATGTCCTCCTCCAAGTTTGGGACACTGCCTCTTGAAGTGACTGGGCTCATTGCAGTGGAAACAACGGAGGTTTTGGCCATTTCTTTGAGTAGGAACAAAGTTGTTGACATTATTAGTCCTTTCTTTCTTTCTTTGTCCCTGATTATGACCTTGAACTCTCTTCATTTGAGGCCTGAATGCTCCTCTCTTAGGGTCATTGTAAGACCAAGTTTTGTTGCCTCTTGGTCTAGCCTGCACCTCCTGAAGTATAGGGGCAACTCAAATGAGTGCGTCTTGAAGATCTGATGGACGCATAGATTCGAGACAGGTATTTACCGGTGGTTTTAAATCAGCACAAAATTTAGACACCTACTGTGTCATGTCCATCTACGGCACATACTTAAGAAGTGAGACAAATTTGGAATAGTATGCGTCAAGAGTGAGTCCTAGCTATTTTAGCTCGTAGAACTCATTCACTTTCTGGGTGCGATATGCAGGTGGTAAGTATCTTCCCTGCACGGATTTCTTCAGCTTCTCCCAGGTAACGGATGCTTCCGTGATCCCTTGATCCCTGCACCATTGCTTCCACCAAAGCCTGGATTCGCCGGTGAGCTTTAGCTTGGCGAGCATAGCCTGATTGGCAGGTGCAGTACTGGCTGCTTTGAAGTAATCCTCCATGGATTCAATCCAAATTTCAGCATCAGCTTGGACAGACTTGCCCCTCCCGTCAAATTCGGGTGGCTTAATTTGCTTGAGAAGAAACTTCTTCTCCTGGATTACAACAGTACTTGATGTAGGAGGCGAACTAGGAACCTATACCTGGGGTTGTGCCTGGATAAAGGTGTCTTAACGTTATTATACGATAATCGTTATTGATTTATATTACATCTTGAATTTTGCTATCAACCAAGCAATCTAACCACTCAACTTTTTATCGATTCTCATGCACAATCAAACATTGATAAAAGGAAGTCTTATTTGTATTTATGTGGACATAGCGCTTCCGAAATACAACATTTCTTGCGATGATAAGCCATCTGTTACATTTAGTTTGGGGAGAATAACGTTGTATTACATTTATCTACAGGAACTATATAATAGTATGGTTTCGGGTCATGGATCTTCAGGAATCGGTAAGTCATTGGAAGCTCAGGGTATCCTTTCCTTTGGAACTCATTCTTCTCATGGCACCCCAACACTTTAATCCTATCGGCGGGGATCACACAAGTTACTTCCTCATATACATATGAGTTCATCTCAACCCTTCGACCACGAATATGTAAAGTTGAGTTTACGTGAGCTTCCACAAAAATGAACAACTTCACGACTTTCAGGTCCTCCAACCACTTGATCCTCTTTAGGTTGGTACGTAGGTAAGCAAACCGGTGGGCAACTATATACTAGATTCTTGAGGCACCTGTCCATCTTCATTGCATGTACAAAGGCGATGGATTATAGATTCGCTCTAAAATGTTCATCATCTCAACCCTTTGTCGATAATGCGGAGAATGCATTGCAGTCATAAACATGATGCGGAACACCAAGAACTTGTTCCATGCTTCGTAATTCTGCAAGACAGCATTGAAAGTAAGGAAATGTTTGGACAAAAAAAATTGCTTTACTTTATCTTATTAAGATTTCATAAAAATAATTCCGTTGTTGGTTGGCTCTGATACCAACTGTAACGTGTCCACTTGTCTCTTCAGGACACATCTTAGCAGTCCATCGGAAAGGATGTCTAGAAAGCTCCGCCCGACACTCCCATGGAATGTTATGGGGTTTGCAATCTAGGGCTTTCCATGTCTGCCACGTAGCGGAAGTATTTCGGTCGTTCCCACTTAGGATCGACTTGAATTAGGGTTTCCCTTATTGGTCATTTCCTAATGGCAACTAGCGTCGGACCTAAGTGAACTACTTTACGCAGAAATGCCAGGTCCGAAGCGGATTCACACTGCACTTGGTTCAAGGAGAATGGGAAACGAGAGGGATGCAAAGGTCAACCTCTTTTCCATAAGGCATAGTCCCATTCCGTTCCCCTAAAACAACATAAATCGGGATCAATCATAACTCTAGGTCAACGCTTTTGTTGTTCATGTTCTTTGACAATCTTCCTGCTGTCCCTCGTGATTTGAGAAAAGTTCTCGGCCAACCGGGACCACCCATCTGTAGGACGGACCTATGGCCCATCCTCCGCACTTTCCTCGGGTTGTTTTAGTTATTTAATTACCTAACACACTGGTTGGACATGTATTAATCAGCTTCTTTAATTAGCCCGTTAGACACTGGTTCTTTCACGTAATCATATCACTTGACATAGAAAAACAATGTCAAACAAGTTTCTTATTAACAGGTTGTCATATTTACCTTTGAAATAAAAAAATTCCAGCTCGTAGGCTTAGCCACAATCCTCCCGAAGGCTCCGCTCGAAGGCTATCCAGCAATCCACAGGGATTACCAATCCAAGTTTCCGCCCATAGACTAGTATGCGGGCCTGGAGATCCAATCCCGAGTCACATTAGCCTCTTGTGCAGGGCCCGGAAGGGAAGGGATTTACGGCCAGAGCCTCCCCTAGCACCCAAGCATCCTCCTGCTCCAAGTAGCACTCAACGGAGAGACCTCTCACGGCGGGTTCGGTCCTTTTGCCCGATGCGGTTAACAACCCCGTTGGTTAGGGTCGGGCAGGCAGTCGGGGGTAGCTGAAGCTGCCTCTCCCTTCAGGCCTTCAACCTGAAGTATTAGATATCCATGTATCTTTTAATTCATTGATCAAACAAAGCCAAACAGTGCTCTTAAATCTGTAACAAGAACAAACATTTCCATTGGTCGTTTTTGTTGGCAAACTGCTAAGGAATGAATCCTTCCTTTCGAATGCATCCAGCACTCCATCCGGGATGACTTGCAACTTTGCAAGATCCCCAGTTTCCTGGGTTAGGGCGTGCCCTACTAACCTGACTTGGTCAAACCTTAAGTTCATAGATTATTTCAGTTAGGATGATTATTCATCCTCTTGCAAGATAACTTGCGTAAGGACTTGCCAACCTCATTGCGAGAATTGGCCATTCCCTTGTGATCCAATCACAAGACCATACGACTCCGCACTTGTTGCACAAGCATCGCATCGAACTATGAGACTATACTACTCATTGAATGGAGTCACGAAACAATCAGTTCTTGATTACATTAGGCTGACATCGTCAGTCCTAGGGTTCGAAGTTCTATCTCGTAAGATTCTTAGGAACAAACCCTAGTTCACTTTCCAAATATGTTTCACTGTCCCTACATTTCGGTGAATGTGGGCAAGTATTTAAGGTATAGGAGTTTCAGTTTTAGCAATACGTACGATTAGGTCACGTATTAATTCCTAGTGAATTTCTTGGAATTTAACTCATTCTAAACGAGTACTCCGGGGTTGTGGTGTTTAAGTTTATGCCAATTTGTTTAACTCTTGAAGATAGTTACGTTATCATTTTATAAACACATGACTCGTTGTCTACGCGTAAATTGATTTTTCAACCCTAACTTATCGATTTAAGGTCAGGCACAGGTTAGGTTAAATCCAACTAATCTTCCTATAACTTTGCGAACAAAATTCATGCTAAACAAGCAACCTTTTACTTGATAATTTATGCAGTTTTGCCAACCGATAATTGACTGTAAGAATCATTTCATGCCTTGCACTTTCCTAAGGATTCCTAGCACTTCCCATGATGGTTCATTGCGAAGAAGATATGGCTTAGTAATGCGATATGCAGTTTATACTTTCATGTTTAAACGAAGTATACTATTTTAATGGACATTAATCTAATTTTAATTCATTGCAATGCATAAAGCTATTTGCTAGAAATGCATTTATGCTCCCTTTATTTTGCTTGTTTTATTGAAAATATTAATGAATAAATTCCTCCATCGTGAGCTAATTTTTCTAAAGCATTTTAGACAAAAAGATGCATCCTATTTCCAACAATTATCCTTGCACGATTGAATTATAATAATGCCAAATAAAATTAGGAAGGAAAACCTGGACTTGCGGTGAGATGTCCACGTGGATGCTAGGAGACGATCCTCCTGCGGTTGCGCCTTGGGCTTTCGTAGGAGGCATCGCAAATGAAGCCTTTCTATCATGGATACAGCTCTGCAACTCCTTTTTGAAATTCCACCGTAGCTCCCTTTGCAATATCTTGAATAGATGGCACGTCCAGCAAATGCTTCTGCAAACTCATCCACAACTGGATCTATACCAACATTCCTGATAGTAACTCTGTTCAATGGCTGCATGTCCTGTATAAATTGGAGAGTACCATTCTTCTTTGGAACCATAAACCACCTATTTGAGTATGGTGCAGATGATGGCTCTAGGATTCCCATCCTGATTTTCTCATTCAACAAGTCAATTAACTTTGGTAGGTGTGCCTTAGGTACTCGAATAGGTCGGAGGTTCCATGGAATATGAGGAATAGTAAAGATCACCATAGGAGCAACAATATCTGGATTCACACATCCAATCTCATGCGAGAAAAAAACAAAGCCCCTTCCATGTTGCTCAAGCATATCCTGAAAGCATTTCTTCTCTGAGGGTAGCAAGAAATCACCATTTCCAATTTTTAATTCAGCAAGAGTCTTTGCTGAAAATTTATGGCCTACATACTCTGGATTCCTCAAAATTGGCTGTTTGGCAGTCCTCTCTATTTGCTGATCACTGTCAGGTGAAAGCGGTACAGACACCGACTTCACCTTCTTATCCACAGTCTTGTATTTCGTGGCAACCCTGGCTTCATTATGATCCTCTATATTACTCAAATCTTGTTGTAAATCAGCAATTTCGCACTCTAGTGGGGCTGAATATCCTCAGCCCTCTGCTCTATGGATTGCATAGGAATAGCCCTAAACTCTGGATGCTGAAATATTTAAGCAATAAACTCTGTTGGCTGAAAGTTTTCAGCCCTCTGTGTCTTTGTAGGCTGATCATAATCGGCCGAAAACTCTGTTTGCTGAATTTCTTCAGAACTCAACACTTTTTGCTGAGTCACCTCAGCCTCTGACTCTATCTGTGACAAAAAATTTGAAATTTCATGAAACATGTCCAGGGACTGCACTGATACATTAATTGTGGGAGCTTTCACTCAACTGCCAAGACCCACGGATCGCTTATTGTTTCAAGCGTTCCAAGCCGAGCACTAATGGCTACCTCTCACATAGCCGACGCGCCATCCATATCTACGGGTGTAGTGAGCTTACATCCATGCCGATTGAGTTACCTCCTCTCCCACGCACTTCGGTAGCTCCATGATCCAAGTGCAAGTTTCAAGCAAGCTCCATCCTCAAGCTCCACGCTCCAAGCTCCATTGCCGCGAGCAAGACAAGAGAAGAGAAGAGAAGAGAAGAAGAGAGGAGAAGATGGAGAGCTTCTCTTGCTCGGTCCCTCACCCTCACACACTCACTCCCTCACACTCTCACACTCCCTCTCTCAAGCACAAGCTCAAGCAAGCAAGAAGAAGAAGAAAAACAAGAAGAGGAGAGCTACTTTTGGCCACACACAAGAATGAGCTTTTCATTCACTTTTCAACTTTATATACAAAACCCTAAATCCCTTTTGGGCGGTCATCCCCTTTTTTACATGGTCGGCCGTAGCCTAGGCCCTTTTTCCCATTGTCCTTCTATCTTCCTAGATTCCTTTCCACCACCCGTCTACATTTACAAATTGCACGGGTGAGAGCTCGGCGCTCCTTGAATTAAACCATGATGCGCTTGCGCTCTTTTACAAAAGTTTTGACTTGCACTTTTCCTTGTGCACCTTTCTCCCTTATTTAGGACTCTTCTCCTTGTGCGTCTTTGTCTTCCGTTTCTCTTTGCCTTGGCCTTTGTCTTTGTCTTCTGCTTTAGCTTTTCCGGATTTTCCACCTTCGTTCGTTTGAGGGTTAACATTACCCCCCTCTATACGAGTGCCAGTCCCATGGCACTCACCGTCGTAGGTAGCAGGCATTAGCATGCACCGAAGACGTGGGTGGCAAGGACATTGCCATGACGGAGTGTTGGTAGTGGTGGGGAGGAAGGTTGTTGGGGGAACGTTAGTGGATTGAGTGGTAGGTGGTAGGGCAATGGGAGTTGGTGGTAGGGCTGTTCTTTGGGGGGGTTGCACTGATGGAGTACAAGTGGCGGTTTGTTGGGGATTCTGTACATGCTGATTCTTGGCAAGGTTACAGGGTGATAAGGATAGGAATTCAGAATTGAGTGTTGATGAAGAGCAAACCACACCTTTGTTGGAGTCTTCAATACCTGCAATTGAAAACCTCTCATGTGGTCTCTCCCTAAGGGGTAGTGCTAGTATTTTTATGGTGCACAAGACATATTTTGATTAGTTTGGGAGACAGGTCGAACTCTAAGCAAGCTGAGAGTATTATCCTGCACTTGAGGACCCAAACTGTGTATATACTTCGGTACAGATATTATGTGAGTGCTCGTGCATACTTAGATATTACGTAGTTAGAAGACCGCGGGCTAGTTTCTCGTAATAATGTGTTGATGAAGCAAAGTTGTCCATGTTGAGAAGAAGTACACGTGAAGGTATATGAGACATCCTTTGCATTGTGACTGCACGACATAGCATAATTGAATATAGGGACATCGCACTTTTGGTAGCTGGAAGCTATTGGACTTGCTTGATGAGAACGGTGTACTTTTCATGGCCAATCCTGCGGTGTTACCACCACTGATTGCAATGGTACTAAGGCAGAGTGCAAGAGAGAATTGTGCAAGTGGGTCAGGGTGACAGGTCTAACCATAGGTGAGACAAGCTCCCTAGGTATGTCCTGTGCGTGATGTGCCCTGAACAATTGTGGGTGATGCTAAATGGCTAGGGGACTAGGGACGGAGCCAGTCGACCAAGGTCACTGGACGTACCTAATTTGAGGACCCCTAGGTGCTGTGCTGTGATCGTGGGTGCTTCTTATCTTTTCGTTCGTTTCTTTTTTCTTTTTTTTCTTTTTTTTCGTTTTTTTTCTTGTGCTTTTTTCTTTCTTTCTTTCTTTTGTTCTGTTCTCCCTTTTTTTCTTTTGGGACTTGCCTGAGTACAACCATTACAATATGTTGAGGCTATCAGCCTTTCAATGGGTTGGAAAATGTCAAGCTTCGAAGGCTCAGGAAATGGATATTACAGTGATGATTGTGCCCTAGCCTCGTTGTTAGAGAAGCAGTTGTTGAGATGCGGAGATACACTTGAGATATTGCAAACCTCTTTGTGAGACGCGATGTTGGTACAATTGAGGTAACAACTGCCGTGAGCCAACTGTAGAGCTTGACCTAGAAAGAGAGCCTGGCTCATGAATGTGCTTTGGGCCATGCGATGTGGGTGGTCGGCAAGGGTGATTTTTGCTTTTGGCAGCATGGTTTTGTCGCGGCTCTTTGTGGGGTCAATGGTGTTGCGGTGATCGGGCATTGAACACTTTCGCACAAGGACCTGTATCATCCTGCATCCACTTGTCACTTGATGAGAGTACATGCATGGTATATGCCGCAACTATAATAAACCAATGCAATGCAAGGAGGCATCACTTATCGAAATTCCATGGTGTTGACTTAGATACTTATCATCTGCGCTTGATTAAATTTTTCTTTTGCTAAAGACATGAAATATATTAAACGCAAATATGAACAGTTCGTACAATTTGGGAACATGTTGACACTGAACCATTTAAAGGCAAAGAGTCCTGGGGCCAGGTAGCATTTGATAAGCCTTTATACAACATGGGGCTACTCTATTTATACGAGGCGGGGCAAATCTGGGTGGTCGGGCAACTGGGGCTCTGCTAGTGCGGAGCTCCTGTGGGGTTGGGCAGGGAACATGTCGGCCGGGACATGAATGGCGTAGTCCCAGGCCGCCACCATTTCCAAAATGCCTTTAAATAGTTCATTGAATTCTTCCCTGTCCCAAGCTGCCCTTTTTACCCTCGAGCATCTGGTGCTCGGGCATACGTTGGGGATTTGTGCCACTGGTGTTGCCACATAGTGTGCGCCTCCTTGAGCATCCGCTCCCCTAGCCCACGGCTTCTTCGGCCTTTGTCCGAGGCAGTGTTGCTTAGGGCCGCATTTCTTGGCGTACCTTTTAAGAGTGGGTACGTAGCGCACTGGCGGAGGGGCGTGTGCTGCATGTTCCCATCAGCTGCGGAGAGCATCCTTGCAAGCTAACTGCCCTTTGTTCTCCATGTTTTCCTCGCGGGGGGCCTGTAAGATGCAAATCAAGGATTAGGATTTGTCACATGAAAAGACCATTCATATGTAAGGGATTATAGTGCAGGTTATCAAGCGCATAGGACGAGAAGGGGAGGGGTGGGGCATGCAGTGCTGTTATAGAGGGATGGCCACCGTGATGTATATTTAGCCTCCTGCCATTAGCAGATCTTGGTTCACGCAGAGTTACATCGGCTGGCATCATGGATTTAGGCAGGGCTCCTCCTCGGAAGGATAGACCAGAAAGGGAAGAAGG
Organism: Lygodium microphyllum; assembly: GCF_053477565.2. Classification (NCBI taxonomy): domain Eukaryota; kingdom Viridiplantae; phylum Streptophyta; class Polypodiopsida; order Schizaeales; family Lygodiaceae; genus Lygodium; species Lygodium microphyllum. The sequence goes on from NC_141154.1 coordinate 52,682,234, forward strand.
TGTATAGAAAGGGACTACACCCTGTCTACACCTTCAGAGTTGTTGGTCAAGGCTTCCTATGGCGGTAATGTGGGCTGCATGCCCTTCAGTTGGAGGTGGGGATGGTCACATGGCTTTTAAATGCATGATGAGAGGAGGACTTGAGAAGCTTAGCCTGTCAGACCCAACTCTTCTCCCTGCGCTTGACTATCATTGCTTGTGTGTGTTGATATTGCTTATACACGGTGATACAAAAATCAGTGTTTATTTATATACATATTTATGAATCCATGTCACTTCACGAGGATAAGAACCAATTGGAGAACTCGGGGTTGTACTGGAGAGTGGCACACATATCCAGCACTCATGGCAGCTTAGTTAGTACCGATAGATATTTTGCCACATCAAGCAGCATGGACCCTTGTCCGAGTCTACTCGCAACATATAGCTCCTCCTCAGTGAGAACCTTATCAAACAGAGAGTTTTCTTGGCTAGGTTCAGCCAAGTTTGTACCCCGAATGGCAGTCAGCACACTCGAAGGGAAGTTGGTGCCACATAGGTTGGGTCCCTTTGGGATCGCCATTTGGCCAATTGCTCCTGAGAGACTGTCATGATCTGAGCCCCTAGTTCGGCCATTACAACGCGGCGTTCGCACCAACGCTGCTTAAATTGACTATGGCATGCTGACAGTCGCTTTAGTTGCTCTATGTCTATGAGATTCGATCGACAGAGCACTTCATTGATCGTGACGGTTAAGCGCAGTTCATTAGCTTCCTCGTCAGAGATGAGTCACATGCGTTCATGTAAGAGCTTGTTATAGTGCTCGTCAAGATGTTCTTGCTCTTCCCAAGAAAAGGGGAATGGTAAGTATTCTTCGAGCATCTCCTTAGGGAATGCGCCCATGTCCGCAAGGATGTAGACACGTGCGAACACTTTGAGCTTAGCATCCAACTCAGTTAAGCATTATGTGACACTTCTATGTTCAACAAAGGCTTGCTCGGTTGCTATCTTATGCAAAGTTCTAAGAGTTTCCTTAGGCTTTAGTATAGCTGGGGGCTCAGGCCTAGATAAGCAAGATTGGTCAACGCTAGGATTGCTTATGCTCTCAAGGATTGTGCATTTTTCCTGAGGTTTTACTGCTATTTTGTCATGGTTCTTCTCAGATGTGACTGGTATAGATTTGTCACCCTGTTGTGACGACGTTGTATCCACTCTTGATCGGTCGATGTGAGTTCTATTGTCGGTGGATTGAGTGTTGAAAGAAACTATTGATGGCAATGACTGCTTTGATTTTTCAGAGCACACGGATGTGACTGAGGTTTCACTGCTATTAGGAGAGACATCAATGGGTTCATTGGTGGATGGACTTGATGCTTTATTCCCCAACTCTCCATCACTCTTAGTCTCAATGCTCTTGGGGTCCACAACCACCTATGATTGTTGTTGTCTTCGTTGTTTTCTCCCCTTTCTCCTGGTCAGTGAAGGTTCATCTCTCAATGACTCAGGACCCTGGACTAGGTCAACTGTTGATGTGCTTGGTTGGGCCTCAGCATTCTCTTTCTCTAGTGTGTCCTTATGGGACATGGCCATGGCCTGCTAAATAGCCTCGCTAGGTTGTGAGAGCACAACTACCTTCCTTTTCGGAGAGTTTAGCTCTTCAGCTAACTCCCTTGAGTTTAACTCCTCCAGCCTAGGCTTTAGGCACTTTGAAAGTGCTGGAGTTGTCGAGGAAGTTGGTTGCGACACCTCCTCCACAGGTAACTACTAAGGACACATTCCACAAGGGGCATTGTCACGGCCAAAGATTGTGACTGCTGTGGTCCCTGATTGGAAGTAGTGGTGGCTAGTTCAGTGGACTGACTACCATTGGTAGACTGCGGTGTCGAGTCCTTAGGCAGATCAGAAGTGGTCGTGCCTTTTGTTGCCCTTTGCACATTCACTTGTGTAGGTTGAGCAGCGGCACGAGGCTGCTGCTTCCGTGCTTCCCGTATCCATTTAGGTGAAGAGGATGTAGGAGATTTGGGACTCCTACGTGGGCTTGGCACTGACTGGAGATTTTGCTCGTGATTGTTAGATGATTCTGTCATTAGCTTTGTTGAGCAATCAGCCTTATCATGAGTAATGTTGTGCCTGTGGTGCTCATTATCCTCTTGGGAAGTCAAAGGCTCCTTGGGCACTAGTGGACCTTGTACACGCTCGACAGTTACCTCTGATATCTGCTTGCTAAGCCCGCTAGACTGAGGATCTACTTTTTGATAGGTCATGTTTGGCTTCTTGATTTCAATTGTGAGGGGCTCAATCACTCCAATATTTTTGGTTCGAGACATGGATTTTTGTTTAGGTTTCCCCCTACGCCTCTTTGCTTTTGATATAATTTGGGCTTCTGTGACAGAGGTGGTTTAGCAGGGGGTTTTGGTACCCAAATCCATTGATTGCTTGCATAATACCCTTGAGCACGAAGCAACGCCTTGGATATCCATCGTGGCGTTGCACTAGCTCTCCATCGATGCCTTCGTCTATAAAGCTTGGGCTTCTTTTGTGGTCTTCTACGATATTTGTAAGTCCAAACCCTATCCTTGGCCTTGTCTCCTGACCTTTTTGTTTCAAGTATGGCCTCACCTGGTTCTCTTCGTTCAACCTGCGCTTGCATCAACTCCTCCCACAAATCCTTGCTCTCATTACTAGGCTTGGCTGCTACGTCAGTGCCTTCCTTGCCTTTTCCTAGAGGTTTGATGAGGTCACCCTTGCTAAAGGTTGTGACTATCCTCACACCTGGTAGCGTCAGGTGTATCCTCTGAGCTGCGTAGTCAGCCTCACATTTGGTCGCCCTTTTGAAGGGTCTTCCTAGGAGGGTTTCTTTCCCGCAGCTAGCACTATTTGGAGGAACATGAAATAGGATAGGCAAGCTTTCTATTTCAATTGTCGTAAGGATTTTGCACTTCCCTATGAGTGCTTGTGGGTATCCCCAATAAGGGCTAAGAGTTGCACTAGTCGGTGTCAGCTCTGGTTGGCCTAGTAGGGTCCATGATTCATAGGTCAAGATGTTAAAATCTGCTCCTTCATCAATCAGAGCAGCAATAGTATGCTCTCTTTTTGCGGTGAGTTTGACCCTAAGATAAGTAGGTTGTACTATGTCTTCATCTTCCGGGTCCTGGCTTGTAAATTTAAGCCTTCTGACCGATGCCCTTGAGTTCTCAACTGCATGACTAGATGGGGATTCTCCACTAATGTCTTGGATTGTCAGTGCAGTGCTATTCAAGGTACATCTCTCGTCAAGAGTGTCATGTCTAGTCATCTTGGCATTTGTAGCTTGCTGATGTTGCATTTTGCTCTGACTAGACATGATATGAACACAATCTCTTTGTGTTCTCATGGTGTGGCCTTTTTGCCCTTGATGGCTAGATTGGCCCATTGACGTTCTAGGGTCTCTGTTTCTCTCTGTTCGGGTATGGGCTTTTAGTTGCTCTTTTGCAAGTGAGAATCCATGCTTGTCTAGAGCCATTACTACACTAGGGTCCAATTTGGAGGACCTGTCACAGCGCGCATTTTCTCTCCAACCTACTTGGGGGAGGTGCAGAGGGGAAAAAGCCCCCTCTGCGGGGGTCTGGGCGGGCAGTCCCCCCAGGCCCGTAGGGCCGTTACGGTAAAAGCCATGCACAATTTGGAGGAACGTTTATAGCCAAATTTTGAACTACGTGCTCTAAATTTTAGCCCAGTGATGGATCTGTGATGTGCCTTTAGCTCTACATAGCCTTTGGGGTCAATCTCGGGGTTTAGATGTGTCAAAATTTGTGTTCTAGATACCTATCCGATTTTGATAGTTTTCTGCCGATTTTCAGGAGTCTGATTATCAGAATCGGACATCCGATTCTGGGTGGTCCGATCGGCCCAGTAGTCCAATTTTGGTCACGTCCGATTCTGGGAGTCGGATCGAAAAAGTGGTCCAATTTTTGGAGTGGTCCGATTCTGGGAATCGGATGGGACAGGGTGGTCCGATTGCCTCCATAGGACGAGCGTCCGATCGGACAGGATGGTCCGAGTGGTCCGAGTCCGAGTGTCCGAGTGGTTCAATTTCCAAAATCGGACGGGTTGGTCCGAGTGGTCCGATCAGACAGGATGGTCCGATCGGATGGTTATCCGAGCATTCGATTATGGACTGGTCTGATTCTGGGACTCGGAAGAGCTGGTCTGACTACGCGGCCGACGACCCGCGAGTTGCACGCGATGCCTCTAGGCTGATGTCTATATACCGAATCGTCCAGCGCCTTCCAAATAGGTACAAAACACTACAAGGAAATGCCAGACATGGCTAGAATCACTATGGTGCTCGAATCAAATGGCACTCCAAGGATCTGTGCCCCTATTTTCCTGTTTTAGCCTGTTATACAACAACAAAAAACCCTACTGTTTGCTTCTTTTTCTTTGTTTTTTTTCTATCCTAAATGCATACAAATCACAAAGCAATCACCTACACTACTCCAACATGCTTTTCCAAATACAAAAAACCAAAAACCTACTTGCTAAGGAGATCGAATACCTTTTCAAACTCCCTCGCTTCCTACCTATCTACCTCAAGCACCGGTTGAGGGAAAACCCTACTCCAATGCTCGATTTGAAGCTCGCAAGCACTCAAGGCTTGAATCCGTTGGTCCTGGCTATGGAACCAAAATGTGGGAGCTTTCACTCAACCACCAAGACCCACTGACCGGTTATTGTTTCAAGCGTTCCAAGCCGAGCACTAATGGCTACCTCTCACATAGCCGACGCGCCATCCATATCTACAGGTGTAGTGAGCTTACCTCCATGCCGATTGAGTTACCTCCTCTCCCGCGCACTCCCGTAGCTCCACGATCCAAGTGCAAGTTTCAAGCAAGCTCCACGCTCCAAGCTCCATTGCCGCGAGCAAGACAAGAGAAGAGAAGAGAAGAGAAGAAGAGAGGAGAAGATGGAGAGCTTCTCCTCCTCGGTCCCTCACCCTCACACACTCACTCCCTCACACTCTCACACTCCCTCTCTCAAGCACAAGCTCAAGCAAGCAAGAAGAAGAAAAAGAAGAAGAAGAGGAGAGCTACTTTTGGCCACACACAAGAATGAGTTTTTCATTCACTTTTCAACTTTATATACAAAACCCTAAATCCCTTTTGGGCAGTCATCCCCTTTTTCCCTTTTTTACATGGCCGGCCGTAGCCTAGGCCATTTTTCCCATTGTCCTTCTATCTTCCTAGATTCCTTTCAACTGCCCGTCTACATTTACAAGTTGCACGGGTGAGAGCCCGGCGCTCCTTGAATTAAACCATGATGCGCTTGCGCTCTTTTACAAAAGTTTTGACTTGCACTTTTCCTTGTGCGCCTTTCTCCCTTATTTAGGACTCTTCTCCTTGTGTGTCTTTGTCTTCCGTTTCTCTTTGCCTTGGCCTTTGTCTTTGTCTACTGCTTTCGCTTTTCCAGATTTTCCACCTTCGTTTGTTTGAGGGTTAACATTACTATGACAACTCTGCATATCAATTTTTAGTATATTTTCCATCTCTGTCATCGTATCTACACAAACCATACTATCATATATCCCATCTATATGCTCATCATCCTCTAAAATACCTGCATTTTTTAAATCTTTCTCCTTCCTGCATATGTATTGCCTGGCAGCTCTAAGCAACTTAGAAGTCTTTTGATAACTCATCGAACTGTTTGCTAAAATTCCAACAAAACTAGAGGAGAAAACACTGCTGCCAAGAGGCGAGAACTCCAATCTCCTCTGCTCTGTACCACCGTCGTCTCGCAGAACAGCGGTACCTAATGAAAACCCAAATCCCTCACAGTGGGCAAAGGTGCATCTCGAAGAGTATCTCTGTTTCTTGCATGTTTTACACACATAGTCATAAACTCGACTGCTCTCATACCATCTTTACTGTGAATCTGTGCATAAGCAGATCCATCATCCATTACTTTTGTCTCCATGTGCATCTCTGTGATGAACGACTATCCAAGGATTATGGGATAAGAGCATGAATCCTGCACAAAGAAATGGAAATCCTCCTCTACATCTCCAATAAAAATCCTAGCATTGGGATAGGCAGCATACAAATCACCTGCAGTATTGTTGGCGGCTCTCATACGCCACCCATGCTTTGCATCCATAGGCCATCTATTACTTTCATAAACTCCACGAACTATGAGATTAATCTCTGAACCATGATCCACCAAAGCAACATAAGGCACTTGTTTCTCTCCAATTTTTACCATTGTTTCTGTAGTTGCCCTAGCCCAATGACTCCGCGAAAAGTGACTACGCGGTACCAAGATAGGCTCATCAGTTTCAGCATAATACATAGGTTGAACCCTCTTCTTTGTCTACAAAAAAACAGAAGCATTTTCAACCATAATCTCATCCTCATCTTCATCCAACTCCCTAATCAATACTCCCTGTGTATCAGTAGTAGGCACTGCATGTTCCTTTTCAGGAATTCTTGGAATTGATCTTGAAACTCTCTTTTTGAGATGCCCAAAACCTCAGAAATAGTAAAAGTCACCTCACTGCCAAGTATCTTATCATTAAAGATTTTCTTCATGTCCGTAGATGTCTCAATATCGGACATCAATCTAAACCCTGACAGCTTTCTCTCTCTAGGCTCTTGCCTCTTTTCTTTCTTTTGAGCATCTTCCATCTATCGTTCTGGCCCTGATCTCAAAGACGGCCCTGTAGTAGGTGGAGTAACAAACTCACCCCCTCTAGTCTTTTTAGCTGCATTTGGATTCTCTTCATCTCTCTTACGCTTCTCCTCAACAAGTACATCTACTCCCTGAGACTTAGGCAAGTAGCCATAAATAGTGTACCTATCAACAGGCGAATCCCAACCTGTCTCAGATTTGATGCTAGAGCCTGCACTAGTCAAAACAGTCTACTGAATTTTTCCCTTGTTTGCCATCTCCATAGCATAAGTCCATAATGTTGACTGATTCTCTGATCCTTTCTCAATCTGGACTCCATATGCAGAAGCATATCCTCTAGCTGTCACATAAGAAGTATGCGTAGCCATATCATCTACTAATTTCTTCATTCTACCTTTCCCAAAATTGGTAGCAAGCGGAGCTCATGTTTCATTCAACTAGATCTTGCCATCTTGTCCCCAAAATACCAAATTCCTCCTCCTTGAATCTTGAAAAGATTCACAATCCCTGCAATGCTGATGGTCCATACTATCACACCAAATACATCTTCGATCTCTCCTAGGTGCACTAAGAGAATTCCTAGGTGTAGTAGGAGCACTAGAAGAAATAGTAGGCGTAGTCGAAGCAAACTGCTTTTTCAATTTTCCAACCAATTCTTCTTTAACTAACTCCAGTGTCAAATCTGTTATGCCTTTGATTATGTCATTAAGAGAGTAAGGAACCGATGGAGCGAATGGTTTTGGAGGAGAAGGAGCAGGCATCGGTCTTGGAACAGGAGGAACAGGAGGAGTAAAAACAGTAGGCACTAGCATAGGTCAAGTAACTGGATGAGGAAGAAAAGAAATAACAGGGGTAGAAGCAAGCATAGGAGCAGAAGACGGCGTCAGTGTCATGGATCCATTCTGTAAGCGGGTCTTCCATATCCTCCTCTTGGTCAAAGTCGAGACCGCATCCTGGGCGTCTTGCCAATCCGTTTTAAGACCCATAGGCTTCGTGCAATCCTCAAGAAGCTCTCCTAATTCTTCTTGAAGAGCAGGATCTGCAACTTGCAAGAAAAGCTCAACTTTCTCAACATCCAATGCTCTTTGTTCAATAGCATCATGCTGACTATACCTCTCTTCGAATTCTCGTATCAATTCTGAAGCAGCTAGACCTTTGTTTGGCATGTAGACCCACTCTCGGAATGATCGGCGTGTAGTCATCCCAAAGTCCTCAAGGAAATACTCTTCTTTCAGGGCCTTCTTAAAATCTTGCCAATGCAAATTTTGAAGGAAAGATTAGTCACTTTTGCCCTCAAGGCATGTGTGACAAGGTGAAGAAAATATTTGCTCGTAAGTCCTGTTGGTACTCCGAAAAATCCCATCTTGATCTCATATGTCTTCAAATAAGCCGATACATTATGGCCATCAAATAGCTTCTTTTCATTTTCAACTGCTTCAATTGCCTTAGTCGTGCTGATTGCATTCTTCTGCTCCGAATATAGTTGCCTTTGTTGAGACAACTGTTGTTGATGCAACTGCTGCTGCTGCTGCATATACAATTGCGTCTGCTAATTTTGAAGCTGCATATACATAGAAATATTCTGCAAAATCTACTTTAAATCATCAGTTTAAGTACTTGAAGCAGCAATCAATGATGGAGCTGAAGTAGAGGACAAAGCAAGAATCGTAGAAGAGGTTGAAACTGATACTAAAGTATCTCCCATCCTGAAATTTAAATGCGACGCTTTCACATCGGGTTCACCAAAGATGTCGAAGGGTTTCGAAAGCAAAGTCGCGACCAAAGAGGACCTTGACTAATTTCAGGATAGAATATCAATCAAGAGAGATCACACTTAATTACCACCCTATTCAACATCAACAGCTTCAGCTTCATAAAGGAAACAAATCTGATTTATAAACTAGTTGCTCAAAAACTGAAGTCCTTCACATCCCTTTGATATGCCCTCAACCTTCTCTACAGTCTCCTTTGGTAGAACTCTTTTCAAACAGCTGAATGCATAAGTCGGGGTGTGAAATGGTAGAGATAATTCATAGCTGGCAATGTTTGATCAGCTTCATAAGTAAAACCTACCACTCCCTCTCTGAATAAATCTACTGAACCAAAGCAAGAGTGCAAGCCACTAGCCACATATTTGAACAATGGACACGAGAGGAGAAAGCCCTCATGCACAATGTGAGAATCGGGAAGTCCTAGCAGGTCTTCATGAGCCAAGATTGTAAGAAAATTAATAAATCTGCATATTGATCTTCTACATAGACCTCTTTCAGAAACCTGAACTTTATGTATGAGGAATAAATCTCAAGTTTTGGTCACAAAAGGAGTCCAACAGAGAACTAGTAGCCATAGCTTTAAATGAGTAACATGCAAACTGTATTTGAGGAGGTCCAGGCATCCAATTTTTATTGCCCAGTTACATCGGATTGCTATGCTACAAAGACATTTTCCTGTCATCTCAATAATAGCTTTCTTTGCAGAAAGATACAAAACCATCCGACATACACAGTAGTATACAAAGGATTATTTTTAGGTGCATCTTTAGAAGCTGGTTCTGTCTCCTGTTGCATTTCATTAATTCTGAAAAATGTATTTGATAGTAAGGAGGGAACATCAACATTCAAATTCATAGAATTGTTTGCAGCCTGCAGAAGCCTCTTCAGCCTGGTTTAACTATGACTCTCTCTCTGTGCTTTCTCCCTCTCTTCTTCGAAGGTCCGACTATGGCGCCCAGCTGTGACTCCACATTCAAAAACGTGTTTTCCCTACTTCACCTTCTTTTCTGTCACTCTCTCTCTTCCCTCATTCTCATCGTTAGATACTTCTCTATCATCACCATCTTCAACATCTACGTATCACGATCACCTCACTGCCAGCGATCGACGGGGTTGGAATTGAAACTCGATAAGGGAACGAAGAAACCATGTAGAAGGTCCATTATTGCCTGCACTTGATTTGCACTCTTCTCAATGTCAGACTATTGAACTCATCTCACTACAATGCGATCGACCTTCCAAATACATATTCTATGATAAAAGTCAATGCTGATTGTTGCCTGGTAATTATATGGATTTCGATCCTCTTCTCCCCAAAAACTTCTCAATTCCCTCGCTTTTTCTTCCCCCAGGCCCGATTTACTACGCTTAGAAAAGCGGCCGCTTTCTTCTACCAGAAAAGCGGCCCAAGTCTTTAATAGACTAACATAGCATTCTGCTACCAATCAGCTGCCTCCCCTCTGGTCGAAACGCTATGTCATGGCATGCACCTGGGATACCATTAATATCAGGCTTGACAAATCAGATTTTCGAAATCAAGATCCAATCCTTTTCTTTATTTCCATCAAATCTTAAAACTGCAACTTTTCTTCTTGGCATAGTAAAACGTGTTTTGAAGTCAGAACAAGGAGATTACAATCCATGTTTCCCTCGATTTGTGCTGACAGTCGATAGCTTTCTTTCATGTCTTTATGTTCAAGCAACTCATATACATTTACTGCACTTGGTAACTGAACAGCCACGTGTCTATTATAAACTGCAATCTTTGTGATGTACTAGTGGCATTTGATCCTAACCTTTTCATCAGATAACAAATTGTGAATCACCAGATCTGTTAAAGCGTCTCTAAAAGCATAGCGCTCCAAGTGCAAACCATGTATAATCAAAAATGTTATTTGTAGCATGGAGATGCTTCCATCATTTGTACCAAGAGCAATATAGTTTTTCTTTGGACGGGATCGGACTGTCCAAACACAATCTGTTGTCTCACATAAAGTTGCGAATTTAGCACCATCCTTGGTGTAAAATATTACCAGTTTACTTGAACCTCTTATGCACAAAAATTTCTCATCATGATAGGCAATCGAACAAGGATCAAATCCTAAGAGCTTATCACTGCCGATCTGCTTCCCTGCCAAATTGTAGAAGGAAAGAGTTCCATTCCAATAGCCAACCACCAATGTCACAAAGTGATACATGACCATTGTACATGCCCAATGCCAAATATTGCCCATCAGCACTCCATGAAATTGACAGAACCTTTGAAGAAACCTTCTAATTTGAGACCAATTTTTATTCTGGAGACCAAATTCCAAAATCGCCTGCTATTCCACTGGCTAGATGTTGGGTGAGAGGATTGTATGCAAGGCATTGAACAGGATCATTATGGCTGAACTTTAGAATGCCCTCGGCCTTATAAGTCCAAATAATCACTGTCTTGTCCGCTCCTCTTGATGCAAATCTTTTACCATCCCTTGAATAGGCCACACAATACACGATATCTTTGTGCCCCTTAAGACTATGAACAACAACCCCTTGCAAAGTTTGAATGTACAAGCTCAGTCTTTCTTCTTCCTCTTCACCTCCATTGCAAGATCCAAGGTAGATGGTAATCGATCTTCTAGTGCTTCTGAAACTGAGCGAAACTTTCCAAACATATCCACCACTATGCTTGCCACAAATAAATTCACTTCCAAACCCCTCTCCACTATACTGGCACGCAGAACAAAAATGCAAACACAACAACTAAGTATGTACAAAGTAACAAATGTCACACACACAACTTTTTGGTGGATTCCACACCTCGAATGCGCAGTAGTACGACAACGGTAAGAAAAGTTAATATCAATCATGCATTGTACTCGCAAGCTAATTGAATACCATATACAATAAGATTAGGTCTCGCTGGAAAATTTTCTATCCAGGGAGGTGATGTCTCGTCCCAAGGAGGAGTGCACCCTTTGCGGCCAATTAGAAGAGTTCGTGGGCATGCGATGGATGGAGTGCAGGAGCCAATCCACGACTTGCAAGGCCAATCTATACTGTCAATGCCAGAGGAGACATACAACCTTCCAGACCTACCTACAATCTTGGAGCCTGAGATGGAGGCAATGATCGATGCATTGATTCCCATGGATGTCGAGACTTCTGATCCCCTTAGAGAGGAAGCATCCATACCATTATATGATGGGTGCTAAGTATCTCACCTGAAGACAATGCTTGCACTCTTAAGTGTGCAAGCAAAATATGGGTGGAGCGATACAAGTCTGACCGAGTTGTTCAGGTACCTTGTACATACGCTTCGTTGAAGTTTTTTTTCGGCACTATTATTACAAACATTTGTGCTTTTTCAAGGTGTTTATGATTTTCTCAGGTTATTGAAATATCATATATTACTACCTGTAAATACAATGCCTAAGTCTCGTGATGATGCACGGCATGTTTTATGAAAGCTTGGCATGGACTACAATAACATCCATGCATGTACCAATGATTGCATACTGTTTCGAGGAGAATACCAGACTATGGAGACATGTCCAAAGTGTGGTGCTCACAGGTAATGACAGGACTTGCAAGGAAAAACCATCCCTCAAAAATTTCTCAGACACTTTCCACTTATCCCCTGCATAAACCACATGTTTCGTACGTCCGGCATGGCGAGCTTGACAACGTGACATGGGCAGAATAGGTCCACAGATGGAGTTCAACGAATATCAGCGAATTCACGCGCATGGAGCCACATTGACTCTACCTTCCCAGGCTTTGCCCAAGAGCCAAGGAATCTTCGGCTTGGTCTTGCAATGGATGGCGTGAACCCATTCGGTCTGCGCTCAACTTCTTACAGTGTGTGGCCTATAGTCCTTGTCAACTACAATATCCCTTCATGGATTTCTACGAAGAAAGGACATCTCATCCTTAGCTTACTCGTCCCCGGACGCTACAAAGTCAAAAATATAGACGTGTATCTTCGTCCATTAGTCGATGAGCTTAAGATTTTGTGGGAGAAGGGGGTCAGTGTGCAAGATATGAGTAGGCATGATGGTCGGCGGTCAGCCAATATTCGAGCCATTCTCATGTGGACGATGCATGACTTTCCGAGATTCAGAGAGTGCTCATAAGAACATGCCTTCGTTCTCGTTGATAATATCTATATTTTATCTCGCTCATGCAAGTATTCACTGGGTCGTGGTGTTGGAACAGGTCTGGTTACCTCAGATTATCATGCATGTCCATTGTGCAGGCCACAGTTAGACTCCCCAAGGTCACGAACCATGAAGAAGATGGTATATCAAGGACACGCTGCTTTCTTGCTAGAGGATCATGAACTCAGGGAAGGTTTCCTTGGACAACCTTCAACATGTATGAACACCGCAAGCTAATACGAGCTGAAAATGGTCCATGCGGAATCACATCCAAATGGAATGCGGCGGTTCTCAGTTTTCTACGAGTTGCCATATTGGACCCACTTACAGGTCAACCACTTGTTGGATCACATGCATATTTTCAAGAATATGGGCAGCTTGCTATGGAACCACATCACAGGAAAGAGAGACACTATAGGGACACGAATGGATTTGAAGGAGGTAGATAAGATGGAGGCGCCTTGGCCGTAGTCGAGTGTTGATGGTTGCGTGCAACTTCCTCAAGCTCCTTGGGTTTTGTCCACTAAAGAAGAGCGCATTTTGAAGCAAGTAGTCAAGTCTATCCGCACTCCGACGGGTATGATGCATTCTCTCAGGTCTGTATTTTCTAAAGACGACCAATTATCAGGGCTAAAATCCCATGACTGGTATAAGATATGTCAGGTTTGTACTACGAATGGATTGTAATTGGCGTGCGCATTTTGCTACTTGGAGTGTAGCCATTATTCATAATGCTTCACTACAATAGAAACGAGGCATAGACGCGCATGTTAGACGTGCAAAGTCGGGCGCATCTATCATTGCGTCTATATGTGCGTGTAAAAGAGCGTGTAAATAGACACGAATTTTGCGTCTATATATCCACGTAAATAGATGCCAATATAGATGCGCCTCCAGACGCGCAATTATTTAACCACCTGAAATTGGACTTAATATAATTAAAAAACTAGAGTTAATAATTATTTAACCACCTGAAATTGATTCTTGAGTATGCACGTGTGCGCATGATAAAAACCATAGAATTAAGAATACACATTGAATCATTGAATTAAAAAACCAGAGTTAATAATTATTTTTGCATTGCTCTCTAATGAATGGCAATTCCTCTAGTTGACAAGCCTAATATAAGTAATTAGCGGCAAGCAACAGAAACCTTATTATACAATTAGTAGCAAGCATTGCAATATGTATCTCGTAATTTCTCTATGATAAAAAATACTTCCTTTTTATTATGGAAAATTCAATTTAGCTTTAAATTTGACTATTGATTCTTGAGTATGCACATGTGCGCATGATAAAAACCATATAATTAAGAATACACATTGAATCATTAAGAAAATTAAGTATGTTACAATAAATGATCCATCTCATCTTCAATGAGATCAGCCCTTGCTAAACTATCTACTTCTAGGTCTATGTTACCAAGAGGTAACGAAACAAATAACTCTATCCCACTATCAGATGTGTTGCTATATTGCTCAATAACTTCATCAATATCATCAACAATCACATTATTGTCTTCTTCTACATTTCCTTGAACATCCTCGCGAGGTTCATCTTGTACTATATCACGCATATCATCCATTATGGTGTCATCATGTACATCATCATTAATTGTTGGATTGTCATCTGCTATCTCCATGTAAGTAATATTACCATATATTGGTTTTGAACGATTAGATATAAGGATGACATACCACCATCAGTTATTGTTTACCATTGGATGATACACAACTTGTATTTGAAAAACAAAAGCAAGAAACTTAAATACTTATTATATTGTGTATATGTATCACATGTATACATATTAAAAATTTAGCTTTTGCATATATACCTGCTCGCATTGTTGAGGTAGTACTAATGTGTCATTCTTGTTTTGGTGAAATTTTGTAGAGTCAATGATTACAAAACCACTTGGATGACGTCTGATTGTGCAATGCTCACCATTTGTTACCACTTCTTTAAACCACTTCACATCTAGTACATATATAAAGAATCGTCTGAAGTCAAGCTTCCGAATATCTTGGATCAAGCCACAATAACCTTCCATGGTACCATTGGCATCCTCGAAGTGAGCAAGGACACCACAATATTGGGTATTTCTCTTTTCATCTATACGTTGAGTTCAAAGATGTTTACCCTCACACCAAATAGCATTGAATAATGTGCACTAGTAGTAAAAGATAAAAGATCAAACATGTCAATTATTTATATAAAATATAACTTATAGAAACAAATTAATTGATAGTATGTCTCACCGTTGATAAGCAACCTCATGTGTATTCCCACTCTTCTTGAGATATATTAATTTCCTCCTCTTTTTCCATTCTCTCCATTTCCTCATGTAACTAATCTATATCAATATGACGTGGGAGCGCATTTAGATGATCTGGAAATGAGACATTACGTCCATATCTGGTGCGAAATGCTTGTCTTTCACTTTTTCTTCTTGCCCTTGCTTCATTATATAGTGTCACCCATTTGCTCATTACATCACTATTGAGCACACAAAAACTATTTAACTTACGAAGTTATTCTTTTGTTAGCACTTTACTCATTCCTTTTCCTTGAGGTATTATAGAGGTCATCCTCAAGTCTTCATCATCTTTCCATAGTTGTGGTTAAGAGGGGTCCACTTCAGCAAGATATTCAGAGATATAAACAAGGGATGATTGCACTAACCAACCCTCAACCATGCTTCCCTCAGGCCGTGCTTTTTGCCTCACAAAATCTTTCAAGGTTTTCATGAAGTGCTCAAGAAAAAACATCCACCTTGCATGAA
Organism: Lygodium microphyllum; assembly: GCF_053477565.2. Taxonomy (NCBI): domain Eukaryota; kingdom Viridiplantae; phylum Streptophyta; class Polypodiopsida; order Schizaeales; family Lygodiaceae; genus Lygodium; species Lygodium microphyllum. The sequence goes on from NC_141154.1 coordinate 52,697,575, forward strand.
CTGCCCCACAAAGTGCGATCTCATCAATCAAATGCACAAGTAAATGTGATTGAGTAGTCAAAATGGATCGAGGAAAAATTTCCTCCACCAAACAAACCACCTCAAAAGATAATACTTGAGCATCTTGCAATGTGTTTGGATCAATTTCCTTCGAGCTCACGTATCTGTCAAGATGTATTTGAGAATTGTTTATTTTTGTGTAGAAATTCTTCATTTGAAGACTTCCAAGAGCTCTACAAAAGCAGCTCCAAAAGAAACTTCTTGTATCACAAGACTCAAGAACTTGGTTTTTGAAAGATTAACTTTGTCATCTTCATCCTGAACAATCGGGATAAGCATCAAAGCCTTCTTTCTCAACTTTTGAACTGTATCCCATCAATGCAGTCTGCTTACAGCCACTGTGAACACCACAAACATCTTGAAGGATTACTTTCCTCCAACTGAGGTGTTCAATCCTGCTGGATCCCTCTCACTTGTTCCCTCTCACTTGTTCGTATTCTGGATACATTGACTTCCAGCAACTCCATTGAGGGGATTATAGCCACTTTATAGCTGAGATCCTAATATTTTGAGCAAACGAAATCCAAGCAAATTGCAACACATTCTGGATAGATTGATCTCACAAATCTTGATGGGTGCTTCAAGTTCCAACAGATTGGGCTGTTGGAGAAAGATGTCTTTGGGGAATACTGGCAAAGCTGCTTAATCTCTCCCTCAGAAAGCTGAACCTGTTTTCCAGGCCTGGTAGGGGTGCTGGAGAAAGATTTCTCTGGAATACTGGCAAAGTTGCTTAATCTCTCCCTCATAAAGCTGAACTTATTTTTCAGGCCTAGTAGAGCTCCTGGAGAAAGATGTCTCTGGAATACTAGCAAAGCTGCTTAGTCTCTTCCTCAGAAAGCTGGACCTGTTTTCCAGGCTTGGTAAACCTGACCTCAAGGAGAAAGGCCATCATGCCTGAGACAAGTTCCTAGGTGCGAACATCGCCAGCAGCATGCCCCCCATGCTGATGGCTGAGCCGATGCCGTCCCATACATCAGGCATGGTGCCATTCAGAGCCCAGCCCCACAGGTATGAGACCGAGATAGAGAAGCCCCCGTAGATGACATAGGTGCAGGCAAACTCCTGCTTCTGGAAAGTGGGAATGACGCCTGAGGTGACGACCAAGAAACCGCCGAAGGCAAGGAACAGCGAAGCCCTCGTAGATGGCATAGGTGCCGGCGAACTCCTGCTTCTGGAAGGTGGGGAGGACGCCCGAGGTGACGACCAGGAAACCATCGAGGACGAGGAACAACCAATGCCAGCCCTCACTGTGCCACTTCCAGATGGCCCAGCCGCCGGACACCTCGCACATGGCGTCGACAAGGAGGAGGGTGATAGCGGTGTCAGTGCTGGATTTTGCAAAAATGGTGGTGGTTCTCAGAAGTGGAGACTACTGTGTTGTGCAATCCGATTGCTACTCTTAGGTTATCAGAGGCACACAGAGAAGCTGGTGGCTATGGAGGGTAAGAGGATAGCTATTATTAGGTTATCACACACCTCGCAGATGGCGCCGAGGAGGAGGAGGGTGATGGCATTGTCAGTGCTGGATTTTGTTAACATGTTGGTGGTGCTCGGAAGTGAAGACTAATGTGTTGTGCAATCCGATAGCTAGTCTTAGGTTATCAGAGGCACACAGAGAAGCTGGTGATTATGGAGGGTAAGAGGATAGCTATTATTAGGTTATCACAGAGCTTACACAGAGACAGGGAAAGGCCCTTGCTTTTCTTTCTTTCGTTCTTTCTGTGTGTTGTGTGTGGATGGATGACTGACGCTCCCACAACTTCCCTGCAGATGATGAATAATTTCCAGCATGCCCCTCCTCCAGCTCGGGCATATTTGTGCACTTTGATACCATGTTGGAAATTGCGAGGAAGACAAGAGATGAAAGGAAGACAGGAGAGAAGAGAGATATGAGACACCATAAGTGGAACCCCAGAAGTGTGTCAACTGAGCACATATGATAGGAATATATAGAGGGGACCTGGGGCACTATATATAGACAGACTATATATAGCTAACAGGCGGTATACAATAGGTGGCGGCAGTGACGTTCTCCTTCTCTCCTCGATCGTCTAGCACAGCGCAGTTCCTCTGCTCTCTCCTTATCCCCCACTAAGGGGTTTTCTTATATAGGCTTAACGGGGGGAGAGAAAAGTCACCACGTAGCTGGTGCATGGCTCTCCCCCCATACACCCTTCACCACATCACCTCCTTCTCCCATTCCCTTCCCTCCAGCCATGCATCAGTTAGGATAATTAATAAAAAAATTTGCATTATTGTGATCATTATCCATTTTTTCCCCTTCAAAAAGGGTGTTTCCCCGTGGTTATGCAATCCTCAACCCCCGGGATCTTTAGGAATTGATAAGTCATCGGAAGATTAGGATATCCTTTCCTTACCCATTCTTCTCGTAGTGTCCCAACACCTTAATCCTGGCAGCGGGGATTATGCCGGTCACTTCCTCATACACATATGTGTTCAGCTTGACCTTCTGACCTTCGACATGTAAAGTTGTATTTACGTGAGGCTAAAAAAAAATGAACAACTTTACAATCTTCAGGTCCTCCAACCATTTGATTCTCTTTAGATTGGTTCGAAGGTACGCAAACCGATGGGCAGCTATGTAATAGATTCTTGAGTTGCCCGTCCATCTTCGTTCCACGCACAAAGGCGATGGATTGTAAATACGGTCTAGGATGTTCATCATATCGATCCTTCGTCGATAATTTGAGGCATGCAAGCATCGCGGTCATAAACATGACTTGGAATACTAAGAATCTATTCCATGCTTCATAATTCTGAAAGACAGCATCGATAAGTAAGGAAATATTCTCAACAACAACATTTGCTTTACTTCTTCTTATTAAGTTTTCTTATAAAGACAGATCCTTCTTTGGTTCGCTCTGATACCAACTATAACGTGTCCATGTGTTCCCTTTCAAGACACGTTTTAGCAGTCCATCGGAAAGAGAGTCTAGAAAGCTCCGCCCGGCACTTCCATGGAATGTTACGGGGTTTACGATCTAGGACTTCCTACATCTGCTACGTAGCGGAAGTATTCCGGCCGTTCCCACTTAGGATCGATCGGAATTAGGATTTTCCCTAATGGTCATATTCCTAAAACAGTAGCTAGTGTCAAACCCCAGGAGAACTATTTTACGCAGAAACGTCAAGGTCGAAGCGGATTCATGCTGCACTTGGTTCAAGGAGAATGGAAAATGAGAGGGATGCAAGGCTCAACCTCTTTGCCCATAAGGCATAGTCCCATTCCGTTCCCCTAAAATAGCATAAATCGGGATTCTAGTAACCTAAAATCTAGGTCAGCGCCCTTGCTGTTCATTTCCTTTGAGAAGAGCTCCTTGCTGTCTATTTCGATTGAGAAAAGTTCCCGGCCAACTAGGACCATCCATCCGTAGGATGGTGTAACGTGTCCACCTGATTCCCTTTCAGGACACGTCTTAGCAGTCCATCAGAAAGAGAGTCTAGAAAGCTCTACCCCGCACTCCCATGGAATTTGACGAGGGTTGCGATCTAGGACTTCCCGCGTCTGCCACGTAGCGGAAGTATTCCGGCCGTTCCCACTTAGGATCGACCTGAATCAGGGTTTTCCCTAATAGTCACTTTTCTAAATGGCAGCTAGCACTTAGTTCAAGGAGAATGGGAAATGAGAGGGATAGAAGGCTCAATCTCTCTGCCCATAAGGCATAGTCCCATTCTGTTCCCCTAAAATAGTATAAATCGGGATTTCAGTAACCTAAACCTTAGGTCAGTGCCCTTGCTGTACATTTCCTTCGAGAAGAGCTCTTTGCTGTCCATTTCCATTGAGAAAAGTTCCCGGCCAACCGGGACGACCCATCCGTAGGACAGACCCATGGACACATCCACCGCACTTTCCTAAAGGTTGCTTTAGTTGTCTAATTATCTATCACATTTAGTTGGACATTCATCAAACAGCTTTCTTAATTAGCCAGCTAAACACTGGTTCTTTCACATAATCTTAGCACTTGACATAGAAAAACAATCTCAATCAAGTTCCTTTTCAATAGGTTATCTTATTTATCTTTGGAATACATCCATAAAGTCCAGCCCGTAGGCTAATCCATGATTCGCCCGAAGGCTATCCATAATCCACCCGAAGGCTATCCATAATCCACAGGCATTACTAATCCAAGATTCCGCACATAGACTAGTATGTGGGCCTGGAGATCCAATCTCGAGTTATGTTGTCCTCTTGCTCCAAGTAGCACTCAATGGAGAGACCTCACGCGACGGGTTCGGTCCACGTTCCTGGTGCGGCTAACAACCCCCTTGGTTAGGGTCAAACATTAATTACTTTCCATCATTTAGTTCATTGAGCAAACAATGAAAACAGTGCTCCTAAACTGTTACAAGCACAATCAAACCAATGGTCATTTATTTGTGGCAAACTGCTAAGGAGTGAAACCTTCTCTCCGAATGCATCCAGCATTCGATCCGGGATCAATTGCGACTTTGGCAAGATCCCCAAGGGTTTGTTTGTTCACCCTTTTTTCCTTGGGTTAGGGCCATACCCTATTAACCCGAATTAACCAACACCTTAGTGCTTCTTAAACTAAGACAATAAATCGTGGCGACCAGGTCGCTCTAACTTGCTTGAACCTTTGCTTCCAGGAAAATACCTAACTTTCCTTAACTTGGCAACTTTCCCCAAGAAAGGTAATTTAACAGAATGATTACTCATACTCTTGTAAGTTAAACTTGTACAAGAACCTGCCAACCTCTTTCCAAGGAATGGCAAATCTCTCTTGTGATCAAACCACAAGACCATGCAACATTGCAACTTGTTGCACAAGTATCACATCTATTCCATGGGATCATTTCACCCATTGAACGGCATTTTTCTAGTCACGGAATTATGTTTAGACAAGAAGCAGGGTTTAGGGTGTCTTCTTACCCAACCCAAACCTAATTGCACTAGGCTGGTCCTAGGGATTCAAACTCAAATTGAATTTGAACATTTGAATGAATAATCCTTAGGATAGAAACCCTAGATCGTTACTTGCATGAGCATCCAATTGAGCCTACATTCCGTGAATGTGGGTAGGACCTTTGGGTATGAGGGTTTCGACTTGGCAACAAGTGCAAAACTTGGCCAAATCCTTAACGTGCTAAACCCTAGTTAGCACTTGGGGTGTTTATCATATCGATTGAACCATGCCTATACGAATCTCTTGCGGGTTAGGTGATTTAGATAATTCGGTCTACTTATTTTGCGACAAGGACGAACCATTCCCAGAGATGTTAAACTTGATCTAAAGGAGAAAACTAGTTGCAACATGTCACAATACACCTAAACACGCCATTCATTGTACCACTAGATTCACAAAACCTTAACCTTTCTTGTTAAAATCAAAAGGCATGATAATTTGCAGAACAACTTTCATAGAACCTACTAGGACTTACATAAAAGAATCATGCCTACAACTCTTTTTCTAAGCTTTAGAACTTCATGCTTTAATAAACCATGCAACCTTTTCCAAATGCAACTTGATGAAATGAAGTTTGTGAATATGTAACATGCGATCCCTAGATACAACAACCTCGAAAATGAAGTTCATGCGACACTAAGACTAGTATTGATTTAATCCATTTCTAAGCATCCTTTTTCCATGCAACTTACAAGACCGGAGTTCATTTTCATGCCATGAAATGGAAGTTAACAATTTCCTCGTGCGAATCATAACGAAGGGAATTATTGACTAAATGCAAGATACTCCTTTCCTTCACTGCCAATGCACTTAACAATTTCATTCATTTGCCCTAAGTAATAGGCATTTAGACTCATTACTTTGGAAATGCACCCAAAATTAGCAACATGCAGCTGACGGACAATTCTAGAAATGCAACGTTCCAATTTCATGACATGCACCAACCTTGTCTAATGTTTAAAGAGATAATTTATCAAGTGTACATTTATCATTGCCACATGCATTAACAAAAAATGCATTCTTCCTTATGAAATTATGTGTGCCTAAATCATTTCTTTATGTGAGAATAAACTCGAAAAAAAACATGGACTTGTGGGCTTGGGGAGATGTCCACGTCAATGTTACGAGAAGAACCTCCCCTAGGTGCGCCTTGCAACTTCTTGGGAGCCATAGTTGAGGACTTGAACTCCGCGGATTCCCTCACTTCTACGCGTTCTCCGAATAGCCTCAAGATGTGCCTTCTCCCTCATAGGTCGAAGATTCCTTCACTGACTTTTGGATCTTTAAAAGGCCGAGGCTTGTGGGGATTTGGCTTATGGGATTTGAGCTTATGGGATTTGGACTTATGGGATTGGATCTTTCCTTGGGAGGAAATGGGGCTTTTACGAATGAAGCTGCAAAAATGGAGGCTTTACAAGGAGGTTTGAGGAAATGGGGCTCTTACGAAAAAGGTTCTTGGGAATGGGGGCTTTTAAACACCCGAGGTGGCCACGTGGAAACAGGCCTTAAGGAAGCCCGCTTATGGAAGCTTCCAAGAAGCTTCTGCTTCCCCCAGGAATCATGTGGCTTAAAGGTAGATGATTGGGGGAGAAAAAAACAAGTGAAAGGATGACGTCGAATGGGGGGAGGGTTGACTTTTCTATGGCAACGTGGAGCCCGGCCAACAACACACTGCGACGGTGGCTTCAACCCAGAGAGATGACTGCAACAGTGCTCCTCCTCTTCTTCCTTTTCTCGATGGCGCGGTAGCCTATTGGCATGGGATGGCGTTTGTGGCTTGCTCTCTTACTCCTCTCCCTCAGCACGGCGTCATCCCTCTGGTCCCTCTACCCCTCCCCCCCTAAGGCTAAGGGGGGTTTATATAGGGCTTAAGGGGTGCGGAGAGAAGCTTCCCCACGTGGCCTGAGCATGGCTTCCTCCCCCTCAAACAGCCCACATCTCCCACCTAGCCCATCCCTCCCCACACTCCCTCTCCTCCAGCCATGCATTGGCTGGGGGAAAGGGATAATTAAAAAAAATTGCATTAATATTATCCATTTTTTCCCTTCCCAAGAGGGTGTTTCCCCGCGGTTATGCGGATTTGAACCCTTGGCTTGATTTCCCAATGCGGAGGTTCCGTTTTTGTGCATGCCGGTTACGGATTAAACTGCCGGCAACTAAAATGGGGAAGATAACCTTGCAAGGTTTTACGCGGCGTGTGGGGAGTCAAGTTTTGTAATATTTTCGAGCAGGAATATTACATTCTCTCAAGATGTCCTCATCTCGAGAAGAACTGGGGGTATTGTTGATTGATTAGAGTGCTTTCATCCATCCAAGTGGCATCCTCCTCGGGATAATCTTTCCACTGGATGAGGCATTCTCTTAAGGTTTTGGATCTTAATTGTCTCTCTCTAACATCTAAGATCCTGTCAAGCCGTAGCTCAAGGACTCCTTGGCTAGGCATTACGACTTGTTAGTCATCAAGTACATGGCTAGAATTAGGTACGTACTTCTTCAGTAGGCTGATATGGAATACATTATGAACCTTTAGGTTCTCAGGGAGTTGCAGTCTATAAGCGTTGGGTCCTAGGCACTTGAGGATCTTATATGGTCCACAATACCTTAGACTTAGCTTCTTGCAATCTCCTAAGGATAGGGAACTCTTATTTGGGCATGCGCAAATGAAGACCATGTCTCCTTCCTTGAAGGTTCTAGCTTGATGTTTCAAATCTGCGTATGCCTTCTGTCTATCCTTGGTGGTTTGGATGTCTTGTCTTATTGACTTCATTTGGTCATCCATCTCTTCCAGCATCTGTCTTGAAGCTTCAACCCTCAAGGTTGGATCTGAGAAGTTTAAAGGACTTCGACAGTCATGCCCATACAATGCTTGGAAAGGGGTCATCTGAATACTTTGTTGGTAAGAAGCATTTAGGCAAACTCAACCAGTCCCAATGGCTTCAAAGATAGCTCTCCAAAAGTGTGATGTGAAGAGAGAATCACGATCACTAATGATTCTTCTAGGCAATCCATGTAGCTTGAATATCTCCTTGATGAACAACCTTGCAATGTCAGAGGTTTTATAGTTTGTCTTAGTAGAAATAAGGTGTGCAACCTTAGTAAGCATATCAACCACAACGATAATGGAGTTGTATCCTCCCTGAACTTGGGGTAGGCCAACAAAAAAGTCCATATTGATGAGTTCCCATTTCATTTGGGGAATGTCAAGTGGTTGCAACTTTCCTGGCATTTTGACATGTTTGGCTTTGACAAGACAAACACTCAGTGACGTATTTGAGAACGTCACCTTTAAGCCTCTCCCAATAGTAGCTTTATCAGACTGCATTGAGGGTCTTGGCATAGCCAGGATGTCCTGAGAAAGGGGAATCATGAGCTTCCCAAAGTATCTTCTGCTTGAGTGACTGGCTTGCCAGTATACATAATCTCGTTCTATAGTAGACAAGTCCACTACTGATAGAGAATTTAGAATACTTAGTCTATAGCTTGATCCTTGATAGGGATCTCCCTTACCATCTTTTGATAGGTTGGATCATGGCATGCTTCTTCTCTAGCTAGCTCAAGTATTGGGTTGTTTGGCATGGATACCTTTGTGGCTAGAGATCTAGCTGTTGATGGATTTTGCAAGATTAGAGAATTAAGGAATGCCTTTCGACTAAGTGCATCGACAACTACATTCTCCTTTCCAGGTCGGTATTTGATCTCAAAATCATACTCCTCCAGCACTTCAATCCACTGACATTTCCTCATGTTGAGCTCATTCTGGGTAAAGATCCACGTGAGACATTTATGATCCGTCATCATTAGGGTAAACTTGTTACCCAACAGGTAGTGTCTCCAAAGCTTTAAAGCATGGATGAGAGCTAACAGTTCTAAATCATGGGTAGCATAATTCTTCTCATGGCTCTTCAGTTTTCTTGAAGAGTATGCTACAGGATGACCTTCTTACATAACCACACATCCTAAGGCAAGCATGCTAGCATCAGTTACTACTTCAAACTCCTTACTAAGGTCCGAAAGTTTCAGGATAGGTGCTGATACCAAACATTGCTTTAATCTATCAAAGCTAGATTGTTCGGCAGTTGACCATGGAATCGATGTTTGCTTCTTCAGTAGATCCGTTAGAGGTGCTACAATCAAAGTATAGTTTTTGATAAAGACCCTAGACCGTCCTGTCAATCCAAGAAAACTGTGTATTTCTTTGTTGGTATTAGCCATTCTAGAACATCTCTGACTTTGGCCAAATCCACTGAGATTCCTTTCTCAGATAGGATGAATCCGAGATATTCAATATGATGTTTGAAGAATGCACACTTCTTCATCTTGGCATAAAGCTTGTGTGCCCTCAGTATCTCAAGGACAATGCAAAGCTGGGGTTCATGATCTTCTTCCTGTTTGGAGTAGACTAAGGTATCTTCAAAGAAGACGAGTAAAAAGTCATCAAGATATGGCCTAAAGATATCTTGCATTAAGCTGTTGAAGGTGGCAGGTGCATTCGTCAGCCCGAATGACATGACTAGGAACTCAAAGTGTCCTTATCTTGTGTTGAATGCCGTCTTTGGGATATCTTCTTTCGTGATCCTTATGTGATAGTATTCATACCTGAGATCAATTTTGGAGAAGATCTTCGCACCTTGAAGATGGTGAAGAAGCTCATCCATTCTAGAAATAGGGTACTTGTTGTTAACGGTTGATTGATTCAACCCACTGTAATTAATACACAGTTGAAGCGTTCCATCTTTCTTCTTCTGGAACAACACTAGAGCTCCCCATGGTGAAGTGCTAGGATAAATGTAGCCCTGATCTAATAGTTGCTTGAGTTTCTCCTTTAGCTCAATTGCTTCCGGGATGGACATTCTATAAGTCCTCTTTGCAATTGGCACAGCTCCCGGTACTAGCTTGATCTCATGATCAACTTCCCTTTGAGGAGAAAGTTCTGTTAGCTCTTCAGAAAATACGTCTGCGTACTCCTTTAGCCATGATGGTTCTTCACTAGACTCCTGCTTCTGATCTAGCTTATTAACCTTAATCAAGTAGACGGGTAGTCCCTTCCTAACTGCCTTTATAATCCCACATGCTTTGGCCAATTGAATTTTCGGCTTTCCAGCCTCTCCTTGAGTTGTGAACAATTTCCCTTCAGATTTTTGAAAGGAAACTTGGCCCTTTCCATGATGAATGTGGACGTCATTAGGTTTGAGCCAATCCATTCCGAGCAAACACTCATGGATACCTAGGTTCATGACCCTGAATCTGACCGAAGTCAACTTTCCTCCAAGAATGAATTCCACCTTAGCAGTTTGCGTAGTACAAGTGACCTCACGACCATTTGCTAATTCCACAAGCAAGGTAGGTGCTTCTACTTTGGCTATTTCTAATTTTCTTGCACAATTTGGTGAGATAAAGGAATGCGTACTGCCACAATCAATCAAGGTTTTGAAACCTTTACCTTGATAGTCCGATGGTGTCTGAATCACCGAAAATTGGTGATTCGGGCCTTTCTTGTGAAGGGCGGCATGGACTGTTGCCCTCTCAAACTTTTCTTCCATGGTCGGATCTTCTTCTTTGCATATTTCCCTGTTGGAAACACATGTGGTTCTTCCTCTGCCTCGGGTGGTGGCTCCTTTGCCACCACGGGCGGTTCCTAGGAAAGGTCCTTGACGTTGTCCTCTGCCAAGTTTGGGACATTTCCTTTTGAAATGACGAGGCTCGTTGCAGTGGAAACAATGGAGGTTGCGGCCATTACCTTGGGTAGGGACAAAAGTATAGACATTATTGGTCCTTGATTTCTTTCTTTGTCCCCGATTTTGACCTTGAACTATCTTCACATGGGGCCTATATGCTCCTCTGTTATGATCATTATAAGACCAAGTCTTCTTATTTCCTGGCCTGGTCTGTACCTCCTGAATTATGGGTGCAGCTCGAATGGATCTGTTGGGCGCATAGATTCGAGGCGGGTATTCACAAGTGGGTTTAAACCGGCACAAAACTTCGACACTTGTTGTGTCATATCCATTTGTGGCACATACTTAAGAAGAGAGACAAACTTTGAGTAGTATGCGTCAAGAGTCAGACCCAACTATTTCAGCTCGTAGAACTCATTCATTTTATGCGTGCGGTATGCAGGTGCTAAGTATCTTCCTTGCACAGCTTTTCCTAGGTAACGGATCCTTCCGAGATGCCTTGATCTCTGCACCATTGCTTCCACCAAAGTCTGGCTTTGCCGGTGAGCTTCAACTTGGTGAGAATTGCCTGGTTGTCGGGTGCAGTACCTGCCACTTCAAAGTAATCTTCCATGGACTCTATCCAAATCTCAACATCAGCTTGGATAGTCCTTCCTTTCCTGTCAAATTCTGGCGGCTTGATCTGCTTGAGAAGAAACTTCTTCTCCTGAATCACGGCCGTACTTGATGTAGGAATTGGACTGGGAATTTGTGCTTGGGTTTGTGCCTGGGTAGAGGATTCTTAACGTTAACAACTTGGTAATCGTTACCATTATATTTCATACCCAATTCATCTTTCAGCTAAGAAACCTAGCCACAACTTTTTATCAATACTCATAGACAAGATAATTATTGATAAAAAGAAGTCTTATTTCATTCATATGGGTATAGCCCTTTCGGAGTATAATATTTCTTGGGATGGTAGAGTAAACTGGTACATTAGTTAAGGGAGAATAATCTTGTGTTACATTTAGCTACGGAAACTCGATAATATTATGGATTTGGGTCATGGATCTTCAGGAAACGATAAGTCATCGGAAGATTAGGGTATCCTTTCCTTTGGTACCCATTCTTCTCATAGAATCCCAACACCTTGATCCTATTGGTGGGGATTATGCAGGTCACCTTCTTGTATACATATGAGTTCAGCTCGACCCTCCGTCCTTCAACATGTAAAGTTGTGTTTACGTGAGCCTCAACAAAAATGAACAGCTTTACGATCTTCGATTCCTCCAACCACTTGATTCTCTTTAGCTTGGTTCGAAGGTACGCAAACCGGTGGGCAGATATGTAATACATTCCTGAGTCACCTGTCCATCTCCGTTCCACGTACAGAGGCGATGGATTATAAATGCGGTCTAGGATGTTCATCATATCGATCCTTTGTCGATAATCTGAGGCATGCATCGCGGTCATAAACATGAATTAGAACACTAAGAATCTGTTCCATGCTTCATAATTCTACAAGAGAGCATCGAAAGTAAGGAAATGTTCTCAACAACAACATTTTCTTTACTTATTCTTATTAAGTTTTCTTATAAAGACAGATCCTTCGTTGGTTTGCTCTGATATCAACTGTAATGTGTTCACCTGATTTCCTTTCACGGGACACGTCTTAGCAGTCCATCAGAAAGAGAGTCTAGAAAGCTCCGCCCGCCACTCCCATGGAATGTTATGGGGGTTGCCATCTAGGACTTCCCGCATCTGCCACGTAGTGGAAGTATTCCGGCTGTTCCCACTTAGGACCGACCTAAATCAGGGTTTCCCCTAATATTCACTTTCCTAAACGGCAGCTAGCATCGAACCCCAGGCGAACTACTTTACGCAGAAACGCCAGGGATGAAGCAGATTTATGCTGCACTTGGTTCAAGGAGAATGGGAAACGAGAGGGATGCAAGGCTCAACCTCTCTGCCCATAAGGCATAGTCCCATTCCATTCCCCTAAAATAGCATAAATCGGGATTCCAGTAACCTAAACCTTAGGTCAGTGCCCTTGTTGTTAACTTCCTTCGAGAAGAGCTCCTTGCTGTCCAATTCGATTGAGAAAAGTTTCCGGCCAACCCGGACCACCCATCCGTAGGACGGACCCATGGCCACATCCACAGCACTTTCCTCAAGGTTGCTTTAGTTATCTAATTACCTACCACATTTAGTTGGACATGCATTAAACAGCTTCCTTAATTAGCCAGTTAAACACTGGTTCTTTCACGTAATCTTAGCACTTGACATAGAAAAACAATCTCAAAAAAGTTCATTTTCAATAACTTGTCTTATTTATCTTTGGAATACATCCATAAAGTCAAGCCCGTAGGCTAATCCATGATCTGCCCCAAGGCTATCCATAATCCGGCCGAAGGCTATCCATAATCCACAGGGGTTACTAATCCAAGATTCTGCCTATAGACTAGTATGCAGGCCTCGAGTTCCAATCATGTTGGCCTCTTTTGCAGTGCTCGGAAGGCAAGGGATTTACGACCAGAGCCCCCCTTGGCACCCAAGCGTTCTCTTGCTCCAAGTAGCGCTCAATGGAGAGACCTCAGGCGGCAGGTTCGGTCCACGTTCCCGGCACGTCTAACAACCCCCTTGGTTAGGGTCAAGCAGACAATCGGGGATAACTGATGCTGCCGCTCCCTTCAGGCCTTCAACCTAAAGCCTTAATTACTTTTCATCATTTAGTTCATTGAGCAAACAATGCAACAGTGCTCCTAAACTGTTACAAGCACAATCAAACCAATGGTCATTTATTTTTGGCCAACTGCTAAGGAGTGAAACCTTCTGTCCGAATGCATCTAGCATTCGATCTGGGATCAATTGCGACTTGGCAAGATCCCCAAGGGTTTGTTTGTTCACCCTTTTGTCCTTGGGTAAGGACCATATCCTATTAACCCAAATTAACCAACACCTTAGTGCTTCTTCAACTAAGACAGTAAATCGTGGCAACCAGGTCGCTCTAACTTGATTGAACCTTTGCTTCCAAGCAAATACCTAACTTTCCTTAACTTGGCAACTTTCCCCAAGAAAGGTGATGTAACAGGATGATTACTCATCCTCTTGCAAGTTAAACTTGCGCAAGAACTTGCCAACCTCTTTCCAAGGAATGACAAAACTCTCTTGTGATCAAACCACAAGACCATGTGATGTTGCAACTTGTTGCACAAATGTCGCATCTATTCCATGGAATCATTTCACCCATTGAATGGCGTTTTTTTGGTCAAGAAATTATGTTTAGACAACAAGCAGGGTTTAGGGTGTCTTCTTACCCAACCCAAACCTAATTGCACTAGGCTGACAACGTTCGGTCCTAGGGATTCAAACTCAAACCGGGTTTTAACATTTGAATGAATGATCCTTTGGGTAGAAACCCTAGATCATTACTTGCATGAGCATCCAATTGACCCTACATTCGGTGAATGTGGGTAGGACCTTTGGGTATGAGGGTTTCGACTTGGCAACAAGTGCAAAACTAGGCCAAATCCTTAACATGCTAAACCCTAGTTAGCACTAGGGGTATTTATCAGATCGATTGAGCCATGCCGATACGAATCTCAAGCAGGTTAGGTGATTTAGATAATTCAGTCTACTTGTCTTGCGACAAGGACTAACCATTGCCCAAGATGTTAAACTTGATGTTAAGCAGAAAACTAGTTGCAACATGTCACAATACACGTAAACACACAATTCATTGTACCATTAGATTCGCAATAATCCTAACCTTTCTTGTTAAAATCAAAATGCATGATAATTTGCAGAACAATTTTCATAGAACCTACTAGAACTTACATGCAAGAATCATGCCTACAACTCTTTTTCTAAGCTTTAGAACTTCATGCTTTAATAAACCATGCAACCTTTTCCAAATGCAACTTGACGAAATGAAGTTTTCGAATATGTAACATGCGACCCCTAGATACAACAACCTCGAAAATGAAGTTCATGCGACATTAAGACTAGTATTGATTTAATCCATTCCCAAGCATCCTTTTTCCATGTAACTTACAAGATCAGAGATCATTTTCATGCCATGAAATGGAAGTTAACAATTTCCTCGTGCAAATCATGACGAAGGGAATTATTGACTAAATGCGAGATACTCCTTTCCTTCACAGCCAATACACTTAACAATTTCATTCCTTCGCCCTAAGTAATAGGCGTTTAGACTCATTACTTTGGAAATGCACCCAAAATTAGCAACATGCAGCTAATCTCCTAAGACGGACAATTCTAGAAATGCAACATTCCAATTTCATGACATGCACCAACCTTGTCTAACGTTTAAAGAGATAATTTATCAAGTGTACATTTATCACTGCCACATGCATTAACGAAAAATGCATTCTTCCTTGTGAAATTAAGCGTGCCTAGATCATTTCTTTATGTGAGAATAAACTCGAAAAAAAACCTGGACTTGTGGGCTTGGGGAGATGTCCACGTGAATATAAGGAGAAGAACCTCCCCCAGGCACGCATTGCGACTTCTTGGGAGCCATAGTTGAGGACTTGAACTCTGCAGATTCCCTCGCTTCTATGCGTTCTCTGAACAGCCTCAAGATGTGCCTTTTCCCTCGTATGTCGGAGATTCCTTCACGAACTTTCGGATCTTTAAAAGGCCGGAACTTGTGGGGATTTGGCTTATGGGATTTGAGCTTATGGGATTTAAGCTTATGGGATTGGAGCTTTGCTTGGGAGGAAATGGGGCTTTTACGAATGGAGCTGCGGAAATGGAGGCTTTACAAGGAGGTTTGAGGAAATGGGGCTCTTACAAAAAAAGTTCTTGGGAATGGGGGTTTTTAAACACCCGGGGAGGCCATGCAAAAGCAGGCCTTAAGGAAGCCCCCTTATGGAAGTTTCCAAGAAGCTCTAGGAAGCTTCTGCTTCCCCCAAGAACCACGTGGGTTAAAGGTAAATGATTGGGGGAAAAAGAAAAGTGAAAGGATGACGTTGAATGGGGGGGAGGGTTGACTTCGCTATGGCAACGTGGAGCCCGGCTGATAGCACACTTTGACAGCAGCTTCAGCCCAGAGATGGCGGTGGATTAACATAGGCAACGGCAGTAACGGCGCTCCTCCTCCTCCTCCTTTGCTTGATGGCGTGACAGCCTACTCGCGTGGGATGGCGTTGGCAGCTTGCTCTCTTACTCCTCTCCCTCAGCACGACGTGATCCCTCTGCTCCCTCTACCCCTCCCCCCCTAAGGCTAAGGGGGGTTTATACAGGGCTTAAGAGGTGGGGAGAGAAGCTTCCCCACGTGGCATGAGCATGGCTTCCCCCCCATGCAACCCACATCTCCCACCTAGCCTCCCTCCCCACACTCCCTCTCCTTCAGCCATGCATCAGCTGGGGACAAGGAATAATAATAATAATAATTTGCATTAATATTATCTATTTTTCCCCTTCCCAAGAGGGTGTTTCCCCGTGGTTATGTGGATTTGAACCCCGGACTCGATTTCTCAATGCGGAGGTCCCGTTTTTGCACATGCCGGTTACGGATTAAACTGCCGACGACAACTACAATGCGGAAGATAACCTTGCACAGGCTTTACGCGGCGTGCGGGGAGTCAAGTTTGGTAATATTTTCGAGTGGGAATATTACATTCTCTCCCAGTTGGAGGAATCGAGATATCCTCATCTTGGGAAGAACTAGGGGTATTATTGATTGAGAGTGCTTTCATCCATCCAAGTGGCATTCTCCTTGGGATAATCTTTCCACTGGACGAGGCATTCTCTCAAGGTTCTGGATCTCAATTGTCTCTCCCTAACATCTAAGATCCTGTCAGGTCGTAGCTCAAGGACTCCTTGGCTAGGCATTACAACTTGTTGGTCATCAAGTACATGGCTAGGATTAGGTACGTACTTCTTCAGTAGGCTGATGTGGAATACATTATGAACCTTTAGGTTCCCAGGGAGTTGCAGTCTATAAGCATTGGGTCCTAGGCACTTGAGGATCGTATATGGTCCACAATACCTTGGACTTAGCTTCTTGAAATCTCCTAAGGATAGGGAACTCTTCTTTGGGCGTGCGCGAATGAAGACCATGTCTCCTTCCTTGAAGGTTCTATCTTGATGTTTCAAATCCGCGTATGCCTTCTATTTATCCTTGGCGGCTTGGATGTCCTGTCTTATTGACTTCATTTGGTCATCCATCTCTTCCAACATCTATCTTGAAGCTTCAACCCTCAAGGCTAGATCTAGGAAGTTTAAAGGACTTTGACAGTCATGCCCATACAATGCTTGGAAAGGGGTCATCTAAATACTTTGTTGGTAAGAAGCATTGTAGGAAAACTCAACCAGTGGCAAGTATTGAATCCACCTTTTTGGTTCACGGCAGTAATGTGCCCTTAGCATATCCTCCATGACTTGGTTGACTCGCTCCGTTTGACCATCGGTTTGGGGATTGTAAAGTATACCAAAACAAAGTTGAGTCCCAATGGCTTTAAAGATAGCTCTCCAGAAGTGTGATGTGAAGTGAGAATCACGATCACTAATGATTATTATGGGCAACCCATGTAGCTTGAATATCTCCTTGATGAACAACCTTGCAATGTCTAAGGCTTATAAGGTGTACAACCTTAGTAAGCATATCAACCACAACCATAATGGAGTTGTATCCTCCCTAAACTTGGGGTAAGCCAACAACAAAGTCCATACTGATGAGTTCCCATTTCATTTGGGGAATGTCAAGTGGTTGTAACTTTCCTGGCATTTTGACATGTTCGACTTTAATACGTTGACAAGAGAAACACTCAGTGACGTATTTGAGAACGTCACCTTTAAGCCTCTCCCAATAGTAGCTTTTTCTGACTGCATTGAGGGTCTTGGCATAGCCAGGATGTCTTGAGAAAGGGGAATCATGAGCTTTCCAAAGTATCTTCTGCTTGAGTGACTGGCTTGCCGGTATACATAATCTCGTTCTATAGTAGACAAGTCTACTACTAATAGAGAATTCATTATACTTAGCATGTACCTTTTGGTCCTGATCCTTGATAGGGATCTCCCTTAGCATCTTTTGATAGGTTGGATCATGGCATGCTTCTTCTCTAGCTAGCTCAAGTATTGGGTTGTTTGGCATGGATATCTTTGTGGCTAGAGATCTAGCTCTTGATGGATTTTGCAAGATTAGAGAATTAAGGAATGCCTTGCGAGAGGGCATCGACAACTACATTCTCCTTTCCAGGCCGGTATTTGATCTCATAATCATACTCCTCCAGCACTTCAATCCACCGACGTTTCCTCATGTTGAGCTCATTCTGGGTAAAGATCCACTTGAGACATTTATGATCCGTCATCACCAGGGTAAACTTCTTACCCAACAGGTAGTGTCTCCAAAGCTTTAAAGCATGGATGAGAGCTAACAATTCTAAATCATGGGTAGCATAATTCTTCTCATGGCTCTTCAGTTTTGTTGAAGAGTATGCTACAGGATGACCTTCTTACATAACCACACATCCTAAGGCAAGCATGCTAGCATCAGTTACTACTTCAAACTCCTTACTAAGGTCCGAAAGTTTCAGGATAGGTGCTGATACCAAACATTGCTTTAATCTATCAAAGCTAGATTGTTCGGCAGTTGACCATGGAATCGATGTTTGCTTCTTCAGTAGATCCGTTAGAGGTGCTACAATCAAAGCATAGTTTCTGATAAAGACCCTATACCATCCTGTCAATCCAAGAAAACTGCGTATTTTTTTGACAGTTGTTGGTATTGGCCATTCTAGAACATCTCTAACTTTGGTTGGATCCACTGAGATTCCTTCCGTAGATACGATGGATCCCAGATATTCAATCTGAGGTTTGAAGAATGCACACTTCTTCATCTTGGCATAAAGCTTATGGGCCCTCATTGTCTCAAGGACAATGCAAAGCTGGGGTTCATGATCTTCTTCCTGTTTGGAGTAGACTAAGGTATCGTCAAAGAATACGAGTACAAAGTCATCAAGACATGGCCTAAAGATATCCTGCATTAACATGTTGAAGGTGGCAGGTGCATTCCTCAGCCCGAATGACATGACTAGGAACTCAAAGTGTCCATATCTTGTATTGAATGTTGTCTTTGGGATATCTTCTTCCTTGATTCTTATCTGATAGTATCCAGACATGAGATCAATTTTGTAGAAGATCTTCGCACCTTGAAGACAGTCAAGAAGCTGATCTATTCTAGGAATAGGGTACGTGTTCTTAACGGTTGATTGTTCAACCCTCTATAATCGATACACAATCGAAGCGTTCCATCGTTCTTCTTCTGGAACAGTATTGGAGCTCCCCATGGTGAACTACTAGGACGAATGTAGCCTTGATCTAACAGTTTCTTGAGTTGCTCCTTTAGCTCAATTGCTTCCGCGATGGACATTCTATAAGTCCTCTTTGCAATTGGTGTAGCTCCCGGTACTAGCTTGATCTCATGATCAACTTTCCTTTGAGGAGGAAGTTTTGTCAGCTCTTCAAGAAATACGTCTGCATACTCTTTTAGCCATGATGGTTCTTCACTAGACTCCTGCTTTTGATCTAGCTTATAAAGCTTAATCAAGTAGACGGGTAGTCCCTTCCTAACTCCCTTTGTAATCCGAGATACTTTGGCCAATTGAATTTTCAGCTTTCCAGCCTCTCCTTGAGTTGTGACCAATTCCCCTTCAGAGTTTCGAAAGGAAACTTGGCCCTTTCCACAATGAATGTGGGCGTCATTAGGTTTAAGCCAATCCATTCTAAGCAAATACTCATGGATACCTAGATTCATGACCCTGAATCTGACTGAAGTCGACTTTCCTCCCAGAAAGAATTCCACCTTAGCAGTTTGCCTGGTACAAGTGACCTCACGACCATTTGCTAATTCCACAAGCAAGGTAGGTGCTTCTACTGTGGCTTTTGCTAATCTTTCTTGCACAAACTCGTGAGATAAAGGAATAATTACTACCATAATCAATCAAGGTTTTGAAACCTTTACCTTGATAGTCCTATGGTGTCTGAATCACCGAAAATTGGCGATTCGGGCCTTTGTTGTGAAGGGCGGCATGGATTGTTGCCCTCTCAAACTCTGCTTCCATGGTCGGGTCTTCTTCTTTGCACATTTCCCTATTGGCAACACAGTCGGTTCTTCCTCTGCCTCGAGTGGCGGCTCCTTGGCCATGGGCGGTTCCTTGGAAAGGTCCTTGACGTTGTCCTTCACCAAGTTTGGCACATTGCCTTTTGAAATGACCGGGCTCGTTGCAGTGGAAACAACGGAGGTTGTGGCCATTACCTTGGGTAGGGACAAAGTTATTGACATTATTGGTCCTTGCTTTCTTTCTTTCTTTGTCCCCGATTTTGACCTTGAACTCTCTTCGCTTGGGGCCTATATGCTCTGTAGATCTGTTGGGCGCATAGATTCGAGGCGGGTATTCACAAGTGGATTTAAATCGGCACAAAACTTTGACACGTTGTGTCATATCCATTTGTGGTGCATACTTCAGAAGAGAGAAAAACTTTGAGTAGTATGCGTCAAGAGTCAGACCCAACTATTTCAGCTCGTAGAACTCATTCATTTTCTACGTGCAGTATGCAGGTGGTAAGTATCTTCCTTGCACAACTTTTTTCAGCTTTTCCCAGGTAACGGATCCCTCCGAGATGCCTTGATCTCTGCACCATTGCTTCCACCAAAGTCTGGCTTCACTGGTGAGCTTCAGCTTGGTGAGCATTGTCTGGTTAGCAGGTACAGTACCGGCCGCTTCAAAGTAATCTTCCATGGACTCTATCCAAATCTCAGCATCAGCTTGGACAGTCCTTCCTTTCCCGTCAAATTCTGGCGGCTTGATCTACTTGGAAAGAAACTTCTTCTCCTGAATCACGACCGTACTTGATGTAGGGGTTGGATTGGGAATCTGTGCCCAGGGTTGTGCCTGGGTAGAAGATTCTTAATGTTAACAACTTGCTAATCGTTACCATTATATTTTATACCCAATTCAGCTTTTAGCTAAGAAACCTAGCCACTTAACTTTTTATCAATACTCATAGATAAGACAATCATTGATAAAAAGAAGTCTTATTTCATTCATATAGGCATATCCCTTTCGGAGTATAATATTTCTTAGGATGGTAGAGTAAACGGTACATTAGTTCGGGGAGAATAATGTTGTATTACATTTAGCTACAGGAACTCGATAATAGTATGGATTTGGGTCATAGATCTTCAGGAATCGATAAGTCATCAGAAGATTAGGGTATCCTATCCTTTAGTACCCATTCTTCTCATAGCGTCCCAACACCTTGATCCTGTCGGCGGGGATTATGCGGGTCACCTTCTTGTATACATATGAGTTCAGCTTGACCCTCCGTCCTTCGACATGTAAAGTTGTGTTTACGTGAGCCTCAACAAAAATGAACAACTTTACGATCTTCAGGTCCTCCAACCACTTGATTCTCTTTAGGTTGATTCGAAGTGACACAAACTGGTGGGAAACTATGTAATACATTCCTGAGTCACCTCTCCATCTCCGTTCCACGTACAGAGGTGATGGATTATAAATGCGGTCTAGGATATTCATCATATCGATCTTTTGTCGATAATCTGAGGCATGCATCGCGGTCATAAACATGACTTGGAACACTAAGAATCTGTTCTATGCTTCATAATTCTACAAGACAGCATCGAAAGTAAGGAAATGTTCTTAACAACAACATTTGCTTTACTTCTTATTATTAAGTTTTTTTTATAAAGACAGATCCTTCGTTGGTTCACTCTGATACCAACTGTAACGGGTCCACCTGATTCCCTTTCAGGACACGTCTTAGCAGTCCATCAGAAAGAGAGTCTAGAAAGCTCCGTCGGGCACTCCCATGGAATGTTATGGGGGTTATGATCTAGGACTTCCTGCATCTACCACGTAGTAGAAGTATTCCGACCATTCTCACTTAGGACCGACCTGAATCAGAGTTTTTCCTAATAGTCACTTTCCTAAACGGCAGCTCTAGTGTCGAATCCCATGCGAACTACTTTACGCAGAAACGCCAAGGACGAAGCAGATTTATGCTCCACTTGGTTCAAGGAGAATGGGAAACGAGAGGGATGCAAGGCTCAACCTCTCTGCCCATAAGGCATAGTCCCATTCCGTTCCCCTAAAACAGCATAAATTGGAATTCCAGTAATCTAAACCTTAGGTCAGTGCCGTTGCTATTCATTTCCTTCAAGAAGAGCTCCTTGCTATCCATTTCGATTGAGAAAAGTTCCCGGCCAACCGGGACCGCCCATCGGTAGGATGGACCCATGGCCACATCCACCGCAATTTGTTGCTTTAGTTGTCTAATTACCTACCATAGTTAGTTGGGCATGCATCAAACAGCTTCCTTAATTAGCCAGTTAAACACTGGTTCTTTCATGTAATATTAGCACTTGACATAGAAAAACAATCTCAAACAAGTTCCTTTTCAACAGGTTATCTTATTTATCTTTGGAATACATCCATAAAGTCCAACCCATAGGCTAATCCATGATCTGCCCGAAGGCTATCCATAATCCGCCCGAAGGCTATCCATAATCCACAGGGATTACCAATCCAAGATTCCGCCTGTAGACTAGTATGCCGGCCTCGAGATCCAATCTCGAGTCACGTTGGCCTCTTATGTAGGGCCCGGAAGGCAAGGGATTTACGACCAGAGCCCCCCTTGGCACCCAAGCGTCCTCTTGCTCCAAGTAGCACTCAATGGAGAGGCCTCGCTAACAACCCCCTTGGTTAGGGTCAGGCAGACAGTCGGGGACAACTGATGCTGCCTCTCCCTTCAGGCCTTCAACTTGAAGCATTAATTACTTTCCATCATTTAGTTCATTGAGCAAACAATGTAAACAGTGCTCCTAAACTATTACCAGCACAATCAAACCAGTGTTTGTTTTTTTTTGCCAACTGCTAAGGAGTGAAACCTTCTCTCCGAATGCATCCAGCATTTGATCCGCGATCAATTGCGACTTGGCAGGATCCCCAAAGGGTTTATTTGTTCACCCTTTTGTCCTTGGGTTAGGTCCATACCCTAGTAACCCAAATTAACCAAAACCTTAGTGCTTCTTAAACTAAGACAGTAAATCGTAGCGACCAGGTCGCTCTAACTTGATTGAACCTTTGCTTCCAAGAAAATACCTAACTTTCCTTAACTTTGCAACTTTTCCCAAAAAAGGTGATGTAACAGGATGATTACTCATCCTCTTGAAAGTTAAACTTGCCCAAGAACCTGCCAACCTCTTACCAAGGAATGGCAAAACTCTCTTGTGATCAAACCACAAGACCATGCGATGTTGCAACTTGTTGCACAAGTGTTGCATCTATTCCATGGGATCATTTCACCCATTGAACGGCATTTTTCTGGTCAAGGAATTATGGTTAGACAAGAAGCAGGGCTTAGGGTGTCTTCTTACCCAACCCAAACCTAATTACACTAGGCCTACAACGTTCGGTCCTAGGGATTCAAACTCAAACCGAGTTTTAACATTTGAACAAATGATCCTTAGGGTAGAAACCCTAGATCGTTACTTGCATGAGCGTCCAATTGACCCTACATTCCGTGAATGTGGGTAGGACCTTTGGGTATGAGGGTTTCGACTTGGCAACAAGTGCAAAACTAGGCCAAATCCTTAACGTGCTAAACCCTAGTTAGCACTTGGGGTCTTTATCATATCGATTGAACCATGCCTATACGAATCTCTTGCAGGTTAGGTGATTTAGATAATTCAGTCTACTTGTCGTGTGACAAGGACGAACCATTCCCAGAGATGTTAAACTTGATCTAAAGGAGAAAACTAGTTGCAACATGTCACAATACACATAAACATGTGATTCATTGTACCACTAGATTCGCAATAACCCTAACCTTTCTTGTTAAAATCAAAACGCATGATAATTTGCAGAACAACTTTCATAGACCCTACTAGGACTTACATACAAGAATCATGCCTACAACTCTTTTTCTAAGCTTTAGAACTTTATGCTTTAATAAACCATGCAACCTTTTCCAAATGCAACTTGATGAAATGAAGTTTGCGAATATGTAACATGCGACCCCTAGATACAACAACCTCGAAAATAAAGTTCATGCGACACTAAGACTAGTATTGATTTAATCCATTTCCAAGCATCCTTTTTCCATGCAACCTACAAGATCGGAGTTCATTTTCATGCCGTGAAATGGAAGTTAACAATTTCCTCATGCAAATCATAATGAAGGGAATTATTGACTAAATGCAAGATACTTCTTTCCTTCACGGCCAATGCACTTAACAATTTCGTTCCTTGACCCTAAGTAATAGCCGTTTAGACTCATTACTTTGGAAATGCACCCAAATTTAGCAACATGCAGCTAATCTCCTAAGAAGGACAATTCTAGAAATGCAACGTTCCAATTTCATGACATGCACCAACCTTGTCTAACGTTTAAAGAGATAATTTATCAAGTGTACATTTATCACTGCCACATGCATTAACGAAAAATGCATTCTTCCTTATGAAATTAAGCGTACCTAAATCATTTCTTTATGTGAGAATAAACTCGAAAAAAAACCTGGACTTGTGGGCTCGGGGAGATGTCCTCGTGAATGTTAGAAGAAGAACCTCCCGTAGGCGTGCCTTGCAACTTCTTGGGAGCCATAGTTGAGGACTTGAACTCCGCGGATTCCCTTGCTTCTACACATTCTCCAAACAGCCTCAAGATGTGTCTTCTCCCTCATACGTCGGAGATTCCTTCATCGACTTTTGGATCTTTAGAAGGCCGGGGCTTGTGGGGATTTGGCTTATGGGATTTGAGCTTATGGGATTTGGGCTTATAAGATTGCAGCTTTGCTTGGGAGGAAATAGGGCTTTTATGAATGGAGCTACGGAAATGGAGGCTTTACGAGGAGGTTTGAGGAAATGGGGCTCTTATGAAAAGGGTTCTTGGGAATGGGGGCTTTTAAACACCCGAGGTGGCCATGCGGAAATAGGCGTTAAGGAAGCCCCCTTATGGAAGCTTTCAAGAAGCTCTAGGAAGCTTCTGCTTCCCCTAGAAACCATGTGGGTTAAAGGTAAATGATTAGGGAAAAAAAAAGCAAGTGAAAGGATGACGTCGAATGGGGGGGGAGGGTTGACTTTGTTATGGCAAGGTGGAGCTCGGCCGACAGCACACTGCAACGGCTGCTTCAGCCTAGAGATGGCGGCGGATTAACGTAGGCAACGACAGTAGCGGCGCTCCTCCTCCTCTTCCTTTGCCCAATGGCGCGGTAGCCTGCTGGCGTGGGATGACGTTGGCGGCTTGCTCTCTTACTCCTCTCCCTCACCACGGCGTCGTCCCTCTGCTCCCTCTACCCCTCCCCCCCTAAGGCTAAGGGGGGTTTATATAGGGCTTAAGGGGTGGGGAGAGAAGCTTCCCCACGTGGCCTGAGCATGGCTTCCCCCCCTCATGCATCCCACATCTCCCACCTACCCCATCCCTCCCCACACTCCATCTCCTCCAGCGATGGATCAGCTGGGGAAAAGGGATTTTTTTTTTTTTTTTGCATTAATGCTATCCATTTTTGCTCCTAAACTATTACAAGCATAATCAATCCAGTGGTCGTTTATTTGGCCAACTACTAAGGAGTGAATCTTTCTTTCCAAATGCATCCAGCATTCGATCCAGAACGTTTCCTGGTCAAGGAATTATGTTTAGACAAGAAGTAGGGTTTAGGGTGTCTTCTTACCCAACCCAATCCTAATTGCACTAGGCCGACAACGTTCGATCTTAGGGATTCCAACTCAATCCTAATTGCACTAGGCCGACAACGTTCGATCCTAGGGACTCCAACTCAATCCGAGTTTTAGCATTAGGTCGAATGATCCTTAGGGTAGAAACCCTAGATCGTTATTTGCATGGGCGTCCAATTGACCCAACATTTCGTGAATGTGGATAGAACCTTTGGGTTTGAGGGTTTCGACTTGGCAACAAGTGGGAAGCTAGGCCGAATCCTAAACGTGCTAAACCCTGCTTGGCACTTGGGTTATTTATCGTTTTGACTGAACCATGCCTATACGAATCCCTTGCGGGTTAGGTGATTTAGATAATTCGATCTATTTATCTTGCGACAAGGACAATTCTCTCCTAGAGATGCTAAACTAGTTTGCAAGACGTCACAATACATGTAAATATGTGAATAATTACTTCTACGCCCCAAAAGGTTTGGAATAACCCTAACTTTTCTTACTAAAGTCATTACACATGATAATTTGTAGAGTAACTTACATAAGGCCCATTAGGTTTTTCATCAAAGAATCATGCCTACAATCTTTTGTTCAAGCTTTAGAATTTCATGCTTTGACAAGCCAAGCAATCTTTTCCAAATGCAACTTGATGAAATGAAATTTATGAACATGAACAAGCAACCTTCTCATAGCTACAACGTAGTAAATGAAGTTCATCCAAAACTAAAGCTAGTGATAATTCATTTCATTTTACAAGCACATGCCACATGCAAGTCCATAGAGTCATTTTCGTTCCCTGCCATTTCTTTTCGGACAACATCCTACAGTTGTTAACAACTTTTCCTCATGAATCATTACAAGGAAGACATTGCCTAAAATGTGACATACGTCTATTCTTTCCATGTCTAGTAAAAAATGCACTTAATAATTTCAACCTTATAATGATGGGCAATAGGCGTTTTAGGCTCGTCACTTTGAAATGCACGACAAGTCAACATGCTATTAAGATCATAAGATGGATAGACAATTTGCATTCATCACATTGAAAATACCAATGACCCAATTGCATGTCCTGAATTAATTCTAGTAATCGTTCAAATAGTCAATTTTTTTCCCAATTGCATTTAACTAGGCTAGGTAAATTTGAGCATGCATAGGTGCTTCCTATTCCATGAAAGTTATCATGCTTAATGCATTATTTTTGCGTGGAATCAAAATCGTAAAACCTAGGCTTGTGGGATCGAGGAGATGTCCACGTGTAAGCTCAGGGAGGGAGGGCCAATGATTGGCAAGTAGAAGTCATCGAAGACAGGGGGAGGGACTTGATGACGATGGCAGAGATGGGCAGTGGCCTGGGCGGTGGCCTGGCAGCGATCACGATGGTGGTGTTGGAAACTACGAGGAAGACGAGAGACAAAAGGAAGAGAGGAGAGAAGAGAGATATGAGACACCGGAAGTGGAACCCCAAAAGTGTTTCAACTGAGCACACATGATAGGAATATATAGAGGGGACCTGGAGCGCTATATATAGACAAACTATATATAGGTAACACCCCTGCTCAAATAAAGGTCCCTTACTATGGATGAAAAAACCCTTGGGGGCTCAAGGGAAAAACCCACAGCTCTATATAGGCCTACCGTTATATTAATATTCAAAATATAAAATTACAAAGTTGAACTTACAAGAGCCTATTCATAGGCATCAAAGGAGCTACATCACTCGTGAATTACAACGGAGCTATATCACTCAGGAGCTACATCACTCCTAAATTACAACAGCCTATTTAGAGGCATCAAAAGAGCTTTATCACTCCTAAATATACAACATGTAAAATAAGGATAAGCGACATCACTGCAAAAGATAAAATCTCCAAGAAATTCCTTCAACTGAACTTGGGATGTAAGCAGTATATCTATCACATCAAAACTTAAAGAAAAATGTTACAGTGACATTAGAACAACAAAAGTTTAGAGACAGTTCGCGACGCTGCTCTATAGACAGCATAACACATGCGGGGCCCCATGAACAGAATATAAATAAAAAAATTTGTCATCAGCTGGAATATAGACGCTCATCAGCTGGAAAGAATATAAATGAAATAATGTGTCATTAGCTGGAATATAGACCCTCATCAGTTGGAAATAATATAAACAAAATAATGTGTCATCAGCTGGAATATAGACCCTCATCAGCTAGAAAAACGAAATAATGTATCATCAGCTGGAATATAGACCCTCATCAGCTAGAAAGAATATAAACGAAACAATTTATCATCAGCTAGAATATAGACGCTCATCAATGGAATAACAAACGAGGACGAGACAGAGAGAGAGAGGAAGCTTATCTGCTGAGTGGCTCTTGTAAGCTACCAGGTTTCCAAACAACCTCTCTGTATCATCTCCCACTCTTATTTTGGGCAAATACAGAATGGCCTTCTTAGCATCGAAACTCAGTGAGTTCATGTAACCGGTCTGCTTATACTCAGTGTGAGTGGCTTGCTGTTAAAAATGTGGGTAAATGTAGGACCCAAAAGCATTGCTTGGATGAAACTCCAAGAAGCAAGAAAGCCCACTCTAGAAGTGATTCTAAACAGTAGCTAGCTAAAGAATTTTTCAGAGGACTCCTAATAATGATCTGATTGTGCATCACCATCCATGACCAACAAACAAAACTGTATTGTATCATTAATATAGGACTCCACGAATTGGATATGTAATATCTACTTTCCCGAAAAACAGATCTGACTGTTCATTTGAAGACTTCCAAGAGCTCTACAAAAGCAGCTCCAAAAGAAACTTCTTGTATCCCAAGACTCAACAACTTGGTTTTTGAAAGATTAACTTTGTCATCTTCATCCTGAACAATTAGGATAAGCATCAAAGCCTTCTTTCTAAACTTTTGAACTGTGTCCCATCAATGCAATTTGCTTTCAGCACTGTGAACACCACAAACATCTTGAAGGATTACTTTCCTCCAACTGAGGTGTTCAATCTTGCTGGATCCCTCTCACTTGTTCCCTTTCACTTGTTCGTGTTCTGGATACATTGACTTCCAGCAACTCCATTGAGGGGATTATAGCCACTTTATAGCTGAGATCCCAATATTTTGAGCAAGCGAAAGCCAAGCAAATTGCAGCACATTGTGGATAGATTGATCTCACAAATCTTGATGGGTGCTTCAAGTTCCAACAGATAGGGCTGCTGGAGAAAGATGTCTTTGGGGAATACTAGCAAAGCTGCTTAATCTCTCCCTCCGAAAGCTGAACCTGTTTTCCAGGCCTGGTAGGGCTGTTGGAGCAAGATTTCTCTGGAATACTGGAAAAGCTACTTAATCTCTCCCTCAGAAAGCTGAACCTATTTTTCAGGCCTGGTAGAGCTGCTGGAGAAAGATGTCTCTGGAATACTGGCAAAGCTGCTTAATCTCTTCCTCAGAAAGCTGAACCTCTTTTCCAGGCTTGGTAAACCTGACCTCAAGGAGAAAGGCCATCATGCCTGAGACAAGTTCCTAGGCGCGAACATCACCAGCAACACGCCCCCCATGCTGATGGCTGAGCCGATGCCGTCCCATACGTCGGGCATGGTGCCATTCAGAGCCCAGCCCCACAGGTATGAGACCGAGATAAAGAAGCCCCCGTAGATGACATAGGTGCGGGCGAACTCCTGCTTCTGGAAGGTGGGGAGGACGCCTGAGGTGACGACCAAGAAACCGCCGAGGGCAAGGAACAACGAAGCCCCCGTAGACGACATAGGTGCCGGCGAACTTCTGCTTCTGGAAGGTGGGGAGGACGCCCGAGGTGACGACCAGGAAACCATCAAGGACGAGGAACAACCAATGCCAGCCCTCACGGCGCCACTTCCAGATGGCCCAGCCGCTGGACACCTGGCAGATGGCGTCGACAAGGAGGAGGGTGATAGCGGTGTCAGTGATGGATTTTGCAAACATGGTGGTGGTGCTCAGAAGTGGAGACTGCTGTGTTGTGCAATCCGATAGCTACTCTTAGGTTATCAGAGGCACATAGAGAAGCTGGTGGCTATGGAGGGTAAGAGGATAGCTATTATTAGGTTATCACACACCTTGCAGATGGCGCCGACGAGGAGGAGGGTGATGGCGATGTCAATGCTGGATTTGACAAACATGTTGGTGGTGCTCGGAAGTGAAGACTGCTGTGTTGTGCAATCCGATAGCTACTCTTAGGTTATCAGAGGCACACAGAGAAGCTGGTGGCTATGGAGGGTGAGAGGATAGCTATTATTAGGTTATCACAGAGCTTACACAGAGACAGGGAAAGGCCCTTGCTTTTCTTGCTTTTCTTTCTTTTGTTCTTTCTGTGTGTTGTGTGTGGATGGATGACTGACGCTCCCACAACTTCCTTGCAGATGATGAATAATTTCCAGCATGCTCCTCCTCCAGCTCGGGCATATTTGTGCGCTTTGATACCATGTTGGAAACTGCATGGAAGATGAGAGATGAAAGGAAGACAGGAGAGAAGAGAGATATGAGACACCGGAAGTGGAACCCCAGAAGTGTGTCAACTGAGCACACATGATAGGAATATATAGAGGGGACCTGGGGCGCTATATATAGACATACTATATATAGCTAACAGGCGATATACAGCCAGTGGCGGCAGCGACGTTCTCCTTCTCTCCTCGATCGTGTAGCACAGCGCCGTTCCTCTGCTCCCTCCTTATCCCCCACTAAGGGGTTTTCTTATATAGGCTTAAGGGGGGGAGAGAAAATCCACCACGTAGCTGGTGCATGGCTCTCCCCCCATACACCCTTCACCACATCACCTCCTTCTCCCATTCCCTTCCCTCCAGCCATGCATCGGCTAGGAGAATTAATAAAAAAATTTGCATTATTTTGATCATTATCCATTTTGCCCCCTTCAAAAAGGGTGTTTCCCCATGGTTATGCAATCCTCAACCCCCAGGCTCAATTTTCCAATGCGGAAGTCCGTTTTTGCATGTGTCGATTACGAATTAAACTGTTGGCAATTACCATGCGGGAGATAACCTTGCACAGGTTTTACACGCCGTGCCGGGAGTCAGGTTTAGTAATATTTTTTAGCCGGAATATTACATAATTTGTGGGATCATTTCTCCCATCAAACAATGTTCCTTGGTCAAGAAGTATATTTGGTCAAGATGAAGGGTTTGTGAGTCCTCTTCACCCAACCCAACCCTAACCTTACTAGGCCAATAACGTTTGACCCTAGGGTTTCCAAACTCAATCGGAAGTCTAGCATTAGGCCAATTTACCCTAGGGAAAAAACCCTAGATTGTTATTGTATGGGCATCTAATTAACCCTAACATTCCGTGAATGTGATAGGATCTTGGGATCGAAAGTCTTGACTTAGAGTCCCAAGTGCGATACTAGGAAGAATTTTTAATGTAGCTAAACCCTACCTAGCACTTTGAGGTGTTCGTCGTACCAACTAGTTATGCTTTTACGAATCCCTTGAGGGTTATGTCATTACAAGTGGTCTACCTAAAACGATCTAATTGTCTTGCGACAAGAATGATCTTTGCTTAGAAGAGATGCAAATACTTTTCCTAAGAGATGCGAATAAATAGATTCAAGATACAATATTCCATGCAAGTATGTGAATCATAGACTTTTACTTCTATGCAACTATAAGGTTTGCAATCACCATTTCTTTTCCTTGCCTAATCTATAATGATAGACAATTCAAGCTAACTCATATAAGAACCTACGTTGAGTTTCAACAAGAATTATATCTATAACCCTTTGTCCGATGCATTGAATTCATGATTTAATATGAAATGCATATTTTTCTAAAATAACTTCAATAAAGAATTTCATGCATGACGAATGTCATAAGACTTATTGTTGACTTAATCCATTCAGCAGCACTTAACCTGACTTAAAAATGCAAGCATCCTCGCATGCAACATGTAAGTTCATGGTTTCCTTTTCATGCAATGCAATTCTTTGGACAATATTCTAATGGATGTTAACGATTATTTCCTATGAATCATATCTAGGAAATCATTGCCTAAATGCATCATGCGCTTGTTTTTTCTTGCGAGGAAAACAAGGATGCATTTAAACAAATGTTCATCCTTTTAACCCATGCAATATGAGTTTCGGATTGTCACTTTGGAAATGCAAGCAAAGAGCAACATGCAACTAAAAACTCGTAGGACGAATGAATAATTGCATTTATAACTTTCCCATGAAAATTAAACGTGCCCAATGCATTCCTTTTATGCGGAATTAAACTTATAAGAACTTGGGTTTGAGGACTCGCAGCAATGTCCATGTGTAAACTTGGGTTGGCGGCTCATGCACCTTGCGTCTTTTGTTTTGGGGCCATTTATGCAGTGTATTTTTTTGTTGCAGCAGCTCCCCTTGGGTTACTTGCGCGTCCTGAAGACTCACAGTTCGCGATCTTCCTCTCCTGCGTAGGATCAGGGGCCTTGGAGGCTTGGGTTTAAATTCTCGGGGAAGCACGAATGTATAAGCCTTATGAAAGCCTTGTTAGAAGCTTCTGCTTCTCAACAGAATGATATGGAGGGGAAATGATTGGGGAGGAGAGATTGACGACAAAGCGGGAGGGGAATTATGACGATGATGGTGGTGGGATGGGGGGCGGCAGTAGTGCAGCAGCAGGCGGCAGCCTCGTGGACTTCACGGCAGCGGCGATGGCGGACTGCAGCACGACGTCCGATTCCTTCCTTCCTCTCCCCCCTTCCAAGCTCCAGGGGGGGTTCATATAGTGTGTAAGGGGGAGGGGGGAGATCCACACACGTGGAGGAGGCATGATCCCCTCCCCAACTCCTCTCAACTCTTCTTAACTCACCCCCTCTCACACTCCTCTCCCCTGCCATGCATCGACTGAGGGGGAGGGGTTATTAATTAATTTTTTTTTCATAATTTTAATAATTTATCCATTTTTCCCTTTTTTCCGAGAAGGGTGTTCTCGTGCAGCTTGCGGGTTTTAGCCTCGGCCTTAATTGCACAACACCATTAGGGTTTATTATCGTGTGTGCGGGGTAAGGACTTAGCCACTAATATTATTTCGTTGCGGAAGATGACTTAGCACTGCTTTTGCAGGGGGCGTGTAGTGGTCAAAGTTCTTTAATATTTCATTCGGAAATATTACAGTACCATGCTCATTATCAGTCCGAAGATCAACATAAAGATCCATGCCAAGGTCATCACATCAGCAATAATAGGTGCAAGTGTTGAATCCTGATTTGAAGTGTCAATATTATCCCATGAAGGAGGTTCATCACCATATAGAAAAGAAAAAGAAGTGAGTAATGACTTTGTATCATCAACATCCTCTAGTGACCATGTTCGCCCAACATCCTCCTGAGACCATGTGTTGCCCATAAGTTGCTCATTGAAAATACCATCACGACTTATGCTTACCTTCTTGGAAGATGGATCATAAAATTTGTATCCCTTAGAAAAAGTTGAATATCCAATGAAAATAACTTTCAAACTGGGAGGATCGAGTTTTGTGCGAGCCTCTTTGGGTACATGAATATAATCAATATATCCAAAGGTTCAAAAATTTGCATTATTTTGATCATTATCCATTTTCCCCCCTTCAAAAAGGGTGTTTCCCCGCAGTTATGCAATCCTGAACCCCCGGGCTCGATTTTCCAATGCGGAGATCTCGTTTTTGCGCGTGTGGCACAGGTTTTACGCGAAGTGCGGGGAGTCTGGTTTAGTAATATTTACAAGCAGGAATATTACATAACTTGTGGGATCATTTCTCCCATCAAACGACGTTCCTTGGTCAAGAAATACGTTTGGTCAAGATGAAGGGTTTGTGAGTCCTCTTGACCCAACCCAACCCTAGCCTTACTAGGCCAATAACGTTTGGCCCTAGGGTTTCCAAACTCAATCGGAAGTCTAGTATTAGGCCAATTTACCCTAGGGAAAAAACCCTAGATCGTTATTGTATGGGCATCTAATTAACCCTAACATTCTGTGAATGTGGTAGGATCTTGGGATCGAAAGTCTTGACTTGGCATCCCAAGTGCGTTACTAGGCAGAATTTTTAACGTAGCTAAACCCTACCTAGCACTTTGAGGTGTTCGTCGTACCAACTAGTTATGCTTTTACGAATCCCTTGAGGGTTATGTCATCACAAGTGGTCTACCTAAAACGATCTAATTGTCTTGCGACAAGAGTGATGTTTGCTTAGAAGAGATTCAAATACTTTTCCTAAGAGATGCAAATAAATAAATTTAAGATACAACATTCAATGCAAGTATGTGAATCATAGACTTTTACTTCTATGCAACTATAAGGTTTGCAATGACCATTTCTTTTCCTTGCATAATCTATAATGATAGCCAATTCACGGCTAACTCATATAAAAACCTATGTTGCGTTTCAACAAGAATTATATCTATAACCCTTTTTCCGATGCATTGAATTCATGATTTAATATGAAATGCATCTTTTTCTAAAATAACTCCAATAAAGAAGTTCATGCATGATGAATGTCATAAGACTTATTGTTGACTTAATCCATTCAGCAACACTTAACCCGACTTAAAAATGCAAGCATCCTCACATGCAACATGTAAGTTCATGTTTTCATTTTCATTCAATGCAATTCTTTGGACAATATTCTAATGGATGTTAACGATTATTTCCTACGGTGCACAGATCGGATGCTGTATGCTCGTGTAGTGAGTGCCGGAAGGTCCCCAAGAACAAAAGAACTCTACTTTTTGCACAAAACTCAAGGTAGAAAGCATGCACGACATGAACAATAGACCAATTGGATGCAATCTCCCCCCACGCCTTGTGTGAGCGCTCCACAAAGCATATATTTTATGTATTAATCATCTTCAAGCTCAAATAATAGCCCAAATTACAAAATAGCACGGTTTTGACTTTTGAGTTTGCTTTAGCACAAAATAGAAATAAAGCTAATAGGTGGGCGCCCAAGAGTCAGGTATACCCAATACAATGTCCAAATACAAATATCATAATCGTGCGCCCATGCACATACAAAATAATAAATAAATATCCAACGCCTTAATAAATAGGCGCGACAAAATATAGGCGCCATGCCTAAGGTATGCACCCATCAAAATATAAGTGATAACTCGAATACACGCTATCCTCCAATGCTTTCCTCCTCCACTGCTGCTATCTCTACACATCAACTGAAGCATTCACAATCGTTAGTAAAATAATACAATTAAACCGACAAAAGTGAATACCTAGCAGTCTTCAGCTACATAAATAAATCAACTGGTTAGAAATCAATCTTAACCTTAATTTATCAAGAGTGCGCACTCTAAACTCATAAACGTTTATTAATTTAATATGTATTTTGCGGAATCACCTGCTATGGAATCACCCATGTACACACTAAATTAATGAAACGCCCGAAAAGGATAGGCGTCCCCATCAACTTCTCGCACAAAGAATCCACTTTGTGTATGAGCCCCGGTCAACAAAGTTTACGGAATCCACCGTAAAACCTCACGGAATCCACCGTGGCAAGGAATCCACCGTGAAATATGCCTCTTGGCATCATACCCCCAGGGTGGGATAGCAATTGTCCTCAATTGCTATTAGCTCAACGTGGAGCTAACAGAGTGGGGAAAGCATTTAAGTCTCTAGCGTGTATCCATTGGGCCTCTTCAACAGGAGGGTTTTTAAACTTGACCAAATATCTAGAATATCTACGGCCAGTTCTAGTGGTCATAAAGTCAGTATCTATGATAGCTTCAAGCTCAAGGATTACAGTCTCTTCATCTAACAAAGGTGGGTTTTCATAAACAGGGTGTACAAGTAATTGTCCTCTAAAGGGTCATAATAAACTAATGTGAAAGGTGTTGTGAATTTTCCAGTGTAGTGGTACTTCTAACTTAAATGCATTGTCATTGATTTTGTGAATGATCTTAAATGGTCCATAGAATCTAGGTGCTAATTTCACAACTGGGTGTTTATCTACACTTTGTGATCTACGTTTTTCTATTCTTAACCAAACATAGTCATCAACTTTGAAATTCATGGCCTGTCTTTTTTTATTGGCTTATTTTGTATATGATTGTTGGGCTTTGGAAATCATATCTTTAACCTCATCAAAAATAGTAGCGTACATGTTAGCAATATCATCAGCACTCTGAATTCTATTTGATAAAGATGCAACAGGTGTAGACAATCTATAACCATAAATCACTTCAAATGGTGCTTTCTTTGTGGCTGTGTGTGGTGTATTGTTATATGCAAACTGTAATAAATGTAAATGTGTGTTCCATGTCTGTGGTTTAGAAATAGTGTAAGCACGTAAAAGATCTAAAATAGTACTGTTAGTGGCTTCTGTTTGTCCATTAGTTTCAGGATGAAATGCAGATGAGAAATCAATCTTTGTTCCTAGGTTAACAAACAAAGCAATCCAAAAGTTATTACAAAATCTAGAATCGCGGTCAGAAATAATAACTTTTGGTAATCCATGATTAGTGAAAACAGTTTCCAAAAACAATTGTGCTGCCTGAGATGTTGTTAAAGTTTTCTTGCATGGAATGAAATATGCTTGTTTACTAAACCTGTCTACAATAGTCCAAATCATATCATGGTTAGCTTTAGTATTAGGTAAACCAGTAATAAAATCCATAGAAATCTATTCCCATGGTCTTGATGGAATAGATAAAGGCATTAGTAAACCATACTGTTTACCATGATGTCTCTTAACTCTTTGACAAACCAAACATTCAGAAACAAAGTTAGATACATCAGTGTCCATATGTGGCCAATAAAAATCTTCAGTCAATGTACACAAAGTAGATATAATACCTCTATGACCTTGATATGGAGGACAATGAATCTCATTCAAAACAAAAGATCTAAATGGGACTGTAACACATAATCTCTTTTCATAAAACATGAATCCATCATTATAAGACAGTGAATCAATAGGAATCCAGTTATTTCCAACTAATTTATTCCAATCAGCATGAAAAGTATTATCCTGATGATAAGTATCTTTCATAGGAGTTAGATAATCAAATGATATGACATAAATATTATGAATAGTCGGTCTTCTACTTAAAGCATCGGCTACTACATTTTCTTTTCTTGGTTGATATTGGATAAGGGGATAAAAACTCTGAATAAAAGTTTCCCATTTGATATGTCAATCAGATATTTGGGGTTGACTAAGGAGATGTCTAATGCTTTGTTGGTCAGTCTTAATCATAAACTCAGAACCCATTAAGTAATGTTTCCATTGTCTTAAAGCTTGTACAACAACTAACAATTCTTTATCATATGTGGAATATTTAAGTTCGGATGGTTTCAGTATACAGCTAGAATAGGCTATGGGATGATTATCTTGCATAAGTACGGCTCCTATTCCAAATCCGCTAGCATCGGCTACTAAAAAGAATGGTCTATTAAAATCAGGTAGTTGTAATACAGGAGGATGGGTTAATGGATGTTTCAATAAATCAAAAGATTTCTATTGATTATTAGACCAATGATAAATAATACCTTTCTTTAAAAGTTTAGTTAAAGGCAAAGCAAGTAATGAAAAATTTCGCACAAACTTCATGTAAAAACTAGCAAGACCTAGAAAAGAACGTAACTCATGCACATTTTTGGGTATAGGCCAATTCAATATTGCTTCTATCTTCTTAGGGTCAACCTTAATACCTTCTGATGACACAATATGACCTAGATATTCAATTTCTGTTTGAAAGAATTCACTCTTTTCCAGATTAGCATACAATTGATTATCTTTCAACAACTTGAAAACCAAAGACAGATGTTCATAATGTTCTTTCTTATTTTTACTGAATACCAGGATATCATCAAAGAATACTATAACACAATGCTGATATTTCAGAAATATGGAATTCATCATTCTACTAAATGTAGCAGGTGCATTAGTCAATCCAAAAGGCATCACTAGAAATTCATAATGACCAAATTGTGTTCTAAATGTAGTCTTAAATATATCAGATTTATCTAATCTCACTTGATGATAACCACATTTAAGGTCTATTTTACTAAATATGGCAGAACCTTGTAGTTTATCCATAAGATCATCTACCCTAGAAATTGGATATCTATTCTTTACAATAATCTTATTTAGGGCACGATAATCAATGCACATGCGATAAGTATTATTCTTCTTCTTTACCAACAAAACAGGTGCGCCAAATGGATAACTACTAGGTCTAATTAATCCTCTGTTTAATAATTCCTCAACTTGATTTTGAATTTCTTTATGTTCAGTCTGGTTATGCCTATATGGTGCTTTACAGGGTGGTTGTGTACCAGGAATTAAATCTATTTTGTGGTCTTCAGGACGTGAAGGAGATAGTCCAGGTGGTAAATCTTCAGCAAAACAATCTTTAAATTGTACAAGGAAGTCTTTATGCCTAGGGTGCATATGTTTTTCTTTAGCTTGAAGTTCATTCACCCAAATTAGATAAGATTTACTACTTTTGCGTAATGCACGTTTAGCTTGAGTATGAGTAAGCAGTGGAAAATTATTAGATGCGTGCATACCATACAATGTAATTTGTTTTTCTTGAAAATAAATTTTAATTGAATGCATGAAATAATCTATGTCAGGATTATACTGATGACGCCAAGGCATACCTAGGATAATATCACTAGACTATAATTGTACATCTAGGAAATTCATTCTTTCAGTATATTCACCAATTTGAATTTCTAAATCATGCACCTCTTGTGTTCCATTATACCTTGTGCCTAAGAATGCGGCTTTGATGCGATAATGCGTAGGAACAGTTTGTAATTTCAATTCTTTCACTAACTTTGCAGAAATAAAATCATGGGTACTACCATCATCATGCAAAATAATCTTTTCTTTTCCATGCACTAAACATTTCATTGTCAACAAAGAATGTGGAGTTGGCATACCTGATAAAGTATCTGAAGGAGTAGTAATGTCATTCTCATCTTCCGTAAAGTCAGGCATTTCCTCATGTTCTTCATCTTCCATTGCTCCAAGATAGTTGATATGGACAGGTGGCTTCTTCGATTGGCAATTGGCTGCTAGATGTCCAAGTTGATGGCATTTGTAACACACTATAGGTTTGGCTTTAGATACATTGTTTGCAATGGCAGAAAGTCTAGGAATATTAGGATTTGGCTGTGAGGATGGCTTAGGGTTTTGATTGGTATTTGATGGCAAAGGAGATGGTTTTTTCCAAGACTTAAGGAAAGATGATGAAGAAAATTGACTTTGATTGAATCTTATAAAATTTGAATTGAATTGCTTTGAACCATAGTTACCATTTGCTTGAAATTGTTGTGGAAGCTTGTCTCTTCCTCGAAGCTTGTCTTCAGTGTCATGAGCTAAAGAAATTGCATCTTCAAGAGTTGCAGGCTTGAACATATTGACTTCAGCGTAGTAATGCCCAAGTAATCCAGACATATACTTGCGCTTGTGAGTTGCTTCAGGTACGTCTTCAAGCATGCGTAGTTGGATTAAGGCATTCCAAAATCGTTCGGTATACTGGGAAATAGGCTCACGATCTCTTTGCTGAAGAAGGTCCCATTGCTTTATGGCTTTTTCATGGAATTGAGGAGGAAGAAAAATATGCATAAACTTCTTTTTGAAACTCTCCCAGGTAGTGGGACAATCTACGAACCACGGTCCACCAAAGAGATGCTCTATCCACTCAATGATTAGTGACACACTTAATTTTATCTTTTTCAGTGTATGTCTCTTTATGAAAGTAATCATCAAACTGACTAATGAATGCAAGAACAGTCTTTCCATCTCGAGTTCCATTGAAAGTACAGAATTTGAAATTTCTTTTACTTATCTTTGTTTCTTTGCCGATGGATTGAGCTTCGAGAGTCGCATCGATGGTTCGTTGAATAAGATCTTTGGGTTGTGGTCCATCTTTGTCAGTAGTCGATCGTTGTAAATTGGCCAATTGAACTTGCAAGGCTTGCCGGGCTCTTCGTTCTTCATCCAGCTGCATCATAATTAAGTCCAATTTTTGTTCCATTGTAGGTTCAGGAAGATCGCCTTCAGCCATTAAATCATCCATATTTTGTTCCGTCATCCTGTAAAAATTCAAAAGACCTCACACTCTCAAAATCCAATTAGCGGGATGAGCGTAGCTCAAAGTCGGGTATACAAGGCTTATAGATTTTTGTTTGGCTTTCACGATCTTCGACTTTTGCGGTTGCAGGATTTGAAGTCTTCGTAAAATCTGCGTATGACATTCTGCGTGTGCTAAAACTGGTTCAGCAAGTCTGCGTATGCAAACAGAATCTTCCAGGGAACAATTTTGCAGTTCAGTGCTTCTACGCAGGAACAGTCCTTATGGGAGTTTTTGGAATAAGTCAATCTTGACTTCTGGGAACTTATTAGACCTTCGTGACTTGCAGAGTAACAAAACTTGGAGGATTTAAGTGATTGAAACTTGTAAAGCTTATATGACTTAAGCTTTTGAGTAGGATAAAAACTAATGACGGATTTTAGGGGGAGGCCCGATTTTTCTGCCGCGAATCAGTTTAGTACATGCCGAATTACTAAAACGTCAAATTTGTGGGCTTAAAGCTCTTAAGTAAGCTTTTTAAGCTTACTTAAGCTTAAGCTTTGATAATTGTGGAAGCTTATCTGTTTTGTCTGAGAAAAAAATGACTTGAATAGGGAGATATTGGCGTAGTCCTCCGCTTCCCCAGGCCGGTCCTTCGCGATCAGAGGCTGTAAACAGAGATTCTTTGACCGCCAGGAATCCACCTATATCGACCATTCGTGATGAAACTGACTGTAGAGGTCGATCGTTCCAGGAGCTCCGCCTTCGCGCAAGATGGGTAGCGATT
This sequence comes from Lygodium microphyllum, assembly GCF_053477565.2. Taxonomy (NCBI): domain Eukaryota; kingdom Viridiplantae; phylum Streptophyta; class Polypodiopsida; order Schizaeales; family Lygodiaceae; genus Lygodium; species Lygodium microphyllum. The sequence goes on from NC_141154.1 coordinate 52,737,774, forward strand.
GGAAGCTCTCGATCTCAGCTTCGTTCTGATACCACTAGTGCACAGATCGGATGTTGTATGCTCGCATAGTGAGTGCCGGAAGGTCCCCAAGAACAAAAGAACTCTACTTTTTGCACAAAACTCAAGGTAGAAAGCATGCACGACATGAACAAGAGACCAATTGGGTGCAATCTCCCCCCATGCCTTGTGTGAGCGCTCCACAAAGCATGTATTTTATGTATTAATCATCTTCAAGCTCAAATAATAGCCCAAATTACAAAATAGCACGCTTTTGGCTTTTGAGTTTGCTTTAGCACAAAATAGAAATAAAGCTAATGGGCGGGTGCCCAAGAGTCAAGCATACCCAATACAATGTCGAAATACAAATATCATAATCGTGCGCCCATGTGCATACAAAATAATAAATAAATATCCAACGCCTTAATAAATAGGTGCGACAAAATATGAGCGCCATGCCTAAGGTATGCATCCATCAAAATATAAGTGATAACTCGAATACACACTATCCTCCAATGCTTTCCTCCGCCACTCCTGCTATCTCTACACATCAACTGAAGCATTCACAATCGTTAGTAAAATAATACAATTAAACCGACAAAAGTGAATACCTAGCAGTCTTCAGCTACATAAATAAATCAACTGGTTAGAAATCAATCTTAACCTTAATTTATCACGAGTGCGCACTCTAAACTCATAAACGTTTATTAATTTAATATGTATTTTGCGGAATCACCCGCTATGAAATCACCCATGTACACACTAAATTAATGAAACGCCCGAAAAGGATAGGTGTCCCCATCAACTTCTCGCACAAAGAATCCACTTTGTGTATGAGCCCCGGTCAACAAAGTTTACGGAATCCACCGTAAAACCTCACGGAATCCACCGTGAAATATGCCTCCTGGCATCATCCTATGAATCATATCTAGGAAATCATTGACTAAATGCATTATACGCTTGTTCTTTCTTGCGAGGAAAACAAGGATGCATTTAAAGAAATTTTCATCCTTTTAACCTATGCAATATGCGTTTCGGATTGTCACTTTGGAAATGCAAGCAAAGGGCAACATGCAACTAAAAAATCGTAGGACGAATGAATAATTGCATTCATAACTTCCCCATGAAAATTAAACGTGCCCAATGCATTCCTTTTATGCGGAATTAAACTTCTAAGAACCTGGGTTTGAGGACTCGCAACGATGTCCATGTGTAAACCTAGGTTAGAGGCTCCCGCGTGTGCACCTTGCGTCTTTTGTTTTGGGGCCATTTATGCACTGTATTTTTTTGTCACAGCAGCTCTCCTTGGGAGACTTGCGCGTCCTGCAGACTCACAATCTGCGATCTTTCTCTCCTGCGCAGGATCAGGGGCCTTGGACGCTTGGGTTTAAATTCCCGGGGAAGCACGCATGTACAAGGCTTATGAAAGCCTTGTTAGAAGCTTCTAAAGAAGCTTCCAAGAAGCTTCTTCTTCTCAATAGAATGATGAGAGGGGAAATGATTGGGGAGGAGGAGATTGACGACGAAGGGGAGGGAAATTATGACGATGATGGCGGTGGGATGGGCGGCGGCAGCAGGCGGTAGCCTGGCGGACTTCACGACAGCGGCGATGGCGGGCTGCAGCACGGCGTCCGATTCCTTCCTTCCTCTCCCCCCTTTCAAGCTCCAGGGGGGGTTCATATAGTGTCTAAGGGGGGGGGGGAGATCCACACACGTGGAGGGAGGCATGATCCCCTCCCCAACTCCTCTCAACTCTTCTTAACTCACCCCCTCTCACACTCCTCTCCCCTGCCATGCATCGGCTGAGGGGGAGGGGTTATTAATTAATTTTTTTTTCCATAACTTTAATCATTTATCCATTTTTCCCTTTTTCCGAGAAGGGTGTTCTCGTGCGGCTTGCGGGTTTTAGCCTCGGCCTTAATTGCACAGCGCGGTTAGGGTTTATTATCGTGCGTGCGGGGTAAGGACTTAGCCACTAATATTATTCCATTGCGGAAGATGACTTAGCACTGCTTCTGCGAGGGGGCATGTAGTGGTCAAAATTCTTTAGTATTTTGTGCGAAAATATTACAGTACCATGCTCATTATCAATCCGAAGATCAACATAAAGATCCATGCCAAGGTCATCACATCAGCAATAATAGGTGCAAGTTGTGAATCCTGATTTGAAGTGTCAATATTATCCCCTGAAGGAGGTTCATCACCATATAGAAAAGAAAAAGAAGTAAGTAATGACTTTGTATCATCAACATCCTCTAGTGACCATGTTCGCCCAACATCCTCCTGAGACCATGTGTTGCCCATAAGTTGCTCATTGAAAATACCATCACGACTTATGCTTACCTTCTTGGAAGATGGATCATAAAATTTGTATCCCTTAGAAAAAGTTGAATATCCAATGAAAATAACTTTCAAACTGGGAGGATCGAGTTTTGTGTGAGCCTCTTTGGGTACATGAATATAAGCAATATATCCAAAGGTTCAAAAATATGAAATAGAAGGAGTTTCACCTGTCCAAGTAGTAATCAGTATTTTACCACAAGGAGTAGTTGTAGGAAGATGATTTTGCACAAATACTGTTGTTAAGACTGCTTCAGCCCACAAATATCAAGATAAGCCAGAATGAATGAGCATATATCACATGGCGTTGAGAATAGTCCTATTTTTACGTTCAACAATACCATTCTATTGAGGAGAGTAGGGAACCATATATTCATGATGAATATCTTGATTATTAAAGTAATCGTCAAAATGAAATGTATTCTTCACCATTATCATTGCGAAGTTTCTTGATGTGATGCCTAGTATAAAGTTCTACAACTTTTGGATATTCCTTAAAAGATAATAAAGCTTCTGATTTGTGTCACAAGAGGAAAACAGTGGTGTATCTTGAGAAGTCTTCAATAAAATTCATGAAATACTGATATTGATATTTTGATGGAGGAAAATGTCCACAAATATCAATGTGAGTAAGATCAAGCAAATTTCTAGAATGAGTTGTAGTGGTAATGGAAAAGGGTTTATGAAAATGCTTTCAAGTGCACAATATTCACAAATAACCATATGAGGACAAGTTTTGAATTCTATACCTTGAACAAACTCACACCGATGAAGATTGACAAGCTTAGAAAAATCAAAGTGAACAAAGTGATGATGCCATATTTTGTTGTTAAGATCCTAGGAGCTATAACAACATTTGCAACATCTTCATTTAAAGATAACTAAAAAAGATTACCATTTCAAGGAGCAAAAACTATGGTTTGGCCATTTCTCTCAATGAGACACTTGGTATGGTCAAAATTGACAAAGAGACCAAGATCCACAAGTCTTCCACTCTAAGAAGATTCCTTTGTAGATCTGGGACATGTAAAACTCCATGCAGAATTCTTGTTGAAGAAAGAGTACCAAGATATAAATCACCATACCTTTGACTTGGCAAGTTGTCATAAGTAAGATAGCCGGATTTCTTGACAGGAATAGAATGATAATTATGTGACCATTGGGATTGATATGTCATGTTTCCTGTAGTACCAAAATCAATAATATAAGGAGATCTGTCATGAACATGAAGTATCCTTTCTAGAGAGTTAAAATAACTCACACAATTTACTTCTTCATGTGTTGTTGTGTGTAGCAACATATGCTCTATTACAATCTTAATGAAAACGCCTCTTCAAACATAGACAGATTAGATGATCACTCTTTTTGCAGCAGTCACAAGGAGAATAATCTCTAGATAAATGTGGTTTTCTATTTGTAATACCATGTTCTTCATCATATTGTTTTGCCCAATAATCATCTCTATTGTGACAATTTGTATTGTAGTAAGAACAATGTCTGTTGGGAAACTTGAGACGAGAGAACTTACCAATGACTTCTTGTTGTAGAATGTGGAAAGGGACACCTTTAAGAAAGTAAAGCTTGGTCGGTTTGTTCTGATTGTGTGTCCTCTTGTGAGATCATAACTATTTCTTGATTTGTTTGTCATCGTTCATGTCATTGTGAATATTCAATCAAAGACATACAAGCTTGATCCCATATTTGTTAGATAATATAGTAACAATATTATCATAAGCAAGATCCTTTACAATATTAAGAAGCTTTGTTACCAATTTCTTTCGTGGAATAGCATCACTAGCAGGCAACAAGCTGATTGATAATGTTCTTCAATGATTCAATGTGTGTTGTCATAGACGTTTCAATGCTATATTGCAGTTTAGTGAGCTAACGACGAAGATAAAGTATTTCTGTAATAGATTTTTTCTCAAAATTTGCTATCAAATACTCTCATATAGCTTGTGAGGTTGAAAGATTACATACATCAAGCATAAGAGATCCTTGAAGAGCAAAAGGAATATACTGAGGAGTTTCTTTGTCACGTTTGATCCACTCATTATAAATAGTTTTCCATTCTTCAAAGATAGGTCCTTCAGTAATTACAAGGGTATTATTATGAGTCTGATCAATTGGTTGAGGCGTACATTCATAATTACTGAGAATAATATCATGCAAGTCATCACCTTCAAGAATTAGTATCAACTTTACTTTCCACCCAAGGAATCCTTGTCCTTGAAAGTGAGGAACAAAACAGTGTCCAAAAGGAAATCCATTGACAATTATCAAATTTGACATAGCTGGCTCAGAGAATATGAAGAATATGAGATCATAGAGTCTGCACACCATATATGAAACAATGAGATTGAAATGCAACACAACAAATCGTACACAGAAGCTATGCTATTTGGAAAAATGTTTAGTTCAAAAAGCATAGTCCAAAAGAAAGAGACCCAAGATAGACAAAATGTGGGCAAGAATAAAGTGACCCAAAATAGACAAAATGTGTGAGAGAAGAAATCGGTCCAACATAGACGAGAATTATGAAGAACACTCAAAATGTTGTCGCTTTACTTTTTAGCAAAGAATAGATGATGATAAGGCTAATTTTAGCAGAAATGTACAAATGAAAGAGTGATTAATCGTGTGATGAAACCTGTGTCATAGAAGTTTGCACAAAAAGCTATTGTCTTGTTTGTTTTCTTGTTTCAAGTCTAGTTTACCTGAACTAATATAACTTTTGACTAGAAACTCAAAATTGAGCACTAATTTCTTAAGGGTGTTCAATGAAGACATATCTACAATGCTCATAACATACACAATATATCAAATTTAAGCATAAAAAGAACATGAATCAATAATTGAAGAGATACTACATAGATATACTTCTTGATTATCTTCTTCAAGAAATTGATTTTAGTATTTGATCGTGATAGCTCTAATACCATGTCGAGATATAGAGAGAGAAGATATGTCAAGGACACAAGAGAGAGAGAAGAGACACACCATATACACTCCCAAAGACTACATATTGATCACAATCTACATATATATAGGTGAGACCTAGTCTAGATAGGGTGAGCTATATATAGATCCAATAGGTTCTCATCCTTACGAGTTTGCCAAGTACTCCAAAAGAAGTGCATAGCTTTCTGTTAAGAGTCATATATGATTGATGATTCATGATTGTACTGGTTGAGAGAACATTGCTATTGACAAATCTATTATTCTTTAGTTATCTATTTTTTTGGAGTGATTCGTGTCAAGTAGCCTTCAAGGATGTGAAGCAGGAATTGTCCAGATCACTAGTCTTAAAATCACCTAAAATGGATGAGACATTTAAAAGTTTTTCAAGGTCTATGATATATAGTATCAGTTGCTGCTACTATCCAATTTGAAATTTTGAGAAGAAGTGGTACCATCCAATTATATTTGCCAGTTGTTGCCCATTGGGGGTGTTTGAGATTAATTATATCTGTATGGAGAAATTGTGCCTCGGGATGGTCTTTGCAACGAAGAAATTCAAGAAATACATCTTGTATGCAAAGCTACTATTTTCTATGAAGGTAGAGGGGTTGAGACTATTGTTGAATAAGTTGCAGCCACCTAACCGCCTAGCGAAGTGACTGATCACTTTGTAGGAGTTTGACTATGAAATTAGGAGTAAGAAACCAAAATTGCAAGGCATAATTGAATGTCTTGTGGATTTCGAGGAGCTAGAGGAAGTCTTTCCTGGAGGTAAAAACCTTTAGGATATATACAAAATCGATATGATCTCCATTCCATCCTACTATGGCACCATAATGCACTATCTATCCACACGAGAGGTTGGAGCTACTTTATCAAAGGTTGAAAAGAGAAAAAATTAGGCATCAAGCCTTAAAATTTACTTTGATCTCAGGAACACTATATTGGTAAGGGGTCGATGATATTTTTCATTAATGTGTTATGCCTAATAAGGTCCCATTTATCTTGAAAGAGAGTCATGACTCCACTTGTGGAAGGCACTTTGTTGGATGGTTGAGTGCAAAAAAGATATTCCTACATGTGTAATGTGAGGACTACTAATATGTACCTTCAAAAAAATAAAAATAATGTAAATAGGATGTAAAGAACACTAACCATAGGTCGATGTCATTGTGTTGGCACTAGTGCATGAATAAAAACACTATATTCTAACTCATGGGAATGACACTCGCATCGCGGCCTCCGATATCAGCCTCGACATCTATCACACCAACATAGAATGTACTCCTCCTCATAATAAGATAAATACTCTAATTCACGTGAAGGAGCACTGATCTCTAGAATTATGATTGTTGCACGACCACCATAACTGTAATGCGGAGGTGATGGTGTATGAGACGAATCTGATTCTGCATAACTAGAGATAAAAGAGATTAAACTTGGTGCTGATATTTTTTATTCATTGACTCACAAATAGAGCATGCATGCTAGTGTGAGAAATATAAAATCAAAATAGTATATTGACACTCTTTTTTTAAACACAACCAGGAGGTATACACATGATCCTGGCAAATAAGAGGCTTGTTGGATTTCTCAAGGAGTCGTGGAGGTACTTCTGTTGGGAGTACCATTTACGAGTGACATTTTCACAGCAGAGAGTACGTTTTTTTATCACTTTATTGAAGTATTTTGACTTCAAAATTCCTATAGAGTTAAAATTGTATAATATAATTTATCCTTTGATTTCAATGAATTGATATAGGAGGCAACAGTGAGCCAGAGTCTCAAGTGGACATACATCTCACCTGGGTTGCATAAGGAGAGATGGTTTTGTTGCTATTTTTGTAAGTATATGCCATAGGTTTTTATTATTTATGTAATTAGAAGCATAGAAGAAATAAAAATAACCAAAATAATCTAACTTTGGATCTGTTTTTGAATAGACTAAAGATTGGAATCACCCCCGATAGTAGCAGAGATTTAGACAGTGACTTTTGAGGGGTATAGAGCCCTTCAGAGGAGGCTTCCTCCGACACACCCTTTTGTGAATATCCATTCTATTACTTTTAGATTTTTTTAACTTATTTTTTTGATAGTTCAATTGGTTAATTGTGTCAGTACTTGATCTTTATTGATGAAGATTCATGGTGGGACGGATATGGATGTGATCGTCGCGTGAGAGGAGGCAGAGGGCAGGAGGATAGATGAAAAATGGACCCGAGCTGGTGCAGCGCGAGTACCTCTCAAGAGTCACCGAGGCCCCATGGAGATGTAGAGAGCACATCAGATAGTGCTCCGATCACTAGCTCCCCTCTCCTACTCTTTCTCACGTACTTGATCAGACTCGTGTAACACATTCCATGACATAGCCATGACATTGTATATATATATATTTATATATTTTTTTATTATTTTTGGTCTTGTGAATCATTTCATGTTTGATAAACGGTTTTTTAAGTTTTGTGAATCATCTCATGTTTCATTAAATGTTTTTTTTTAAATCTTGATTAGTAGAGAATAAAGAAAGTATGTACCATGATCCATGTTGTGTTTTGCGTAAGTGATCGATGTATGTGTTGTTTTATGTGAGAGGAGGCTATTTTATACTCAACATTGCGTTCGCGTGTGCACGAGAGAGAGAGAGAGCATATATGTGTGTGTAAGTGAGGGAGAGAGAGTGTGAGAGAATAAGTGTATGTGTGTGTAAGGGTGAGAGAGAGTGAGAGAGTAAGTATGTATATGTAATATTTCAAATAAATTCTTTTTTTTCTTTTTCTCCAGCGTCGCATCAAGATGGAAGGCTGAAAGGGGATAGAGGAGCCAGCAAGCTCCTCTCGGTGGAGCTTGCTCAGCTCCACCATCATGCAAAGGGACACGTCGAGGGGGGAGGATTCCCTCCCCTCCCCTATATAAAGGAGGGAGCGCTGACAGTCTGTGGGATGGGGAGGGAAGAACGACGTCGATGCTGCCATACTACCGGACGGACGTAGAGGAGGGGAGAGCATTAGTGTCGCGTCACTGCCAAATCTCATAGAAGAAGCCGTTGAGCCGTCGTTGCCGCCTCATAGCCGTCGGACGGCTGGTTACTCCCCTGCCACGTCAGAAAAGCTTCCTAGTGGAAGCTTCCTAAGGGGGGGGCTAATTAAGTCCCCCTTTCACCCCCCTCATATCCCTTCTACTCTTTCATTCTCCACCCCCCCCCCTCCCGGGTTTTTAAGAAACCCTCAAGTCCCCCTTCCTATACCCTTCCCTTACCCTTTTCCCCCCTCCTAGTTCTATCCCTTAGAAATCCTTTCACCCCGCCCCGGTCTTAAGACCTTAACCCCTTCTCGAGGGCCGTTAAACCCCGACAACCCTTGGCCTTATAACCCACAAATCCCTTCCCCATGCCTAAATTTGTAAGGTCCCTTCTTGTGTTTCTTTGAAACCATGTTACACCCTCTCATATTCCTTTTTTTAACACTTCCCCCCTAAGCCCCTTACCCCCCCTCCCCCCCCGTGTCCCCTTTTCCTTACATATCCTTTTCTTCCCCCCGTGCTAGAAGCCTTCATCCTTCACCTTTCCCCTATCACTCCGGGTTAAAATCCCTAAAACCTTTACTATTCCGTGTCCTAAAACCTCTCTAAAAATCCCCCTTTCTATACCTTTTACCCCAAGCCCAAAGTTCTTCCAAGGTTCATATGGTTGCGAAGCCACACTCACCCATAACCTTTTTGCCGTATATATACCCTATAGGGCCTTCCTAGGCTTTATAAATCTTTCCCTCTCCGAAGAAGCTAAGACCTTAAAGGTCTTATTACCCTTCTCGTGGTCAATCCTTTGAATGGCTCCTTGCCTCGAAAGAGAGACGGTGGAAATCTGAAAAGGAGAGTAAAAGCTGCCTTCACGTTCGAAGGATTACAATTGCGATGCCGCCTAAGAAAGTCCAAGGAGTAGCTGCGGGAGGGTCATCTCCCGATATCCATGTGGATATCTCACCCCAAAACCAGGTTTTTCCTTCTTGGTTTTATATCGGGTTTAAGCAATCGTGCAAAGATGAATTGTTAGGGATAAGATATATTTTTTTCGAGTTATTTACGATGAAGGAGTTTAGTTTAATTGAACATTCAAAAATGATAATGTATAAAACATAGTTTCCTTCGAATAGCATCATGCATTGAAACGAATTACGAGCAAGATTATGTACCTACTATAATAGTATATTTCGGTTAAATCTTGAAGGTATAAAAACTGCATCTTGCACCATTAATCCCTATTCTTTTTTTTGGCAACGAATCATCATAGAAGATGAAATTCATGAAAGGTTTCTTACGTTGCTTGAATTCTAGGAAGTTATCATTGCTGACTGCATATCTTTGCAAGGAAAAGATTGTTATTTGGCATGAGTTTCGTTTGCAAGGAAAAAGGAAGATTAATTGAATTTACCTAACCTCAAAGCATTAAAGTTTAGGACTGAAAAATCAATTGTCACAAGGATAACAAATCGTGCCAAGGTGATCTCAATATTACCTTCTAAAAGATAACCGAATTAATGTAAACTTAGAAATACCTATGTTGCGAAATATGCCTTGGGAATGATTTAAAGACCAAGAAACATTTATACCTTAAACACTTGACTACCTTCCCTGATTGTAGGGTCAATAAATTTGTAAATGTAAAAGAACTAGGGTTTGTCCCTGAGGTTCTTAAAACGAGACCCTAGGTCCGACAAATGTCAGCTTAAAGAAACTAAAATGGATTGTTTCATCGTATATTACGATGCAGGACTTGCGCAGCAAGTATGAAGTCATATAGTCTTGTGATTGATTCACAAGAAGAAAGGTTAAATACCCTCAACATGGATGGCGGATCCTTACGCAAGTTATCTTACAAAAGGATATATTCTTTGATATCCTTCTAAATAAGGAAAGTTAAAAACCGGAAACTAAAGTATCCAATGAACTTTAGGGTTGACCAAGTTGGGTTAATAGGGTATGCCCTAACCCAGAATATAAGGGATCTTGCCAAGTTGCAAGACACCCTGGAACGAGTGCTGATGCATTCGAAAGGAAAAAATCATTCCTTAGCAGTTTGCCAACAACAAGATCGATTAATGAAAGTGTTTGTGCTTGCTAGAGAATTTAGAACACTGTTTGATTTATGAATTGCAAATTAAATGAATATCTATACTTCAGGTTGAAGGCCTGAAAAGAGAGGCAACTTCAGTTACCCCCGACTGCCTGCCTGACCCTAACCAAGGGGGTTGTTGACCGTGCTAGGAACGTGGACCGAACCCGCCGCGAGAGGTCTCTCCATTGAGCTCTACTTGGAGCAGGAGGACGCTTGGGTGCCAGGGGGGCTCTGGCCGTAAATCCCTCGCCTTCCGAGTCCTGCACAAGAGGCTAACATGACTCGGGATTGGATCTCGAGGCCCGCATACTAGTCTACGGGCGGAAGCTTGGAATAGTGATCCCTGTGGATTACTGGATAGCCTTCGGGCGGATTGTGGACAAGCCTACGGGCGGAACTCCTTGTATTTCAAAGATAAATATGATGATATGTTAATAAAGAACTTGTTTGATATTGTTTTTCTATGTCACGTGATAAGATTAGGTGAAGGAACTAGTGCTTAACGGTTTAATTAAAGAAGCTGATTGTTACATGTCAAATTAATGTGTTAGATAATTACATAATTAAAACAAATCGAGGAAAGTGCGGAGGATGGGCCATGGATCCGTCCTACGGTTGGGTGGTCCCGGTCAGCCGGGAACTTTTCTCAAATCTTGAAGAACAGCGGGATGATCGTCAAAGGACAGAACAACAAAAGGGTTTACCTAGAGTTATGTCTTACTCGATTTACGCTGTTTTAGGGGAACGGAATGGGACTATGCCTTATGGCAGAGAGGTTGATCTTTGCATCCCTCTCGTTTCCCATTCTCCTTGAACCAAGTGCAACGTGAATCCGCTTCGGACCTGGGGTTTCTGCGTAAAGTACTTCGCTTGGGTCCGACGCTAGTTACTATTAGGTAATGACCAATCAGGAAAACCCTAATTCCGATCGATCCTAAGTGGGAATGGCCAGAATACTTCCGCTACGTGGCAGACACGGGAAGCCCTAGATCGTAAATCCCATAACATTCCATGGGAGTGCCGGGCGGAGCTTTCTAGACATCCTTCCCGATGGACTGCTAAGACATGTCCTGGATGATGCTAGTGGACACGTTACAGTATGTGATTGAGAGAGAGAGAGAGAGAGAGCAAGTGTATGTGTATATAAGAGAAACAGAGACCAAATATGTGTGTGTGAGTGTGAGAGAGAGCGCAGGTATGTATGTGAGCGAGAGGGAGTGAGAAGTGTCGTGCAAATTAAGAAAAATACATTCTAACATTGCTTAAGGGACACCTTTTTTTAGTCACTTAAGTGATGCTCGCTATCACATATGCGATGCATAAAATGTCAAATAAGCAACTATTTATGTCAACATAAATTATATATTTTTTCTAGTTTTAGATTTTTATGACTTGTGTGATGTCTAATCCATCAACGTACTCATTTTCATGCCTTATGAACATAATTTGATCCAGAAAACCCAAGAACAACCCTATTTTTCCATGAAAGACCGTTTTTCAAGTTTTGTGATTTCATTGTTTTTAATGTATGAGAAAATTAATTTCTAAAATTAAAAATATTAGTTTACATATTTCAATCATTTGTAATTATCTCTTCTTCATATGCACTAACGATTTATCATAAAAACTAAATAAAGATTGCTTCCTTGAAAATTCACATATGCACATCTCGTATATTTAGAAAATGGAGCTGCCCCACTCATGTAAATTTCCAACTGTTGATGCATGAAAATTACCCAATCTACTTACCATTACACTTTTGAACCATCGTCCATTTTCGTGTCACATTTAGACTAACCTTTGTTCAATCTAGGGTCCACCAACCTTGGTATTTTTTATGGATCATTTCTCTAAGCATGCTCATTTGAAGAATCCTATGCTGCAGTTCATGAATAAAAATTGCAAGTCTCACAAAAGTGTGATTCCTTGGAGAAATTAGGGTTTCTATCCTTGAGGCAAGATGGAATAGTGGACGGTGCCCTATAAAGCTCGTTGTCATGCGCGAGAGGCGGGGTGTTCTTCGGCGGCCCGTAGCTAGTATTTGCAAAGAGCTCGAGTTCAGAGAACGAGTACGTCTCTGCAAGGTACGTGTCGATGACTTAGAGGCGGGCAGGAAGTTCTATGTCTAACTTGTTAGAGGCGGCAGAAAGGTCTATGTCTAACTTGTTACATTCTTTCCGTTTGTAGTGTGCAGGAGCTATGGCTGCAGCTCTCCAAACAAAACGTCATTTTGTCTCATCCTCTGGATATCAGGAGGCGGCCGCCGTCATCGACCATAGCATCATAGTTATGCCGGCTCCGGAAGATTCTTCTGTTGCAGATACCCAAGAGGAAATCGTGACGGCCGTCAACCATAGCAGCGCGGGCATCCCTAGTATAGCATCAACGTCTATACCTGGAGATATAACTATTAGGCATTCACCTTCGACCTTGAACGCGAACGCTCAGGAGTTCATAATGCCTGAACCACATCCTAGCTGGAGGACGTTGCCCTTCTCTTCGTCTGCTCGAACATCCACGTCCCTGCGGCATTCACGTTCCACCTTGAACGCAAACGCTCAGGAGTTCATAATGCCATTCTCTTCGTCCGGTCGGTTCAGACCACAGGTACTTGCATCGCTGAGTCCTTATCTATACTCACGATGATGAGCCATTGCAGACCTATATTTAATATGCGGAATACTGGCTAGCTAGTAATAAGTCGCACAAACTTGTTTCTGTTGCAGTCTCGATCTCGATCGGATACTTTCGACAAGGAGGAAGCAATGACAGACGTGGGAAGGACCACCCTGATGATAAGAAATATACCCTGTGATTTCACGTAAGCTATCAAAACCATGACATGAGAAAATGGTTCAATGTGCAAGTGCTTCATGAGAAAATGGTTATTGCATTGTAAGCTATGTGCTTGCGTCCACACTTGTGGACTGCGTTATAACCAACCTAATAGTAACGCAAAATGCCAAATGTGGCAGAATGCGTAAACTGCTGGACATCATCGACAAACACTGCTCTAAGGTTAGCGAAGGGGACGGCGAGAGAAGTATCTGCTCCTACGACTATGTGTATGTTCCAATGGACTTTAGGTATATACATTGCATTTCCACATAGCAATGTACTTTAATTGGATTAAGTGTATCCTTTCCTGTTTAGCAAGCTTCTCATTCTCTCATATGTTTGTACTGCGCGCAGCTCTCAACGTAACCGCGGTTACGCTTTCATTAATTTCACTCGAGCACAACACACGCTATCGTTTTACAGGGGATTCCATGGAAGAGGATGGCCGGACTCAAAATGCAATAAAATATGCGAGATACGATATGCAAAGTTGCAGTTGTTACCATGTATCCTATCTTATGTAGTAGTGCGCTACATTACATACTGCTGAGTCTTACTTTGGATACATCCCTACCATTCTAATGTTTCAATTTTCTTTTCTCTTCTATTATGATAGGGCATAACAGAGGCAAGAGTACATTGGAATACTCCAAGACGACGAAGGACTCTACATGTATTTCGAAAAGGTTCTTACAAGCCACATTTCTTCAACCCACCGAGTTAGTACGAGCATCATCATGCTTGTGCTAAAATTAATGTCGGAAGAGACTCTTCAAAGTGCAATTGTAAATATTCTAAACTTATGGATCTATTTGTTTGCTAATCGAGTTAATCAAAATAGGACTAACTAGTTAGTCATGCTCCATCTCAATATGGACTTCTTGTAGAGCCTAAGAGTTATCTATGTATCATTTAAATACCATCTCTAGAGGTTTTAATGGTGTTGTGACTTAGAACGTGCTTAAGGCCATTGCTTTATCACACACATACCACCACAAAAGTTAATGAAGGGAACATTCTAATTTAGTTGGAGTAGCCCAAACTTATCATTTTTGTTCCTTATATGGGGTATGATGTGATGGTTTCAAGAATGAGATCGTGATTATTGCAAGTGACCCAACTACCAAATCATCGTACACTCATGTTTAAGTATTAAATATTGTTTTCTCATGCCTTATACTCTATGGAGTAATGTTTCAACAACCAATTGTGCACTTTGGGATGAGCATGTTAAGAATACTTTCCTATTGATCATGATCCATTACCTCATGCAAGGGCCCAACAAGTTAGTCATGTTCAACCTCTTCGTGTGTACTTCTCATGGTACCTACCACATCTCTAATTACATTTACTTGTTCCTTGCTCTCCACAAGGGTACCATTTAATCATCATCTGTACAGGTTGTAGAGATATTGTGACTTAGCACGTGCTTGAGGTTGTCACTTGACAATACATATACCACCACAAGTATTAAGAAAGGACACAATATAGATATATGTGAATACTTTAAGTAATCCAATTAGCAAACCGTCTTCCAATGAGGTGTCAATATTATGTATTGTTTCTTTGATGATCATACTCTGTGAAGTGATGTTTTAACAACCAAATGTGCACTTTAGAACGAGCATCTTAAAACATACTACCATAAGAGTTAACCAAGGGTACAACCTAATCTATTAGAAACACATCTTTTGTATGGAATGTGTGCATGAATAATGCAATGGGTGTCAGTAATAAAATTGTCAAGATTACAAGGAATGCTAGCACCAAACCATCTTCATAGAGGTCTCAATACAACATATTGGATGTTGATGCATCATACTATGTGGAGTGATGTTTTGACAACTACTTGTGTACTTCAAGATGAGCATCTCAAGAATATGGTTACCAATATAACCAACTCCCAAATAACACAAGAGAAAATTAGTGTGTGCATTTTTTATGCAATGATGGGAAACAAAACATAGTATGCAGTAGGAGTGATACGGAGAAAAAGGTGGGATTATAAAAGGGATACAACCTATATTCGTAAACATAAAACATTGGCACCTAAATTTTATTAGTAACTAGTGTGTTTATATTGTGAACTAAGACATTGATGTCCTATTATGTTGTTGTCAATACCTAGCATCTTCCTTACTTGTCTTTTTCGATTTTCAAGGCTATTATGGAAGATATAAACTATCTACTTGATATATGGGATGAGTTAGATAACCCAATGTGCTAATGAGTTGAGGGGTTTTATGATGAAAATCTTCTTACAAGGAGGGGTTATGTGGCTCCAAGGAGTAACTTGATAAATGATCTATAGGTTTGTGTGTGGATGGATATATCACATTTATGCTAGACTAGACACCCTATTAGTGCATCAAGGTAATAACATGAAGCATTTGATCCTAGGAATTATGTCTACTCAAGCTAATCACACATCACCTCCATTCAAGCTAAACACACATTGGCTCAATGTAATCACACATCACCTCCAATCATGTTAAACATTGCATGGTACCTTGGTTGAAGGCTATCACACATTATCTTGATAAGATATATATTTGATTGAATACTTCACTTTCCTTGACTAACAGCCATCACATTGATTGCATCACTTTGGTTGAAGGTGACAACAATTTTTCTTATATCCAAGACCTTGATTGAATCATCTCCATTGATGGGGATCATCACCATGACTTACTCACATCACATAGTTGTTTTAATCGCCTCCACTTAAAATAGCCATGCATCACTTTTACTCTAAGGTTTCATCACATCGACTATGCCATAGTGCCATCTAAAATGTGCTCTTGTAGATATAGTAAAGGTGATCAATTTTACCATACAAAAGGAAGACATCCTTGCTATCCATCATTAACGCATCACCTCTAGTCATAGTGAATATAACATTCATTGGTTTCATTGCTTCTATCTAAGTCAATGGGATAGTCAATATCTCAACTTAGAAGAGCTTGATAGACAACACCTTGTCAATTGGACCTCTTCCATGCATGGTGATGACCCTTCACCTCAACTTCATCACCTTAAACCTACCTCTATTTAAAAGGTTGTAAGAAATATCAAGGAGGTGTTTGAAAGGAGTTTGGAAGGTGAACCATCACCATCATTGACATAAACTTGGGTCAAATCATCTCCTCTATAACTCAACATCACCTCTATTGTATAAGCTCTAAAATGCCCAATCACATAGTTAAGATTAAGCTTCACCTCGACTGCCCAAAGAGATGCCCATCTTATATGCTGACCTAGAAGATAATCAAAGGTATTTAAAAGATGGTTATCAACATAATTAAAATATCGCCTCGAATGCATTTTATTGATCACCTTAACTCAAAACCACTAAAATCAAAATCAAGGCTCAAAAGGTAAAGTTATATTAGCATATTTCTATAATTAAAAAACCATGCCAGAGAGAAAAACATCCTTGCTCCCTGTGTCTACATAAAACCATAACAAAACAAATTCAACCCATTCTAAAGCTACAAGAATTAAGCCCATTGCATCAAGATATCTAGAGATTAACTTGACTACATGTAGAAAATATGAAGAGCAAGTTATTGTGAACTAGGAGTTGTGAGTCACCCAAACCATAGCACCCCATACATATATACTCACCAAATTATACTTGCTCAATATGAATCCTTAGATTCTTCAATTATTTATTGAGGAACATAAGTTGGAAAGAGCTATCAATTGAGACAAATTTGGATTTCTTGCATGTGTGAACATTTGTAAATTATACATCTTCTATTTACATATAGGTTGTCCTCACCTCAAATTATCCAAAATTGTACAAATTTGTGCTAAGCTCACTTCCATTGACGAAAAATCACCATGAATGAGTGACGTATTGCATTTTTTTGTGTCATACACCTTTATTTCATCATCAACCTAAAGGTAACAACATATTGTGCACAAATCTTCATCTCGACTAGCTACATTTATGGTCATTGAATTATGTTTGTCTTGCCTTGGTTGAAAGACTAAATTATTGAGTATATGTCATATAATCATTACAGTAGATTCCATAGCTTGATGATTCAATGATATGAGATTTTCCAATAGCCAAAATAGTTAACTATACTATATAATCTTCAATTTCATAGCTTGCAGATCCAAATAGCCTTGAATGAGCCATGAATCACCTTACTTTGTACAATATTGCCTCATTTAGCAAGTGAGAGAGTATTTGCAAATTAGAAGCTCTAGAGACCCTACACGAATTGAATATAAGAACTACCATTAAATACAAGTGCATGCAAAAGTGACATTATTTGTACTATACAGGCTACCATCAATGGAATATACACAAGTACAAGATAGTGATGGTTAGGAAGAAGTTATCAGGATAAATCACATATGAGATTGTTAACCTTGGTGTGCAAGCAGAGACAGTGCAAAGAAAATAAAGAAAATTAAGAAGATGCAGAGAATAGAGTGGAAAAGAGTGGCCAAATGGAAAAAATAGGAGGAAATGAGTCAAAAGCGCAAGAAGTAAACTTAAAATTCCAAGGCAAGTGGAAAAGGTAAAATGCACATTTTAACTATAAAAGAACACCCTAAATCCTTATTTGTAAGTGCTAGGCTCCCTCCTGTGCAACTTGTAAATGTAGACAGGCATGGGTGAAGAAACAATGTAAATAGAGAGGGACTAGTGAAAGAGGACCTAGTTTAAAATGATTGGTCCTAGAAAAAAGGGATGGGCACCCAAAGAGGAGCAGGCATGTATAAAACAATAAAAAGTAAATGAAAAAGCTCATTGTTGTGTGTGGCCAAAAATAGCTCTCTTCTTCTCCCTCTTCTTCTTGCTCTTGCTTGTGCTTGAGAGAGTGTGTGTGAGAGAGTGAGAGAGTGAGTGTGTGAGGGTGAGGGACCGTGGAGGAGAAGCTCTTCATCTTCTCTTATTTTCTTTTCTCTTATCTCATGTGTGGAAATGGAGCTTTGGTGCACAAATCGGATGTTGTATGCATACATAGCAAGCGCCAAAAGGTCCCCAAGAATAAATAACTCTACTTTAAGCTCAAATATCAAGAGAATAGACTTGCATGACATGAGGCAAAAAGACCAATTGGGTTCAATCTCCCCCCTTGCCTTGTGTGAGTGCTTCACAAGGCATGCATTTATAAATTTATTCATCTCAAAGCTCAAAAATAGCCCAATTTTACAATTAGCATGCTTTAGCTTTTGTGTTTGCCTTTGTCCAAATAAAGAATAAAATGGTTAGGCGGCCCAAGAGTCGGGCTGTGCCCAAATACAATGTCCAATAATGAATATTTAAACCGTGTACCTATGTACATACAAAATAATAAATATATATTAAGTGCTTCAATAAATAAGCGCACCTAAATAAATATTAGTGCCACGTCTTTAATTATAAGATACGCACCCATCAAAAATGATAATTTCTTCTAGGTAACTTGAATACACGATATTGCCCAGTGCTTCTCAACGCCATCGCCGAGTGCTCTACACATCAACTGAAGCATTCACAATTGTTTAAAAAAAATAAAATTAAACAGACAATAGTGAAAACCTAGCAGCCTTCAGCTACAAAATAAATAAATAGGTTGGAACTTTGTCCTAACCTTAATTTAATATGAGTGCGCACTCTAAACTCATAAATATCCATTAATTTAAATATGTATTTTACAGAATCACCTGCTATGGAATCACCCACTTGCACATTAAATTAACGTGACGCCCGAAAAGGATAGGCATCTCCGTCAGCTTCTCACACAAGGAATCCACCTTGTGTACAAGCCCCAGAAAATAAATATAGTTTTATGGAATCTATCACAAAACCTCATGGAATCCATCGTGGAATATGCCTCTTGGCATCATACCCCTGGTGTGGAATAGCAATTGTTCTCAATTGCTATTAGCTCAATGTGGAGTGAGTAGTGAGGGGTAAGCACTTAGGTCACGAGTGTGCATCCATTGAGCCTCTTCAACAGGATGATTCTTAAACTTTACCAAATATCTAGAATATCTACGACTAGTTCTAGTGGTCATGAAGTTAGTGTCTAGAATAGTTTCGAGTTCAAGGATTTCAGTTTCTTCTTTGAAGAATGGAGGGTTTTCATAGACAAGGTATACAAGTACTTGGCCTTTAAAAGGTCGTAACAAACTGATATGAAAATTATTGTGGATTTTTCAGTGTTGGGATAATTCTAATTTAAATGAATTGTCATTGATTTTATGAATGATTTTGAAAGGTCCATAAAATCTAGGAGCTAACTTTACAATAGGGTGTTTCTCAACACTTTGTAATCTTCTCTTTTCAATGCGTAACTAAACATAATCATCAACTTTGAAACTCATAGCTTTTCTTTTCTTGTTAGCTTGTTTTGTGTATGATTGTTGGGCTTTGGCAATCATGTCTTTAACTTCAGTAAAAGTAATAGCATGCATATTGGCAATATCATCAGCAGCTTTAACTTTGTTTGACAACGAGGTAACAGGTGTAGGCAATCTATATCCATAAATGATTTCAAATGGTGCTTTCTGTGTGGTTGTATGTGGTGTGTTATTATATGCAAACTGAAGTAAATGCAAGTGTATCCCATGTTTGTGGTTTTGAAATTGTGTATGCACGCAAAAGATCCAAAATTGTATTGTTTGTAGCTTCTGTTTATCCATTTGTTTCAGGATGAAATGTAGATGAAATATAGATGAAAATCAATCTTTGTACCTAAATTAGCAATCACGGTCAGAGATAATAACTTTTGGCAAACCATGGTTAGTGAGCAGCTTGAGATGCAGTTAACATTTTCTTGCATGGAATGAAATATTCTTGTTTGCTAAATCGATCTACAATAGTCCAGATCATATCGTGATTAGCTTGGGTGTTAGGCAAACCAGTAATAAAATCTTCTGCAAGTGTTGACAAGAAAGATATTGCTTTCTTGTAAAGTGTCAACACTCAGTAATAAAATCTTCTGCAAGTGTTGACAATAATCTTTTGCAAGTGTTGACACTCAGCATAGCTTTTATTTTCTTGTTAGCTTGTTTTGTGTATGATTGTTGGGATTTGGTTTGTCTCCCTTCTTCTCTCTATACATCTATTCATCAACAAAAATAAAAAGAGAAGTAAATAAAAGAGAAAAACAAAGAGAGAAGATATAATACATTTACCTCAAAACTTGAAGAAGAATCCTTTCGCGCTTCTCTCCTTCTTCTTCTTCTCCTTCACGGGTTCCCTCATTCTTCTTTGCAGTTGTCCCCTCTATTTTTGTGGTGGATTGGCGGTGGTAGTGACCTCTCTCTCTCTCTCTCTCTCTCTCTCAATCTCCCTTGCGCACGTTGATCTCTCTCACTTTTTCTCTCTATACACTCTTCATCAACAAAAAGAAAGAGAGAAGTAAAGAAAGGAGAAAAACAAAGAGAGAATAGATAATGCACTTACCTCAAAGCTTGAAGAAGAATCCCTTCGCGCTTCTCTCCTTCTTCTTCTTCTCCTTCACGGGCTCCCTCCTTCTTCTTTGCAGTTGTCCCCTCTCTTTTTGTGGTGGATTGGCGGTGGCAGCGACTTCTCTCTCTCTCTCTCTCTCTCTCTCTCTCAATCTCCCTTGTACATGTTGATCTATCTCACTTCTTCTCTCAATACACTCATCAAAAAAAAGAAAGAGACAAGTAAAGAAAAGAGAAAAACAAAGAGAGAATAGATAATGCACTTACCTCAAAGCTTGAAGAAGAATCCCTTCGTACTTCTCTCATTTTTTTCTTATTCGGGAGTTCCTTCCTTCTCCTTTACACTTGTCTCCTCCCTCTTCATGGATGGTGGCAGTGGGAACGGCCTCTCTCTCTCTCTCTCTCTCTCTCTCTCTCTTGCTTGTTTACAAACCTGTAAAATGCCATGCTCGGGTTTTGACAAATTTTTATGAAGCCCCTCTCTCTCCTGTTTTTTATTTCTCTCCATCTCTCTCTTCCTTCCCCTTCCTTCTTCTCTCTATTTCTCTCCCTCCTTCCCTCCCCACTCTCACTCAACTCATCTCATTGCAAAGACAATCAAAGATAGAAAATAAAAAGCTTAAGAAACAAAGATATTGAAAGAAATGTCACCCCACCTCTCTTTATCTCTCTCTCCCCCCTCTCCCTTTACTTTTCTTTATTAACCTTCTCTCTCATTCTCTCATTGTTTTCCTATTTCTCTCTCCCTCTCTCTCGCTCTCTATTTTTTCTCTCTATCTCTCTTTCTCCCTCTCTCTCTTTCTTTTTTTCACTCTCCTTCCTCTCTTTACCTCACCCTTCTTTTCTACGTCCTCCTCCTCTCTTCCTTCCCTCTCCCTCTCTCTATTTCTCTCCCCCTCTCCCTCTCCCTCTCCCTCTCTCTATTTCTCTCCCCCTCCCCTCTCCCTCTCTCTATTTATCTCCCCCTCTCTCTATTTCCCTTTCTTTGTTTCCTCTCTCTTTGTTTTTTCCCCCTCTCTCTCTCGTTGTTTCTCTCACTCATCCTCTATCCCTCCCTTCATCTCTCATTTCTCTCTTCCTCTTTCTCTTTATTTCATTTCTCTACCTTTTTCTCTCTTTCTCTCCCTTCATTCTTCTCCCTTCTTTCCTCCCTCCCTCTCTTTCCATGTATCTCTTTGCAAAGAAAAACAAAAAAAGAAAACAAGATAATACAAAAATAAAACAAGAAGAGGCAATGTACCTACCTCAAAGGCTTGAAGATGAAACCCTTTGTACCTTCTCTTTGCACCTTCCCTCCCTTCTCCATTGCACACTTCTCTTTCTTCTTCATATATAGCGGCGGCGGCATGGTGATGAGCTCCCTCTCTCTCTCTCTCTCCCTCGCAAAGCTTTAAGCTCTCTCGCTCTCTCTTTCATTCTTTCTCGCAAATGTTCTCTCGACGAATGTTACGCTCGGGTTTTCGAACATTTTTTCCCAGACCGGCGTCGCTATTTGCGTCGCTATTAGCGTCGCTATAGGCGTCGCTATTTGCGTCGCTATTTGCGTCGCTATTTGCGTCGCTATATGCGTCGCTATATGCGTCGCTATATACGTCGCTAATATTAGCGACGCAAATAGTGACCCATATAGAGACGCAAATAGCGACGCTAATAGCGACGCAAATAGCGACGCAAAAAGCGACGCCTATAGCGACGCTTTTAGCGACTCCGCCTTTTTGCGTCGCAAATGGCCGTCGCTATTGCCCCATTCCCTTGTAGTGGTAGCTCAGTATCGGTAGGTTCCTCCTGTGGGATCTCGGGTTGAGGCGGACTCGGCATCCTTTGTGGCTCTTCTTCATCATCTTGCTCGAAGTCCGGGCCCTCTTCGACATTTCGCTCAACCACGGGAGGAATGACTAGTGGTAGTGGCAGTGGCTGCTCCTGCTCTTGAAATCCTAACTCCTTGAGCTTCGTAGTGGAAAGGCCCGTACAGCGTAGAGCCTGGGTGCTCTTTAGTTATTCCTGTACTTGTTGGAAGCTCCCGCTCTTGAAGACCGTATGGTAGAGCCTGGGTGCTTAGCTCCAACTTTCTTTTTACCTGTTCCACTGTATCATCGCCCTCGGCTTGTGTTACATAGAGCACCGTGTTGAGAAAAGCCTGTCGTTGGGTCTTAGCGGTTATCTCTGCAGCCTTAACCCTAGCTTCGGCAAGCATTCTTTTGCACTCAGCCACCGCCAGGCGTTCAGTTAAGTCCCTTACCCTGTCAAAGTTTTTCCTTTCCCACTCCATGGCTCTCTCCTCCATCCTTTGGATAAGCTAGAATGGAGAAATTGTAAAGGTGTAATTTGGGCTATTATTTGAGCTTGAAGATGAATAATACATAAAATACATGCTTTGTGGAGCGCTCACACAAGGCATGGGGGGAGATTGCACCCAATTGGTCTCTTGCTCTTGTCGTTCATGCTTTTTACATTGTAATTTGTGCAAAAAGTAGAGTTCCATTGTTCTTGGGGACATTCCGGCATTCACTACGCAAGCGTACAGCGTCCGATCTGCGCACCACTTGCACACCAGGGTTAACAATCTCATATGTGATTTGTCTTGATAACTTCTTCCTAACCATCACTATCTTGTACTTGTGTATATTCCATTGATGGTAGCCTGTATAGTACAAATAATGTCACTTTTGCATGCACTTGTATCTAATGGTAGTTCTTATATTCAATTCAAGTAGAGTCTCTAGAGCTTCTAACTTGCAAATACTCTCTCACTTGCTAAATGAGGCAATATTGTACAAAGTAAGGTGATTCATGGCTCATTCAAGGCTATTTGGATCTGCAAGCTATGAAATTGAAGATTATATAGTATAGTTAACTTGGATCGACGTGGCCAAGCCCATATAGTCGAGGAGGAAGACCAAATTGATTCCTTTGCATCCAGTCTAGATGATTCTTATGAATCTGATCAATCGACCACTAATGATGCACTCCTTGCCTTCATGGATCTTGATGCGTCATCCATCTCCTCTTCGTCTTGCATGTGTGTCTTGGATAGTGGCGCCACATGCCACCTCACCTCTTGTTTCGACTGGCTACTTCACTATAAACCTCAGCCACCACCATTTTTTTGTCCCCTTTAATGGCAATAACACCATTTCTCTTACACTTCAGGTTGGTGTGCTATGCACATCCAATTGATGGATGGCAAATTCGTTGATATTGACCGAGTATACTATGTCTCCCAATTAGCTGAAAATCTAATTTCCATTAGCAAACTCACTAATGCTTCTACATCTATTGAGTTTTTTCATAATCACTGTCTCATTCGCCTTACTCTTTCAAATGGTCATCTTTATGTTGCCTAATGTCCTCGTATAGGAAAGCTTTATCTTTTAGGTTCCACTCCACCTTCAACTGAGGCCTATAGTACATCTCATACCCCTATCTCCAACCATTCTACTCTTCTATGGCATTATCTTCTTGGTCATTTAAACCTTCAAACTATGCAATACATCCATACTCATAAGCTTGCTCATGATTATACCTTACCTTCCCATGGTCACATTACACTTTGTGAAGGGTGTATTTATGGGAAGCTTTCAAATAAGCCCTACTCCCATGGAAAGTCATAGGGTTTGCGATCTAGGACTTTCCGCGTCTGCCACGTAGCGGAAGTATTCTGGCCGTTCCCACTTAGGACTGACCTGAATCAGGGTTTTCCCTAATGGTCATTTCCTAAACAGCAACTAGCTCGAACCCCAAGTGAATTACTTTACACAGAATTACCAGGGCCAAAGCAGATTCATGCTGCACTTGGTTCAAGGAGAATGGGAAACGAGATGGATGCAAGGCTCAACCTCTCTGCAATAAGGCATGGTCCCATTCCGTTCCCCTAAAGCAGCATAAACCGGGATTATTGTAACCTAGACTCTAGGTCAGCGCCCTTGTTATTCATTCCCTCTGAGAAGATCCCCTTCTTGATGAACCCATGGCCACATCCATCCCACTTTCCTCAAGTTGTTTTAGTTGTCTAATTACCTACCACATTTAATTGGATATGCATCAAGCAGCTTCCTTAATTAGCCCGGTTCCTTCACATAATCTTAGCACTTGACATAGAAAAGCAGTGTCAAACAAGTTCTTTTTCAACAGGTTATCATATTTATCTTTGGAATACATTCATAAAGTCTAGCCCGCAAGCTTATCCATAATCCGCCCGAAGGCTATCCAGCAATCCATAGGGATTACTAATCCAAGATTCCACCCGTAGACTAGTATGCGGGCCTCGAGATCCAATCTCGAGTCACATTGGCCTCTTATGTAAGGCCCGGAAGGCGAGGGATTTACAGCCAGAGCCCCCCCTGGCACCCAAGTGTCCTCCTACTCCAAGTAGTGCTCAACGGAGAGACCTCTCGCGACGGGTTTGGTCCACCTTTCCAGCGCGGCTAACAACCCCCTTGGTTAGGGTCAAGCAGATAGTCGGGGGTAACTAAGGCTACCTCTCCCTTTAGGCCTTCAACATGAAGCATTAGATACCTTTTCATCCTTTAGTTCATTGAGCAAACAAAGCAAACAATACTCTTTAAACTGTTACAAGCATAATCATTTCCAGTGGTCGTTATTTGGCCAATTGCTAAGGAGCGAATCCTTCTCTCGGAATGCATCCAGCATTCGATCCGGAATCAATTGCGACTTGGCAAGATTCCCAAGGGTTTGTTTGTTAACTCTAATGTCCTTGGGTTAGGGCCGTACCCTATTAATCCAACTTAACCAATACCTGAATTTCTATTAGTAGTAAATATGTTACTCCAAATTTATTGATTGGTCCTTTGCTTCCAAGAAAATATCTAACTCCCTTATCTTGGTCACTTTTCCTAAGAAAGGTGCTATATCAGCATGACTACTCATCCTCTTGCAAGACAAACTTGCGCAAGAATCTGCCAATCTCATTTCGAGAAATTGGCCATTCTCTTGTGATCAAACCACAAGATCATGTGACGTTGCAACTTGTTTCACAAGTGTCGCATCTAATTCATGGGACTATTTGTAACGTGTCCCATAGTATTATCCAGGACACGTCTTAGCAGTCCATCGGAAAGGATGTCTAGAAAGCTCCGCCCGGCACTCCCATGGAATGTTACGGGTTTTGCGATCTAGTTCTTCCCGCGTCTGCCACGTAGCGGAAGTATCCTGGCCGTTCCCACTTAGGATCGACCGGAATTAGGGTTTTCCTAATGGGTCATTAGCTAACAGCAACTAGCGTCAGACCCGAGCGAACTACTTTACGCAGAAACGCCAGGTCCGAAGCGGATTCACGCTGCACTTGGTTCAAGGAGAATGGGAAATGAGAGGGATGCAAAGCTCAACCTCTCTGCCATAAGGCATAGTCCCATTCCATTCCCCTAAAACAGCGTAAATCGAGTAAGACGTAACTCTAAGTCATCGTTCTCGTTATTCTTTTTGATGATGATGATCATTCCGCTGTTCCTCGAGATTTTTGAGAAAAGTTCCCGGCTAACTGGGACCACCCAACCGTAGGACGGACCCATGGCCCATCCTCCACACTTTCCTCGGTTTGTTTTAGTTATGTAATTATCTAACACATTAATTTGACATATAACAATCAGCTTCTTTAATTAATCTTATTAAGCACTGGTTCCTTCACGTAATCTTATCACGTGACATATAAAAACAATATCAAGCAAGTTCTTTTAACACCTCATCATTTTATCTTTGAATTACAAGAAGTTCCGCCCGTAGGCTTGTCCATAATCTGCCCGAAGGCTAACCAGTAATCTCCAGGGATCACTATTCCAAGCTTCCGCCCGTCAACTAGTATGCGGGCCTCGAGATCCAATCCCGAGTCACGTTAGCCTCTTGTGTAGGACCCGAAAGGCGAGGGATTTACGGCCAGAGCCCCCCCTAGCACCCAAGCGTCCTCCTGCTCCAAGTAGAACTCAACGGAGAGACCTCTCGCGGCGGGTTCGGTCCACGTTCCCGGCGCGGTCAACAACCCCCTTGGTTAGGGTCAGGCAGGCAGTCGGGGGTAACTGAAGCTGCCTCTCCCTTCAGGCCTTTAACCTGAAGTATAGGTACTTGTTTAATTTATAATTCATAATTCAAACAGAGCCCTAAAATCTCTAGCAAGCACAAACATTTCCATTAATCAACCCAGTTGTATGGCAAACTGCTAAGGAAGTGTTCTTTCCTTTTTGAGTGTATCAGCAGTCGTTCTCAAGATGTCTTGTAAACTTGGCAAGATCCCTTATATTCGGGTGTAGGGTATAGCCAACTTGGTTAACCCTAAGGTACCTTAGATATGCTAGTTTCTATTTTACAACTTTTCTTATTTAGAAGGATATCCAAAACTACATCTTTTTGCAAGATAACTTGTGTAAGGATCTGCCGTCCTTGAAGAGGGTTTTTCCCTTTTCTCATTGTGAATCAATCACAAAATGATTTCATACATGTTGCGCAAGTCCGGCGATGGAATAATCTGTTTAGATTCCTTAAGCTGACGTATGTCAGGTCTAGGGTTTCTTCATTTAAGAACCTTAGGGACAAACCCTAGTTTCTTATCTTTATGAATTTATTGTCCCTACGGTAAGGAAAGTAGTCAAGTGCTTAGGGTATGAATGTTTCTATGTTTAGATTGGTTCGGTTATCTTTTGGAAGGTAATCTTACTCGTCTTGTCACGATTTTACTATCCTTGTGACAATTAACCTTCCTAATCAATACAGTTTAATTTGGCATATAGCATAATGCCAAGATTATACAAAGACGACAATACTCCTTGGGACAAAAGGCCTAGCTGAGAAATTGGTGTATACACACTTTATTAGTTCCAAGTCCTCAAATAGCATGGGAAAAGTGTTAATAGAGTGTCATCCAGCAATTCCCCATTACATTTTCTTTCCAAATGAGTTCGTATATCTAATTTTTATACTTCTTAATTCCTAACATCTAACTTCCGTTTTCTTTAAAGATGAACTCATGCCAAATAACAACATTTGCCTTGCTAAGATGTGCAACTAGCAAAGATAACTCCCTAGTAATTTGAGCATCGAAAGAAACCTTTCATGAATTTAGCCATTTTACCATGATTCGTTGCGAAAGGAATAAGACTAATGGTGCAAGATATAATTTCTACACTTTAGGAATATATTACTATAGTAAATGGTTAATCTTGCCTATAATTTTATAATGCTTGATGCAATTTGAAGAAAGCTAATTTGTATACATTGTCATTCATAAGCTAACTCCTTCGTTAAAAATAACTCGAACAAATATATCTTTCCTTAATAATTTTTCTTTGCATGATTGACTTAAAACCGAATTAACACCAAGAAGAAAAACCTGGCTTTGAGATGAGATATCCACATGGATACCGGGAGATGACCCTCCCGCAGCTACACCTTGGACTTTCTTCGGCGGCATCGTAGTTCGAATGTGAGATAGCCTTTTCTTTTTTCTTCTTGGAATTTCACTGTCTCCTCCTTCCTTTTCTTTTTCCTTTTCCCCACTCTTCCTCCTTCACTCCCTCTTTTCACTCCCTCTACTTCCCTCCCTATCTTTTATCTCATGGCTATTTCTTCTGTACGGGATACCATACGAAGCCATGATGATGAATTGGATTTTTAGGACATGGGAGTGTGTGGACACCGGCTTGTTTGATAAGACTAAGAACACAAAGCTCAAGTACGAGAGCACTTGCACAAAAAGATTTAAAAGTGAGTGAAGGAATTAATGCAAGGGAATGGAAGTCCGCAAGGTAGCCTAAGGACAAAGTAGGCCTATGGGTGTGACTTGAATAGTCTAAAGAGCTAAGAGGGGAAAAAAAAAAGAACAAGGGCTTAGGGGGAAAATTAAAACCGGAAGGGGAAACAAGGGGCTTAGGGGGGGGGGGAAATTTAAACCCGGGGGGTAATAAGGACTTTTGGGGGATTAAAATCCGGAGGGGAAATAAACAAGGCTTAGGGGGGGGATTATACCGGGAGGGGGGGGACAAGGCCTTACGGGGGGTTTAAAAACCCGGCAGGGGGGGAACAAGGCCTTAAGGGGGATTTAAAATCCCGGGAGGGAGGGGGGAAACAAGGGCTTAGGACGCCCACCTTGGAACCTTTCAAGGAGCTTCCTGGAAGGCCCACGTGGGGGGGGGGAAGTTTGACTCCCAGGCGATGATGGCTAGGAGGTGGAATGTGGCGGCGGCCTTCAGGTGGCGGAAGAGTTGGCGCAGATGGTGGCATCCAACGATGGCTGGCGGCGATCCCTGGTTCATAGCGGCACGACAATGGATGTCCTCTCCTCCTTTTTTCTTTTTCAGCTCAGCCCCCCCCTCGTTTAAATAGTGGAGGGAGGGGGATCTTCACTTCTTGCGTGTCGACACGCATGTCCCCCCTCCCTCCAAGGCTCCACCGAGGAGCTTAGTAGCTCCTTCTATTTCCCTCCCCCTCCAGCTCGTCAGTCGGCTGGAGGGATAAGGGGGGGGGAATAAAAAAATTTCTATTAGTCCGATTTATTTTCTCCACGCGGAATATTACACTATTTCACCCATCAAATGGCGTCTTGTAATCATGGCATCATGATTAGATAGGAAATAGGGTTTAGGGTGTCTTTATATCCAATCCATTTCCGATTGCACTAGGCGGACATCATTCGGTCCTAGGGGTTCCAACTCAATCCGAGTTTTATCTTTTGAACGAGTGATCTTTAGGGCATAAACCCTAATTTGTTCTTGCAAGTCCGTCCAATTGTTCCTACATTCCGTGAATGTGGGCGAGACTTTAGGGTATGAGAGTTTCGACTTGGCAATAAGTGTGACTAGGTCAAGTCCTTAACATGCTAAACCCTAGTTAGCACTTGGGGTATATTGTATCGATTTAACCATCCTAATCGAATCCTTAGCGGGTTAGGTGTTTGGGTAATCTAGTTTACTTATCCTACGACAAGGACGAACTACTGCTAAAGATATTGTCTTGATCAAAGAGGGAAACACTAGTTGCATTACGATACAATTCTTGTAAGCACATGAGTCATTGCTCTACGTATGATTAGATTTACAAACCCTAACTTTTTTGGTTAAGATCAAAGCGTATGTTAAGTTACGGCATAATTTCCATTGATCCTACTAGAGCATGCATTCACGATTCATGCCACTAAACTTTTAGGGTTTTATGTTAAAATGAACCATGCAGCCTTTTCCTAACTTCTTTTTTGAATGAAATATTCGTACGTTGGATGAGCATTATGCAATCTTTCCTAACTACTACATAGTTGAATGAGATTTATGCCAATTGACTAGAGTTAACCTACTTCATGCAGCCCTAGAATCATTTCCATGCCTTGCAAATTCCTAGGGTTGTTAGCAACTTTCTTAGTGAATCATTACGAAGAAAGAGTTGTCTAATAATGTGACCTGCGAATTAATCTTTCAATGCATAATTGAAGGTGTACTACAATCATCTCGACTTTGTAATGATAGTCATTAGTTATTCTAGATTCGTTACTTTGCAATGCACAGAAGCAACTTGCTAAAAATGCATAGACATCTTTCATTCATTCCATTGAAAAATACAAGTGACCAATCTTCAGACATGAGTTATTTCTTTTAAAAATAGCCAATGTAATTCATTCTCATCAAACTAGGTGGATTTGACAAGCATAAGTGCATCCTAGTTCCATGAATTAACCATGCATGATTGCAATACTTCGATGTAAATCAAGAAATAGGAAGAAAACCTGGACTTGTGGGTTCGGTGAAATGTCCACATGAATATTAGGAGATGATCCTCCTACGGTTGCGCCTTGTGCCATTTTAGGGGCCATCGTGAATTCGACCTTCTTGCCTTGGCCACACTCTTATGATCTTGGCCCGTCTCCCTCGTACGCGCAAATCCCTTTGAGGTACGTCACCTTGATAGAAGTACCGATTTGCGGAATTTGGCTTTGGAAGGCCTTAGGGTTCGGAGTTTGGGCCTTCTTCTTTTGGAAAAGAGGGATTTGTGAGAGGATTCTTGCGAAAGCCTTGCGGAAACAGGGGCTTGAGAGATTCTTCTCCTTGAAATTCCGGCTAGGAATGGTTTTATGGACTTTGTGAAAATGGGGACTTATTAACTTCTCCTTCCTTTCATAGAAGTTCTTGGAAAAAAGATCCTTTTGGAGAAGGCGTGTGAGGGAAAATTACAGATGGGTTTATGGGGGAAATCGAGTGGGAAGGGTTTAGAGAAAACATGAACCAGGGCTAGGGCCTTAGTGGCTTCCTTTGCTTCAAAGTCGGGATGGGCTTATTGAGAATGCAAAGGGAAGACCTTTAAAAACCCGCCTAGGGAATGGCTTGTGTGGGATCCAAAGGGGAAGGGGCCCTAAATCCGGGGTACAACGGCTTTATAGGGACTCCACGGGAAGGGGGTTTAAAATCGGCTAATATGGACTTGTGGGAGTTGCAATGGGAAGGGGGTGTAAAAGAAAATCGGGGGGGGTAAAAAGGGATTTATGGAAATCCACAGAAAGAGGCCTTTAAGAATCACTCTTAAAAGCTTCCAAGAAGCTTCTGGGACGTGTGATGGCCACGTGGAAGAAGAAGGGAATCAGGGACTACGTGGACAAGGAGGAATTTGGAGGCCTTCATGGTGGCAGTAGAAGCCGGAATGGCAGCAGCAAATCGGGTTGGCAGTCGACGGCGGCGTTCTATCAGCTGGCTGCTCCAAGGACTATAGCGGCTCTTTCCTCCTTCATGCAGCACAACGACAGCATCAATACCTCCATAGTCTGGCATCATCCTTTCTCTCTCACCCTCCCTTACTCCCCCCCCCCAAAGGGGGTTTTTATAGTCTGGGGGAGAGGGGACCCCCCCCACGTGGCCTGTTGCATGGCCCTCTTCCCCCACGACTTCAAGCAACCTTGTTGACCCATACCCACCACAGTCCCTCTCCTCCAGCATAGCATTCGGCTTGGGGAAGAAGGAATAATAAATAAAAATTTGAATTTTTATCCCCACATTATTCTCTTAACCTCCTCCCAAGAGGATGTTCACCTGCGGTTATGCGGGTTTTTAAACCCCGGTCTCGTTTTGCCAGTGGAGAGTTATGATACCTTGCATAAAGTTTAAAGATTTACACCGTTGGTAACTCCCATGCCAGAATTGACCCAATGACCTATCCATTCCTGAAAATCCATGACCCCAACCCATACTATTACTCAGTTCCCATAGCTCAATGTAACACAATCTTATTCTCCCCGAATTAATATATCATCTTGTTCCATCTTCCCAAGAATAATTGTACTCGAAAGGGCTATGCCCATATGAATGAAATAGACTTTTTAGTAATGATTGTCTTGGCTATGAGTATTGGAAAAGAAGTTAAGTGATTAGGTCACTTGGCTGAAAGCTAAACAAGGCATGTAAGTAGTGTGAGAAATGTTTAGTAATTTTTTAACGTAAAGAATCTCATGCCAAGGCACAACCTCAAGTGCAGATTCCTACTCCGACCCCTACACCAAGTACAGCCGTGATTCAGGAGAAGAAGTTTTTTCTCAAGCAAATAAAGCCACCAGAATTTGATGGCAAGGGAAGGACCGTCAAAACTGATGCCGAGATCTGGATCATATCCATGGAGGATTACTTCGAAGCAGCAGGTACTGCACCCGCCAACCAAGC
The DNA here is from genome assembly GCF_053477565.2 of Lygodium microphyllum. NCBI lineage: Eukaryota > Viridiplantae > Streptophyta > Polypodiopsida > Schizaeales > Lygodiaceae > Lygodium > Lygodium microphyllum. The sequence continues at coordinate 52,770,078 of NC_141154.1, forward strand.
AATGCTCGCCAAGTTGAAGCTTACCGGCGAAGCAAGGCTTTGGTGGAAGCAATGGTGCAGAGACCAAGGGATCTTGGAAGGGTCAGTTACCTGGGAAAAGCTTAAAAGAGTTGTGCGAGGAAGATATCTACAACCTGCCTACTAGACACAGAAGATGAACGAGTTCTATGAGCTAAAACAGCTTGATCTATCTCTTGACGCTTGCTATTCAAAGCCTGTCTCTCTTCTGAAGTATGCGCCACAAATGGATATGACACAGCAGGTGTCAAAGTTTGTTGCAACAAATGGAATTCATCAGTATGGAATTTGTTGTTGGCCTACCTCAAGTTCAGGGAGGATACAACTCCATCATGATTGTGGTTGACATGCTTACTAAGGTTGCACACCTTATTCCAGTTAAGACAAACTATAAAGCCTCAGACATTGCAAGGTTGTTTATTAAGGAGATATTCAAGCTACATGGGTTGCCCAGAAGAATCATTAGTGATCGTGATGCTCTCTTCACATCACACTTCTGGAGTGTTATCTTTGAAGCCATTGGGACTCAACTCTGTTTTAGTCCAGCTTACCATCTTCAAACTGATGGCCAAACGAAGCGAGTCAATCAAGTTATTGAGGATATGCTTAGGGCACACTGCTGTCGTGAACCAAAAAGGTGGATTCAATACTTTCCACTGGTTGAGTTTGCCTACAATGCTTCTTACCAACAAAGCATTCAGATGACCCCTTTTCAAGCATTGTATGGTCATGACTGTCGAAGTCCCCTAAACTTCTTAAATCCAACCTTGAGGGTTGAAGCTTCAAGGCAGATGCTGGAAGAGATGGATGAGCAAATAAAGTCAATAAGACAGGACATCCAAGCAGCCAAGGATAGACAAAAGGCATGCGTGGACTTGAAGCATCAAGATAGAATCTTCGAGGAAGGAGACATGGTCTTCATTCACGTATGCCCAAAGAAGAGTTCCCTATCCTTAGGAGATTGCAAGAAGCTAAGTCCAAGGTATTGTGGACCATACAAGATCCTCAAGTGCCTAGGACCTAATGTTTATAGACTACAACCCCCTGAGAACCTAAAGGTTCATAATGTATTCCATATCAACCTATTGAAGAAATATGTACCTAATCCTAGCCATGTACTTGATGACCAACAAATTGTAATGCCTAGCCAAGGAGTCCTTGAGCTATGGCCTGACAGGATCTTAGATGTTTGGGAGAGACAACTGAGATCCATAACCTTGAGAGAATGCCTCATCCAGTGGAAATATTATCCCGAGGAGGATGCCACTTGGATAGATGAAAGCACTCTCAACCATCAATATTCCCAGTTTATCTCAAGATGAGGACATCTCAAGTCCTCCAAGGGGGAGAGAATATAATATTTTTGTTAAAAAAATATTACTAGTCCGACTTGCTACCAACCACGTGAATCTCACACGAAGATTAGGGTATCCTTTCCTTTGAAACTCGTTCTTCTCATAACATCCCAACACCTTGATCCTATCGGCAGGAATTATTCCAGTCACTTCCTCGTACACATACGTGTTTTGGTTGACCTTTCGACCGCCAACATGTAGGGTTGCATTTGCATGAGCCTCAACAAAGATGAACAGCTTCACGATCTTTAGGTCCTCCAACCACTTGATTCTCTTTAAGTTGTTTCGAAGGTACGCAAATCGGTGGGCAGCTATATAATAGATTCCTAAATCACCCATCCATCTCCGTTCCACGTACAGGGGTGAAAGATTGTAGATGCGGTCTGGGATATTCATCATATCGATTCTCCGACGATAATCCGAGGCACGCATCGTGGTCATAAACATAACCTAGAACACCAAGAATCTGTTTCATGCTTCACGACTTTGCAAGTCAGCATCGATAAGTAAGTAAGGAGATGTTCTTAACATCAACATTTTCTTTACTTTTCCTTATTAAGTTTTCTTGTAAACATTAGTTCCTCATTGGTTCGCTCTGATACCAACTATAACGTGTCCTCCTGTTCACTTGCAGGACATGTCTTAGCAGCCCATCGGGAAGAGAGTCTAGAAAGCGCCGCCCGGCACTCCCATGGAATGTCACGGGGTTTGCGATGTATGTCCTCTTGAGTCTACTACCAAGAAAAAGCATTCCGACCGTTCCCACTTAGGACCGACTTGAATCACGGTTTTCCTAGTGGTCAATTTCCTAGAACAATAGCTAGTGTTGAACCCCAGGCGAACTACTTTACGTAGAAACATCAGGGTCGAAGCGAGTTCATGCTGCACTTGGTTCAAGGAGAATGGAAAACGAGAGGGATGCGCAGCTCGACCTCTCTGTCCATAAGGCATAGTCCCATTCCGTTCCCCTAAAACAACATAAATCGGGACTTTAATATCCTAGATTCTAACTCATCGTTTCTTGCTATCAATTTCCTTCGAGAAAAGTTCCCGGCCAATTGGGACCATCCTTCCGTAGGACGGACCCATGGCCACATCCACCACACTTTCCTTGAGGTTTCTTTAGTTGTCTAATTACCTACCACATTTAGTTTGACATGCAAAAACCAACTTCCTTAATTAGCCTTTTAGTCACTGGTTCCTTCACGTAATCTTAGCACTGACATAGAAAAACAATGTCAAACAAGTTCATTTTCAATGTTTGATCTTATTTATCAATCTTTGAAATATATTGTATAATCCAGCCTGAAGGCTAATCCATAATCCGCCCGAAGGCAATCCATAATCCGCCCGAAGGCAATCCAGCAACCCTCAGGGATTACTAATCCAAGTTTTTTCCCATAGACTAGTATGCGGGCCTCGAGATCCAATCCCGAGTCACGTCGACCTCTTGTGTAGGACCCGAAGGCAAGGGATTTACGGCCAGAGCCCCCCTGGCACCCAAGCGTCCTCCTGCTCCAAGTAGCACCCACACGGAGAGACCTCTCACGAGACGGGTTCGTTCCATGTACCTGGCGCAACTAACAACCCCCTTGGTTAGGGTCAGGCAGACAGTCGAGGGTAACTAATGCTGCCTCAGCTCCCTCCAGGCCTTCAACCTGAAGCATTAATTATTTTTCCATCTTTAGTTCCTTGAGCAAAGCAATACAAAGAGTGCTCCTAACTATACAAACACAATCAATCCAGTGGTCGTTTGTTTGGCTAACTGCTAAGGTGTGAATCCTTTTCTCCAAATGCATCCAGCATTCGATCCAGGATCAATTGCGACTTGGCAAGATCCCAAGGGTTTTGTTGTTTGTTTACCCTTTTATCCTTGGGTTAGGGTTTATACCCTGTCAAACAAAATTAGCAAATACCTTAGGTACCTTAACTAAGACAATAGATCCTGGCAACTTTGTCGCTCTAACTTGATTTATCAATTGCTTGCTAGGCAATTCATAGTTACCCTAACTTGGCAACTCAGTCTCACAGAAGGTGATGTAGCAGGATGACTACTCATCCTTTAGTTCATTGAGCAAACAAAGCAAACAGTACTCTTTAAACTATTACAAGCATAATCATTTCCAGTGGTCGTTATTTGGCCAATTGCTAAGGAGCGAATCCTTCTCTCCGAATGCATCCAGCATTCGATCCGGAATCAATTGCGACTTGGCAAGATTCCCAAGGGTTTGTTTGTTAACCCTAATGTCCTTGGGTTAGGGCTGTACCCTATTAACCCAACTTAACCAATACCTTAAGTTCTATTAGTAGTAAATATGTTACTCCAAATTTATTGATTGGTCCTTTGCTTCCAAGAAAATATCTAACTCCCTTATCTCGGTCACTTTTCCCAAGAAAGGTGCTATATCAGCATGACTACTCATCCTCTTGCAAGACAAACTTGCGCAAGAATCTGTTAATCTCATTTCGAGAAATTGGCCATTCTCTTGTGATCAAACCACAAGGTCATGTGACGTTGCAAATTGTTTCACAAGTGTCGCATCTAATTCATGGGACTATTTCACCCATCAAATGGCGTCTTCTAATCACGGAATCATGATTAGATAGGAAATAGGGTTTAGCGTGTCTTTATATCCAGTCCATTTCCGATTGCACTAGGCGGACATCATTCGGTCCTAGGGGTTCCAACTCAATCCGAGTTTTATCTTTTGAACGAGTGATCTTTAGGGCATAAACCCTAATTTGTTCTTGCAAGTCCGTCAAATTGTTCCTACATTCCATGAATGTGGGCGAGACTTTAGGGTATGAGAGTTTCAACTTGGCAATAAGTGCGACTAGGTCAAGTCCTTAACATGCTAAACCCTAGTTAGCACTTGGGGTATATTGTATCGATTTAACCATCCTAAGCGAATCCTTTGCGGGTTAGGTGTTTGGGTAATCTAGTTTACTTGTCTTACGACAAGGACAAACTACTGCTAAAGATATTGTCTTGATCAAAGAGGGAAACACTAGTTGCATTACGATACAATTCTCATAAGCACATGAGTCATTGCTCTACGTATGATTAGATTTACAAACTCTAACTTTTCTGGTTAAGATCACACCCGATCCGTAATGCAACGATCCCATTGTTTCCATTTGGATTCGTCGCACCTCTGCATGCTAGCGACTCTTCACTTTCTCAGCTGCTTTCTTCTTGGCTTTCTTCCACTCTACGCGGTGGCACATAGGTGGTTGGCTGTAGGCTCCACGCCCCTCCTCCAACCTCCGGAGTGAGTCCCTGGCCCGTGTCATGAGGTGGGATATTTTGTTCTGAAGCATATCCCTCACTTTTGTACGTCCCCAATCATCCGAGAATCGCTGACCCTCAGGATTTGGGTACCGCCTCTTCCATACCTTTCTCTTTACTGAAAATATACTCTCAAAGATTGTCTAAGCTATATGTGAAGTTTTAGCATTTCTAATATATCACAACAAAATGATAGTAGATAGCCCATACATCATCTTTTTGTTTTTTTGCATTCCATTCTATCCACTTATTTAATTCATCTATAGTTGCAATCACTCATCATGAGCTCCTTTTCTTCACCTAAAATAAAACTCAAATAGACATTTTTCAATAATGAAGTTGGTCACATAGAACCTCCATGATAGGTAGTTATTCTTATCCATCTTCTCAATGATAGGGTTTCCACTATTCTGTACCATTATCACACATACAAAATGGTAAATAAGTTTTCCAAAAACTTTCACAAAAAGTGCACAGCCATACACTAAGCAACCTTTTTCACTAACTTCTCAATAGTACTTGTAATGTGCAACCTGTTTGTAGACAAAACTTGTGTTTTCTTCCTAGAAAACATCTCGAAACTTACAGATTCAAATCTATAACTTATGCATCCACTTTCAGTCAACACAATCAAAATCGTACTATACCCTGAATGGACTGCCCTCAACACCTCCTGCCACAAGCCGCTTTTCTGATTTTTGAAGGCAATGAAACAATCTTTATACGTCGCATGCACGACGCTCCTCATGTACGCCATTACATCCCTTCCCTCATCATCATGAAAGATGCCACCGACATCTGTAACTCTATAGTAATGGCGTACAACGTTCTCTACATCATTACTGGTGAGGGTGATCGCTCGCCACCTCCTAGGCAGCCCCCACATAACCCTCGTCCTCCCCCTTGACTCTCCCTTTTACATGTTGCATATTTAGGAGTGATAAAGCTCTTTTGATGCCTCTAAATAGGCTGTTGTAATTTAGGAGTGATGTAGCTCCTGAGTGATGTAGCTCCGTTGTAATTCATGAGTGATGTAGCTCCTTTGATGCCTATGAATAGGCTCTTGTAAGTTCAACTTTCTAATTTTATATTTTGAATATTAATATAACGGTAGGCCTATATAGAGTTGTGGGTTTTTCCCTTGAGCCCCCAAGGGTTTTTTCATCCATAGTAAGGGACCTTTATTTGAGCAGGGGTGTTAGTTATATATAGTTTGTCTATATATAGCGCCCCAGGTCCCCTCTATATATTCCTATCATGTGTGCTCAGTTGAAACACTTTTGGGGTTCCACTTCCGGTGTCTCATATCTCTCTTCTCTCCTCTCTTCCTTTTGTCTCTCTTCTTCCCCGTAGTTTCCAACACCACCATCGTGATCGCTGCCATGCCACCGCCCAGGCCACTGCCCATCTCTGCCATCGTCATCAAGTCCCTCCCCCTGTCTTCGATGACTTCTACTTGCCAATCATTGGCCCTTCCCTGATGTCCCTTCTGGTCCTCAGAAGCTTCTTAGAAGCTTCTCTAAGAAGCTTCTAAAGAATAAGGCCATAGGCCTTGTTCCTGCGTGCCTTCTTGGGTTTAAAACCGATCTCATAAAGCTCATCCTCACAAGCCTGCTCGTAAAAGCCCCATTCCCACAAGCCTACTCGTAAAAGCTCCCATTCCCACAAGCCTTTTTATAAAGCTCCATTCCCACAAGCTTTCTTGTAAAAGCCCCCTTCCCATAAGCCTTCCCATAAGGCCCAAATCCCACAAGCTCCTGGATTTTTAAAGATCCGCATTTCGGTGAAGGAATCTCCTACATACAAGGGAGAAGGCAATTCTTGAGGCTATTCGAAGAAAGCGTAGAAGCAAGGGTAATCCGCGGAGTTCAAGTCCTCAATGATGTCTCCCAAGAAGTCGCAAGGCGCGCCTGCGGGAGGTTCCTCCCTGAGCTTACACGTGGACATCTCCTCGAGCCCACAAGCCCAGGTTTTACGATTTTGATTCCACGCAAAAATAATGCATTAAGCATGATAACTTTCATGGAATAGGAAGCACCTATGCATGCTCAAATTCACCTAGCCTAGTTAAATGCAATTGGGAAAAAATTTGACTATTTGAACGATTACTATAATTAATTCAGGACATGCAATTGGGTCATTGGTATTTTCAATGTGATGAATGCAAATTGTCTATCCATCTTATGACCTTAATAGCATGTTGCCTTGTCATGCATTTCAAAGTGATGAGCCTAAAACACCTATTGCCCATCATTATAAGGTTGAAATTATTAAGTGCATTTTTAACTAGACATGGAAATAATAGACGTATGTCACATTTTAGGCAATGTCTTCCTTGTAATGATTCATGAGGAAAAGTTGTTAACAACCGTAGGATGTTGTCCGAAAAGAAATGGCAGGGAATGAAAATGATTCTATGGACTTGCATGTGGGATGTGCTTGTAAAATGAAATGAGTTATCACTAGCTTTAGTTTTGCATGAACTTCATTTACTACGTTGTAGCTATGAGAAGGTTGCTTGTTCATGTTCATAAATTTCATTTCATCAAGTTGCATTTGGAAAAGATTGCTTGGCTTGTCAAAGCATGGAATTCTAAAGCTTGAACAAAAGATTGTAGGCATGATTCATTGATGAAAAACCTAATGGGCCTTATGTAAGTTACTCTACAAATTATCATGTGTAATGACTTTAGTAAGAAAAGTTAGGGTTATTCCAAACCTTTTGGGGCGTAGAAGTAATGATTCACATATTTACATGTATTATGACGTCTTGCAAACTAGTTTAGCATCTCTAGGAGAGAATTTTCCTTGTCACCAGATAAGTAGATCGAATTATCTAAATCACCTAACCCGCAAGGGATTCGTATAGGCATGGTTCAATCAAAACGATAAATAACCCAAGTGCTAACTAGGGTTTAGCACGTTTAGGATTCGGCCTAGCTTCGCACTTGTTGCCAAGTCGAAACCCTCAAACCCAAAGGTTCTACCCACATTCACGGAATGTTGGGTCAATTGGACGCTCATGCAAATAACGATCTAGGGTTTCTACCCTAAGGATCATTCGACCTAATGCTACAAAATTGATCCCGGATCGAATGCTAGATGCATTTGGAGAGAAGGATTCACTCCTTAGTAGTTGACCAAATAAACGACCACTGGATTGATTGTGCTTGTAATAGTTTAGGAGCACTGTTTGCATTGTTTGCTCAAAGAACTAAAAGATGGAAAGTTAATTAATGCTTCAGGTTGAGGGCCTAAAGGGAGAGGCAGCATCAGTTACCCCCGACTGTCTGCCTGACCCTAACCAAGGGGGTTGTTAGCCACGTGGGGAACGTGGACCGAACCCGCCGCATGAGGTCTCTCCATTGAGTGCTACTTGGAGAAGGAGGATGTTTGGGTGCCAGGGGGGGCTCTGGCCATAAATTCCTTGCCTTCCGGTCCCTGCACAAGAGGCCAAGGTGACTCCGGATTGGATCTCAGGGCCCGCATACTAGTCTATGGGCAGAATCTTGGATTAGTAATCCCTGTGGATTGCTGGATAGCCTTCGGGCGGATTATGGATTGCCTTCGGGCGGATTATGGATTTCCTTCGGGCGGATTATGGATTAGTCTATGGGTTGGACTTTATGGATGTATTCCAGAGATAAATAAGATAACGTGTTGAAAAGGAGCTTGTTTGACATTGTCTTTCTATGTCAAGTGCTAAGATTATGTGAAGGAACCACTGCCTAACTGGCTAATTAAGGAAATTGCTTGATGCATACCCAATTAAATGTGGTAGGTAATTAGACAACTAAAGAAACCTTGAGGAAAGTGCAGTGGATGTGGCCATGGGTCCGTCTATAATATTCCCACTTGAAAATATTACCAAACTTAACTCCCCGCACGCCACGTAAACCCTGTGCAAGGTTATATTTTGCATTGTTGTTGCCGGCAATTTAATCTGTAACCCGCACACGCAAAAATGTGACATTCGCATTGGGAAATCGAGCCCGGGGTTCAAATCCGCATAACGGCGGGGAAACACCCTCTTGGGAAGGGGAAAAATGGATAATATTAATGCAATTTTTTTTAAAAAATCCCTTTCCCCCAGTCGATCCATCGCTGGAGGAGATGGAGTGTGGGGAGGGATGGGCTAGGTGGGAGATGTGGGCTGCATGAGGGGGGGAAGCCATGCTCAGGCCACGTGGGGAAGCTTCTCTCCCCACCCCTTAAGCCCTATATAAACCCCCCTTAACCTTAGGGGGAGGGGTAGAGGGAGCAGAGGGACGACACCGTGGTGAGGGAGAGGAGTAAGAGAGCAAGCCGCCAATGCCATCCCACGCCAGCAAGCTACCGCACCATTGGGCAAAGGAAGAGGAGGAGGAGCGCCGCTACTGCCGTTGCCTATGTTAATCCACCGCCATCTCTAGGCTGAAGCAGCCGTTGTAGTGTGCTGTCGGCCGAGCTCCACGTTGCCATAACAAAGTCAACCCTCCCCCCCCATTCGACGTCATCCTTTCACTTGCTTTTTTTTTTCCCCAATCATTTACCTTTAACCCACGTGGTTCCTAGGGGAAGCAGAAGCTTCCTAGAGCTTCTTGAAAGCTTCCATAAGGGGGCTTCCTTAACGCCTATTTCTGCGTGGCCACCTCGGGTGTTTAAAAGCCCCCATTCCCAAGAACCCTTTTCATAAGAGCCCCATTTCCTCAAACCTCCTCGTAAAGCCTCCATTTCCATAGCTCCATTCATAAAAGCCCTATTTCCTCCCAAGCAAAGCTGCAATCTTATAAGCCCAAATCCCATAAGCTCAAATCCCATAAGCCAAATCCCCACAAGCCCCGGCCTTTTAAAGATCCAAAAGTCGGTGAAGGAATCTCCGACGTATGAGGGAGAAGACACATCTTGAGGCTGTTCGGAGAACGCGTAGAAGCAAGGGAATCCGCGGAGTTCAAGTCCTCAACTATGGCTCCCAAGAAGTCGCAAGGCGCGCCTACGGGAGGTTCTTCTTCTAACATTCACGTGGACATCTCCCCGAGCCCACAAGTCCAAGTTTTTTTTCGAGTTTATTCTCACATAAAGAAATGATTTAGGTACACTTAATTTCATAAGGAAGAATGCATTTTTCGTTAATGCATGTGGCAGTGATAAATGTACATTTGATAAATTATCTCTTTAAACGTTAAACAAGGTTGGTGCATGTCATGAAATTGGAACGTTGCATTTCTAGAATTGTCCTTCTTAGGAGATTAGCTGCGTGTTGCTAAATTTGGGTGCATTTCCAAAGTAACGAGTCTAAACGGCTATTACTTAGGGCAAAGGAATGAAATTGTTAAGTGCATTGGCTGTGAAGGAAAGGAGTATCTTGCATTTAGTCAATAATTCCCTTCATTATGATTCGCACGAGGAAATTGTTAACTTCCATTTCGCGGCATGAAAATGAACTCCGATCTTGTAGGTTGCATGGAAAAAGGATGCTTGGAAATGGATTAAATCAATACTAGTCTTACTGTCGCATGAACTTTATTTTCGAGGTTGTTGTATCTAGGGGTCGCATGTTACATATTCGCAAACTTCATTTCATCAAGTTGCATTTGGAAAAGGTTGCATGGTTTATTAAAGCATAAAGTTCTAAAGCTTAGAAAAAGAGTTGTAGGCATGATTCTTGTATGTAAGTCCTAGTAGGTTCTATGAAAGTTGTTCTGCAAATTATCATGTGTTTTGATTTTAACAAGAAAGGTTAGGGTTATTGCGAATCTAGTGGTACAATGAATCGCATGTTTATGTGTATTGTGACATGTTGCAACTAGTTTTCTCCTTTAGATCAAGTTTAACATCTCTGGGAATGGTTCGTCCTTGTCGCAAGACGAGTAGACAGAATTATCTAAATCACCTAACCTGCAAGAGATTCGTATAGGCATGGTTCAATCGATATGATAAAGACCCCAAGCGCTAACTAGGGTTTAGCACGTTAAGGATTTGGCCTAGTTTTGCACTTGTTGCCAAGTCGAAACCCTCATACCCAAAGGTCCTACCCACATTCACGGAATGTAGGGTCAATTGGACGCTCATGCAAGTAACAATCTAGGGTTTCCACCCTAAGGATCATTTGTTCAAATGTTAAAACTCGGTTTGAGTTTGAATCCCTAGGACCGAATGTTGTAGGCCTAGTGTAATTAGGTTTGGGTTGGGTAAGAAGACACCCTAAGCCCTACTTCTTGTCTAAACATAATTCCTTGACCAGAAAAACGTCGTTCAATGGGTGAAATGATCCCATGGAATAGATGCAACACTTGTGCAACAAGTTGCAACATCGCATGGTCTTGTGGATTGATCACAAGAGAGTTTTGCCATTCCTTGGTAAGAGGTTGGCAGGTTCTTGGGCAAGTTTAACTTTCAAGAGGATGAGTAATCATCCTGTTACATCACCTTTTTTGGGAAAAGTTGCAAAGTTAAGGAAAGTTAGGTATTTGCTTGGAAGCAAAGGTTCAATCAAGTTAGAGTGACCTGGTCGCCACGATTTACTGTCTTAGTTTAAGAAGCACTAAGGTTTTGGTTAATTTGGGTTAATAGGGTATGGACCTAACCCAAGGGCAAAAGGGTGAACAAATAAACAATTTGGGGATCTTGCCAAGTCGCAATTGATCCGAGATCAAATGTTGGATGCATTTGGAGAGAAGGTTTCACTCCTTAGCAGTTGGCAAAAAAAAAAAACCACTGGTTTGATTGTGCTTGTAATAGTTTAGGAGCACTGTTTACATTGTTTGCTCAATGAACTAAATGATGGAAAGTAATTAATGCTTCAAGTTGAAGGCCTGAAAGGAGAGGCAGAATCAGCTACCCCCGACTGTCTTCCTAACCCTAACCAAGGGGGTTGTTAGTGAGGCCTCTCCATTGAGTGCTACTTGGAGCAAGAGGACGCTTGGGTGCCAAGGGGGGCTCTGGTCATAAATCCCTTGCCTTCTGGGCCCTGTATAAGAGGCCAACGTGACTCGAGATTGGATCTCGAGGCGCGCATACTAGTCTACAGGTGGAATCTTGGATTGATAATCCCTGTGGATTATGGATAGCCTTCGGGCAGATTATGGATAGCCTTCGGAAAGATCATGGATTAGTCTATGGGCTGGACTTTATGGATGTATTCCAAAGATAAATAAGATAACCTGTTGAAAAGGAACTTGTTTGAGATTGTTTTTATATGTCAAGTGCTAAGATTACGTGAAAGAACCAGTGTTTAATTGGCTAATTAAGGAAGCTGTTTGATGCATGTCCAACTAACTATGGTAGGTAATTAGACAACTAAAGCAACAAATTGCGGTGGATGTGGCCATGGGTCCGTCTTACCGATGGGTGGTCTCGGTTGGCCGGGAACTTTTCTCAATCGAAATAGACAGCAAGGAGCTCTTCTTGAAGGAAATGAATAGTAAGGGCACTGACCTAAGGTTTAGATTACTGGAATTCCAATTTATGCTGTTTTAGGGGAACAGAATGGGACTATGCCTTATGGGCAGAGAGGTTGAGCCTTGCATCCCTCTCGTTTCCCATTCTTCTTGAACCAAGTGGAGCATAATTCCGCTTCGTCCTTGGCGTTTCTGCGTAAAGTAGTTCGCTTGGGATTCGACGCTAGAGCTGCCGTTTAGGAAAGTGATTATTAGGGAAAACTCTGATTTAGGTCAGTCCTAAGTGAGAATGGACGGAATACTTCTGCTACGTGGCAGATGCAGGAAGTCCTAGATCATAACGCCCATAACATTCCATGGGAGTGCCCGGCGGAGCTTTCTAGACTCTCTTTCCGATGGACTGCTAAGACGTGTCCTGAAAGGGAATCAGGTGGACACGTTGCAGTTGGTATCAGAGTGAACCAACGAAGGATCTGTCTTTATAAAACAACTTAATAATAAGAAGTAAAGCAAATGTTGCTGTTAAGAACATTTCCTTACTTTCGATGCTGTCTTGTAGAATTATGAAGCATAGAACAGATTCTTAGTGTTCCAAGTCATGTTTATGACCGCGATGCATGCCTCAGATTATCGACAAAAGATCGATATGATGAACATCCTAGACCGCATTTATAATCCATCGCCTCTGTACATGGAACGGAGATGGACAGGTGACTCAGGAATGTATTACATAGTTGCCCACCAGTTTGTGTAACTTCGAACCAACCTAAAGAGAATCAAGTGGTTGGAGGACCTGAAGATCGTAAAGCTGTTCATTTTTGTTGAGGCTCACGTAAACACAACTTTACATGTCGAAGGACGGAGGGTCAAGCTGAACTCATATGTATACAAGAAGGTGACCCGCATAATCCCCGCCGACAGGATCAAGGTGTTGGGACGCTATGAGAAGAATGGGTACTAAAGGATAGGATACCCTAATCTTCTGATGACTTATCGATTCCTGAAGATCTATGACCCAAATCCATACTATTATCGAGTTCCCGTAGCTAAATTTAATACAACATTATTCTCCTCGAACTAATGTACCCTTTACTCTACCATCCTAAGAAATAGTATACTCCGAAAGGGATATGCCTATATGAATGAAATAAAACTTCTTTTTATCAATGATTGTCTTATCTATGAGTATTGATAAAAAGTTAAGTGGCTAGGTTTCTTAGCTGAAAGCTGAATTGGGTATAAAATATAATGGTAATGATTAGCAAGTTGTTAACATTAAGAATCTTCTACCCACGCACAACCCTGGGCACAGATTCCCAATCCAACCCCTACATCAAGTACGACCGTGATTCAGGAGAAGAAGTTTCTTTCCAAGTAGATCAAGCCGCCAGAACTTGACGGGAAAGGAAGGACTGTCCAAGCTGATGCTGAGATTTGGATAGAGTCCATGGAAGATTACTTTGAAGCGGCCGGTACTGTACCTGCTAACCAAGCAATGCTCACCAAGCTGAAGCTCACCGGTGAAGACAGACTTTGGTGGAAGCAATGGTGCAGAGATCAAGGCATCTCGGAGGGATCCGTTACCTGGGAAAAGCTGAAAAAAGTTGTGCAAGGAAGATACTTACCACCTGCATACTGCATGTAGAAAATGAATGAGTTCTACAAGCTGAAATAGTTGGGTCTGACTCTTGACGCATACTACTCAAAGTTTTTCTCTCTTCTGAAGTATGCATCACAAATGGATATGACACAACGTGTCAAAGTTTTGTGCCGGTTGAAATCCACTTGTGAATACCCGCCTCGAATCTATGCGCCCAACAGATCTACAAAGCATATAGGCCCCAAGCGAAGAGAGTTCAAGGTCAAAACCGGGGACAAAGAAAGAAAGCAAGGACCAATAATGTCAATAACCTTGTCCCTACCCAAGGTAATGGCCGCAACCTCCGTTGTTTCCGATGCAACGAGCCCAGTCATTTCAAAAGGCAATGTGCCAAACTTGGTGAAGGACAACGTCAAGGACCTTTCCAAGGAACCGCCCATGGCCAAGGAGCCGCCACCCGAGGCAGAGGAAGAACCGTCTGTGTTGCCAATAGGGAAATGTGCGAAGAAGAAGACCCGACCATGGAAGCAAAGTTTGAGAGGGCAACAATCCATGCCGCCCTTCACAACAAAGGCCCGAATCGCCAATTTTTGATGATTCAGACACCATAGGACTATCAAGGTAAAGGTTTCAAAACCTTGATTGATTGTGGTAGTACTTATTCCTTTATCTCACCAGTTTGTGCAAGAAAGATTAGCAAAAGCCACAGTAGAAGCACCTACCTTGCTTGTGGAATTAGCAAATGGTCGTGAGGTCACTTGTACCAGGCAAATTGCTAAGGTGGAATTCTTTCTGGGAGGAAAGTCGACTTCGGTCAGATTCAGGGTCATGAATCTAGGTATCCATGAGTGTTTGCTTAGAATGGATTGGCTTAAACCTAATGACACCCACATTCATTGTGGAAAGGGCCAAGTTTCCTTTCGAAACTCTGAAGGGGAATTGGTCACAACTCAAGGAGAGGCTGGAAAGCTAAAAATTCAATTGGCCAAAGTATCTCGGATTACAAAGGGAGTTAGGAAGGGACTACCCGTCTACTTGATTAAGCTTAATGAGCTAGATCAGAAGCAGGAGTCTAGTGAAGAACCATCATGGCTAAAAGAGTATGCAGACGTATTTCCTGAAGAGCTGACAAAACTTCCTCCTCAAAGGAAAGTTGATCATGAGATCAAGCTAGTACCGGGAGCTACACCAATTGCAAAGAGATCTTATAGAATGTCCATCGCGGAAGCAATTGAGCTAAAGGAGCAACTCAAGAAACTGTTAGATCAGGGCTACATTCGTCCTAGTAGTTCACCATGAGCAGCTCCAGTACTGTTCCAGAAGAAGAACGATGGAACGCTTTGACTGTGTATTGATTATAGAGGGTTGAACAATCAACCGTTAAGAACACATACCCTATTCCTAGAATAGATCAGCTTCTTGATTGTCTTGAAGGTGCGAAGATCTTCTACAAAATTGATCTCATGTCTGGATACTATCAGATAAGAATCAAGGAAGAAGATATCCCAAAGAGAACATTCAATACAAGATATGGACACTTTGAGTTCCTAGTCATGTCATTCGGGCTGAGGAATGCACCTGCCACCTTCAACATGTTAATGTAGGATATCTTTAGGCCATATCTTGATGACTTTGTACTCGTATTCTTTGACGATACCTTAGTCTACTCCAAACAGGAAGAAGATCATGAACCCCAGCTTTGCATTGTCCTTGAGACAATGAGGGCACACAAGCTTTATGCCAAGATGAAGAAGTGTGCATTCTTCCAACCTCAGATTGAATATATGGGATCCATCATATCTACGGAAGGAATCTCAGTGGATCCAACCAAAGTTAGAGATGTTCTAGAATGGCCAATACCAACAACTGTCAAAGAAATACGCAGTTTTCTTGGATTGACAGGATGGTATAGGGTCTTTATCAAAAACTATGCTTTGATTGTAGCACCTCTAACGGATCTACTGAAGAAGCAAACATCGATTCCATGGTCAACTGCCGAACAATCTAGCTTTGATAGATTAAAGCAATGTTTGGTATCAGCACCTATCCTGAAACTTTCGGACCTTAGTAAGGAGTTTGAAGTAGTAACTGATGCTAGCATGCTTGCCTTAGGATGTGTGGTTATGCAAGAAGGTCATCCTATAGCATACTCTTCAACAAAACTGAAGAGCCATGAGAAGAATTATGCTACCCATGATTTAGAACTATTAGCTCTCATCCATGCTTTAAAGCTTTGGAGACACTACCTGTTGGGTAACAAGTTTACCCTAGTGATGACGGATCATAAATGTCTCAAGTGGATCTTTACCCAGAACAAGCTCAACATGAGGAAACGTCGGTGGATTGAAGTGCTGGAGGAGTATGATTTTGAGATCAAATACCGGCCTGGAAAGGAGAATGTAGTTGTCGATGCCCTCTCGCAAGGCATTCCTTAATGCTCTAATCTTGCAAAATCCATCAAGAGCTAGATCTCTAGCCACAAATGTATCCATGCCAAACAACCCAATACTTGAGCTAGCTAGAGAAGAAGCATGCCATGATCCAACCTATCAAAAGATGCTAAGGGAGATCCCTATCAAGGATCAGGACCAAAAGGTACAGGCTAAGTATCATGAATTCTCTATTAGTAGTAGACTTGTCTACTATAGAACGAGATTATGTATACCGGCAAGCCAGTCACTCAAGCAGAAGATACTTTGGAAAGCTCATGATTCCCTTTTCTCAAGACATCCTGGCTATGCCAAGACCCTCAATGCAGTCAGAAAAAGCTACTATTGGGAGAGGCTTAAAGGTGACGTTCTCAAATACGTCACTGAGTGTTTATCTTGTCAACGTATTAAAGTCGAACATGTCAAAATGCCAGGAAAGTTACAACCACTTGACATTCCCCAAATGAAATGGGAACTCATCAGTATGGACTTTGTTGTTGGCTTACCCCAAGTTCAGGGAGGATACAACTCCATTATGGTTGTGGTTGATATGCTTACTAAGGTTGCATACCTTATAAGCCTCAGGCATTGCAAGGTTATTCATCAAGGAGATATTCAAGCTACATGGGTTGCCTAGAAGAATCATTAGTGATCGTGATTCTCACTTCACATCACACTTCTGCAGAGCTATCTTTGAAGCCATTGGGACTCAACTCTGTTTTTGTATACCTTACCATCCCCAAACCGATGGTCAAACGGAGCGAGTCAACCAAGTCATGGAGGATATGCTAAGGGCACATTACTGCCGTGAACCAAAAAGGTGGATTCAATACTTGCCACTGGTTGAGTTTGCCTACAATGCTTCTTACCAACAAAGTATTTAGATGACCCCTTTCCAAGCATTGTATGGGCATGACTGTCAAAGTCCTTTAAACTTCCTAGATCCAGCCTTGAGGGTTGAAGCTTCAAGATAGATGTTGGAAGAGATGGATGACCAAATGAAGTCAGTAAGACAGGACATCCAAGCCGCCAAGGATAAACAGAAGGCATACGCAGATTTGAAACATCAAGATAGAACCTTCAAGGAAGGAGAGATGGTCTTCATTCGCGCATGCCCAAAGAAGAGTTCCCTATCCTTAGGAGATTTCAAGAAGCTAAGTCCAAGGTATTGTGGACCATATACGATCCTCAAGTTCCTAGGACCCAATGCTTATAGACTGCAACTCCCTGAGAACCTAAAGGTTCATAATGTATTCCATATCAGCCTACTGAAGAAGTACGTACCTAATCCTAGCCATGTACTTGATGACCAACAAGTTGTAATGCCTAGCCAAGGAGTCCTTGAGCTACGACCTGACAGGATCTTAGATGTTAGGGAGAGACAATTGAGATCCAAAACCTTGAGAGAATGCCTCGTCCAGTGGAAAGATTATCCCAAGGAGAATGCCACTTGGATGGATGAAAGCACTCTCAATCAACAATACCCCCAGTTCTTCTCAAGATGAGGATATCTCGATTCATCCAAGTGGGAGAGAATGTAATATTCCCACTCGAAAATATTACCAAACTTGACTCCCCGCATGCCGCGTAAAGCCTGTGCAAGGTTATCTTCCGCATTGTAGTTGTCGTCCGCAGTTTAATCCGTAACTGGCATGTGCAAAAACGGGACCTCCACATTGGGAAATCGAGTCCGGGGTTCAAATCCACATAACCACAGGGAAACACCCTCTTGGCAAGGGGAAAAATAGATAATATTAATGCAAATTATTATTATTATTATTCCTTTTCCCCAGCCGATGCATGGCTGAAGGAGAGGGAGTGTGTGGAGGGATGGGCTAGGTGGGAGATGTGGGCTGCATGAGGGGGGGAAGCCATGCTCACGCCACGTGGGGAAGCTTCTCTCCCCACCTCTTAAGCCCTGTATAAAACCCCCCTTAGCCTTAGGGGGGGGGTAGAGGGAGCAGAGGGATCACGTCTTGCTGAGGGAGAGGAGTAAGAGAGCAAGCCGCCAACGCCATCCCATGCGAGCAGGCTGTCACGCCATCAAGCAAAGGAGAAGGAGGAGGAGTGCCGCTACTGCCATTGCCTATGTTAATCTGCCGCCATCTCTGGGCTGAAGCTGTCGTCAAAGTGTGCTATCGGCCGGGCTCCACGTTGCCATAACGAAGTCAACCCTCCCCCCCCATTCAACGTCATCCTTTCACTTTTTTTTTCCCCCAATCATTTACCTTTAACCCACGTGGTTCTTGGGGGAAGCAGAAGCTTCCTAGAGCTTCTTGGAAACCTCCATAAGGGGGCTTCCTTAAGGCATGCTTCTGCTTGGCCTCCCCGGGTGTTTAAAAACCCCCATTCCCAAGAACCTTTTTTGTAAGAGCCCCATTTCCTCAAACCTCCTCGTAAAGCCTCCATTTCCGCAGCTCCAT
Organism: Lygodium microphyllum; assembly: GCF_053477565.2. Lineage (NCBI taxonomy): Eukaryota > Viridiplantae > Streptophyta > Polypodiopsida > Schizaeales > Lygodiaceae > Lygodium > Lygodium microphyllum. The sequence goes on from NC_141154.1 coordinate 52,788,571, forward strand.
TCATAAAAGCCCCATTTCCTCCCAAGCAAAGCTCCAATCCCGTAAGCTTAAATCCCATAAGCTCAAATCCCATAAGCCAAATCCCCACAAGTTCCGGTCTTTTAAAGATCCGAAAGTCCGTGAAGGAATCTCCGACGTACGAGGGAGAAGGCACATCTTGAGGCTGTTCAGAGAACGCGTAGAAGCGAGGGAATCCGCAGAGTTCAAGTCCTCAACTATGGCTCCCAAGAAGTCGCAAGGCGTGCCTGGGGGAGGTTCTTCTCCTAATATTCACGTGGACATCTCCCCAAGCCCACAAGTCCAGTTTTTTTTCGAGTTTATTCTCACATAAAGAAATGATCTAGGCACGCTTAATTTCACAAGGAAGAATGCATTTTTCGTTAATGCATGTGGCAGTGATAAATGTACACTTGATAAATTATCTCTTTAAACGTTAGACAAGGTTGGTGCATGTCATGAAATTGGAACGTTGCATTTCTAGAATTGTCCGTCTTAGGAGATTAGCTGCATGTTGCTAATTTTGGGTGCATTTCCAAAGTAATGAGTCTAAACGCCTATTACTTAGGGCAAAGGAATGAAATTGTTAAGTGCATTGGCTATGAAGGAAAGGAGTATCTTGCATTTAGTCAATAATTCCCTTCGTTATGATTCACACGAGGAAATTGTTAACTTCCATTTCATGGCATGAAAATGATATCTAATCTTGTAAGTTACATGGAAAAAGGATGCTTCGAAATGGATTAAATCAATACTAGTCTTAATGTCGCATGAACTTCATTTTCGAGGTTGTTGTTTCTAGGGGTCCCATGTTACATATTCGAAAACTTAATTTCGTCAAGTTGCATTTGGAAAAGGTTGCATGGTTTATTAAAGCATGAAGTTCTAAAGCTTAGAAAAAGAGTTGTAGGCATGATTGTTGCATGTAAGTGCTAGTAGGTTCTATGAAAATTGTTCTGCAAATTATCATGCATTTTGATTTTAACAAGAAAGGTTAGGATTATTGCGAATCTAATGGTACAATGAATCGCGTGTTTACGTGTATTGTGACATGTTGCAACTAGTTTTCTGTTTTACATCAAGTTTAACATCTCGGGCAATGGTTAGTCCTTGTCGCAAGACAAGTAGACTGAATTATCTAAATCACCTAACCTGCTTGAGATTCGTATAGGCATGGCTCAATCGATCTGATAAATACCCCTAGTGCTAACTAGGGTTTAGCACGTTAAGGATTTGGCCTAGTTTCGCACTTGTTGCCAAGTCGAAACCCTCATACCCAAAGGTCCTGCCCACATTCACCGAATGTAGGGTCAATTGGATGCTCATGCAAGTAATGATCTAGGGTTTCTACCCAAAGGATCATTCGTTCAAATGTTAAAACCTGGTTTGAGTTTGAATCCCTAGGACAGAATGTTGTCAGCCTAGTGCAATTAGGTTTGGGTTGGGTAAGAAGACACCCTAAACCCTGCTTGTTGTCTAAACATAATTCGTTGACCAGAAAAACGCCATTCAATGGGTGAAATGATCCCATGGAATAGATGCGACATTTGTGCAACAAGTTGCAACATCACATGGTCTTGTGGTTTGATCACAAGAGAGTTTTGTCATTCCTTGGAAAGAGGTTGGCAAGTTCTTGCGCAAGTTTAACTTGCAAGAGGATGAGTAATCATCCTGTTACGTCACCTTTCTTGGGGAAAGTTGCCAAGTTAAGGAAACTTAGGTATTTGCTTGGAAGCAAAGGTTCAATCAAGTTAGAGCGACCTGGTTGCCACGATTTACTGTCTTAGTTTAAGAAGCACTAAGGTGTTGGTTAATTTGGATTAATAGGATATGGTCCTCACCCAAGGACAAAAGGGTGAACAAACAAACCCTTGGGGATCTTGCCAAGTCGCAATTGATCCCGAATCGAATGCTAGATGCATTCGGACAGAAGGTTTCACTCCTTAGCAGTTGGCCAAAAATAAATGACCATTGGTTTGATTGTGCTTGTAACAGTTTAGGAGCATTGTTGCATTGTTTGCTCAATGAACTAAATGATGAAAAGTAATGAATGCTTTAGGTTGAAGGCCTGAAGGGAGAGGCAGCATCAGTTACCCCTGACTGTCTGCCTGACCCTAACCAAGGGGGTTGTTAGACGTGCCGGGAACGTGGACCGAACCTGCCGCCTGAGGTCTCTCCATTGAGCGCTACTTGGAGCAAGAGGACGCTTGGGTGCCAAGGGGGGCTCTGGTCGTAAATCCCTTCCCTTCCGAGCCCTGCAAAAGAGGCCAACGTGATTGGATCTTGAGGCCCGCATACTAGTCTACAGGCGGAATCTTGGATTAGTAATACCTGTGGATTATGGATAGCCTTCGGGCGGATTATGGATAGCCTTGGGGCAGATCATGGATTAGCCTACGGGCTTGACTTTATGGATGTATTCCAAAGATAAATAAGATAAGCTATTGAAAAGGAACTTTTTTGAGATTGTTTTTCTATGTCAAGTGCTAAGATTACATGAAAGAACCAGTGTTTAACTGGCTAATTAAGGAAGCTATTTAATGCATGTCCAACTAAATGTGGTAGGTAATTAGATAACTAAAGCAACCTTGAGGAAAGTGCTTTGGATGTGGCCATGGGTCCGTCCTATGGATGGGTGGTCCGGGTTGGCCGGGAACTTTTCTCAATCGAATTGGACAGCAAGGAGCTCTTCTCGAAGGAAATGAACAAGGACGCTGACCTAAGGTTTAGGTTACTGGAATCCCGATTTATGCTATTTTAGGGGAATGGAATGGGACTATGTCTTATGGGCAGAGAGGTTGAGCCTTGCATCCCTCTCGTTTCCCGTTCTCCTTGAACCAAGTGCAACATAAATCTGCTTCATCCCTGGCGTTTCTGCGTAAAGTAGTTCGCCTGGGGTTCGATGCTAGCTGCCGTTTAGGATAGACAGAAGGCATACGCAGATTTGAAACGTCAAGCTAGAACCTTCAAGGAAGGAGACATGGTCTTCATTTTCGCATGCCCAAAGAAGAGTTTCCTATCCTTAGGAGATCGCAAGAAGCTAAGTCTAAGGTATTGTGGACCATATAAGATCCTCAAGTGCCTAGGACCCAACGCTTATAGACTGCAACTCCCTGAGAACCTAAAGGTTCATAATGTATTCCTTATCAGCCTACTGAAGAAGTACGTACCTAATTCTAGCCATGTACTTGATGACTAACAAGTTGTAATGCCTAGCCAAGGAGTCCTTGAGCTACAGCCTGACAGGATCTTAGATGTTAGAGAGAGACAATTGAGATCCAAAACCTTAAGAGAATGCCTCATCCAGTGGAAAGATTATCCCGAGGAGGATGCCACTTGGATGGATGAAAGCACTCTGATCAATCAACAATACCCCCAGTTCTTCTCGAGATGAGGATATCTTGATTTCTCCAAGGGGGAGAGAATGTAATATTCCTGCTCGAAAATATTACCAAACTTGACTCCCCGCACGCCGCGTAAAACCTGTGCAAGGTTATCTTCCCCATTGTAGTTGCCGGCAGTTTAATCCATAACCGGCATGCACAAAAACGGAACCTCCGCATTGGGAAATCAAGCCAAGGGCTTGAATCCGCATAACCGCGGGGAAACACCCTCTTGGAAAGGGAAAAAATGGATAATATTAATGCAACTTTTTTAAATTATCCCTTTCCCCCAACCGATGCATGGCTGGAGGAGAGGGAGTGTGGGGAGGGATGGGCTAGGTGGGAGATGTGGGCTGTTTGAGGGGGAGGAAGCCATGCTCAGGCCACATGGGGAAGCTTCTCTCCGCACCCCTTAAGCCCTATATAAACCCCCCTTAGCCTTAGGGGGGGAGGGGTAGAGGGACCAGAGGGATGACGCTATGCTGAGGGAGAGGAGTAAGAGAGCAAGCTACAAACGCCATCCCACGCCAACAGGCTACTGCACCATCGAGCAAAGGAAGAAGAGGAGGAGCACCGCTACTGCTGTTGCCTACGTTAATCCGCTGCCATCTCTCTGGGTTGAAGCCACCGTCGCAGTGTGTTGTTGGCCGGGCTCCACGTTGCCATAGAAAAGTCAACCCTCCCCCCCATTCGACGTCATCCTTTCACTTGTTTTTTTCTCCCCCAATCATTTACCTTTAAGCCACATGGTTCTTGGGGGAAGAAGAAGCTTCCTAGAGCTTCTTGGAAGCTTCCATAAGCGGGCTTCCTTAAGCCATCTTTCCACGTGGCCACCTCGGGTGTTTAAAAGCCCCCATTCCCAAGAACCTTTTTCGTAAGAGCCCCATTTCCTCAAACCTCCTCGTAAAGCCTCCATTTTTGCAGCTTCATTCGTAAAAGCCCCATTTCCTCCCAAGGAAAGCTCCAATCCCATAAATCCAAATCCCATAAGCTCAAATCCCATAAGCCAAATCCCCACAAGCCTCGGCCTTTTAAAGATCCAAAAGTTGGTGAAGGAATCTTGGACCTATGAGGGAGAAGGCACATCTTGAGGCTATTCGAAGAACACGTAGAAGTGAGGTAATCTGCGGAGTTCAAGTCCTCAACTATGGCTCCCAAGAAGTTGCAAGGCGCACCTAAGGGAGGTTCTTCTCCTAACATTGGCGTGGACATCTCCCCAAGCCCACAAGTCCAGGTTTTTTTTCGAGTTTATTCTCACATAAAGAAATGATTTAGGCACACTTAATTTCATAAGGAAGAATGCATTTTTCGTTAATGCATGTGGCCATGATAAATGTACACTTGATAAATTATCTCTTTAAATGTTAGACAAGGTTGGTGCATGTCATGAAATTAGAACGTTGCATTTCTAGAATTGTCCGTGAGCTGCATGTTGCTAATTTTGGGTGCATTTCCAAAGTAATGAGTCTAAACGCCTATTACTTAGGGCAAAGGAATGAAACTGTTAAGTGCATTGGCAGTGAAGGAAATGAGTATCTTGCATTTAGTCAATAATTCCCTTCGTTATGATTCGCACGAGGAAATTGTTAACTTCCATTTCATGGCATGAAAATGAACTCCGGTCTTGTAAGTTGCATGGAAAAAGGATGCTTAGAAATGGATTAAATCAATACTAGTCTTAGTGTCGCATGAACTTCATTTTCGAGGTTGTTGTATCTAGGGGTCGCATGTTACATATTCACAAACTTCATTTCATCAAGTTGCATTTGGAAAAGGTTGCATGGTTTATTAAAGCATGAAGTTCTAAAGCTTAGAAAAAGAGTTGTAGGCATGATTCTTGTATGTAAGTCCTAGTAGGCTCTATGAAAGTTGTTCTGCAAATTATCATGCGTTTTGATTTTAACAAGAAAGGTTAAGGTTATTGTGAATCTAGTTGTACAATGAATCGCGTGTTTACGTGTATTGTGACATATTGCAACTAGTGTTCTCCTTTAGATCAAGTTTAACATCTCTGGGAATGGTTCGTCCTTGTCGCAAGATAAGTAGACCGAATTATCTAAATCACCTAACCTGCAAGAGATTCGTATAGGCATGGTTCAATCGATATGATAAACACCCCAAGTGCTAACTAGGGTTTAGCACGTTAAGGATTTGGCCAAGTTTTGCACTTGTTGCCAAGTCGAAACCCTCATACCCAAAGGTCCTACCCACATTCACGGAATGTAGGCTCAATTGGACGCTCATGCAAGTAACGATCTAGGGTTTCTACCCTAAGGATTATTCATTCAAATGTTCAAATTCAATTTGAGTTTGAATCCCTAGGACCGGCCTAGTGCAATTAGGTTTGGGTTGGGTAAGAAGACACCCTAAACCCTGCTTCTTGTCTAAACACAATTCCGTGACTAGAAAAATACCGTTCAATGGGTGAAATGATCCCATGGAATAGATGCGATACTTGTGCAACATGTTGTAACGTCGCATGGTCTTGTGGTTTGATCACAAGAGAGTTTTGCCATTCCTTGGAAAGAGGTTGGCAGGTTCTTGCGCAAGTTTAACTTACAAGAGTATGAGTAATCATTCTGTTAAATTACCTTTCTTGGGGAAAGTTTCCAAGTTAAGGAAAGTTAGGTATTTTCCTAGAAGCAAAGGTTCAAGCAAGTTAGAGCGACCTGGTCGCCACGATTTATTGTCTTAGTTTAAGAAGCACTAAGGTGTTGGTTAATTTGGGTTAATAGGGTATGGCCCTAACCCAAGGAAAAAAGGGTGAACAAACAAACCCTTGGGGATCTTGCCAAGTCGTAATTGATCCCGGATCGAATGCTAGATGCATTCGGAGAGAAGGTTTCACTCCTTAGCAGTTTGCCACAAATAAACGACCACTGGTTTGATTGTGCTTGTAACAGTTTAGGAGCACTGTTTGCATTGTTTGCTCAATGAACTAAATGATGGAAAGTAATTAATGTCTGACCCTAACCAAGGGGGTTGTTAGCTGCACCAGGAACGTGGACCGAACCCGTCGCGTGAGGTCTCTCCATTGAGTGCTACTTGGAGCAAGAGGACAACATAACTCGAGATTGGATCTCCGGGCCCACATACTAGTCTATGTGCGGAATCTTGGATTAGTAATCCCTGTGGATTATGGATAGCCTTCGGGCGGATTATGGATAGCCTTCGGGCGGATCATGGATTAGCCTACGGGCTGGACTTTATGGATATATTCCAAAGATAAATAAGATAACCTATTGAAAAGAAACTTGTTTGAGATTGTTTTTCTATGTCAAGTGCTAAGATTACGTGAAAGAACCAGTGTTTAGCTGGCTAATTAAGGAAGCTGTTTGATGAATGTCCAACTAAATGTGATAGGTAATTAGACAACTAAAGCAACCTTTAGGAAAGTGCGGTGGATGTGTCCATGGGTCTGTCCTACGGATGCGTCATCCCGGTTGGCCGGGAACTTTTCTCAATGGAAATGGACAACAAGGAGCTCTTCTCGAAGGAAATGTACAGCAAGGGCACTGACCTAAGGTTTAGGTTACTGAAATCCTGATTTATACTATTTTAGGGGAACAGAATGGGACTATGCCTTATGGACAGAGAGATTGAGCCTTGCATCCCTCTCATTTCCCATTCTCCTTGAACTAAGTGCAGCATAAATCCGCTTCGTACCCGGCGTTTTTGCATAAAGTAATTTTCCTGGGGTTTGACGCTAGCTGTCATTTAGAAAAGTGACTATTAGAGAAAACCCTGATTCAGGTCGGTCCTAAGTGGGAACGGCCGGAATACTTCCGCTACGTGGCAGACGCAGGAAGTCCTAGATCGCAACCCTCGTCAAATTCCATGGGAGTGCGGGGCAGAGCTTTCTAGACTCTCTTTTTGATGGACTGCTAAGACGTGTCCTGAAAGGGAATCAGGTGGACACGTTACACCATCCTACGGATAGATGGTTCTAGTTGGCCGGGAACTTTTCTCAATCGAAATAGACAGCAAGGAGCTCTTCTCAAAGGAAATGAACAGAAAGGGCACTGACCTAGATTTTAGGTTACTAGAATCCCGATTTATGCTGTTTTAGGGGAACGGAATGGGACTATGCCTTATGGGCAAAGAGGTTGAGCCTTGCATCCCTCTCATTTTCCATTCTCCTTGAACCAAGTGCAACATGAATCCGCTTCGACCTTGACGTTTCTGCGTAAAATAGTTCTCCTGGGGTTTGATACTGGTTACTGTTTTAGGAATATGACCATTAGGGAAAATCCTAATTCCGATCGGTCCTAAGTGAGAACGCCCGGAATACTTCCGCTACGTAGCAGATGTAGGAAGTCCTAGATCACAAACCCCGTAACATTCCATGGAAGTGCCGAGCGGAGCTTTCTAGACTCTCTTTCCGATGGACTGCTAAAACGTGTCTTGAAAGGGAACACATGAACACGTTACAGTTGGTATCAGAGTGAACCAAAGAAGGATCTGTCTTTATAAGAAAACTGAATAAGAAGAAGTAAAGCAAATGTTGTTGTTGAGAATATTTCCTTACTTATCGATGCTGTCTTTCAGAATTATGAAGCATGGAATAGATTCTTAGTGTTCCAAGTCATGTTTATGACCGCGATGCTTGCACGCCTCAGATTATCGACGAAGGATCGATATGATGAACATCCTAGACCGTATTTACAATCCATCGCCTTTGTACGTGGAACGAAGATGGACGGGCAACTCAAGAATCTATTACATAGCTGCCCACCGGTTTGCGTACCTTCGAACCAATCTAAAGAGAATCAAATGGTTGGAGGACCTAAAGATTGTAAAGTTGTTCATTTTTTTTGAGCCTCACGTAAACACAACTTTATATGTCGAAGGTCAGAAGGTTAAGCTGAACACATATGTGTATGAGGAAGTGAGCGGCATAATCCCCGCTTCCAGGATCAAGGTGTTGGGACACTACGAGAAGAATGGGTACCAAAGGAAAGGATATCCTAATCTTTCGATGACTTATCAATTCCTAAAGATCCATGACCCAAATCCATACTATTACCCAGTTCCCGTAGCTAAATGTAACACAACCTTATTGTCCCCAAACTAATGTATTAGTTGCTCTACCATCCCAAGAAATATTGTACTTTGAAAGGGCTATGCCCATATGAATGAAATAAGACTTTTTTTTATCAATGATTGTCTTGTCTATGAGTATTGATAAAAAGTTAAGTGATTAGGTTTCTTGGCTGAAAGCTGAGTTGGGAATAATATGTAATGTAAGAGACATTTACTGAGTTGTTAACGTTAAGAACCCTTTATTCAGGCACAACCCCAGGTACAGATTCCCAGTCCGACCCCTACACCAAGTACAATCGTGATTCAGGAGAAGAAGTTTCTTATCAAGCAGATCAAGCCGCCAAAATTTGACGGAAAAGGAAGGATTGTCCAAAATGATGCTGAGATTTGGATAGAGTCCATGGAAGATTACTTTGAAGGGGCCGGTACTACACCCACCAACCAGGTAATGCTCACCAAGCTGAAGCTCACCGACGAAGCCAGGCTTTGGTGGAAGCAATGGTGCAGAGATCAAGGTATCTCGGAAAGATTCGTTACCTAGGAAAAGCTGAAAAAAGCTGTGCAAGGAAGATACTTACCACTTGCATATCGCACGCAGAAGATGAATGAGTTTTATGAGTTGAAACAGCTGAGTCTGACTCTTGATGCATACTACTCAAAGTTCGTCTCTCTTCTGAAGTATGCGCTACAAATGGATATGACACAAGAAGTGTCGAAGTTTTGCGCTGGATTAAACCCACCTGCAAATACCCGGCTCGACTGAATGCACCCAACAGACCTTCAGGATGCACTTATTCGAGCTGTGCCCATAATTCAGGAGGTGCAGGCCAGGCCAAGAGATAACAAGACTTGGTCTTATAATGATCAGAACAAAGGAGTATATAGGTCCCAGGCAAAGAGAGTTCAAAGTCAAAACTGGAGATAAAGGAAGAAAGCAAGGACCAACAATGTCAATAACTTTGTTTCTACCCAAGGAAATGGCCACAATCTCCGTTGCTTCCACTACAACGAGCCCGATCATTTCAAAAGGCAATGTCCCAAACTTGGCGGAGGACCACATCAAGGACCTTTCCAAGGAACCGCCCGTAGCCAAGGAGCCACCACCCGGGGCACAGGAAGAACTGCATGTGTTGCTAACAGGGAAATGTGCGAAGAAGAAGACCCGACCATGGAAGCAAAGTTTGAGAGGGCAACAGTCCATGCCGATCATTTCAAAAGGCAATGTCCCAAATTTGGCGGAGGACAATGTCAAGGACCTTTCCAAGGAACCGCCCGTGGCCAAGGAGCTGCGACCCGAGGTGGAGGAAGAACCGCCTGTGTTGCTAACAGGGAAATGTGCGAAGAAGAAGACCCAACCATGGAAGCAAAGTTTGAGAGGGCAACAGTCCATGCTGCCCTTCACAAGAAAGGCCCGAATCGCCAGTTCTCTGTGATTCAGACACCATCTGATTATCAACATAAAGGCTTCAAAACCTTGATTGATTGTGGCAGTATGCATTCCTTTATCTCACCAACTTGTGTATGAAGATTAGGAATAGCCACAATAGAAGCATCTACCTTGCTTGTGGAATTAACAAATGGTCGTGAGTTCACTTGTACCAGGCAAACTGCTAAGGTGGAATTCTTTCTGGGAGGAAAGTCGACTTCGGTTAAATAAGGGTCATGAACCTAGGTATCCATGAGTGTTTGCTCGAAATGGATTGGCTTAAACCTAATGATGCACACATTCATTGTAGAAAGGGTCAAGTTTCCTTTCAAAACTCCGAAGGGGAATTGGTCACAAATCAAGGAGAGACTGGAAAGCCGAAAATTCAATTGGCCAAAGCATCTGGGATTATAAAGGGAGTTAGAAAGGGACTACCTGTCTACTTAATTAAGCTTAATAAGCTAGATCAGAATCAGGAGTCTACTGAAGAACCTTCATGGCTAACGTATTTTTTGAAGAGTTGATAGAACTTCCGCCTCAAAGGGAAGTTGATCATGAGATCAAGCTAGTGCCGGAAGCTACGCCAATTGCAAAGAGGCCTTATAGAATGTCCATCCCAGAAGCAATTGAGTTGAAGGAGCAACTCAAGCAACTGTTAGATCAGGGCTATATCCATCCCAGCAGTTCTCCATGGGGAGCTCCAGTGATGTTCCAGAAGAAGAAGGATGGAATGCTTTGACTATGTATTGATTACAGAGGGTTGAATCAATCAATCGTTAAGAACAATACCCTATTCCAAGAATAGATGAACTTCTTGACCATCTTCAAGGTGCGAAGATCTTGTGCAAGATTGATCTCACGTCTGGATACTATCAGATAAGGATCAAGGAAGAAGATATCCCAAAGACAGCATTCAACACAAGATATGGACACTTTGAGTTCCTAGTCATGTCATTCGGGCTTACAAATGCACCTGCCAACTTCAACAAGTTAATGGAGGATATCTTTAGGCCATATCTTGACAACTTTGTACTCGTCTTCTTCGATGATACCTTAGTCTATTCCAAACAGGAAGAAGATCATGAACCCCAGCTTTGCATTGTGCTTGAGACAATGAGGGCACACAAGCTTTATGCCAAAATGAAGAAGTGTGCATTCTTCAAGCATCAGATTGAATATTTGGGATTCATTGTGTCAACGAAAGGAATCTCAGTGGATCTGGCCAAGGTTAGAGATGTTCTAGAATGGCCAATACCAACAAGTGTCAAAGAAATACACAGTTTTCCTGGGTTGACAGGATGGTATAGGGTCTTTATAAAAAACTATGCTTTGATTGCAGCACCTCTAACAGATTTACTGAAGAAGCAAACATCGATTGCATGGTCAGCTGCCTGCTGAACAATCTAGCTTTGATAGATTAAAGAAAAGTCTGGTATCATCACCTATCCAGAAACTTTTGGACCTCAGTAAGGAGTTCGAAGTAGTAACTGATGCTAGCATGCTTGCCTTAGGATGTGTGGTTATGCAAGAAGGTCATCCTGTAGCATACTCTTCAAGAAAACTGAAGAGCCATGAGAAGAATTATGCTACCCATGATTTAGAACTATTAGTTATCATCCATGCTATAAAGCTTTGGAGACACTACCTGTTGGGTAACAAGTTTACCCTAGTGACGGATCATAAATGTCTCAAGTGGATCTTTACCCAGAACGAGCTCAACATGAGGAAACGTCGGTGGATTGAAGTGCTGGAGGAGTATGATTTTGAGATCAAATATCGGCTTGGAAAAGAGAATCTAGTTGTCGATGCAATCAGTCACAAGGCATTCCTTAATTCTCTAATCTTGCAAAATCCATCAACAGCTAGATCTCTAGCTACAAAGGTATCCATGCCAAACAACCCAATACTTTAGCTAGCTAGGGAAGAAGCATGCCATGATCCAATCTATCAGAAGATGCTAAGGGAGATCCCTATCAAGGATCAAGACCAAAAGCTACAAGCTAAGTATCATGAATTCTCTATCAGTAGTGGACTTGTCTACTATAGAACGAGATTATGTATACCGGCAAGCCAGTCACTCAAGCAAAAGATACTTTGGAAAGCTCATGATTCCCCTTTCTCAAGACATCCTGGCTATACCAAGACCCTCAATGCAGTGAGGAAAAACTACTATTGGGAGAGGCTTAAAGGTGACGTTCTCAAATACGTCACTGAGTGTTTGTCTTGTCAACATATTAAGGCCGAACATGTCAAAATGCCAGGAAAGTTGCAACCACTTGACATTCCCCAAATGAAATGGGAATTCATCAATATGGACTTTTTTGTTGGCCTACCCCAAGTTCAGGGAGGATACAACTCCATTATGGTTGTAGTTGATATGCTTACTAAGGTTGCACACCTTATTCTTGTTAAGACAAACTATAAAGCCTCAGACATTGCAAGGTTGTTCATCAAGGAGATATTCAAGCTACATGGATTTCCCAGAAGAATCATTAGTGATCGTGATTCTCTCTTCACATCACACTTCTGGAGAGATATCATTGAGGCCATTGGGACTCAACTCTATTTTAGTACATCTTGCCATCCCCAAACCGACGGTCAAACGGACCAAGTCAACCAAGTCATCGAGGATATGCTAAGGGCACACTGCTGCCGTGAACCAAAAAGGTGGATTCAATACTTGCCACTGATTGAGTTTGCCTACAATGCTTCTTACCAACAAAGTATTCAAATGACCCCTTTCTAAGCATTATATGGGCATGACTGTCGAAGTCCTTTAAACTTCTCGGATCCAATCCTGAGGGTTGAAGCTTCATGGCAAATGCTGGAAGATATGGATGACCAAATGAAGTCAATAAGACAGGACATCCAAGCCGCCAAGGATAGACAGAAGGCATATGCATATTTGAAACCTCAAGATAGAACCTTTGAGGAAGGAGACATGGTCTTCATTCGCGTATGCCCAAAGAAGAGTTCCCTATCCTTAGGAGATTGCAAGAAGCTAAGTCCAAGGTATTGTGGACCATACAAGATCCTCAAGTGCCTAGGACCCAATGCCTATAGACTGCAACTCCCTGAGAACCTAAAGGTTCATAATGTATTCCACATCAGCCTACTGAAGAAGTATGTACCTAATCCTAGCCATGTAATTAATGACCAAGAAGTTGTAATTCCTAGCCAAGGAGTCCTTGAGCTACGACCTGATAGGATCTTAGATGTTAGGGAGAGACAATTGAGATCCAGAACCTTGAGAGAATGCCTCGTCCAGTGGAAAGATTGTCCCGAGGAGGATGCCACTTTGATGGATGAAAGCACTCTCAACCAACAATAACCCCCAGTTCTTCTCGAGATGAGGACATCTCGATTCCTCCAAGGGGGAGAGAATGTAATATTTCCGCTCGAAAATATTACTAAACCTGACTCCCTGCACATTGTGTAAAACGTGTGCAAGGTTCTCTCCCATATTGTAATTGCCGACAGTTTAATCCGTAACCCGCACATGAATAAACGAGAACTCCGCATTGGAAAATCGAGCCCGGAGGTTCAGGATTACATAACCATGGGGAAACACCCTTTTCGAAGGGGAAAAAATGAATAATGATCAAAATAATGCAAATTTTTTTATTAATTTCCCCAGCCGATGCATGGTTGGAGGGAAGGGAATGGGAGAAGGAGGTGATGTGGTGAAGGGTGTATGGGGGGAGAGCCATGCACCAGCTACGTGGTGGCTTCTCTCTCCCCCCTTAAGCCTATATAAGAACACCCCTTAGTGGGGGATAAGGAGGGAGCAGAGGAACGGTGCCATGCTGCATGATTGAGGAGAGAAGGAGAACATTGCTGCCACCACCTGCTGTATGCTGCCACTGTGATTGCTGCCAAGCCGCCGCCCATCTCCACCATCGTTCATCAAGTCCCTTCCCTCTGCTTCGACGACTTCTACTTGCCAATCATTGGCCCTTTCTCGACATCCCTGCTGGTCCTCAAAAGCTTCTTAGAAGATTCTCTAAGAAGCTTCTAAAGGATAAGGCCATAGGCCTTGTTCCTGCGTGCCTTCTCAGGTTTAAAACCGAGCTTATAAAGCTCCTTCCCACAAGCCTGCTCATAAAACCCCATTCCCACAAGCCTGCTTGTAAAAGCCCCCATTCCCACAAGCCTTTTCGTAAACCTCCATTTCGACAAGCTTTCTTGTAAAAGCCCCCTTCCCACAAGCCTTCCCTTTAGGCCCAAATCCCACAAGCTCCAGGGTTTTTAAAGATCCGCATTTCGGTGAAGGAATCTCCTACGTACAAGGGAGAAGGCAATTCTTGAGGCTATTCGGAGAACGGGTAGAAGCAAGGGTAATCCGCGGAGTTCAAGTCCTCAACGATGGCTCCCAAGAAGTCGCAAGGCGCGCCTGTGGGAGGTTCCTCCCCGAGCTTACACGTGGACATCTCCTCGAGCCCATAAGCCCAGGTTTATGATTTTGATTCCACGCAAAAATAATGCATTAAGCATGATAACTTTCATGGAATAGGAAGCACCTATGCATGTTAAAATTCACCTAGCCTAGTTAAATGCAATTGGGAAAAAAATTGACTAATTCATGAACGATTACTAGAATGAATTCAGGACATGCAATTGGGTCATTGGTATTTTCAATGTGATGAATGCAAATTTTCTATCCATCTTACGACCTTAATAGCATGTTGCCTTATCGTGCATTTCAAAGTGACGAGCCTAAAACGCCTATTGCCCATCATTATAAGGTTGAAATTATTAAGTGCATTTTTTACTAGACATGGAGAGAATAGATGTATGTCGTATTTTAGGCAATATCTTCCTTGTAATGATTCATGAGGAAAAGTCGTTAACAACCGTAGGATGTTGTCCGAAAAGAAATAGCAGGGCACGAAAATGATTCTATGGACTTGCGTGTGGCATGTGCTTGTATAATGTAATGAGTTATCACTAGCTTTAGTTTTGCATGAACTTTATTAACTACATTGTAGCTATGAGAAGGTTGCTTGTTCATGTTCGTAAATTTCATTTCATCAAGTTGCATTTGGAAAAGATTTCTTGGCTTGTCAAAGCATGAAATTCTAAAGCTTGAACAAAGGATTGTAGGCATGATTCTTTGATGAAAAACCTAATGGGCCTTATGTAAGTTACTTTAGTAAGAAAAGTTAGGGTTATTCCAAACCTTTTGGGGCGTAGAAGTAATGATTCACATATTTACATGTATTGTGACGTCTTGCAAACTAGTTTAGCATCTCTAGGAGAGAATTGTCCTTGTCGCAAGATAAGTAGATCGAATTATCTAAATCACCTAACCCGCAAGGGATTCGTATAGGCATGGTTCAGTCGAAACGATAAATAACCCAAGTGCTAACTAGGGTTTAGCACATTAAGGATTCGGCCTAGTTTCAGACTTGTTGCCAAGTCGAAACCCTCAAACCCAAAGGTCCTACCCACATTCACAGAATGTTGGGTCAATTGGACGCTCATGCGAAAATAGATTGTGTACCATGTTGTCCAAAATCTCATCCTCTATAACTTGATGGGGCATTTCATGAGGGCTACTATCATGGTCGTTAGTCTCCACTCTTCTTGAATACTCTGCCTCCTCACATCGACTTTTTGCAGCCTCTCGACACCTGGGAGAGAGCATATGAGGATGTGGCACTGCATCCTGCTCAACCACAAAAGGGAGTTTCATGTATGTTGATATATATTGAGTAACATAGACTAGCAATCTTAGTGTTAAAAACAAACAATGAATACCGGTGATTTTTCTCGGTCCCATTCTCCATACATGCTGAGGTGTGACATTACAACTCAACGTGCTCGAAAAATACACCCTCGACAACGATCACACATGCATTTAATTTTTCGTCGTAGCCATGTATCTCGATTATGAACACGTAATGTTTCATCCTCACTTGAGGATGTGCTCGTTGACTCATCAGCATGCACTGCACTAGGTGATGACGACGACATGATTAAACCTAATTCATGACAACATCAAATTTCTTATTCATATGTTTACATAAAAACTTCAAGCTAGCGTATTAATTATTCTAAGATCTCAATTTCAAATGCACAAAATTTATCATAAATACATAAAAACTTATGATAAGAACTTACTATCAAAACTTATCTTAAAAACAAAAACTCATGATAAAATCTAAATGCGTATCTATTCCTGCATTTACCTACGCATCTAAATCTGCGTCTATTTGCGCGTCTAAATTCGCATCTATAAGCGTGTTTACGTAAACATGATGCCCATATACACGTGAAAATAGACGCAAAAGTCAAAATTCAAAAGATACTTGAATCATTTCTTTTCAAACTGCGTCTTTCCTTTCTTGCGTTTTTTGCACGTTCTGAAGCTTGAGTTCAGCTGACATGCAGTCTACCTCCACTAGTCTCTTCATGCCTGACCTCCTCATGACTCATCTCTTCTTTTACTTGAAAGAGACAAGAGGGGAAAGAAGAAAGCCAAGGAGAGGAAGAAAGAGAGAACAAAAGAGAGGAGAACAAGAGGATGAAGAAGAAAAGAGAGGAGACAACAAACAGCAAGCATAAAGGGAGAGTAACTCACCAAGGAGAGGAAGAAGGAGAAGGAAGAAGTGCCACCACCCGTCCACACCAAATACCCAAGGTGAGTCCTCTCTCTCTCTCTCTCTCTCTCTCTCTCTCTGTATTAGGATCTATGATTGAACTTCTTATAGCACAAATAAATCATGGATGGCGGTTGTCGGATTGAAAGCATCCGACTGAGCGCGTTTGACAGCGCGTGTAGATTCCAGTATAGATGCAGACATAGATGCGCAACTATGTTTGCTGTCATTGCATCTGAGATGCAGAATACACGCGCTCTACCCAGAATCTTTGACTTCAGAGTCACGTCTTCAAGCGGGTGTATTCTGCATCTCAGATGCGAGAATACACGCGATCTGCCCAGAAGCTTTGACTTCAGAGTCGCGTCTCCAGGCGCATGTATTCTGCATTCCAGATGCGAGAATACACGCACTCTGCCCAGAAGCTTTGACTTCAAAATTGCATCTGAGAGCGCGTCTATGCTGCATCTCAGACGCGGATATACACGTGCTCTGACCAGAGGGTTGGACCTCAGGGATGCGTCTGAGAGCGCGTCTATCCTGCATCTCAGACGTGATTATACACGCGCCAGTAAGCTCTAATAAAAAATAATTTTTTATTTCTGGAATTGTACGAATTTGTCTTTTTTTTGTGTTTTGTTTGTACATGTCGCATCCTGGTTCATCTAGTAATGACCCAGATTTGGATTGCATGAATGACACATTGGGCTTGTTCGACAGAGGGGTCAATGCTTTTTTTGGAGGTTTTCCTAGTAAGGAAGACTTCATGGGAGAGATGAATAGACACCCTGGCCGCTCTCCCACAGTAGACGAGGTATTCAGCGTCATGTCTAGAATGCCTCTGACGTCTTTTCCTGGCACTGCTTTCCAAACACCAAATGTCCAAACTCCAATTGCAGGTACTCCACGTGCAGCACTTGTACATGCATCGGCTGAAGCACAAGCGTCATCCGACGCATGTGCATTTGCAAAAACAGGTGCATCCATCGAGGCAGAGGGTAGTCGACAGAGAGGGAGGAGGGAGAGTCGAGGGGGAGGATGAGGCTTGTATGGGGGTTACCTAGGAGGTGGCATGTGATCACTCTCACCAGAAGATCACGTAGAGGAGCCAGTATGCCAGTACTATAGAGTTACAGATACTGGTGGCATCTTCCATGATGATGAAGGAAGGGATGTAATGGCGTACATGAGGAGCGTCGTGCATGCGACGTATAAAGATTGTTTCGTTTACTTCAAGAATCAGAAAAGCGGCTTGTGGCAGGAGGTCTTGAGGGCAGTCCATAGGAGGTACCCAAATCCTGAGGGTCAGCGATTCTCGGATGATTGGGGGCGCACAAAAGTGAGGGATTTGCTTCACAACAAAAGATCCCACCTCATGACACGCGCCAGGGAGTCATTGCAGAGACAGGAGGAGGGGCGTGGAGCCTATAGCCAACCAGCTATATGCCACCGCATAGAGTGGAAGAAAGCAGCGGAGAAAGTGAAGAGTCGCCAGCACGTAGAGGTGCGACGCATCCAAATGGAAACCATAGGATCGCCGCATTACGGATCGGGCGGCAGAGAGTCGTGGGAGGCAAAGTTTGTAAGTATATTTTGATTTCTAGTTTTCTAAAATTTATTTTTCTTTCAATTCTTTATATAATTTGTTCTAATACATTGTGTCTCATAATTGTTTGTATATATCATAATTGTTTTGCAGACTACTATCATTGGTAAGATACCTACTCCTAGAGAGGTAGGTTACCATCGAGGCCATAACCGTGTAGCCACATGGCTTCACTTCTATGAGGAGGGTCTCATCACTGAGGAGCAATACAACCGGGCTATGAGGATTCGACAGCTAAAGGAGGTACGCTTTTCTTACTTTCCTATTAAAATTATAGCTAATAATAACTTTTTCTTTGCAATTGTACGTAAGAAACCTTGATCTTTTGTGTGTGTAGGCGAACCCCGATGTGGAGCATAGCGAGGAGGGGGATAGCGACACTGGTAGCCATGGTAGTGCTAGCAAAGATGTTTCTTCTTCAGATTCATAGAGGAGCACCATACCTCCTCTATGGCCTTGTTTCCTTGTATATCTATTATCGATCTTTGAGCCTATTGCTTGTGGCCATGCTTTAGGTCGCAAGCACTTAAACTCCCCATGTAAATGCGTTTTATCTATAATGAATACATGGATTTTTATTTTCAATTCTCGTGCCTTCAGATCCATTGTGTTTTTTCCAAATGCACAATTTGATGTATGGGAGGGGGAAAAAAAACTAGAGAGCATGTGGAGAGCATGTGGTTAGCAGCATTTTTAAGTCGGGTTAAGTGCTGCTGAATGGATTAAGTCAACAATAAGTCTTATGACATCCGTCATGCATGAAATTCTTTATTGAAGTTATTTTAGAAAAATATGCATTTCATGTTAAATCATGAATTCAATGCATCGGACAAAGGGTTATAGATATAATTCTTGTTGAAACTCAACGTAGGTTCTTATATAGATTAGGCAAGGAAAAGAAATGGTGATTGTCTATCATTATAGATTAGGCAAGGAAAAGAAATGGTGATTGCAAACCTTATAGTTGCATAGAAGTAAAAGTCT
Organism: Lygodium microphyllum; assembly: GCF_053477565.2. NCBI lineage: Eukaryota > Viridiplantae > Streptophyta > Polypodiopsida > Schizaeales > Lygodiaceae > Lygodium > Lygodium microphyllum. The sequence goes on from NC_141154.1 coordinate 52,807,612, forward strand.
ATGATTCACATACTTGCATGGAATGTTGTATCTTGAATCTATTTATTCGCATCTCTTAGGAAAAGTATTTGCATCTCTTCTAAGCAAAGATCATTCTTGTCGCAAGACAATTAGATCATTTTAGGTAGACCACTTGTGATGACATAACCCTCAAGGGATTCGTAAAAGCATAACTAATTGGTACGATGAACACCTCAAAGTGCTAGGTAGGGTTTAGCTACATTAAAAATTCTTCCTAGTATCGCACTTGGGACTCCAAGTCAAGACTTTCGATCCCAAGATCCTACCACATTCACGGAATGTGAGGGTTAATTAGACGCCCATACAATAACAATCTAGGGTTTTTTCCCTAGGGTAAATTGGCCTAATGCTAGACTTCCGATTGAGTTTGGAAACCCTAGGACAAAACGTTATTGGCCTAGTAAGGTTAGGGTTGGGTTGGGTGAAGAGGACTCACAAACCCTTCATCTTGACCAAACATACTTCTTGACCAAGGAACATCGTTTGATGGGAGAAATGATCCCACAAATTATGTAATATTCCGGCTCAAAAATATTACTAAACCTGACTCCCGGCACGGCGTGCAAAACCTGTGCAAGGTTATCTCCCGCATTGTAATTGCCGACAGTTTAATCCGTAATCGGCACGCTCAACTCCTAGCCGATGCATGGCTGGAGGGAAGGGAATGGGAGAAGGAGGTGATGTGGTGAAGGGTGTATGGGGGGAGAGCCATGCACCAGCTACGTGGTGGATTTTCTCCCCCCCCCCTTAAGCCTATATAAGAAAACCCCTTAGTGGGGGATAAGGAGGAAGCAGAGGAACGGTGCTGTGCTACACGATCGAGGATAGAAGGAGAACGTCGCTGCCGCCACTTGCTGTATACTGCCTGTTAGCTATATATAGTATGTCTATATATAGCGCCTCAGGTCCCCTCTATATATTCCTATCATGTGTGCTCAGTTGACACACTTCTGGGGTTCCACTTCTGGTGTCTCATATCTCTCTTCTCTCCTGTCTTCCTTTCATCTCTCATCTTCCTCGCAGTTTCCAATATGGTATCCAAGCGCACAAATATGCCCGAGCTAGAGGAGGAGCATGCTGGAAATTATTCATCACCTGCAAGGAAGTTGTGGGAGCGTCAGTCATCCATCCACACACAACACACAGAAAGAACAAAAGAAAGAAAAGCAAGGGCCTTTCCCTGTCTCTGTGTAAGCTCTGTGATAACCTAATAATAGCTATCCTCTCACCCTCCATAGCCACCAGCTTCTCTGTGTGCCTTTGATAACCTAAGAGTAGCTATCGGATTGCACAACACAGCAGTCTTCACTTCCGAGCACCACCAACATGTTTGTCAAATCCAGCACTGACATCTCCATCACCCTTCTCCTCGTCGGCGCCATCTGCAAGGTGTGTGATAACCTAATAATAGCTATCCTCTTACCCTCCATAGCCACCAGTTTCTCTATGTGCCTCTGATAACCTAAGAGTAGCTATCGGATTGCACAACACAGCAGTCTCCACTTCTGAGCACCACCACCATGTTTACAAAATCCAGCACTGACACCGCTATCACCCTCCTCCTTGTCGACGCCATCTGCCAGGTGTCCAACGGCTGGGCCATCTGGAAGTGGCGCCGTGAGGGTTGGCATTGGTTGTTCCTCGTCCTTGATGGTTTCCTGGTCGTCACCTCAGGCGTCCTCCCCACCTTCCAGAAGCAGAAGTTCGCCTCAGGCATGATGGCCTTTCTCCTTGAGGTCAGGTTTGCCAAGCTTGGAAAACAGGTTCAGCTTTCTGAGGAAGAGATTAAGCAGCTTTGCTAGTATTCCAAAGACATCTTTCTCCAGCAGCTCTACCAGGCTTGAAAAATAGGTTCAGCTTTCTGAGGGAGAGATTAAGCAGCTTTTCCAGTATTCCAGAGAAATCTTTCTCCAGCAACCCTACCAGGCCTGGAAAAGAGGTTCAACTTTCTGAGGGAGAGATTAAGCAGCTTTGCTAGTATTCCCCAAAGACATCTTTCTCCAGCAGCCCAATTTGTTGGAACTTGAAGCACCCATCAAGATTTGTGAGATCAATCTATCCAGAATGTGCTGCAATTTGCTTGGCTTTCGCTTGCTCAAAATATTGGGATCTCAGCTATAAAGTGGCTATAATCCCCTCAATGGAGTTGCTGGAAGTCAATGTATCCAGAACACGAACAAGTGAGAGGGAGCAAGTGAGAGGGATCCAGTAGGATTAAACACCTCAGTTGGAGGAAAGTAATCCTTCAAGATGTTTGTGGTGTTCACAATGCTGTAAGCAAATTGCATTGATGGGACACACTTCAAAAGTTGAGAAAGAAGGCTTTGATGCTTATCCTGATTATTCAGGATGAAGATGACAAAGTTAATCTTTCAAAAACCAAGTTGTTGAGTCTTGTGATACAAGAAGTTTCTTTTGGAGCTGCTTTTGTAGAGCTCTTGGAAGTCTTCAAATGAACAGTCAGATCTGTTTTTCGGGAAAGTAGATATTACATATCCAATTCATGGAGTCCTATATTAATGATACAATACAGTTTTGTTTGTTGGTCATGGATGGTGATGCACAATCAGATCATTATTAGGAGTCCTTTGAAAAATTCTTTAGCTAGCTACTGTTTAGAATCACTTCTAGAGTGGGCTTTCTTGCTTCTTGGAGTTTCATCCAAGCAATGCTTTTGGGTCCCACATTTACCCACATTTTTAACAACAAGCCACTCACTAAGTATAAGCAGACCGGTTATATGAACTCAGTGAGTTTCGATGCTAAGAAGGCCATTCTGTATTTGCCCAAAATAAAAGTGGGAGATGATACAGAGAGGTTGTTTGGAAACCTGGTAGCTTACAAGAGCCACTTAGCAGATAAACTTCCTCTCTCTCTCTGTCTCGTCCTCGTTTGTTATTCCATTGATGAGCGTCTATATTCTAGCTGATGATAAATTGTTTCATTTATATTCTTTAGCTGATGAGGGTCTATATTCTAGCTGATGATACATTATTTCGTTTTCTAGCTGATGAGGGTCTATATTCCAGCTGATGACACATTATTTCATTTATATTCTTTCCAGCTGATGAGGGTCTATATTCCAGCTAATGACACATTATTTCGTTTATATTCTTTCCAGCTGATGATACATTATTTCGTTTTCTAGCTGATGAGGGTCTATATTCCAGCTGATGACACATTATTTCGTTTATATTCTTTCTAGCTGATGAGGGTCTATATTCCAGCTAATGACACATTATTTCGTTTATATTCTTTCCAGCTGATGTGCGTCTATATTCCAGCTGATGACAAATTTTTTTATTTATATTCTATTCATGGGGCCCCACATGTGTTATGCTGTCTATAGAGCAGCATCGCGAACTGTCTCTATAGACTTTTGTTGTTCTAATGTCACTGTAACGTCCTCGCATGCAACATGTAAGTTCATGGTTTCCTTTTCATGCAATGCAATTCTTTGGACAATATTCTAATGGATGTTAACGATTATTTCCTATGAATCATATCTAGGAAATCATTGCCTAAATGCATCATGCGCTTGTTCTTTCTTGCGAGGAAAACAAGGATGCATTTAAACAAATGTTCATCCTTTTAACCTATGCAATATGAGTTTCGGATTGTCACTTTGGAAATGCAAGCAAAGAGCAACATGCAACTAAAAACTTGTAGGACGAATGAATAATTGCATTCATAACTTCCCCATGAAAATTAAACGTGCCCAATGCATTCCTTTTATGCGGAATTAAACTTCTAAGAACTTGGGTTTGAGGACTCGCAGCGATGTCCATGTGTAAACTTGGGTTGGAGGCTCATGCACCTTGCGTCTTTTGTTTTGGGGCCATTTATGCAGTGTATTTTTTTGTTGCAGCAGCTCCCCTTGGGTTACTTGCGCGTCCTGAAGACTCATAGTTCACGATCTTCCTCTCCTGTGTAGGATCAGGGGCCTTGGAGGCTTGGGTTTAAATTCTCGGGGAAGCACGAATGTATAAGGCTTATGAAAGCCTTGTTAGAAGCTTCTAAAGAAGCTTCTAAGAAGCTTCTACTTCTCAACAGAATGATATGGAGGGGAAATGATTGGGGAGGAGAGAATGACGACAAAGGGGGGGGAAATTATGAAGATGATGGTGGTGGGATGGGGGGCGGCAGCAGGCGGCAGCCTGGTGGACTTCACGGCAGCGGCGATGGCGGGCTGCAGCAAGGCGTCCGATTCCTTCCTTCCTCTCCCCCTTCCAAGCTCCAGGGGGGGCTCATATAGTGTGTAAGGGGGGGGGGATCCACACATGTGGAGGGAGGCATGATCCCCTCCCCAACTCCTCTCAACTCTTCTTAACTCACCCCCTCTCACACTCCTCTCCCCTGCCATGCATCGACTGAGGGGGAGGGGTTATTAATTAAATTTTTTTTCTATAATTTTAATCATTTATCCATTTTTCCCTTTTTTCCGAGAAGGGTGTTCTCGTGCGGCTTGCAAGTTTTAGCCTCGGTCTTAATTGCACAACACGGTTAGGGTTTATTATCGTGCGTGCGGGGTAAGGACTTAGCCACTAATATTATTTCGTTGCGGAAGATGACTTAGCACTGCTTTTGCAGGGGGTGTGTAGTGGTCAAAGTTCTTTAATATTTCATTCAGAAATATTACAGTACCATGCTCATTATCAATCCGAAGATCAACATAAAGATCCATGCCAAGGTCATCACATCAGCAATAATAGGTGCAAGTTGTGAATCTTGATTTGAAGTGTCAATATTATCCCATGAAGGAGGTTCATCACCATATAGAAAAGAAAAAGAAGTGAGTAATGACTTTGTATCATCAACATCCTCTAGTGACCATGTTCGCCCAACATCCTCCTGAGACCATGTGTTTCCCATAAGTTGCTCATTGAAAATACCATCACGACTTATGCTTACCTTCTTGGAAGATGGATCATAAAATTTGTATCCCTTAGAAAAAGTTGAATATCCAATGAAAATAACTTTCAAACTGGGAGGATCAAGTTTTGTGCGAGCCTCTTTGGGTACATGAATATAAGCAATATATCCAAAGGTTCAAAAATTTGCATTATTTTGATCATTATCCATTTTGCCCCCTTCAAAAAGGGTGTTTCCCCGCGGTTATGCAATCCTGAACCCCCGGGCTCGATTTTCCAATGCGGAGATCTCGTTTTTGCGCGTGCGGCACAGGTTTTACGCGAAGTGCGGGGAGTCAGGTTTAGTAATATTTTCGAGCAGGAATATTACATAACTTGTGGGATCATTTCTCCCATCAAACGACATTCCTTGGTCAAGAAATACGTTTGGTCAAGATGAAGGGTTTGTGAGTCCTCTTGACCCAACCCAACCCTAACCTTACTAGGCCAATAACGTTTGGCCCTAGGGTTTCCAAACTCAATTGGAAGTCTAGTATTAGGCCAATTTACCCTAGGGAAAAAACCCTAGATCGTTATTGTATGGGCATCTAATTAACCCTAACATTCTGTGAATGTGGTAGGAATTTGGGATCGAAAGTCTTGACTTGGCATCTCAAGTGTGATACTAGGCAGAATTTTTAACGTAGCTAAACCCTACCTAGCACTTTGAGGTGTTCGTCGTACCAACTAGTTATGCTTTTACGAATCCCTTGAGGGTTATGTCATCACAAGTGGTCTACCTAAAACAATCTAATTGTCTTGCGACAAGAGTGATGTTTGCTTAGAAGAGATGCAAATACTTTTCCTAAGAGATGCAAATAAATAAATTTAAGATACAACATTCAATGCAAGTATGCGAATCATAGACTTTTACTTCTATGCAACTATAAGGTTTGCAATGACCATTTCTTTTCCTTGCATAATCTATAATGATAGACAATTCACGGCTAACTCATATAAAAACCTACGTTGAGTTTCAACAAGAATTATATCTATAACCCTTTTTCCGATGCATTGAATTCATGATTTAATATGAAATGCATATTTTTCTAAAATAACTCCAATAAAGAAGTTCATGCATGATGAATGTCATAAGACTTATTGTTGACTTAATCCATTCAGCAACACTTAACTCGACTTAAAAATGCAAGCATCCTCGCATGCAACATGTAAGTTCATGTTTTCCTTATCATTCAATGCAATTCTTTGGACAATATTCTAATGGATGTTAACGATTATTTCCTACGGTGCACAGATCGGATGCTGTATGCTCGTATAGTGAGTGCCCGAAGGTCCCCAAGAACAAAAGAACTCTACTTTTTGCATAAAACTCAAGGTAGAAAGCATGCGCGACATGAACAAGAGACCAATTGGGTGCAATCTCCCCCCACGCCTTGTGTGAGCGCTCCACAAAGCATGTATTTTATGTATTAATCATCTTCAAGCTCAAATAATAGCCCAAATTACAAAATAGCACGGTTTTGGCTTTTGAGTTTGCTTTAGCACAAAATAGAAATAAAGCTAATGGACGGGTGCCCAAGAGTCAGGCATACCCAATACAATATCCAAATACAAATATCATAATTCTGCGCCCATGCGCATACAAAATAATAAATAAATATCCAACGCCTTAATAAATAGACGCGATAAAATATAGGCACCATGCCTAAGGTATGCACCCATCAAAATATAAGTGATAACTCAAATACACGCTATCCTCCAATGCTTTCCTCCTCCACTGCTACTATCTCTACACATCAACTGAAGCATTCACAATCGTTAGTAAAATAATACAATTAAACCGAAAAAAGTGAATACCTAGCAGTCTTCAGCTACATAAATAAATCAACTGGTTAGAAATCAATCCTAACCTTAATTTATCATGAGTGCGCAATCTAAACTCATAAACGTTTATTAATTTAATATATATTTTGCAGAATCACCCGCTATGGAATCACCCATGTACACACTAAATTAATGAAACGCCCGAAAAGGATAGGCGTCCCCATCAACTTCTCGCACAAAGAATCCACTTTGTGTATGAGCCCCGGTCAACAATGTTTACGGAATCCACCGTAAAACCTCACGAAATCCACCGTGGCAGGGAATCCACGGTGAAATATGCCTCCTGGCATCATACCCCCAGGGTGGGATAGCAATTGTCCTCAATTGCTATTAGCTCAATGTGGAGCTAACAGAGTGGGGAAAGCATTTAAGTCTCTAGCGTGCATCCATTGGGCCTCTTCAACAGGAGGGTTTTTAAACTTGACCAAATATCTAGAATATCTACGGCCAGTTCTAGTGGTCATAAAGTCAGGATCTATGATAGCTTCAGGCTCAAGGATTACAGTCTCTTCATCTAACAAAGGTGGGTTTTCATAAACAGGGTGTACAAGTAATTGTCCTCTAAAGGGTCATAATAAACTAATGTGAAAGGTGTTGTGAATTTTCCAATGTAGTGGTACTTCTAACTTAAATGCATTGTCATTGATTTTGTGAATGATCTTAAATGGTCCATAGAATCTAGGTGCTAATTTCACAACTGGGTGTTTATCTACACTTTGTGATCTACGTTTTTCTATTCTTAACCAAACATAGTCATCAACTTTGAAATTCATGGCCTGTCTTTTTTTATTGGCTTGTTTTGTATATGATTGCTGGGCTTTGGCAATCATATCTTTAACCTCATCAAAAATAGTAGCGTGCATGTTAGCAATATCATCGGCACTCTGAATTCTATTTGATAAAGATGCAACAGGTGTAGACAATCTATAACCATAAATCACTTCAAATGGTGCTTTCTTTGTGGCTGTGTGTGGTGTATTGTTATATGCAAACTGCAATAAATGTAAATGTGTGTTCCATGTCTGTGGTTTAGAAATAGTGTAAGCACGTAAAAGATCTAAAATAGTACTGTTAGTGGCTTCTGTTTGTCCATTAGTTTCAGGATGAAATGCAGATGAGAAATCAATCTTTGTTCCTAGGTTAACAAACAAAGTAATCCAAAAGTTATTACAAAATCTAGAATCACGGTCAGAAATAATAACTTTTGGTAATCCATGATTAGTGAAAACAGTTTTCAAAAACAATTGTGCTGCCTGAGATGCTGTTAAAGTTTTTTTGCATGGAATGAAATATGCTTGTTTACCAAACCTATCTACAACATTCCAAATCATATCATGGTTAGCTTTAGTATTAGGTAAACCAGTAATAAAATCCATAGAAATCTGTTCCCATGGTCTTGATGGAATAGATAAAGGCATTAGTAAACCATACTGTTTACCATGATGTCTCTTAACTCTTTGACAAACCAAACATTCAGAAACAAAGTTAGATACATCAGTGTCCATATGTGGCCAATAAAAATCTTCAGTCAATGTACACAAAGTAGATATAATACCTCTATGACCTTGATATGGAGGACAATGAATCTCATTCAAAACAAAAGATCTAAATGGGACTGTAACACATAATCTCTTTTCATAAAACATGAATCCATCATTATAAGACAATGAATCAATAGGAATCCAGTTATTTCCAACTAATTTATTCCAATCAGCATGAAAAATATTATCCGGATGATAAGTATCTTTCATAGGAGTTAGAGAATCAAATGATATGACATAAATATTATGAATAGTCGGTCTTCTACTTAAAGCATCGGCTACTACATTTTCTTTTCCTGGTTGCTATTGGATAAGGGGATGAAAACTCTGAATAAAAGTTTCCCATTTGATATGTCGGTCAGATATTTGGGGTTGACTAAGGAGATGTCTAATGCTTTGTTGGTCAGTCTTAATCATAAACTCAGAACCCATTAAGTAATGTTTCCATTGTCTTAAAGCTTGTACAACAACTAACAATTCTTTATCATATGTGGAATATTTAAGTTCGGATGGTTTCAATATACAGCTAGAATAGGCTATGGGATGATTATCTTGCATAAGTACGGCTCCTATTCCAGATCTGCTAGCATCAGCTACTAAAAAGAATGGTCTATTAAAATCAGGTAGTTGTAATACAAGAGCATGGATTAATGCATGTTTCAATAAATCAAAAGATTTCTGTTGATTATTAGACCAATGGTAAACAATACCTTTCTTTAAAAGTTTAGTTAAAGGCAAAGCAAGTAATGAAAAATTTTGCACAAACTTCCTATAAAAACTAGCAAGACCTAGAAAAGAACGTAACTCATGCACATTTTTGGGTATAGGCCAATTCAATATTGCTTCTATCTTCTTAGGGTCAACCTTAATACCTTCTGATGACACAATATGACCTAGATATTCAATTTTTGTTTGAAAGAATTCACTCTTTTCCAGATTAGCATACACTTGATTATCTTTCAACAACTTGAAAACCAAAGACAGATGTTCATAATGTTATTTCTTATTTTTACTGAATACCAAGATATCATCAAAGAATACTATAACACAATGCTGATATTTCAGAAATATGCGATTCATCATTCTACTAAATGTAGCAGGTGCATTAGTCAATCCAAAAGGCATCACTAGAAATTCATAATGACCAAATTGTGTTCTAAATGTAGTCTTAAATATATCAGATTTATCTAATCTCACTTGATGATAACCAGATTTAAGATCAATTTTACTAAATATGGCAGAACCTTGTAGTTTATCCATAACATCTACCCTAGAAATTGGATATCTATTCTTTACAGTAATCTTATTTAGGGCACGATAATCAATGCACATGCGATAAGTATTATTCTTCTTCTTTACCAACAAAACAGGTGCGCCAAATGGAGAACTACTAGGTCTAATTAATCCTCTGTTTAATAATTCCTCAACTTGATTTTGAATTTCTTTATGTTCAATCTTGTTATGCCTATATGGTGCTTTACAGGGTGGTTGTGTACCAGGAATTAAATCTATTTTGTGGTCTTCAGGACGTGAAGGAGATAGTCCAGGTGGTAAATCTTCAGCAAAACAATCTTTAAATTGTACAAGGAAGTCTTTATGCCTAGGGTGCATATGTTTTTCTTTAGCTTGAAGTTCATTCACCCAAATTAGATAAGATTTACTACTTTTGCGTAATGCAGGTTTAGCTTGAGTATGAGTAAGCAGTGGAAAATTATTAGATGCGTGCATACCATACAATGTAATTTGTTTTTCTTGAAAATAAATTTTAATTGAATGTGTGAAATAATCTATGTCAGGATTATACTGATGACGCCAAGGCATACCTAGGATAATATCACTAGACTATAATTGTACATCTAGGAAATTCCTTCTTTCAGTATATTCACCAATTTGAATTTCTAAATCATGCACCTCTTGTGTTCCATTATACCTTGTGCCTAAGAATGCGGCTTTGATGCGATAATGCATAGGAACAGTTTGTAATTTCAATTCTTTCACTAACTTTGCAGAAATAAAATCATGGGTACTACCATCATCATGAAAAATAATCTTTTCTTTTCCATGCACTAAACATTTCATTGTCAACAAAGAATGTGGAGTTGGCATACCTGATAAAGTATCCGAAGGAGTAGTAATGTCGTTCTCATCTTCCGTAAAGTCAGGCATTTCCTCATGTTCTTCATCTTCCATTGCTCCAAGATAGTTGATATGGACAGGTGGCTTCTTCGATTGGCAATTGGTTGCTAGATGTCCAAGTTGATGGCATTTGTAACACACTATAGGTTTGGCTTTAGATACATTGTTTGCAATGGCAGGAAGTCTAGGAATATTAGGATTTGGCTGTGAGGATGGCTTAGGGTTTTGATTGGTATTTGATGGCAAAGGAGATGGTTTTTTCCAAGACTTATGGAAAGATAATGAAGGAAATTGACTTTGATTGAATATTATAAAATTTGAATTGAATTGCTTTGAACCATAGTTACCATTTGCTTGAAATTGTTGTGGAAGCTTGTCTCTTCCTCGAAGCTTGTCTTTAGTGTCATGAGCTAAAGAAATTGCATCTTCAAGAGTTGCAGGCTTGAACATATTGACTTCAGGGTAGTAATGCCCAAGTAATCCAGGCATTCCAAAATCGTTCGGTATACTGGGAAATAGACTCACGATCTCTTTGCTGAAGAAGGTCCCATTGCTTTATGGCTTTTTCATGGAATTGAGGAGGAAGAAAAATATGCATAAACTTCTTTTTGAAACTCTCCCAGGTAGTGGGATAATCTACGCTCTTACGAACCACGGTCCACCAAAGAGATGCTCTATCCACTCAATGATAGTGACACACTTAATTTTATCTTTTTCAGTGTATGTCTCTTTATGAAAGTAATCATCAAACTGATTGATGAATGCAAGAATAGTCTTTCCATCTCGAGTTCCATTGAAAGTACAGAATTTGAAATTTCTTTTACTTATCTTTGTTTCTTTGCCGATGGATTGAGCTTCGAGAGTCGCATCGATGGTTCGTTGGATAAGATCTTCGGGTTGTGGTCCATCTTTGTCGGTAGTCGATCGTTGTAAATTGGCCAATTGAACTTGCAAGGCTTGCCGGGCTCTTCGTTCTTCATCCAGCTGCATCATAATTAAGTCCAATTTTTGTTCCATTGTAGGTTCAGGAAGATCGCCTTCAGCCATTAAATCATCCATATTTTGTTCCGTCATCCTGTAAAAATTCAAAAGACCTCACACTCTCAAAATCCAATTAGCGGGATGAGCGTAGCTCAAAGTCGGGTATACAAGGCTTATAGATTTTTGTTTGGCTTTCACGATCTTCGACTTTTACGGTTGCAGGATTTGAAGTCTTCGTAAAATCTGCGTATGACATTCTGCGTGTGCTGTAACTGGTTCAGCAAGTCTGCTTATGCAAACAGAGTCTTCCAGGGAATAATTTTGCAGTTCAGTGCTTCTGCGCAGGAATAGTCCTTATGGGAGTTTTTGGAATAAGTCAGTCTTGACTTTTGGGAACTTATTAGACCTTCGTGACTTGCAGAGTAACAAAACTTGGAGGATTTAAGTGATTGAAACTTGTAAAGCTTATATGACTTAAGCTTTTGAGTAGGATGAAAACTAACGACGGATTTTAGGGGGGGACCGATTTTTCTGCCGCGAATCAGTTTAGTACATGCCGAATTACTAAAACGTCAAATTTGTGGGCTTAAAGCTCTTAAGTAAGCTTTTTAAGCTTACTTAAGCTTTTAACTGAAGCTTAAGCTTTGATAATTGTGGAAGCTTATCTGTTTTGTCTGAGAAAAAAATGACTTGAATAGGGAGATATTGGCGTGGTCCTCCGCTTCCCCAGGCCGGTCCTTTGCGATCAGAGGCTGTAAACAGAGATTCTTTGACCGCCAGGAATCCACCCGTATCGACCGTTCGCGATGAAACTGAATGTAGAGTTCCATCGTTTCCAAGAGCTCCGCCTTCACGCAAGATGGGTAGCGATTGGAAGCTCTCGATCTCAGCTTCGCTCTGATACCACTGATGCACAGATCGGATGCTGTATGCTCGCATAGTGAGCGCCGGAAGGTCCCCAAGAACAAAAGAACTCTACTTTTTGCACAAAACTCAAGGTAGAAAGCATGCACGACATGAACAAGAGACCAATTGGGTGCAATCTCCCCCCATGCCTTGTGTGAGCGCTCCACAAAGCATGTATTTTATGTATTAATCATCTTCAAGCTCAAATAATAGCCCAAATTACAAAATAGCACGCTTTTGGCTTTTGAGTTTGCTTTAGCACAAAATAGAAATAAAGCTAATGGGCGGGTGCCCAAGAGTCAAGCATACCCAATACAATGTCCAAATACAAATATCATAATTGTGCGCCCATGCTCATACAAAATAATAAATAAATATCCAACGCCTTAACAAATAGGCGCGACAAAATATGAGCGCCATGCCTAAGGTATGCACCCATCAAAATATAAGTGATAACTCGAATACACGCTATCCTCCAATGCTTTCCTCCGCCACTGCTGCTATCTCTACACATCAACTGAAGCATTCACAATCGTTAGTAAAATAATACAATTAAATCGACAAAAGTGAATACCTAGCAGTCTTCAGCTACATAATTAATATCTGGTTAGAAATCAATCCTAACCTTAATTTATCATGAGTGCGCACTCTAAACTCATAAAATTTAATATGTATTTTGCGGAATCACCTGCTATGAAATCACCCATGTACACACTAAATTAATGAAACGCCCGAAAAGGATAGCGTCCCCATCAACTTCTCGCACAAAGAATCCACTTTGTGTATGAGCCCCGGTCAACAAAGTTTACGGAATCCATCGTAAAACCTCACGGAATCCACCATGAAATATGCCTCCTGGCATCATCCTATGAATCATATCTAGGAAATCATTGACTAAATGCATTATTCGCTTGTTCTTTCTTGCGAGGAAAACAAGGATGCATTTAAACAAATTTTCATCCTTTTAACCTATGTAATATGCGTTTCGGATTGTCACTTTGGAAATGCAAGCAAACGGCAACATGCAACTAAAAAATCGTAGGACGAATGAATAATTGCATTCATAACTTCCCCATGAAAATTAAACATACCCAATGCATTCCTTTTATGCGGAATTAAACTTCTAAGAACCTGGGTTTGAGGACTCGCAACGATGTGTATGTGTAAACCTAGGTTAGAGGCTCCCGCGTGTGCACCTTGCGTCTTTTGTTTTGGGGCCATTTATGCACTATATTTTTTTGTCACAGCAGCTCTCCTTGGGAGACTTGCGCATCCTGAAGACTCACAATCCGCGATCTTTCTCTCCTGCGCAGGATCAGGGGCCTTGGACGCTTGGGTTTAAATTCCCGGGGAAGCACGCATGTACAAGGCTTATGAAAGCCTTGTTAGAAGCTTCTAAAGAAGCTTCCAAGAAGCTTCTTCTTCTCAATAGAATGATGTGGAGGGGAAATGATTGGGGAGGAGGAGATTGACGACGAAGGGAAGGGAAATTATGACGATGATGGCGGTGGGATGGGCGGCGGCAGGCGGTAGCCTGGCGGACTTCACGACAGCAGCGATGGCGGGCTGCAGCAGGGCGTCCGATTCCTTCCTTCCTCTCCCCCCTTTCAAGCTCCAGGGGGGGTTCATATAGTGTGTAAGGGGGGGGGAGATCCACACACGTGGAGGGAGGCATGATCCCCTCCCCAACTCCTCTCAACTCTTCTTAACTCACCCCCTCTCACACTCCTCTCCCCTGCCATGCATCGGCTGAGGGGGAGGGGTTATTAATTAAAAAAATTTGCCATAACTTTAATCATTTATCCATTTTTCCCTTTTTCCGAGAAGGGTGTTCTCGTGCGGCTTGCGGGTTTTAGCCTCGGCCTTAATTGCACAGCGCGGTTGGGGTTTATTATCGTGCGTGCGGAGTAAGGACTTAGCACTTAGCACTCCTTTTGCGGGGGGGCGTGTAGTGGTCAAAATTCTTTAGTATTTTGTGCGGAAATATTATAGTACCATGCTCATTATCAATCCGAAGATCAACATAAAGATCCATGCCAAGGTCATCACATCAGCAATAATAGGTGCAAGTTGTGAATCCTGATTTGAAGTGTCAATATTATCCCTTGAAGGAGGTTCATCACCATATAGAAAAGAAAAAGAAGTAAATAATGACTTTGTATCATCAACATCCTCAAGTGACCATGTTCGCCCAACATCCTCCTGAGACCATGTGTTGCCCATAAGTTGCTCATTGAAAATACCATCGCGACTTATGCTTACCTTCTTGGAAGATGGATCATAAAATTTGTATCCCTTAGAAAAAGTTGAATATCCAATGAAAATAACTTTCAAACTGGGAGGATCCAGTTTTCTGCGAGTCTCTTTGGGTACATGATATAAGCAATATATCCAAAGGTTCAAAAATATGAAATAGAAGGAGTTTCACCTGTCCAAGTAGTAATCAGTATTTTACCACAAGGAGTAGTTGTAGGAAGATGATTTTGCACAAATACTGTTGTTAAGACTGCTTCAGCCCAAAAATATCAAGATAAGCCAGAATGAATGAGCATATATCACATGGCGTTGAGAATAGTCCTATTTTTACGTTCAACAATACCATTCTATTGAGGAGAGTAGGGAACCATATATTCATGATGAATATCTTGATTATTAAAGTAATCGTCAAAATGAAATGTATTCTCCACCATTATCATTGCGAAGTTTCTTGATGTGATGCCTAGTATAAAGTTCTACAACTTTTGGATATTCCTTAAAAGATAATAAAGCTTCTGATTTGTGTCACAAGAGGAAAACAGTGGTGTATCTTGAGAAGTCTTCAATAAAATTCATGAAATACTGATATTGATATTTTGATGGAGGAAAATGTCCACAAATATCAATGTGAGTAAGATCAAGCAAATTTCTAGAATGAGTTGTAGTGGAAATGGAAAAGGGTTTATGAAAATGCTTTCAAGTGCACAATATTCACAAATAGCCATATGAGGATAAGTTTTGAATTCCATACCTTGAACAAACTCACACCGATGAAGATTGACAAGCTTAGAAAAATCAAAGTGAACAAAGTGATGATGCCATATTTTGTTGTTAAGATCCTAGGAGCTATAACAACATTTGCAACATCTTCATTTAAAGATAACTAAAAAAGATTACCATTTCAAGGAGCAAAAACTATGGTTTGGCCATTTCTCTCAATGAGACACTTGGTATGGTCAAAATTGACAAAGAGACCAAGATCCACAAGTCTTCCACTCTAAGAAGATTCCTTTGTAGATCTGGGACATGTAAAACTCCATGCAGAATTCTTGTTGAAGAAAGAGTACCAAGATATAAATCACCTATACCTTTGACTTAGCAAGTTGTCATAAGTAAGATAACCCGATTTCTTGACAGGAATAGAATGATAATTATGTGACCATTGGGATTGATATGTCATGTTTCCTGTAGTACCAAAATCAATAATATAAGGAGATTTGTCATGAACATGAAGTATCCTTTCTAGAGAGATAAAATAACTCACACAATTTACTTTTTCATGTATGTGTTGTTGTGTGTAGCAACATATGCTCTATTACAATCTTAATGAAAATGCCTCTTCAAACATAGACGGATTAGATGATCACTATTTTTGCAGCAGTCACAAGGAGAATAATCTCTAGATAAATGTGGTTTTCTATTTGTAATACCATGTTCTTCATCATATTGTTTTGCCCAATAATCATCTCTATTGTGACAATTTCTATTGTAGTAAGAACAATGTCTGTTGGGAAACTTGAGACGAGAGAACTTACCAATGACTTCTTGTTGTAGAATGTGGAAAGGGACGCCTTCAAGAAAGTAAAGCTTGGTCGGTTTGTTCTGATTGTGTGTTCTCTTGTGAGATCATAACTATTTCTTGATTTGTGTGTCATCGTTCATGTCATTGTGAATATTCAATCAAAGACATACAAGCTTGATCCCATATTTGTTAGATAATATAGTAACAATATTATCATAAGAAAGATCCTTTACAATATTAAGAAGCTTTGTTACCAATTTCTTTCATGGAATAGCATCACTAGCAGGCAACAAGCTGATTGATAATGTTCTTCAATGATTCAATGTGTGTTGTCATAGACGTTTCAATGCTATATTGCAGCTTAGTGAGCTAAGGACGAAGATAAAGTATTTCTGTAATAGATTTTTTCTCAAAATTTGCTATCAAATACTCTCATATAGCTTGTGAGGTTGAAAGATTACATACATCAAGGATAAGAGATCCTTGAAGAGCAAAAGGAATATACTGAGGAGTTTCTTTGTCACGTTCGATCCACTCATTATAAATAGTTTTCCATTCTTCAAAGATAGGTCCTTCAGTAATTACAAGGGTATTATTATGAGTCTAATCAATTGGTTGAGGCGTACATTCATAATTACCGAGAATAATATCATGCAAGTCATCACCTTCAAGAACTAGTATCATCTTTACTTTCCACCCAAGGAATCCTTGTCCTTGAAAGTGAGGAACAAAACAGTGTCCAAAAGGAAATCCATTGACAATTATCAAATTTGACATAGCTGGCTCAGAGAATATGAAGAATATGAGATCATAGAGTCTGCACACCATATATGAAACAATGAGATTGAAGTGCAACACAACAAATCATACACAGAAGCTATGCTATAAGGAAAAATGTTTAGTTCAAAAAGCATAGTCCAAAAGAAAGAGACCCAAGATAGACAGAATGTGGGCAAGAATAAAGTGACCCAAA
This sequence comes from Lygodium microphyllum, assembly GCF_053477565.2. Classification (NCBI taxonomy): domain Eukaryota; kingdom Viridiplantae; phylum Streptophyta; class Polypodiopsida; order Schizaeales; family Lygodiaceae; genus Lygodium; species Lygodium microphyllum. Next base: position 52,824,703 of record NC_141154.1, read on the forward strand.
ATAGACAAAATGTGTGAGAGAAGAAATCGGTCCAACATAGACGAGAATTATGAAGAACACTCAAAATGTTGTCGCTTTACTTTTTAGCAAAGAATAGATGATGATAAGGCTAATTTTAGCAGAAAGGTACAAATGAAAGAGTGATTAATCGTGTGATGAAACCTGTGTCATAGAAGTTTGCACAAAAAGCTATTGTCTTGTTTGTTTTCTTGTTTCAAGTCTAGTTTACCTGAACTAATATAACTTTTGACTAAAAACTCAAAATTGAGCACTAATTTCTTAAAATTTTTTCAAATAGAAACTTTAAGGGTGTTCAATGAAGACATATCTACAATGCTCATAACATACATAATATATCAAATTTAAGCATAAAAAGAACATGAATCAATAATTGAAGAGATACTACATAGATATACTTCTTGATTATCTTCTTCAAGGAATTGATTTTAGTATTTGATCGTGATAGCTCTAATACCATGTCGAGATATAGAGAGAGAAGATATATCAAGGACACAAGAGAGAGAGAAGAGACACACCATATACACTCCCAAAGACTACATATTGATCACAATCTACATATATATAGGTGAGACCTAGTCTGGATAGGGTGAGCTATATATAGATCCAATAGGTTCTCATCCTTACGAGTTTGCCAAGTACTCCAAAAGAAGTGCATAGCTTTTTGTTAAGAGTCATATATGATTGATGATTCATGATTGTATTGGTTGAGAGAACATTGCTATTGACAAATCTATTATTCTTTAGTTATCTATTTTTTTGGAGTGATTCGTGTCAAGTAGCCTTCAAGGATGTCAAGTAGGAATTGTCCAAATCACTAGTCTTAAAATCACCTAAAATGGATGAGACATTTAAAAGTTTTTCAACGTCTATGATATATAGTATCAGTTGCTGCTACTATCCAATTTGAATTTTTGAGAAGAAGTGGTACCATCCAATTATATTTGCCAGTTGTTGCCCATTGAGGGTGTTTGAGATTAATTATATCTATATGGAGAAATTGTGCCTCGGGATGGTCTTTGCAACGAAGAAATTCAAGAAATACATCTTGTATGCAAAGCTACTATTTTCTATGAAGGTAGAGGGGTTGAGACTATTGTTGAATAAGTTGCAGCCACCTAACCGCCTAGCGAAGTGACTGATCACTTTGTAGGAGTTTGACTATGAAATTAGGAGTAAGAAACCAAAATTGCAAGGCATAATTGAATGTCTTGTGGATTTCGGGGAGCTAGAGGAAGTCTTTCCTGGAGGTAAAAACCTTTAGGATATATACAAAATCGATATGATCTCCATTCCATCCTACTATGGCACCATAATGCACTATCTATCCACACGAGAGGTTGGAGCTACTTTATCAAAGGTTGAAAAGAGAAGAAATTAGGCATCAAGCCTTAAAATTTACTTTGATCTCAGGAACACTATATTGGTAAGGGGTCGATGATATTTGTCATTAATGTGTTATGCCTAATAAGGTCCAATTTATCTTGAAAGAGAGTCATGACTCCACTTGTGGAAGGCACTTTGTTGGATGATTGAGTGCAAAAAAGATATTCCTGCATGTGTAATGTGAGGACTACTAATATGTACCTTCAAAAAAATGAAAATAATGTAAATAGGATGTAAAGAACACTAACCATAGGCCGATGTCATTGTGTTGGCACTAGTGCATGAATAAAAACACTATATTCTAACTCATGGGAATGACACTCGCATCGCGGCCTCCGATATCAGCCTCGACATCTATCACACCAACATAGAATGCACTCCTCATAATAAGATAAATACTCTAATTCACGTGAAGGAGCACTGATCTCTAGAATTATGATTGTTGCACGACCACCACAACTGTAATGTGGAGGTGATGGTGTATGAGACGAATTTGAATCTGCATAACTAGAGATAAAAGAGATTAAACTTGGTGCTGATCTTTTTTATTCATTGACTCAGAAATAGAGCATGCATGCTAGTGTGAGAAATATAAAATCAAAATAGTATATTGACACTCTTTTTTTAAACACAACCAAGAGGTATACACATGATCCTGGCAAATAAGAGGCTTGTTGGATTTCTCAAGGAGTCGTGGAGGTACTTCTATTGGGAGTACCATTTACGAGTGACATTTTCACAGCAGAGAGTACGTTTTTTAATCACTTTATTGAAGTATTTTGACTTCAAAATTCCTATAGAGTTAAAATTGTATAATATAATTTATCCTTTGATTTCAATGAATTGATATAGGAGGCAACAGTGAGCCAGAGTCTCAAGTGGACATACATCTCACCTGGGTTGCATAAGGAGAGATGGTTTTGTTGCTACTTTTGTAAGTATATGCCATAGATTTTTATTATTTATGTAATTAGAAGCATAGAAGAAATAAAAATAACCAAAATAATCTAACTTTGGATCTGTTTTTGAATAGACTAAAGATTAGGATCATCCCCCGATAGTAGCAGAGATTTAGACAGCGACTTTTGAGGGGTATAGAGCCCTTCAGAGGAGGCTTCCTCTGACACACCCTTTTGTGAATATCCATTCTATTACTTTTAGATATTTTTTAACTTATTTTTTTGATAGTTCAATTGGTTAATTGTGTCAGTACTTGATCTTTATTGATGAAGATTCATGGTGGGACAAATATGGATGTGATCACCGCCTGAGAGGAGGCAGAGGGCAGGAGGATAGATGAAAAATGGACCCGAGTTGGTGCGGCGCGAGTACCTCTCAAGAGTCACCGAGGCCCCATGGAGATGTAGAGAGCACATCAGATAGCACATTCGATCACTAGCTCCCCTCTCCTACTCTTTCTCACATACTTGATCAGACTCGTGTAACACATTCCATGACATAGCCATGACATTGTATATATATATATTTATATATTTTTTATTATTTTTGGTCTTGTGAATCATTTCATGTTTGATAAACGGTTTTTTAAGTTTTGTGAATCATCTCATGTTTGATAAAATGTTTTTTTTAAATCCTGATTAGTAGAGAATAAAGAAAGTTTTTATACTCAACATTGCGTTCGCGTGTGCACGAGAGAGAGAGAGAGAGAGAGAGAGAGAGAGAGAGAGCATATATGTGTGTGTAAGTGAGGGAGAGAGAGTGTGAGAGAATAAGTGTATGTGTGTGTAAGGGTGAGAGAGAGTGAGAGAGTAAGTATGTATGTGTAATATTTCAAATAAACTCTTTTTTTTCTTTTTCTCCAGCGTCGCATCAAGATGGAAGGCTGAAAGGGGATAGAGGAGCCAGCAAGCTCCTCTCGCTGGAGCTTGCTCAGCTCCACCATCATGCAAAGGGACACGTCGAGAGGGGAGGATTCCCTCCCCTCCCCTATATAAAGGAGGGAGCGCTGACAGTCTGTGGGATGGGGAGGGAAGAACGACGTCGATGCTGCCATACTACCGGACGGATGTAGAGGAGGGGAGAGCATCAGTGTCGCATCACTGCCAAATCTCGTGGAAGAAGCCGTTGAGCCGTCGCTGCCGCCTCATAGCCGTCGGACGGCTGGTTACTCCCCTACCACGTCAGAAAAGCTTCCTAGTGGAAGCTTCCTAAGGGGGGGCTAATTAAGTCCCCCTTTCACCCCCCTCATATCCCTTCTACTCTTTCATTCTCCCCCCCCCCCTCGGGTTTTTAAGAAACCCTCAAGTCCCCCTTCCTATACCCTTCCCTTACCCTTTTCCCCCCTCCTAGTTCTATCCCTTAGAAATCCTTTCACCCTGCCCCGATCTTAAGACCTTAACCCCTTCCCGAGGGCCGTTAAACCCCGACAACCCTTGGCCTTATAACCCACAAATCCCTTCCCCGTGCCTAAATTTGTAAGGTCCCTTCTTGTGTTTCTTTGAAACCATGTTACACCCTCTCATATTCCTTTTTTTAACACTGCCCCTCTAAGCCCCTTACCCCCCCCCCCGTGTCCCCTTTTCCTTACATATCTTCCCCCCGTGCTAGAAGCCTTCATCCTTCACCTTTCCCCTATCACTCCAGGTTAAAATCCCTAAAACCTTTACTATTCTGTGTCCTAAAACCTCTCTAAAAATCCCCCTTCCTATACCTTTTACCCCAAGCCCAAAGTTCTTCCAAGGTTCATATGGTTGCGAAGCCACACTCACCCATAACCTTTTTTCCATATATATACCCTATAGGGCCTTCCTAGGCTTTATAAACCTTTCCCTCTCCGAAGAAGCTAAGACCTTAAAGGTCTTATTACCCTTCTCGTGGTCAATCCTTTGAACGGATCCTTACCTCGAAAGAGAGACGGTGGAAATCCGAAAAGAAGAGTAAAAGCTGCCTTCACGTTCGAAGGATTACAACTGTGATGCCGCCTAAGAAAGTCCAAAGAGTAGCTGCGGGAGGGTCATCTCCCGATATCCATGTGGATATCTCACCCCAAAATCAAGTTTTTTCTTCTTGGTTTTATATCGGGTTTAAGCAATCATGCAAAGATGAATTGTTAGGGATAAGATATATTTTTTTCGAGTTATTTACAATGAAGGAGTTTAGTTTAATTGAACATTCAAAAATGATAATGTATAAAACATAGTTTCCTTCGAATAGCATCATGCATTGAAATGAATTACGAGCAAGATTATGTACCTACTATAATAGTATATTTCGGTTAAATCTTGAAGGTATAAAAATTGCATCTTGCACCATTAATCCCTATTCTTTTTTTTTGCAACGAATCATCATAGAAGATGAAATTCATGAAAGGTTTCTTACGTTGCTTGAATTCTAGGAAGTTATCATTGCTGACTGCATATCTTAGCAAGGAAAAGATTGTTATTTGGCATGAGTTTCGTTTGCAAGGAAAAAGGAAGATTAATTGAATTTACCTAACCTCAAAGCATTAAAGTTTAGGACTGAAAAATCAATTGTCACAAGGATAACAAATCGTGCCAAGGTGATCTTAATATTACCTTCTAAAAGATAACCGAATTAATGTAAACTTAGAAATACCTATGCTGCGAAATATGCCCTGGGAATGATTTAAAGACCAAGAAACATTTATACCTTAAACACTTGACTACCTTCCCTGATTATAGGGTCAATAAATTTGTAAATGTAAAAGAACTAGGGTTTGTCCCTAAGGTTCTTAAAGAGAGACCCTAGGTCCGACAAATGTCAGCTTAAAGAAACTAAAACGGATTGTTTCATCGTATATTACGATGCAGGACTTGCGCAGTAAGTACGAAGTCATATAGTCTTGTGATTGATTCACAAGAAGAAAGGTTAAATACCCTCAACATGGATGGCGGATCCTTACGCAAGTTATCTTGCAAAAGGATATATTCTTTGATATCCTTCTAAATAAGGAAAGTTAAAAACCGAAAACTAAAGTATCCAATGAACTTTAGGGTTGACCAAGTTGGGTTAATAGGGTATGCCCTAACCCAGAATATAAGGGATCTTGCCAAGTTGCAAGTCACCCTGGAACGAGTGCTGATGCATTCGAAAGAAAAAAATCATTTTTTAGCAGTTCGCCAACAACAAGATCGGTTAATGAAAGTGTTTGTGCTTGCTAGAGAATTTAGAGCACTGTTTGATTTATGAATTACAAATTAAATGAATATCTATACTTCAGGTTGAAGGCCTGAAAGGAGAGGCAACTTTAGTTACCCCCGACTGCCTGCCTGACCCTAACCAAGGGGGTTGTTGACCGTGCCGGGAACATGGACCGAACCCACCGCGAGAGATCTCTTCGTTGAGCTCTACTTGAAGCAGGAGGACGCTTGGGTGCCAGGGGGGCTCTGGCCGTAAATCCCTCGCCTTCTGGGTCCTGCACAAGAGGCTAACATGACTCGGGATTGGATCTCGAGGCCTGCATACTAGTCTACGGGCGGATTGTGGACAAGCCTACGGGCGGAACTCCTTGTATTACAAAGATAAATATGATGATATATTAATAAAGAACTTGTTTGATATTGTTTTTCTATGTCACGTGATAAGATTACGTGAAGGAACTAGTGCTTAACGGTTTAATTAAAGAAGCTGATTGTTACATGTCAAATTAATATGTTAGATAATTACATAATTAAAACAAATCGAGAAAAGTCCAGAGGATGGGCCATGGGTCCGTCCTACAGTTGGGTGGTCCCGGTCAGCCCCGGGAACTTTTCTCAAATCTTGAAGAACAGCGGGATGATCGTCAAAGGACAAGAACAACAAAAGCGTTGACCTAGAGTTATGTCTTACTCGATTTACGCTGTTTTAGGGGAACGGAATGGGACTATGCCTTATGGCAGAGAGGTTGAGCTTTGCATCCCTCTCGTTTCCCATTCTCCTTGAACCAAGTGCAGCGTGAATCCGCTTCGGACCTGGCGTTTCTGCGTAAAGTACTTCGCTTGGGTCCGACGCTAGTTGCTGTTAGGTAATGACCAATCAGGAAAACTCTAATTCCGGTCGATCCTAAGTGGGAATGGCCAGAATACTTCTGCTACGTGGCAGACACGGGAAGCCCTAGATCGCAAACCCCATAACATTCCATGGGAGTGCCGGGTGGAGCTTTCTAGACATCCTTCCCGATGGACTACTAAGACGTGTCCTGGATGATGCTAGTGGACACGTTACAGTATGTGATTGAGAGAGAGAGAGAGAGAGCAAGTGTATGTGTATATAAGAGAAACAGAGACCAAATATGTGTGTGTGAGTGTGAGAGAGAGCGCAGGTATGTGTGTGAGCGAGAGGGAGTGAGAAGTGTCGTGCAAATTAAGAAAAATACATTCTAACATTGCTTAAGGGACACCTTTTTTTAGTCACTTAAGTGATGCTCGCTATCACATATGCGACGCATAAAATGTCAAATAAGCAACTATTTATGTCAACATAAATTATGTATTTTTTCTAGTTTTAGATTTTTATGACTTATGTGATGTCTAATCCATCAACGTACTCATTTTCATGCCTTATGAACATAATTTGATCCACAAAACCCAAGAACAACCCTATTTTTCCATGAAAGACCGTTTCTCAAGTTTTGTGATTTCATTGTTTTTAATGTATGAGAAAATTAATTTCTAAAATTAAAAATATTAGTTTGCATATTTCAATCATTTGTAATTATCTCTTCTTCATATGCACTAATGATTTATCATAAAAACTAAATAAAGATTGCTTCCTTGAAAATTCACATATGCACATCTCGTATTTTTAGAAAATGGAGCTGCCCCACTCATGTAATTTTCCAACTGTTGATGCATGAAAATTACCCAATCTACTTATCATTACACTTTTGAACCATCGTCCATCATCGATTCATCAAATTAGTCCTCTCTCTCTGTGTGATATGCAGCCACATAAACAAGGAACAAAGAAGAGAGAAAACCATGAGAGAGAAAACATAAAAATTGGATCTTACTAATTACTACATCATTTTGCATGAGAATTAAAGTGATGGAGAGTGAAAAAAGGGTGGATCTTAGGCCCAATAGGGTGGAAAGAATCATGACAAGTGCAAAAATGGCATTTTTTAATGGGTGAAAGAGGAACTAAAAACAACGCATCCCTAATCTCATGAGAAATTTGTGAAGTTTGGCCTCTTAACCATGATTAATATATAACTCCCAAAATACGTGGTTCAAATTTTGATATTCAAACTTGCTCAAAGGTGGTTCCAGCCTAGACAAAGAGGCAAATGATTATTGAATCATGATTTGATTAGATGGACCGCTTTTCGGCATCAAAATCTATTAGCTTTGGGCTTTGTGACATGCTTTTTGGCTTTCAGATCCAGTACTTGCTTCATAATGCCAAATCTTGCAACTATTGAATGGAGGATCATACGGACTCTGATCAACGAATGGACACTTGCATTGGATTCCCAGTGTCGAAATGCATGTAGAAAAACTCTACCTCTTTAATTTCTAATAGTTTCATTTTGTACTAAAATTGCCTCTTTTTTTGGCTCTCATGGTCCTTTTGCACTTAAGTTTCAGCTTAAAAATCCACTCTTAGGTGGTGCTAAGTTAAGGAAGTAGGTGTGGACTATGGAGTGTAATACGGTCGTGTTTGTAATCAAAAGTAGACAATCAAGGGCGAAAGCCTTAAGACTTCCATATCAATTGAGAGAGCGACTGAAGGGGGGGATGAGAACAAGAAATAGATGTAGAAATTTGGTGAGTATGGAGTGTGATAAGCACATACCTTGAGAGTAGACAATCAAGCAAGAAGGCCTAGAGACTTGCAAATCCAGAGAGAGAGAGAGAGAAAGAGAGATGAGGATAAGAAAAAGATGTATTTAGATATCATGAGAGAAATCTATTATCCTTGGCATGCTAGTACAAGCCAACATACAACCATGGTGCACGTATAGAATCACAGTGGTCTTCTTCTCCTATCACACATGCATCATTGTATAGTAATGTATGCAAAATGTGATAATCTCAAAGGTTAGATAGGGAAAAACTGTATTTAGAAAAAATATAGGCCATATGTACTCTAGCACGGTGTAATATGTGGGTTGTCTCTATTAGTTTGATGTTGCCTATCACAAATTAATTCTCCATTTACTCTATTCAACGTTTCATAGCTTATTTTTTAATTTGAATGACTCTTTAGCATTGAATGGTTAAGGACACATTTCTTTGGAACATAACTTATGGTGGTACAATATCTAGCAAAGAGGTTTCCCACCATCTCTTTGCTCAAATTCGTGTCACATTTAGACTAACCTTTGTTCAATCTAGGGTCCACCAACCTTGGTATTTTTTATGGATCATTTCTCTAAGCATGCTCATTTGAAGAATCCTATGCTGCAGTTCATGAATAAAAATTGCAAGTCTCACAAAAGTGTGATTCCTTGGAGAAATTAGGGTTTCTATCCTTGAGGCAAGATGGAATAGTGGACGGTGCCCTATAAAGCTCGTTGTCATGCGCGAGAGGCGGGGTGTTCTTCGGCGGCCCGTAGCTAGTATTTGCAAAGAGCTCGAGTTCAGAGAACGAGTACGTCTCTGCAAGGTACGTGTCGATGACTTAGAGGCGGGCAGGAAGTTCTATGTCTAACTTGTTAGAGGCGGCAGAAAGGTCTATGTCTAACTTGTTACATTCTTTCCGTTTCTAGTGTGCAGGAGCTATGGCTGCAGCTCTCCAAACAAAACGTCATTTTGTCTCATCCTCTGGATATCAGGAGGCGGCCGCCGTCGTCGACCATAGCATCATAGTTATGCCGGCTCCGGAAGATTCTTCTGTTGCAGATACCCAAGAGGAAATCGTGACGGCCGTCAACCATAGCAGCGCGGGCATCCCTAGTATAGCATCAACGTCTATACCTGGAGATATAACTATTAGGCATTCACCTTCGACCTTGAACGCGAACGCTCAGGAGTTCATAATGCCTGAACCACATCCTAGCTGGAGGACGTTGCCCTTCTCTTCGTCTGCTCGAACATCCACGTCCCTGCGGCATTCACGTTCCACCTTGAACGCAAACGCTCAGGAGTTCATAATGCCATTCTCTTCGTCCGGTCGGTTCAGACCACAGGTACTTGCATCGCTGAGTCCTTATCTATACTCACGATGATGAGCCATTGCAGACCTATATTTAATATGCGGAATACTGGCTAGCTAGTAATAAGTCGCACAAACTTGTTTCTGTTGCAGTCTCGATCTCGATCGGATACTTTCGACAAGGAGGAAGCAATGACAGACGTGGGAAGGACCACCCTGAAGATAAGAAATATACCCTGTGATTTCATGTAAGCTATCAAAACCATGACATGAGAAAATGGTTCAATGTGCAAGTGCTTCATGAGAAAATGGTTATTGCATTGTAAGCTATGTGCTTGCGTCCACACTTGTGGAGGGGATTCCATGGAAGAGGATGGCCGGACTCAAAATGCAATAAAATATGCGAGATACGATATGCAAAGTTGCAGTTGTTACCATGTATCCTATCTTATGTAGTAGTGCGCTACATTACATACTTCTGAGTCTTACTTTGGATACATCCCTACCATTCTAATGTGTCAATTTTCTTTTCTCTTCTATTATGATAGGGCATAACAGAGGCAAGAGTACATTGGAATACTCCAAGACGACGAAGGACTCTACATGTATTTCGAAAAGGTTCTTACAAGCCACATTTCTTCAACCCACCGAGTTAGTACGGGCATCATCATGCTTGTGCTAAAATTAATGTCGGAAGAGACTCTTCAAAGTGCAATTGTAAATATTCTAAACTTATGGATCTATTTGTTTGCTAATCGAGTTAATCAAAATAGGAATAACTAGTTAGTCATGCTCCATCTCAATATGGACTTCTTGTAGAGCCTAAGAGTTATCTATGTATCATTTAAATACCATCTCTAGAGGTTTTAATGGTGTTGTGACTTAGAACGTGCTTAAGGCCATTGCTTTATCACACACATACCACCACAAAAGTTAATGAAGGGAACATTCTAATTTAGTTGGAGTAGCCCAAACTTATCATTTTTGTTCCTTATATGGGGTATGATGTGATAGTTTCAAGAATGAGATCGTGATTATTGCAAGTGACCCAACTACCAAATCATCGTCCACTCATGTTTAAGTATTAAATATTGTTTTCTCATGCCTTATACTCTATGGAGTAATGTTTCAACAACCAATTGTGCACTTTGGGATGAGCATGTTAAGAATACTTTCCTATTGATCATGATCCATTACCTCATGCAAGGGCCCAACAAGTTAGTCATGTTCAATCTCTTCGTGTGTACTTCTCATGGTACCTACCACATCTCTAATTACATTTACTTGTTCCTTGCTCTCCACAAGGGTACCATTTAATCATCATCTGTACAGGTTGTAGAGATATTGTGGCTTAGCACGTGCTTGAGGTTGTCACTTTACAATACATATACCACCACAAGTATTAAGAAAGGACACAATATAGATATATGTGAATACTTTAAGTAATCCAATTAGCAAACCGTCTTCCAATGAGGTGTCAATATTATGTATTGTTTCTTTGATGATCATACTCTGTGAAGTGATGTTTTAACAACCAAATGTGCACTTTAGAATGAGCATCTTAAAACATACTACCATAAGAGTTAACCAAGGGTACAACCTAATCTATTAGAAACACATCTTTTGTATGGAATGTGTGCATGAATAATGCAATGGGTGTCAGTAATAAAATTGTCAAGATTACAAGGAATGCTAGCACCAAACGATCTTCATAGAGGTCTCAATACAACATATTGGATGTTGATGCATCATACTATGTGGAGTGATGTTTTGACAACTACTTGTGTACTTCAAGATGAGCATCTCAAGAATATGGTTACCAATATAACCAACTCCCAAATAACACAAGAGAAAATTAGTGTGTGCATTTTTTATGCAATGATGGGAAACAAAACATAGTATGCAGTAGGAGTGATATTGAGAAAAAGGTGGGATTATAAAAGGGATACAACTTATATTTGTAAACATAAAACATTGGCACCTAAATTTTATTAGTAACTAGTGTGTTTATATTGTGAACTAAGACATTGATGTCCTATTATGTTGTTGTCAATACCTAGCATCTTCCTTACTTGTCTTTTTCGATTTTCAAGGCTATTATGGAAGATATAAACTATCTACTTGATATATGGGATGAGTTAGATAACCCAATGTGCTAATGAGTTGAGGGGTTTTATGATGAAAATCTTCTTACAAGGAGGGGTTATGTGGCTCCAAGGAGTAACTTGATAAATGATCTATAGGTTTGTGTGTGGATGGATATATCACATTTATGCTAGACTAGACACCCTATTAGTGCATCAAGGTAATAACATGAAGCATTTGATCCTAGGAATTATGTCTACTCAAGCTAATCACACATCACCTCCATTCAAGCTAAACACACATTGGCTCAATGTAATCACACATCACCTCCAATCATGTTAAACATTGCATGGTACCTTGGTTGAAGGCTATCACACATTATCTTGATAAGATATATATTTGATTGAATACTTCACTTTCCTTGACTAACAGCCATCACATTGATTGCATCACTTTGGTTGAAGGTGACAACAATTTTTCTTATATCCAAGACCTTGATTGAATCATCTCCATTGATGGGGATCATCACCATGACTTACTCACATCACATAGTTGTTTTAATCGCCTCCACTTAAAATAGCCACGCATCACTTTTACTCTAAGGTTTCATCACATCGACTATGCCATAGTGCCATCTAAAATGTGCTCTTGTAGATATAGTAAAGGTGATCAATTTTACCATACAAAAGGAAGACATCCTTGACTATCCATCATTAACGCATCACCTCTAGTCATGGTGAATATAACATTCATTGGTTTCATTGCTTCTATCTAAGTCAATGGGATAGTCAATATCTCAACTTAAAAGAGCTTGATAGACAAAACCTTGTCAATTGGACCTCTTCCATGCATGGTGATGACCCTTCACCTCAACTTCATCACCTTAAACCTACCTCTATTTAAAAGGTTGTAAGAAATATCAAGGAGGTGTTTGAAAGGAGTTTGGAAGGTGAACCATCACCATCATTGACATAAACTTGGGTCAAATCATCTCCTCTATAACTCAACATCACCTCTATTGTATAAGCTCTAAAATGCCCAATCACATAGTTAAGATTAAGCTTCACCTCTACTGCCCAAAGAGATGCCCATCTTATATGCTGACCTAGAAGATAATCAAAGGTATTTAAAAGATGGTTATCAACATGATTAAAATATCACCTCGAATGCATTTTATTGATCACCTTAACTCAAAACCACTAAAATCAAAATCAAGGCTCAAAAGGTAAAGTTATCTTAGCATATTTCTACAATTAAAAAACCATGCCAGAGAGAAAAACATCCTTGCTCCCTGTGTCTACATAAAACCATAACAAAACAAATTCAACCCATTCTAAAGCTACAAGAATTAAGCCCATTGCATCAAGATATCTAGAGATTAACTTGACTACATGTAGAAAATATGAAGAGCAAGTTATTGTGAACTAGGAGTTGTGAGTCACCCAAACCATAGCACCCCATACATATATACTCACCAAATTATACTTGCTCAATATGAATCCTTTTAGCAGCCTGTTGATGTGGTCCTTCCTCATCCGAGAATGGTAGGTCAATGGTTGCCAGCACGTGCATCCAATCCCTCTCATCCTCAGGGCAAGGGATATATCTAGTGAGCGATCCATAAGGTTTGGTCGTTTGAGTATTGCCTTTTAGCATAGCTGAGATGGCAGCTAGGTCGATTGGTGTCGTCGTCCAAGTGTCCATCTCTACCCTCACTGCACTAGTTCTGTTCCCTAGGAAAATCAATCCATTGCCCCAGTCCTCTATGACTCGTGCATTCCTCATCCAAGGTCGGCCTAATAGTATGTCGTAATCCACTCCCTTCATGACAATGAAGTTTATTGAGAACTACACACGGGCAATCTTTACCGGCCAGTTCTTTAAGACCCCAAATGGTCTTATCTTCATTCCGTTTGCTAGCGTGACATTGAATCTAGCAGTCTCTACAGGAGGGTTTCCCCATGCCTCTAGGACCGCATGGTTTAGCACACTAACACCGGCGCCTGTGTCTACAATTCCTTTCCGAGTCATGTCTCCTAAGGCTAGGACGGGCAAAACTGCGTGCATTTTCGTGCCTTCCCAAAAAGCATTGATGTGCAAAGACTTAGGATTTGAGTGTAGAGTTAGACTTGGGATCCGTGTAACTGCATCATGATCTTGCGGATCAGCACCTGCAAGTTCTGCGTGTCCCTCGATCGAGTCTTTTAACTCCTGCCACAAGGAGTGATTTTTCTTAAGCAGATCCTCCAAGCTTACAGTTACTGGAGTGGACAGCAAGGTTGTGAGGAGGCTACTGGACCCTTGTCTTCCTCTGAAGCTAGCAGTTCTAGTCCATGCATTTTGTCTGCCCTGGTAAACTTCCCCCCGGCCTTGCTGTTGAGTCGCTCCTAGTGGTGCAGGTATGCTCCCAACCTGTGGTTTTGAGGGTGAGGCTGGTGTGCTAACACTGGAGAAGTCATCCATAGGATCTTCCAATATGGGTTCAGCATCCTCGAGGTACTTTTGGGCATCCTTGACCCACTCCTTGACCCACTCCTTGACCTTGGCTATAGCCTCGAGTTGCCGTTTGGGGTGGGGATATTCCCCTACCTTGGCACTCCCTAGCTCTGCTGTCTTAGGAGCCGAGGTCTCTGCCTCTCCGTCTGTGACCTTCTTTCTCGTTACCAGCGTAGTCGTTTCCTTGGTTTTAAGGGTTATCTTCGCATCGGTTCTTTTTTTCCGTCTCCTCCGACTTTTCTTCCCTATTGAGGTTGCATCAAGGTTACTTGGCCCTGGCAAGGAGATGCCTACTTGTTTCGTTTGAGCTTGCATCATAGCATGTAGTGGGATGGGCGTATCCCCACTACCAAAATTTTCAACTCCGAAGAGCCCCAAAGGCACCGATGGCATGTTGGCAACGCTCGTTGATGGCTTCCACCTAGGATAGTCAGGGAACAGATGTATGATTCTACATTCTGTGCATCGGAGATCCGCTTTGTCCTTATTAGCTTGTTCTCGTTCTGGGTAGCGTGATAAAATGTGGCCTGGGTGGCCGCAAGTCCAGCATGTGACTGGATCCTGGCTAGGCCCTCCAAAGCCTCTCCCTCGTCCTCTTCCTAAAGCCATCACCGGCACTGGCCGATAGTCCATCAGGACTGGGTTGCCCTCCTCATCGTAGGATACATATGGATTGACATATGCCTCTTCCTCATTAGGCTCCTCCACAAAGTGAACAGGAGCATCGCTAGGTGGGTGAGTCACAAAAGGCCCTGGTGGCCTGGGTATACCAGTTGGGTTCATTTCCAGCCTACGCACGACAGGTCTTGAGTCAGTCGGTGCTGGAAAAGCTAACTGGGTTCCCCTGCCAAAGAAATTAGGTGGCCTATTACTTAAGTATGGAGGGTTGTACTACTGTGTGTATGGAAATCTCCTCGGCATTCTGCAATGCGCTACATCATGTCCGAATCTACTGCAATTTGAGCACAGCCCAGATCTAGGATCTTGGCACTCCACTGGAAGGTGATTGCCGCCGCAGTACACACATTGTACATGCGATCTCACAGGCTTTCTAACGAGCTCTTGCAACCATGCAGTCTCCATTCTCATCTCTGCCATCCCTTGGTCGTGGTCTACACTCTTTCCCTTGTCCTGCGTGCTAGCAGTTACTTTTTCCCCTAAGGTGGTTGATCTCTCAGGGTCCCTCTGGCTTGCACTATCTCGGTTGGTAGTCCTCATGCTACGTTCCCTAAGTTGATCATCTACGCGTATTGCCTCCTCGAAGACTCGAGCTAGCACGTCTCGTTGTAAGGTGGAGTTACTGGCCAAAGCCTTGTAGAGCTCCTCACTCCGAATCCCATTCATGAACACTGTAGACACTGCCCTCTCGGTAGGTCGCTCATTAGTAGGGATTCTCTTGTAGAGACTGTGCACCTGAGTGACATAATCCTTAACGTCCTCCTTCTTCCTTTGACTGATATTCATCAACCTAACAATGAGGTTATCCGAATACTCTGCCTCCGAAAATCTCTTGATGAAGAGGCCCATAAGGCGAGCGAAGTTTGTACATTCTGGGTCATCTAGACTAGAGTACCAGGTCCTCCCCTTGTCGCCTAAGCACACGCCGAAGGCTTGAGCTCGCTGCGCAGGGTTAGTAAGACCGTTCGCCTCACATACTTACTCGAACTGCTCCATGAAGTTGTACAGGTCACTGCTAGGTTCGTATCTAGCTAGTTGTTTTGCTACTACGGGGATTCTAGCATGCCCTTTAGCCCCTTGCGTGACTCCCAATCCTGACAATAGCGCGGTGGGGCAATAGCACTCTGTTCCACGGATGTATTTTCCATGAGTCGCTTTGCCACTAGTTCACTCAACGTCATGTTAGCCTCTGCTGCCCGTTCCCTCTCTACGTTCGGTCCGGACTTGGTTGCCCCAGCTAGGTCTAGTACTCGTCTAGCCTCGTACATATCCATGTCTTGCTGCAGCCTTCTAGCCCTTTGCTCATGGTTGTAGGAAATTATGCCTTCCAGCGCTCTCTTGATAGCTCTTCTCTCTTCTTCCAGGTTAGCCACTACTTCCTCTACAAGTCTACCTTGGATCACGGTCCTGGTGAGTAGATCGTAGTCGTGGACCAGTTCCTGGACCGAAGTTGGAAATTCTCCTAAGTCTAATTGGTATTCCCCTTGGTCGCCTCTTCATCCCGACATTGTTTCTGCTTCCAGCTCCACGAGATTGTCGATGAATCCAATCAGCTCCGGCAACTTCCACTCCTCTATCTTGTTGCTTCTCGTGTCTTTGTGTTTTCTCCAGGTACTACTAGTAGGGTGCTCAGGCACTTGTCTAAGTCTTGGGGTCTTCTCCTACTAGTGGGTCCCTTAATGTTATTAGGTATCCAGATGTGTTCCTTGTTATTTCAAGCAGCGGCGATCCTTACTTACATGTTGTGCTTGGTGTGTTCGTGGTGCTTGGTGCGAAAACAGGCTTTTCTCTTTTCTTGCTGTGCAGGTTTAGTGGAACACAAAAGTGAAATGCCGATGCAGAAAGCATTTAATGCAAACCCCACCCTGTTTCTACCCACATTCTTAGCCTAATTCGAGTTTTCAACTCGATTCCCGGCTATCCTACGGTCTTTCCGCACCCTAAGTCCGATTAGTCTCTGTGGTCCTAATGGTCAAATTGGATCTTGGGGGTGTTCAGGGTTGCGTCCTGGGGTGAGGTCTGTGGCAAGGTCAGTAAAAGATCCTTATCTTTTTGTTCTGGAAAAATGGTCTGATTCTGGGAATCGGACAGGGGTGGTCCGACTCTAGGAGTCGGACGGTCCGATTCTGGAAATCGGACCAGTCTGGTCCGGCTCTAACAGTCGGATGGGGTTGGTGTGATTCTGGGAATCGTCCGACCCTGGTGGTCCGATTCTAAGAATCGGACCAGGAGGGTGGTCCTACTTTTGAAGTGGTTCGACTATGGACTGGTCCGAGTCCAGCCCCAACGGTCCGACTATGATGGTCCGATTCTAATGGACAGTCCGAGTGCCGCGTGGCACGTCTGATCAGGTTGGTCCGATTTTGGCAATCGGACCAGTCTGGTCCGACTCTCTCTCAGTCGGACGGTCCGATTCTGGGAGTTGGACGATCCGACTCCAGAGCTCGGATGGTCCGATTCTGGGGATTGGACCTCTACGGGTTGGTCCGACTGCATCGGTGGTCGCGAGATTCCGGCGCGTTTGAATCCTTCCTGATGCCTACTGCACTCAATCACCACAGACTTCCCACAACTGATTAGAGCACTAATGGAATACACCGGACTCACCTGAAGCGGCACGAACCGAATGCGCCTAGAATCGGGGTCGCGTTTTCTCATCCTGTGAAACCAGAAGCTCTCTCTCTCTCTCTCTCTCTCTCACACACAAGGCCAACTAAAGAAATGAGGTCTGTCCTGGCCTCCCAAGCCTCTTAAGGTCCTTTCCCAGCACTACAGAACCTTACAGCCAGTTTCCTGTTCCTATTTCACCCAAAAACTTGAATCTGGTCCCTTGTTTTCCTGTTTCCAGCAGCAACCAGAACCCCTATTTTCTCTTTTCTTACCCTAATCTAACCTTAATCTAGTGCACGCAATATGAAAAACAGAAATGCAGAACAGTAGTCCTAATCTAATGCTTCCAACAAACCCAAATACTTACCTGTTCTATGGATTAAAACCTCCTAAACCTCCTAGTTATCTCGAGCTCTGGTTTAGGCTGCAAACCCTACTTCCATGCTCGATCTGATGCGCGCGATGCTCAAGGCTCGATTCCGTCGGTCCCGGCAACGGAACCAAAATGTAGGGGAGCTTCAAGCTCTAGCCCAAGACCTACGGACCACTTATTGCTCAAGTGTTTCGAACCGAGCAGCCATGGCTACCTCTCATATAGCCGACGCGCAATGCCTACCTTACGGGTGTAGTGAGCTTACCTTGATGCTGAATCGAGTACCCTCCTCTTTCTTGCACACCGGTAGCTCCACGATCCTTAAGGTAAACTCAAGCAACCTCAATCCCTCTCCCATGAGCTTCATCCTCCATAGCCACGCGCGAGACAAGAGAAGAGAAGAGAGGAGGAAAAGATGAAGAGAGAAGATGGAGAGCTTCTTCTCCAAGATTCCTCACTCTCACACAATCACTCCCTTACTCCCTCACACTCTCTCAATCCCTCTCTCAAGCACAAGCAAGAAGGCAAGAAACAAGAGAAGAAGAAGAAGAAGCTTTTGCCACCTACAAGAATGAACTTCCCATTCACTTTTCAACTTTATATACATGCCCTATTTTCCATGGGCGGTCATCCCCCTTTTTTACATGGCCGGCCATTAGCCTAGGCCCCTTTTCTCATTATCCTTCTATCTTCCTAGCTTCCTTTCCACCGCTTGTCTACATTTACAAATTGCACGGGTGAGAGCCCGGTGCTCTTTTACAAGATTTCAGGGTGCGCCTTTTTATTTTAAAATGCGCATTTTCCCCTTTTGCATTTGCCTTGGACTTTTAAGGTTGCCCTTGCGCTTTTGGCCTTTTCTTCTCTTCTTTCTTCAGTTGGGCTACCTTTTTTCCACCTTTGCGCTGTGTCTTTTTCACTTCCTTTTGCTTTCTTCATGTTGGGGTTAACACACTTTGAAGTGCTATTCAGTGCCTGAAAACAGCGATCGTGCGTTGTGTGATTTTGCCAATCTCTCTTTTTACATAAAATCCTCTTAAAAAAGGCTAAAAGCTATCTACTTTCTTTTACATGTCATCCTAGTCTAGAATTTGTTTATAGTTCTTGGATTTTTTACAAGAGATAATATCTAAATGATCAAAAATTGACTAAACTTGTCCAAAAATCTAGTATTTTGGACCATGGTCACTAACAGTAATATCTAAAATTGCATTGACTCTCTAGACCAATAAGAAAACCACACTTTAGAGTTTTTCACATGGTTTTCACGTAGCACCACAACAACGTTCA
The DNA here is from genome assembly GCF_053477565.2 of Lygodium microphyllum. Taxonomy (NCBI): domain Eukaryota; kingdom Viridiplantae; phylum Streptophyta; class Polypodiopsida; order Schizaeales; family Lygodiaceae; genus Lygodium; species Lygodium microphyllum. The sequence continues at coordinate 52,843,697 of NC_141154.1, forward strand.
ATGTCTCTTTATTGAAATGTTTATTTGTGAAATTTTCTTGAATAAAATATAATCCTTTTCTATTTAATTTGTAAATAACTCCTTTATATTACACCTTTCTATATAACACATATATTCATGAGTAAGTTGCCCGAGAATTAAGAACACCAAAACTTAGAGCTACTAACATTCCTAACCTATCAATACAAATGATTTATTCCTATAAAAAGAAAAAAAAAGAGCATTTTCTTATTTTCATCAAAAGAAATTCTCCATCAGCTGATGAGTCCTTACTCTATCCAATCCCAACTATATCCATATTTCGATCTCACAACATGTTTGTCCGCTCTTAAGGTTTATCATAGGCTGGAGAAGCATAGAGTTGATGCGACAATCCCTGGTGCTTTTGGAAACTGCCTATGGATGTCAAATCTTGATCGACGTTAGAACTTAGACGAGCGAGTCTACACTAGAAATAGAATCTTCCTCCCGGCCTATTGTTGCCAACTTGCAAACCCATGAGCAATAGTTTTGTTGCTTGTGCGGCACCTTTTATCTTTCTCGTCTAGATTGTACACAACAATAGTCGGATACGCGCAATAGTCGGATACGCGCCGTAGACTAATAGCCCTTTATCGGCTTTTAAATGGAAGAAAATTTCTTCAATGTCCGATTAGGGCTTCTCGTCAGTTTGGCCCACTTGTTTATAACAACGTGCTTTCATGCTTTGTCCTTCGTCCACTCGAATCGTCCTCCAGCAAGTAGTTTCTCTCCATCTCTCAGCTGCCACACTACCTCTCCATCGCTCCTTCTCCCTCTCTAGCCGTGACATTTACCTCATCTTCCTCCATAGCTTTCAAACGCTGCCTTCCTCTACATCTTCATCTCCGCGTATTCCTTCTCCTCGCCTTAGCGCTATTCGATCTCCGACCAGCCACACAGGTAATTGCTTCCCGCCGGTGTAGTAAGATGTCCGCGTTCTACAAGTCCACGCCTGCCATTCCTGATCATCAGCCTTTGATCGAGCCCGAACAGCTGCTGTTCTCTCGTTTTTGTGAAAGCCACCATCACTACGAAGAGGAGCTGTAGAAGGTTCAAGTCCTACGACCACAGCCATTGAAGGATCGTCATAAGGAAGAAGCTGCAGACAACAAAGGGGCAGAACCTCAGCTATTTCCAGCAAACGACAAGGGACCGGTTTCACCTGTGAGCACGCCCTGCGGCAAGAGAAGCGCAGGCATGGCAGGTCTCCCGCCATTGGATTCTTCGCCTGACAAGCCCAATGTGTTGTTAGAGTGCGTCTGCCCTAAGTGCAACAAGGAGTTCCCCTCACAACCCGCTCTCAGAGGCCATATGCGAGTTCATGGAGCATCGTACGCCGAGGCTGCAGCGAAGAGGGAGCTAAAGAGGCAGCAACACCTGGAGCTGCGCGTCGCCTCCAAGCGGCAGTTAGCCGCTGGGGAGATGAAGCTTACTGTTGAGAAGAGATACGATATTCAGGAAGCTGACATTCAGAGCTTGGAGATGGATATGTCCAAGGACGAGACGTTGCGTCATCCAGCCTTCTTTGGAGGATCCAAGCGACCAGACAATATGGCTATGCCGCAAACAAGCTCGATAGCTCGTCATCATGACGAGAGGACTAAGATGCTGTGCGAGATCCGGAGCCCTAAAAGCGTACCCACCACAGCTGGTGCAGACCTCAAACGCAGAAATGAGACAGAACTTATGCAGAGAGCTGCTGCTGATCTAGAAGAAAAACACATCCAGAATTTATGCACCAGGCACCCCACGCACGAGCCCTCTGAGAGGAACTGGATAATGAGGCGAAGCACCACGACACCATCAGGTAGTCATCATGAGTCGCCCAGCTCCGATCACAGCCGCAATATGCCGACCTCTGGCAACAGGTCTATCAATGAGGGAGCTGCTGATCCCGAGATGATCATGGCTACACGGACTCTGCTCGCTATGAAAGCTGGAAAAAGACAGCTACTTGATGATCCAAAACACCAGCTCGTTGTTGCTGCAGACACTCAGCCATGCTGGCGTGGATTGGATGCAGGAGTTAATGTTGTTGGAGGTGTTCCTGAAGCTGGCGCAGATTTCCGTACTACTGTGGATCACTCGTGCAATGAGGACAAGGGCACGACTGGCAGATGTACGAAGATCCTCGCCAAGGATAATGATGATCTTGGTAGCCTGAACCTTGCCCTATCCTTGCCTGAATCAATTAAGACAGTTAAAGGTCTCCACATCACGGATGACCACAATCATCGGCTTGCCACATCAGAGGACAGGAAATTACGTCAGAAGCACAACTTGAGCATCGAATTACGCCATGTATGCTGCACCTGCCACCGTGCATTCGCAAGTGGTCAAGCTCTTGGTGGCCACAAGGCTAGATGCCACTGGACCGATGAGAAGAAGCTGCAGGCAGAGCTGGAGGGAGTGCTAAGAATTTTCCATGCGAGAACCAGCCATGTAATAATTTGCCGTTTGGGTGCCAGCAGGCAAGGACACTGCCGGAGTTCATAGACCTCAACCAGCTCCCTCCTTCCACGAACGACGATCACGAGGAAATGGGCGATATTGACTCTGCAGAGCTTGCGTGGCCGCCTTCATTCACGCTGGATGAAGAGCCTCTACTTGAGCGTGAACAGGCAACCAACAACTCGATAGCCGTGATGCTTCTACCTTCCCATGAGGAGTTCAAAACTACACACCTAGTACCAGATGAGGAGGAAACGAAAGCTCAGCAATTTTCAACTGATTCAGCACGTGAGCAAGCACGTAGAACTGAGGACTTGACAACTGAAGGCGCTGGTGAACGTAGAGGTGGTGAGAAGCAAGGAGTTCACTGTAGAGGACCAGGTGAGACGAGACGAGACAAAACAGATCATGCAGATTACTAAAACAGTGAATCGATCAATTCATCATGACGCCAATAGGAGTAATGTACAAGTGGATGTGCCTATAAACGAGCAAGCACATCGATTCGTTTTAAGTAAATGTTATTATTTTATGATGCGACGTGGCCTCGTAATGAAAGTATCATTTAATATTCTGAATTCTTATCATTCGAAGATTGCTGCAGCAAGCATCATGCTTGTCTGCCTGGTAGTGCCTTTATTGGAAAATCAGCGCACATCTCTGTTGTAGACATATGTTCCAAAGCAAGTTTCTTTTCCTCAATCATTTTCCGAATGAAATGGTACTTCAAGTCAACGTACATTGTCTTTTTAGAATGTTTTGGATTTCTGGCCAAAAACACATGACAAGTTATTACGTAGAATCTTGAATGGTGGTTTATCAATTAAGTTTAAATAAGCTAAAACCATTTGAATCCATAAAACCTCCTTTACAACCAAAGCCATTGCAACATAATCAGCTTCGGCCAAAGATAAAGTCATTGCAATCTGCTTCTTTGATTGCCAAGTGATTGGTCCACCAGATAGGGTGAACACAAACCCAGAAAAATAGAGTGATGGGGGTGTCAATACTTGCCCCCATAATCCGAGTCAGACCACCCAATAAGGGGCAAAGGATGACAAAGAGTTCAATCTCGTCGAAAATGGAGGTCCAAATTACTACTAGTAAAATGCAGGTAGTGCATCACCAGCAACAATGCTTTCCAATGTTTAGGAGGAGGATTGTACATAAAGTGTGAGAGATAATTAATGGCAAATAACAAATCAGGTCAAGTGCTAGTAACTAAGTAGCGAAGCTTCCTGATTAACAGATCAAAGGGAAACTATCGCATATAGGCATGATCCTGAGGCGTGGAGCGACAATCATCAAGTGAGATAGAAGGTGATGAAGGATTAGGGAAAGGTTTGGCCTGATGAAGGCCAAATGCTTTGAGAATATCTTGGGAAAAATTAGTTTGATGAAGGTAAAGGACACCAATGGATTGATTACGAGAGATCTCCAATTCGAGAAAATAGGTAAGTGGGCCTAAATGGTGAAGGAGCCATTTTGACAGGTGGTAGGTTGTTGATCAGGAGGACATGGAACCAATGCCCATGTGCCATTGGATTGAAGTGAATTGAGCTCAAACTCCATGGTAGCACGCCAAAGTGGATCCTCAACACTACTATGCAAGGCATCATCAATTGGGATAGCACCAATACTGTCGATAGCCTCAAGAGGGGGATCAATAGAATTACTATCAACATTGATGGATGGGGAGGTAAGAGAGGAGATAAGTACAAGCTCATCATCCGATTGATGTTCAACAAGAAGAGCATCAATACGAGTGGTAGACTCATATAAATCAGATAAAGAACGTTGAAGGCATGAAGACAAAGGAGATAAATCAAGTGAAAAGGTGAGGGGCAATAGAAGGGAAGTGGACATGAAATCGCCAAGTGTTGGCAACCCACATTGAGATAGATTCTCTCAGCGAAAAGAGTAGCAGAAATGTCTTGAGATGAGACCGAAGTGGATGGGTGAGTGCCACTAGATAGCGGTAGGGAATGAACATGGCATTGATGGGTGAGAGACTTGCCACGTGCTAGGTAAGGCTGCCCATACTTAGTTCAAGTAAACTATTGTCCGATGAAGGCGGGAAGACCGTGTTGATTTCCCTGTTGCATAAGGGGAGGGCTAGTGGATGGGTCACACAGATGTGTCAACCTCGGAAGAGGCGTAGTAGGCACTATGGGAAGAGGTGTAGGGGGAGTGGGCACCACATGGGGTTGTAGGCCACTAAGAGCGGGAGGTAAGGCCTGGAGCATATCAGAGGACATAATACAGGTGGGTATGGATGACGTGGAAGGAGACTCCAAAGCTAACATGGAGTTGGGACCTGAGTGGAGGAGTTCGTGAGATGAAAGAGGACTCATTGAATAGAGTTGTATGAGTAAAGAGAGACTTTTGGCAGGTTCGGCACCAAATACGATAGCCCTTTACAACGTATTGTTCACCATAGCCCACAAGGATATCCGTAAGGGCACGCTAATCCAATTTGTGACGAGTGTGGAAAGGCACTAAAGCATGCACTGGAAACCCAAAAATGTGAAGATGTTTGTATATGCGTTGGTGTTAAAACCATAAGGTGTAAGGGATGGGTTGCATGGAGCAATGGTAGGCGCGGTTCGGAAGGTAACATGCAGTGATAACAACCTCATACCAAAAGGAAGGAGGCAAGGAAGCAAACTTAAGCATAGACCTAGCAGATTCCATAACGGTTCTATTTTTCCATTCAACAAGACCATTTTGTTGCGAGTGCTCAGGAATGATAAGGCGGTGGTGGATACCATGCAAGTGATACTAAGCAAAAAAAAGATTATTGGCATACATGCCACTATTGTCAGTCTAAATGGCCTTCAGATTTGAACCAAGTTGATTTTCTACCAAAGTATGGTAATGGGTGAAAGCTTTAAGAATGGTAGTGGCCTTTTTGTCCCTTCAAAAGTTGAAGGATAGTGAAACCAGTATAGTCATCGATAAAGGTGATCAAATAGGAGAATTCTGACACGAAAAGTGTAGGCAAGTGTCCACATAGGTTATAATGGATAAGCTAGAATGGAGAAATGGTAAAGGTATGGGACTTTTGATAGGGCTTATTTGAAAGCTTCCCATAAATACACCCTTCACAAAGTGTAATGTGACCATGGGAAGGTAGGGTATAATCATGAGCAAGCTTATGAGTATGGATGTATTACATAGTTTGAAGGTTTAAATGACCAAGAAGATAATGCCATAGAAGAGTAGAATGGTTGGAGATAGGGGTATGAGATGTACTATAGGCCTCAGTTGAAGGTGGAGTGGAACCTAAAATATAAATCTTTCCTATAGGAGGACATTGGGCAACATAAAGATGACCATTTGAAAGTATAAGGCGAATGAGACAGTGATTATGAAAAAACTCAACAGATGTAGAAGCATTAGTGAGTTTGCTAATGGAAATTAGATTTTCAGCTAATTGGGAGACATAGTATACTCGGTCAATATCAACGAATTTTCCATCCATCAATTGGATGTGCATAGCACACCAACCTGAAGTGTAAGAGAAATGGTGTTATTGCCATTAAAGCGGAAAAAAAATGGTGGTGGCTGAGGTTTATAGTGAAGTAGCCAGTCGAAACAAGAGGTGAGGTGGCATGTGGCGCCACTATCCAAGACACACATGCAAGACGAAGAAGAGATGGATGACGCATCAATCTCCATGAAGGCAAGGAGTGCATCATTAGTGGTCGATTGATCAGATTCATAAGAATCATCTAGACTGGATGCAAAGGAATCAATTTGGTCTTCCTCCTCCACAATATGGGCTTGGCCACGTCCATCCAAGTTGGGTCCTCCTTGTCAAAGGTTTGTGACCGACAATCATGAGCCAAATGGCGAACTTTGCCACAAAATTTACAAAAAGGGTGCAAATTGAATTTGTCGGGAGCTAGATTAGAAAGTTGACAGGGGCATGGATGACCTTTAAACGATGGTGGGCGAAAGGGGGGCTCACATGAATTTGAGGAGAACATGGCCAAAGGATATGTAGATTGTGATGATGAAGATGAGGTATGGCAACAGTTTGACAGAGAGTATTCTCTTGGAGAATACTAGGAATGAGAGTGGGCATGATTAGATTGGCAAACACCTTCGTGGATATAAAAGGTTGCCATGAAGGGGGTAATGCAACCAATAATAACATAGTCTCGATATTAGTGGGAAGGTGGAGACCCGATGTGGAGACATTGTCCATTGACTCTTGTGAATTTTGGGCAAACTTAGAGACATCATCATCTTCACAGAGATGAAGTTGGATCAAGTGTGCCTTGAGTTGGTCCCACGTTGCTTCCACAATGGTTAACGTCGGAACCAATTGGGTAGGGTGCTCGCTCAAATGGAGGAGAAGCTCCGACCCAGCATTTAAATCCTTTGCAGTTCAATCCGCATAGGTAGCATCATTAGCATGCGATTGTACTATAGAATTGTCAACAATACCAAGCTAGTTGAGTTTCTGCAAAATAATTTCAATTTTCAATTTCCATGTATAATAATTAGAGTCTCTCAACCTATTGATTTTGTAAGTGTATGTGGTTGCAACAATGTGAGCCATCAAAAGCTATCCAAATTAGCAGTAGTTGGGAGGGTTGGAGCAAGAACGTGAGAAGAATGACTTCTTAGAGCAACTACGATAGGCCCTACAAGAGAGATACTATGTAGAGAACTAGGTGAGATGAGTCAAGAAAAAACATATCATGTAGAATACTAAAATAGTAAATTGATCAATTGATCGTGACACCAATAAGTGTAATGTACAAGTCAATGTGCCTATAAACGAACAGGCATATCGATTCATTTTAAGTAAATATTTTTATTTTATGATATGACCATTATTTTATTAAGGTTGGTTTACAACATTCACAACTAAATATGAGCAGGTCAAGGGTACCAAGCACCATTGAGATGGCTTAGCAAGATCAATCACACTCGTTTATCGAAATGGTGAAGGTTTCTAGCGCTTTATTGGCACTTTTCCGAGTGCAACATCACCGGAAGCACTTTACACTCAATAGTTTGTGGGAGACCAACATACAACTAAGAACAAGCATTGCTATTATGTGCCTAATAGTCTTCATGCTTTTAAGTTATTATTGGATGGTTTCAACCCTAAAATACTTTTGACTAAATTATTTTTTAATGCTGAGTTTTGGAGGATTCTTGATTTGTCAAGTCTTTTACATTCTTGTATTCACTACAAGGGAATGGGGCAATAGCGACGCCGATTAGCGACGGCGGATATCGGCGTCGCTATAGGCGTCGCTATATACGTCGCAATTGGCATCGCTATATGCGTCGCTATTTGCGTCGCACATATAGCGACGCCAATTGCGACGCCGCAGGGAAAAAAAGCGCGGCCGAAACCAGAGCGCCGTTTTCATTTTGTTTTCTTCGCCTTTTGAGAGCGAGAGCGAGGGAGAGAGCCAAGGCTTTGTGAGAGAAGAGGAGGAAGAGACTTGCCGCCGCCGCCGCCGCCGCCACCGCCACCGTCGTTGTTCGCGAAGGAGAGGAGGAGCCCTCGTTGCAAAGAGAAGCCGCCCACGCTCGCCATATCTCATTGGTGAGTCTCCCTCTCTCTTTCTTTTACTTGTTGAAGGTTTAAATCGTTCTCTTTTGTTTGTTTAGGAGAGGAAATGAAAGAGAAGGAGAGGGAGAGGGAGAGAGAGGGAGAGAAAGAGAGGGAGAGGGAGAGAAAGAGAGGGAGAGTGCATTCTCTCTCTCTCTCCCTTTTGCTTGTTTAATGTTTAAATTACTTTCTTCTTTGCTTGTTTAGGAGAGGAAACGAGAGAGTAAGAGAGAAAGAGAGGGAGAGGGAGAGGGAGAGGGAAAGAAAGAGAAAGAGAAATAGAGGGAGAGGGAGAGGGAGGGGGAGGAAATAGGAGAGGGAGAGAAAGAGAAAGAGAGGGAGAAGGAGGGAGAGTGCATTCTCTCTCTCCCTCCCTCTCCCTTTTGCTTGTTTAATGTTTGAATCACTTTATTTTTTGCTTGTTTAGGAGAGGAAATGAGAGAGAGAGAGTGAGAGGGAGAGGAAGGGGAAGGAAATGAGAGAGGGATAGAAAGAGAAAGAGAGGGAGAGTGCATTGTATCTCTCCCTCTCCCTTTTGCTTGGAGGATGTTTAAATCACTTTATTTTTTGCTTGTTTAGGAAATGAGAGAGAAAGAGAGATAGAGAGGGAGAGGGAGAAAAAGAGAAAGAGAGGGAGGGGGAGAGGAAGAGGGAGAGGGAGGGGGAGGTGAAGGAAATGAGAGAGGGAGAGAAAGAGGGAGGGGGAGGGAGAGGGAGCGAGGGAGAGGGAGAGGGAGAAAGAGGGAGGGAGAGGGAGAGGGAGGGGGAGGGAGGAAATGAGAGAGGGAGAGAAAGAGAACGAGAGGGAGAGGGAGAGGGTGAGAGAAAGAGAGGAAGAGAGGGAGAGGGAGAGAAAGAGAGGGAGAGGGAAGGGAAGGAAATTTAAGATAATATACGTATTGATAATGGTATGCAATGTGCTTTGCATAGGCCACGTACTTCATCAAAATGAACCCAAAATTATTGTTATAGAAGAAGAAACCCTTGAATTGAGTATAGGATAATTTCTCTCAGGTCTTATGACTATGAGTAGAATTGATTGAAATAAATTTTATTACTATAGTTATAAAATTTCATAGATGGCGCGCATTAATTTTAAAATGGATTACTTATACTCAAAGCCGAGATATAACAAAAAATGATCTACCGGGACAAACAAATCGTTGAGCATGATACAAGGCCGAGATATAACATCGGAAAATCTCTCGACTACTATATACAATGCAAGGTTTATGGTCAACTTGCAACTTGACGTACATCTCCATAAAGCTATCCATTTAAGCCTTGTTTGCTGTAATGTAGATAAGATGGCAAACGAAGAAGGTCCTATTGTTCAAGACCGCGAGTCGTATCTTAATCAGCGTGTCCCATGTCCTTGCTCTCAGTGCAAGTTGGCAATTAGACGAAAACGCCGATTGTCTATAGAACACGTACGACGATTTGGCGAGTTTCAATCTGAGATCATTGATCAGGCGATTGTAGACTTTCAGCAAACGGTAATTTGAAGTTAGCATTTTTCATGCATTGTACTCTCAAGCTAATTGAAAACCATACACAATAAGATTGGGTCTTGTTGGTAAATTTTGTATCCAGGGGGGTGATGTCTCGACCCAAGGGGGAGTGCACCCTTTGCGGCCAATTAGAAGAGTTCGTGGACGTGCGATGGATGGATTGCAGGAGCCAATCGACCACTCGCAAGGCCCATCTATACCGTCAATGCCAGAGGAGACAGACAACCTTCCCGACTTGCCTAAAATCTTGGAGCCTGAGATGGAGGCAATGATCGATGCATTGATTCCCATGGATGTTGAGACATCTGACCCACTTAGAGAGGAAGCATCCATACCATTATATGATGGGTGCCGAGTATCTCGGTTGAAGACATTGCTTGCACTCTTAAGTGTGCAAGCAAAATACGGTTGGAGCGATACGAGTGTGACTGAGTTATTCAGGTACCTTGCACACAGACTTCATTGTTTTTTTTTTTAAACAGTATTATTGCAAACATGGATGGATTTTTCAAGGTGTTTTATGATTTTTTCAGGTTATTGAAATATCATATATTGCCACCTGCAAACACCATGCCTGAGTCTCGTGATGATGCGCGACATGTTTTACAGAAGCTTGGCATGGACTACAATAACATCCATGCATGTATCAACGACTGCATATTGTTTCGAGATGAATACATGACTATGGAGACATGCCCAAAGTGTGGTGCTCACAGGTATCGACAGGACTTGCAAGGGTAGACCATCCCTCAAAAAGTCCTCAGACACTTTCCGCTCATCCCCCGTATAAACCATATGTTTCGCACGTCTGCCATGGCAAGCTTGACAACGTGGCATGTGCAGAATAGGTCCACGGATGGAGTGCAACGAATATCAGCAGATTCGCGCACATGGAGCCACATTGACTCTACCTTCCCAGGCTTTGCGCGAGAGCCAAGGAATCTTCGGCTCGGTCTCGCCATGGATAGTGTGAACCCATTCGGTCTGCGCTCGACTTCTTACAGTGTGTGGCCTATAGTGCTTGTCAACTACAACATTCCTCCATGGCTTCCTACGAAGAAAGGACATCTCATCCTTAGCTTGCTCATCCCGGGCCGCTACAAAGTAAAAAATATGGACGTGTATCTTCGTCCATTAGTCGATGAGCTTAAGATTTTGTGGGAGGAGGGGGTCACGGTGCAAGATATGAGCAGGCGCGATGGTCGGCGGTCAGCCAACATTCGAGCCATTCTCATGTGGACGATGCATGACTTTCCGGGATTGGAAGAGTGCTCAGGTGAGCAGACCTTTGTTCTCGCCGGTAATATCTATATTTTATTTCTTTCAATCAAGTATTCACTAGGTCGTGGATCACCTTGCAGGTCTCGTTACCTCAGGTTATCATGCATGTCCATTGTGTGGGCCACAGTTAGACTCCCGAAGGTCACGAACCATGAAGAAGATGGTATATCAAGGACACGCCGCTTTCTTACCGGAGGATCATGAACTCAGGGAAGGTTTTCTTGGACGACCTCCAGCACGTATGAACGCTGCAAGCTGGTACGAGCTGAAAATGGTAAAGCCGGATTCACATCCAAATGGAATGCGACGGTTCTCAGTTTTCTACGAGTTGCCATATTGGACCCACTTACAGGTCAACCACTTGTTGGATCCCATGCATATTTTCAAAAATGTGGGCAGCTTGCTATGGGACCACATCACAGGAAAGAGAGACACTATAGGGTCACGAATGGATTTAAAGGAGGTAGGTAAGATGGAGGCGCTTTGGCCGCAGTCGAGTGCTGAAGGGGGAGTGCAGCTTCCTCGCGCTCCTTGGGTTTTGTCTACCAAAGAAGAGCGCATTGTGAAGCAAGTAATCAAGTCTATCCGCACTCCGACGGGTATGATGCGTTCTCTCAGGTCCGCATTTTCTAAAGATGACCAGATTTCTGGGCTAAAATCCTATGATTGGCATAAGATATGTCAGGTTTGTGAACAGAATGGATTTTAATTAGCGTGGACATTTTGAAATTTCAAAAGTGACCATTATTCTTAATGCTTTCTCATTTGTGGCAGTTTGTCCTACCGATCGCGATCGCGGGATGCCTAACTCCAGAAATTCGCGGGGCCATTTACAAGCCAGTGTATGCAGAGTTGTGTCAGGAGATTAACATGGGACCATAGAATACTTCATTCTTGGAGAATTGTATTACTCAATTCGTTGTTTAGATCTTCCATAAAGGTAGATAAGATATGCATTTTAAGAGGGATTTTTCAACAATGATTTTATTAATGTGCTTTGTATAGTTTAAATTGATTATTCTAACATTATTTTTTATCTGTGCAGGTATCCACATTTTCAGGATGAGTCGAGGGATGAGCGATGAGGAGTTTCAGGAGATGATGGCACGTATGTCTCCAGATCAGCTCGCGAGATTCAGAGAGATAGCAGATCAGGAGCTATCTCGTTCTTCGTCAGGGCGCTCTGCTAGATCAGCTTCGGCGCGATCAGATGCTTCAGCTTCGAGTAGACGATCTCGACGCTCGCGACTTGGGCCAGAGGGAGGGACTGCGACTGCAGGAGGATCAGGGGGGTGCTGCTGTGGAGATACGGACGCGGTGTCTCCATCTCGTCGTTCAGCTGGAGCTCGGTCACCTCCAGGATTTGTCACACCTGTGGGGACGTCCACTCCAGTTACTCCGGGTTTTGCGCAGCCGTCGGCAGATGTCACGCCTTTTGGTGGCACTCCTTTTGGTGGCACCCCCTCTGGTGGCACTCCTTTTGGTGGCACACCCTCTGGTGGCACCCCTTTGTGTGGCACTCCGGGAGAGGGTACCCCCGTCGGTACACCGGATGTTCAGGGGTCTCCTGGATATACCCAGGAGCGTGGACGGAGATGGGAGAGGGCCCATACAAGGCACACTCCTAGGGATTATGGATACCTAGTGGATGGCAGGTCAGGAGCCATCATCATGAATGATGAGGGGAGGAGGGTGATGGCTCGCATGAGGAAGTTGTGCCAATAAGTTTTTCGGCACATTGTCCTGGATCATTGGAGGAACATACCGAAGGGGAGCAAGGAGTACATAGTAGCATCCTTGCACGAGGAGTTCCCGGTGCCAGCCGCAGTGGATAGATTCTCTACGGGCTGGATGATGGATTGCATGCGTGCATACATGTCACATAGACGATCCGACGCACGCAAGGCAATCAAGAGTGGGGCTCCAAAGCCCGAGTGGTTAGATACAGACGACTGGCACCGACTGAGGGAGGAGGCTACAAATTCGCCAGGACGTTGGAGTCAGCAGAAGCGGGAGGCGGCGAGGGCACGAATCGAGGCCGGATCGGTACATCATCTTGGGAGTGGCGGCCACAGGACATATTTGGAGGACTTTGTAAGATTCTCTTTTGTTTTGCTTATTTGTTTTTTTGAGATATTCTTTGTACTGACAATCATGTTTCTAACAGTTAGCATTTTGTTTTCTTTGCAGCACTCCATTACAAATCGCGATCCGCAAGGCCTTGAGACTCGATATGCGGAGAGGCACGGTCTCAGATCATTGATCGACCGATTGTATAGACGCGGCGGCCCAGTAAGTCACTCATCTTTCTTGTCCGTAGTTACCATGAGATATTTGAATGCATTATTGTATGGTGGATTGATATGTTGTTTCTTTTTCTGCAGAATCCGTTTGATGCTCCTTTACAGCGGGAAGAGCTTTCGGGGGACGACGATTTGTAGCTCGCCCTTGGATCCTTAGAGCTCACATACCTTTAGTTTTTAGTCGCCCGATCTATGTAGACATTTTCTATGTATTAGTGATATTGTTTTATGATTGTACCAATCGCATTTTATGCGATATCATGTATTTATTTCATCCATCAGTTTTATGATTTCAGTATACATTCTTTTTGTTTGCAAACGCTTTGTATGAAGCAGTGCAGAAACTATTTTGTATGGCTCTCATACAACACACAGTGCTATATGTGGCAGGGCAGCTTGCTGCCCTGCCACAAAATTTTTTTTTCTCTGTTACCGTCACTATTTGCGTCGCAAATTTACTGCACGCGTCGCTATTGTCGTCGCTATCAGCGTCGCAAATTCTCTGTAACCGTCGCTATATGCGTCGCTATATGCGTCGCTATATGCGTCGCAAATGCGACGCATATAGCGACGGTTATAGCGACGATTCTATGGCGTCGTCAATAACGACGCTTTTTGCGACGACGGGGGCAAATTTTGTTGTTTGTATTTTCGTCGCTTTAAACGTCGCTATAAGGTCTATATCTTGTAGTGATTTATTATAAAAAATCCTTCTCTAAAAATTCTCACATTTGTTTATCCTCAACTCTTTTAATCTTGTCTCCTTTAAGTTGTAAAGATTGCTACTAAAATGGGTGAGGTGGATGGTCATAACAATTCACTACATGATCCTTGCTTCTATCTGTTTGCTAGACTTATTTTAATGAAGCTTTCACTAGACCGAGTATAGACCACATTGGGGTTTACATTCACCAAGAATGATCAAGGCACTTTACTTCAATAAATTATAGCTTAAGTGATCCTAGATCTCTTTCATAGGCATCCACTCACATGTAGTGATCCATTATGCCATCCACACTAAAAAGTAGGAATCTAGTAGAATGTGTCAATGGATAGGCATGCAATCACCTATCAAACATGTAAGATATAGTGACACTAAAATCTATTTTTTAGGAATTAAAACCTAGCTTTTTGAGGTGTATGCACTCCTAGACCCCAAACATTTTGCAACAATGGTTATGCAAATGCCATTGATATAAATAAACCCTTTATGTAAAATCCTTATATTTCTATTATAGGATCGGACATTCTATGGCCTCCTTTCAAGTAGATGTTTATTTAGTCCATCCCTTGATATCCAAATATTTTGGATATTAGCTTTGAGCTATTATGATAACCTTGATCTTCCTTTAGATCTTATGCTGAACTTGACTAAGCTTCTAGCTAAATACTTGCATAATAGAAAGAATCACAACATCATTTTGTACAATGGCATAAGCATATTCCTAAATGCAATGTTAGAGTTGGGATTTATAACCTTAAAAACATTATACATGTCCAACACAATGTTGTCACCATAGCATAGAATGCTTATTCAGGTAAGACTGGATGGATTTCTATTGCTAAATAAACTTATATACAAAGAACAACACAGATAGATTATTGTGTAAGTCTTATTTTTTGAATTAAAAAAGGATCTCATTTAATGAGGAAATATACTAAGAAGTAGCATAGGACAATTGTGATGGAGATATGGAATTTGAGAATGTGCCTTTGGTTGTAGAGTTTGTGTTGGCACCTTCAACCCTTTGGTTTTCTCTTGCAACCATTAGAATCACCTTAGTTATATGTTGTAGTGTCCTCTTGAAATGTGTGAAAAAATTTTAACTTGCTATGATCTCCTCAAGTCATTTAATAGTAACCATATTTACTTGATTAGCTCAATGCAACAAGGTGTTATAGAAATACAAGTACATGGTTTTCTTCTCTTCCTTTGGTGCTCATATGCATGCACATTGGTTAGAGCTTCTAGATTATTGAAGATTTTCCAAAATGCCTCTTCCCTTGAATTGAGAAGCATGAGGAAGAAGCCTTAGTCATGAGAACATCGAATTGAATGACATACTCTTGTATAAAAGTAGAAAGTCATGCTAGCACCATCCATATGCATGATCAACTAACTAGCAAGTCTAAATGTGTACTAGCCTTTAATGTTAGTAGCATAATAGTAGCTTTAATGCCACACACTATTAACCTCCTCTCTATTGCCACTAGGGCAAGTAAACTATCTTTCCAATACAAGAGCTAGTGTTGAGCAGGAGCAACAACTTGCTAAACTATAATATGTTTGTTGAGTGTAGGTTTTTGAAAATATGAGAGCCATGAATATTTAGGACCTACTTCCTAGGAAAGGGAGAGGTGATGAGGATGTAGGAGGGTTGACAAAGTGTACTCTCCCCCTATAGCAATAAGTTGTAGCATGGGAGGTTGCTTCTTTTGACTACCATCCTCTCTCTTGGCACTCTAATACATCTCATATTGGCTGGCAAAGCCTATATTGGTACTAAAGAAGACAATATTTTTCATAAATGCATTGTGCATTATGTTGCGATTTACTTGCAATAGCTCCTCTCTTTGCAATTTGTGAAGTAAGCAATTCTAAGATAACACCATAGCAAAAGGGATGGTATGGGTGTGGCTATAGATCTTCCTTTGCACCCAAAAAAAATAGATAGAAGAGACCCCTATGATTATACTTTCAATGAATCAAGAGTGGGATAAAAGGTGAACAACATATCGTGAATCTATTTACTAGGCATGCCATCATCTTCATTTCTTACAGCCTAGCCTAGGCATAAAGAAAATCAAACATGATAAAGAGAAAAAGAGGAACATAAAAAGAGGAGATGAAGTTGATTTGAATTGTACATCATGGGGTCAAGGAACTCGATGATTGCTCATGAAAACCTACAAGAGGCAAATGCCATAGAAGTATACTAGCCACAACTGGTTGAGGATGGACGCATTCATCTTTTAAAAGCCCCATCAAGAATGTTACAAGCAAAGCAACACAAGATAAAGAGTAGAAGCTCAAAGATTTACATAGTGGCCAATCTCATGCAGAATCCACATTTGGATTTCACTAAAACCAATCAACTAATTGGTTTGAAGTATTGTGGGTGGCACCAGTCTTATCGAGTATTCATATATAAATATGGATCTAATTGCATTTTTTACTTGAAATTACCTTGAAAATGTGTGATTTCTCTTATTTTTGTGTTTCTAGTTTTTGGTGCCTATTGGGATCATAGATCACCCCCCCTAGAGGCCCATTTGGTGATATACAAGCTTCGTGCCAAGTTGTACAATGAATATTACAAAGAAAATCCATGTTGCTTGCTTTCACCATAAGATACACCATAATTGAGAATAAGAAGTGAACAAATAGCATGCGAGAAGAAAACACCAAAGAATTGTAGGATACAAGAATGGATACAATCTCCCCCCATGCATGGATGGGCACATCTCCCATACATGTATTTATAATATTTGAATAAGCTCTTCTACCAAAATATGTTTATAGTATCTTTTTTGTGTTTTTTACTTTTTCTCACCTCACATGACTTGCTTTTGTGCACATAAATCAAAGCACATCCTATTCTTATAACTTTACTAAAATTGTATATTTGTCCTCTCTAATCAATACATCAAATAAACTCATTGAATTATATGGTCACCATAATACAAAATACATTAGTATCCTTCCATCTATTTGCCATGCATACTACTACTAGTGTCACATGTGTGCCTTGTGTTATAAGTCATGGATCATGTGATAAATAAATAAAATCTATAATAATAATTTTTAATTGAATATCTTAATAAACATAATTTTCATAATAGTTCTTAAGGATTAAAAAGTGAAATTTCCCATTTGATAACTCAAAGCACAATTCAAGAGTGCCTAGCAAGATGCACGTGTTGCTTACTACGATGAATCTACACCATATACTAGTACTACCTATTGTGGCAAATTTGCACTAGAAATTTCCATGGATTTTGCAAAAAACACTACCCACTATGACTAATCTATACCCGTGGGATAATTAATGTGATTGTGAGTACACGAAACTATTTAGATTGTCACATTGCCAAAAGTTAGTGCTAATTTCTATATCTATTGTGATTCTTCTACAGAATGATTTTCATATTTGACTAAATATCTATATTATTGATAACTTCATCTAGTAGTTGTGTGGTCATGGTCAAGGATTTATGTCATGAACTAAAATTTCAATGTTAATCTCTAGTAAAGGTGTATCATCAACAAACAAGCATAAATGGAGGTGTATTATCTTTAATGGTTTCAACTAATATAAAAAGAATTATGTAATTGCCAGTCAGGAGGAATACCCAATCACTACAAGATACAGGTCACATACTGACGTTCAAAGCAACGAAAATGTTCAGAAAACAAATTTTTCCTCGTCGTTCCAAAAAATTTGGTATTAGCATCGCCATAGAACAGTGGCTATAATGGTCGCTATATGCGTCGAATAATGCGACACAAATAGCGATGCATATAGCGACGATTTGGGACGCACACTGTGATGTTAATAGCGAAGTGTGTAGTTAATTTGCCATGCTAATAGCAACAGTTACAGGAAAAAGGAAAATTGTGGCAAGGCAGTCCTGCCACAAATAGCACTATGTGCTTTATTTGGGCCATACAAAAGAGCTATAGTAAGGTGTATAGTGCTCGTCAAAATGAAGGCAAAGTGTAGTTGAATCCATAAGACTGATACATAAAATAAATACAAGATAGCGTAATGAAAGCGACGTAGCATCATTGCAAGATACAAAGGATGAAAATAACATAGTGCATTGAAAATGCCTACATAAATCACATGACCAAAAAAGAAGAGGATGTGCGCTCCAAAAATCCAAGGGCGAGCCATAGATTCTTGCCATTTGAAAGCTCATCCCACTGCAAAGGAGCATACAACGAACTTTTCAAAAAAAGAAACAATTACACATCAGATTACCATACAATAATGCATTTTAATTACAATTAGTAGCTACGGACAAGAAAGATGAGTGACTTGCTAGGCCTCCACAGCCCATACAATCTATCGATCAATGCAGTGAGACCGTGTCTCTCTGTATATCAAGAGTCTAGGCTAGTGGAATTGCAGTTTGTAATGGAGTGCTGCAAAGGAAACAAAATACAACTATTAAAAACATGATTGTCAGTACAATGGATATTGCAAAAAAATAAGCAAGTAGAACAAAAGAAAAACTTACAAAGCCCTCCAGATAAGTCCTGTGGCTGCCACACCCAAGATGATGGACCATTCATGTCTCTAGTCATGCCCTTGGAACCTCATGTTGATGTCTCCAACGTCTTGGAGAAATTGTAGCCTCCTCCCTGAGTCTACGCCATTCATCTGCGTCTATCCACTCGGGCTTTGAGACCCCAACTACACTTAAGTGCCTTGCGTGCGTCCGATCATTAATGTGACATGTATGCATGCATGCACTCCATCATCCAGCCTATGAAAAATCTTTCTGTTGTGGCTGGTACCGAAAATTCTGCATGCAAGGATAGTGTGATGTAGTCCTTACTCCCCTCTAGTATGTTCTTCCAATGATCTAAGACGTGCTGAAAAACTTGTTGGCACAACTCTCTCATAGAAGCCATCACCCTCCTCCCCTCATCATTCATGATGACGGCTTCTGTCCTATCATTTACAAGGTATCCATACCCCTCTAGGGTATGCCTAACATGTGTCCTCTCCCACCTACGGACGACCACGCTCCTAGGCATATCCAAGAGACCCCTATATATCTGGTATACCTATGGTGGTAGTATCTCTCAGAGTAGCACCCATCGAGGTGCCACCTATGAACGACTCGACAAGAGCTAGAGTGATTGGAGTAGATATCCCCACAGGTGTGACAAATCCCATAGGTGATGTAGCTCTAGTAGAATGACGAGATGGAGACACTGCATCCGCACCTCCACAACAACCACCTAAGCCATGCTCTCTCAAACCTGCAGGAGAGCAAGGAGCAGCACCTGTATCATGAGCTGACCATGGGCATTGCATCCATGTTTTCGTAGCATCCCCCAGAAGCACTCCCTCCATTTGTCCAAGTCTGGAGCGTCGACCTCCTTTATTAGAAACCAAAGCGTGAGAGCAGACCGAAGTAGATCTAATAGAACGGCTTGATGGTGTCCGAGATATCACACCTACTCCGCCATATCTCTCAGTCGAGTCATTTGATTTGGAGACATACATGTGAAGATCTCCTGTAGCTCCTCATCGCTTATCCCTCACTCATCATGTGGATCCAAATATCCACAAAGGTCACCTGCACAAACAAAAATTATTGTTCATATAATCAATATAAATTAAGCAAAGCATGGTAATATAAATCTTTAAAAAATTATTTTACTTAAAATGCATATATTATGCACCCTTATAAGTGATTTATAAATGAATTGAGTAGGTGGATGCTCCAAGTATGAAGTTCCTTATGGTTCCATGTCAATCTCCTGACACAACTCTGCATACACTGGAAGGTCGATAGATAGGTCACCACAAAAGGATGAGTCCACCTCATTCTCAAAGAATTCTTGGACTCTTGTATTTCCATCATTGTTACCAAATTCTCGCTCCTCTACATGCTCCAAGATATCGGTGGCCACCACCCCTTGCAATATCTACACCTCTATATGCATATTGTCCTCACCTATATTAGGAACATTGATTTCATAATATACTCTCGCACTTCGGGGAGCTGAATGTACAAGATACCACCATCAAGGTTGTTGGGGCCTTGGATAGAAAATTACATGTTAAAAATCACGTAAAAGAGAGATTTAACTTTTGTGACATGTACCATGTTATAATATAATTAAAAAAAATATGATTTCATGCACCTGTTCACAATGGGCTGGAAATACAAATGTGTCACACAAATCCATCCAACCTTTTTCGGAATCTATTTCGAGAAATCCAGATGGACCTCGTTAAACTAATGTCCCAACTCCTTCAAGTGCAACTTTGAACCACTGCACATTAAACACGATCATGGAAAAGCTACGGTAATCCACTGTGATAATACTTTGCAAGTTTCCAAAATACTCTATCTCATCTATAATAGTGTTTGGATCCATTCCTCGAACTTTGCCATGATAGCACAATCTGTTGTGGAGCGCATTTTGTCAATAATCTCCATGCGAAAATGTCATCCGCGTGACCACGCCACACTATATATTTTGTATTGTATATTGAAATAGTTAATTAGTTGTCGCATATAAAATCTAGATACAACAAACCCTAAACAAATCGTCACCTTTGGACTACATCCCCTGAAGAATTCCCACTCCTCTGTTGAGACCTTCGCCCCTTCGCGAGTCGTTGTGGTCAAAACTCCATGCAAACCATCGTGTTGACATAAACCATGGCGTCTCCTCCATGCTCTCGGGATATCAAATAGGTCAATTATTTAATATGAATGCGCACTCTAAAATCATAAACGTCCATTAATTTAAATATGTATTTTGCAGAATCACCCGCTATGGAATCACCCACTTGCACAGTAAATTAATGTGACGTCCACAAAGGATAGGCATCCTCGTCAACTTCTCGCACAATGAATCCACCTTGTGTATGAGTCTTGGCAAATAAATATAGTTTTACATAATCCACCACCGCATAACCTCACGAAATCCACCATGGTCTAAAAACTCACGGAATCCATCGTGGTCTCACGGAATCCACCGTGGAATATGCCTCCTATCATTAAGCTTGGAGATTGGAGCTTGAGGATTGAGCTTGGGCTTCAGCTTACACCTTGAATCATGGAGCTATCAGAAAGCTTGAAAGAGGAGGCAACATGATTGGGAATGAAGGTAAGCTCACTATACTCATAGATGTGAGAGTGCGCATGGCTATGTGAGAGATAGCCATTGCACTTGGCCTAAGTCACTTGAAACAATAAGCACTCCATAGGTCTTGGTGATTGAGCGAGAAGGCTCCATATTTTGGTTCTATTTTTGGGACCAATGGATTCAAGCTTTGAGTACTTGCATGCTCTAAATTAAGCATTGGAGTAGGGTTTGTCCCAAACCAGTACTTAAGATAGGTAGGAAGCAATTTAGAAGGCATTCGATCTCCTTTGCGAGTAAATATTTTGGCTTTAGAGTTTAGATGATTAGGTTTGACTTGCTTAGGTGTTTTCTTGTGGTTTGGATACATTTAAGTAAGGAAAAATCAGGAAAAGTAGAGAAACAAATAATAGGATTACTACTATAAACAAGGCAAAACATGACAAAAAAGGGGCTTCAATGCATTAAGAGAGAAAATAGAGAAGAACAAGAGTGAAAGACTGAATAGTAAGGGGTTTAAGGGGCAGAGAGAGGAAAGAGGAGGTCATTTTTTTATTCAGAGTTGAGAGAGAGAGAGAGAGAGAGAGAGAGAGAGCTCGACATGTTTGTTGTAGGACAGTAGTCAAGCAAGGACAGCTTCTATTTGTGCAACCGAATGTATTCCCGGGCTATTAGTTGGTTGGTTTGATTGCTAGTTTATGATTCTTCGATCCTAAAGATTTTCAAAGGTTAGAGTGTAGTATAGTAAGTATCACGCTAGAATTTTGTCAAGATTGCACCCGTTTTTGCCATTACATTTGGATGGTTCAATTTTTGAAATGTTTGACTATAATCAAATTCACTTGATTTTGAAAATTGGATGTGATCAAATCATTTGATTGGACAAACCTTGACTAGTCTAAGGTCAAAAAACCTAAAAGTCAGACATCTTGACTGTCTGATTCAGACAAATTAGACTCAGACAACCCAATATCATACATTTGATTCTGGTAATCTGACCAAAAACCTGCAATTCAGATGGGAAAATCAAACATCAAACTCTAATCATCCTAGACCCTGTAGGGACCAAGCCCTAGCTATAGGACACCCCAATAGTAGATCCCTAGGTTAATGATCAATGCAATAGAGCCAATCGACCAGAGAGTTGAGATGCAATAGTCCAGGAGCAACTGTAGTCACTTGCCATATCCTAATAGAGGTCTAGATAGACAACCTAAACCCACTACCCTTCAAACCAAGATTTAAACATATAGCAGGGACTTAGAGTGAACCATCACACAAGTGGGAGCCACTTGCACAAAAGAGCTAACACTAGCTAAAACTTATTAAAGGGAGTGTGATCTATCTTGATCATGATTTTACTTATACACTTCATCACATAAACACTTGAAGTGCACAAGGAAATATAAAAAGCGTAATTTGGCATGTCCACTCCACCACTTATGTATTCAATTAATGTAACATTGTAAATTAATGTGTATAAGAATAAACACGCTAATGGGGTCTAAGTAAGAAGTAGATCCACTAATAAAAGCAAACCCTAAGAAGTTGGATACGACTCGAGAACCAGGATGACCTAAAGCAAGTAGCTATGAATTGTCAAGCGATGGAGAAGGAAGAGAGAACCAACACGATTATGGACCCAACTTTGCTTGATCTGATCAATTTGATTGACACATTAGTTGCTCAAAAAACTGTCAATATGCTAGGAACCAATACCCATCCTATAGATAAGGAGCTCGACTTGGGAGAATTTCGTATTGACATTTGGCAAATGGTAAATCAATACGATGTGAAAACCAAAATGGTGCATCATAGTAGAACAAACAAGGATATCATAGCTAATATCGAGGAAGAGAGAAGGTAGGCAAGGAAAGCACTGCAAAGCATAGTTGCCTACAACCAAGAACAGTGAGCCCAAAAGCTGAGACAATTCGTAGAAATGTGCGAGGTCCAATGCGTGTTAGCTCTCACTAATAGAACTATGGTAGGACCAAATGTTGAGAGGGAGAAAGTGTTAGATACTGACCTCATGCCAAGTGAGCTTCTCATGAAGTGACGCTTAGACAATACAACTTTGGAGTAGAATGGAGTAGCCCTAGCAACTAGGTTGCTAGATGGACTAGGAATTTTGCCAAACTCTAAGAGTGAGACAAAAATACCTGTGGTTACTAAGAAAATCGACAAGTATTAGCCTAGCATGGATCCTTTGTGAAGCAGATCGAGCATGTATGTGAGGTGAATGGCCTCATAAACCTTGCTCAACGAGTGTAAGCTTTCAGACTTCTCCTAGGACATAAAGGGCAAATGTGGGTTACTAGCCTAGAAAATGCCAAGCAAAACAATTTTGACAACCTCTAGAGTCTCTTCATCAAGAGGCTCTCCGAAGGAGTAGGATACTCCAACAACCTCATCATGAGGTTGATGAATGTAAACCAAAAGAAGGATAAGGAGAATATCCAAAACTATATCACCCATGTGGGGAGTCTCTTTAAGAGAATCCCAGTGGTAGAATGAAATAATGAACGGGTGGTCTCCACTATATTTATAAATGAAATCCAAAGAAAAGATCTCTACAAGGACATGATGAGGAATTCAAACTTGTGAACCAACATGCTAGCTAGGGTATCTGAAGAAGCTGCATTATCATGACCTGAGATGACACTACCACTAGATCCTTAGAGAGAGCTACGACCATTAGTGACAAATTTAGCTAGAATACACAAGACAAGGAAAAGGGTGTTGACCAAAGCCATGAGTTAACAAATATGAAGCTAGAGTTGGCTAAGCTTCAAGAGATTATGAGAAGGCCTATACAACCACACATGCAATGCATGCATTGTGGAGAAAATCACCTCCCTGCCAAATGCTTGGATCCTAGGTCAAGTGCACTAATCTATAGTAGATCTAGATACGACGCAATGCATTGTGGATTTCCATGATGACTTTTGTATTTCCAACCATACAATCAGTCATATTACCTAGAGAATAGGCTGGTAAAATTTGTGAGGGGAGCTCCATTAGCTCTCCTAGCACCCAAGGACTCAAAGCCAGCCACCCCAAGATGCACATCAATCCTATAGGGCTACCAAAACCACCTAGATCCATCATGAGTTCTCCACTGATTGATGCTCCAATACATTACATACAGGAGATGAATGAGGATGAATCATACATAGACCCTTATGTCTCATACATACGACCAAGAGGGTGACCCCATCTTTATGATTTTCAGACTGGTGCTAGTGATTATATTAGGTAGAAGAGGTTGAGATCTAGGAGGACAACACCAACAACCCATCCTGTGAGTGCTAAACTTGCAATCAACTAGGGTACATCTCTTCTTACTGCCCTGAAAGGGAGCAAGCCAATCGAGACAAAGCTCACCTAAGATGTTTGAAGTGTGAGATCATATATTTATATGACAAGTACCCTTGGTGGAAACCTTCCACTAGTTTAGCAATCATGTTGTCCATACCCTTCAAGATGTTCAAAGTCAAGACACTTCATGGTGAGGCCACCCTAATCCCATTAGACGTCATGACCTAGGCCCAAATGAAGCATGCTGGTATCTCATTACCTGGACCTAGAAATCTTGATGTAGCTTCAATAGGGAGAAAGAGCTTTAGGAGGAGGAGAGAGAGGGCCGAGACAAAGTTAGACTCAAGACAGATAGTGCCACCACACTACCCAACAGAAAGCAAGTCACAAATGTAGAAGAAAAAACATCTACTTCAAAGATGATAGAAAAGGGGAGTGATGAGACTGAGGAGTATCATGACCCAAAGTGCTAATTGAAAGTAGTGGATAACATCAAGGAGTGGGTGAGAGAAGCCCAAGATCATCTCAAGGATTTCAAAGCTATCATGGAAGATGAGATCGATGAGCTCTCTAGCATGAGCACACTAGTCTTTCCCATGTAACTAAGATCGAGGGATGCATCTGCACCCCCACATGGCACTTTATATGCAAAGCCTATATAGGCCACAAGTAGGCAGACTGGTTGGGATCGCTCACAAAAGAATGTAGAGCCTAACAACAAGCAAGAGGTTGGATAGCTACTTGTGACATTGGTATCAGCCCTTGTGACCCTACCTCTTGGAGAGTTGCTTATGCAAAACCCAGCACTATGGTGGCAAGGGTTGAAGTAGTGGGTAGAATGATCTACTAAGCTTGGAGCAATTGACTTGTTTGACAACTATGCAATAACACATATACCAAGCTTAATCCTGAACTTAGTGCCTAATTCGTTGCATGTAAATGCTTTTTGGAAAGGCACAAAGATACACACAATCTTTCCTATCAAGGCATTAGGAGATGCTACAAGGAAGGGAATTGTAGATACAAGAGTGAGAGTTATTGTGCTCAACCATACAGTCCTATCGGCTTGGGGTAACCCTTTTTGTAGAAACTGCTAGGTTTAATATCACATTGGCTAATGGAATGAAGATTAGACTATTTGGAGTGCTGAAAGATTAGGCCTTCAAGATAGTGGGAGTCTAGTTCTCAGTGAACTTTGTAGTCTTCAAGGGAGTGGACTATGACATTATGCTAGACTGATCCTAGATGTGAAAAAAAATGAGTGATAGAATACTCAAAAAACGATCTAATATTCCTAAGAAATAGATTAAAACTTGTAAGAGTTAAGATGGATACCTAGAAGACCATGCCGGTTGAGCTAAATGTCATCTCTGCTATTTTGAAAGGAGACTCATAAGTCATTAATTGCTATTGGCCAATAGAAAAGTATATTCCTTGCCTCGAGGACGAATGAAATTGGATGCGTGTGCTAGCCACCATTGATCTTTCATTCTCAGATGAAGAGAAGGACTATAAGTAGGTTGCCAAGGCAGCCCAAATGAGTCCCACAAAGTCACACCATCTTAGCTGCCAAAGAGTAGGACCCCACCGTAAGTACCACTCTATATGGTGCCAAGAGCTTTGGCATTTGACAAATATGTGTGCCCTTCCATGTCCCACATCCAACAAACTCGAACTCCACAGGATTCTTGAATACTAAACAAGAGAGCTAGCTAGTAACCTAGCTATCTGTAGAGGCAAGTGCTCAACCGCTAACTCTCACTGACCGCTTATTATTCAAGCATTTCAACTAAGAACTAATGGCTATCTCTCACATAGATGATGCACCATTCTTCTCTACAAGTGTAATGAGCTTACCTTGATGCCCGATTGAGTTGTTTTCTCTCTCAAGCACTCTGATAGCTCCACGATTCTTGATGCAAGCTCAAGCATCCTCAAGTCTCCACCTCCAAGCTCCATCCTCCATAGTCGCAAGCAAGACAAGAGAGGAGAAGAGAAGATGAGAGAAGCAGAAGAGAGGAGATGGTGGAGAGCTTCACCTCCTTCATCCATCACCCTCACACACTCCCTCCCTCAAGCACACACAAGCAAGCAAAGAGAAGAGAAGAAGGTGAGTCTTTTGTTACCACACACCAAAGAATGAGCTCTCATTCACTTTTTGAACTTTATATACAAAGCCCTAAATACCCTTTGGGCAATCATCCCCTTTTTACATGGCCGGCCATAGCCTTGGCCCTTTTTTCCATTGTTCTTCTATCTTCCTAGCTTCCTTCCTACCTCCCATCTACATTTACAATTTGCACGGGTTAAAGCCCGGTGCTCTTAAAATAAATCATGGTGTGCCTTGTGCTCTTTTACAAAAGTATTGACTTGTAATTTTTCTTGTGCGCCTCTCATTGATTTAGGACTTTTTCACTTCTTGTGTTTCTCAAATTTTCTTGGCATGCCTTCGTTCTCCATTCCTCTTTTGCCTTGGCCTTATCTTCTACTTTAGATTTTCTTGATTTTCCACCTTGTCCGTCTAAGGGTTAACATTACCCCGCTTCAACTTGAGTGCCAATCCCATGGCACTTGTTGGGTGGTTAGTCGAATGGTGTTGCTGGGGTAGTCAGATGACTTTTTGAGTTTGTATACAAGCTGTGTTGGGGGGTGGGTTTGGAGGGATTTATGGAACTGAAAGGTTCTTGAGTTGGAAATGAACCCTAGTGGTGAAGGGATTTATGGACATGTTGGAGGGATTTATGGAACTAAAAAGCCCTTATGTTGGATATGATCCATGGTGCTAGAGAGATTTATGGACCTATTGGAGGGATTTTTGGAACTGAAAGACCCTTTATGGGATATAATCTGTAGTGCTAGAGGGATTTATGGACTTATTAGAGAGATTTATGGAGTTGAAAGGTCCTTGTGTTGGATATGATCCTTGGTGCTGGAGGGATTTATGGACTTGAAATTGACGATAGTGTTGGATGGATCCCGGTGGGGAGAGAGGCTGATGGACGGATCCATCTTTAAAATTGCATATGGTGTTGGATGGATCCATCTCCCAGTCCTTCGTGGTTGCCTTCTCTTGCACTGTTCCAAATGAGCTTCTTCATTCACTTTTTGATTGGGCTTGCATCAGTGTGTCCCTGCTTTGTTTTGCCAGCATGGTGACATTGTCGCATAAGATGGGGAGTGCATTGTATAGATAATGGGATCTCCGGGGCTGGTGGTTTGGGCCTTTGTTCATACTTGAGAAGAAAAGAAGGTGCACTACCTAGGGGTGCGTTTCATTGTCGTGTGGTGCAATGTGCTCATGCTAGTGGGACTAGGAGAGCAAGCCTGTGCATTGCCTCCCACATGAAGACTTAGTTTGTATATAAGGGATGTGCGATGCTTGTAGCTTAGGGTGACAAGTCTAACCATCATAGGAAAGTGTTACCTCCCTAGGTATATCCTGCCCTCGATGTGCCCTAAGCGTGAAGTGGGGGATCAAAATGAGGCTAAGAGGTTAGGAATGGAGCCGGCTGACCACCAAAGCAACCGAATGCTCCTAACTTGAGGACCCTTAGGTGCAGTGGCTATGGTCGATGTGAAACTTGCAATGGTGACATGTGATATCTTTTCCTTTTTCTTTATCTTCTTGGTTTTTAAAAAAATACTAATAAAGTTACATAGTTGTGACAGAAGTTTAATCTTCGTCAATGGAGTGAGGTAGAGTAGGGGGCTTAATAGATTTATTAAGGAATCGGTGGCTTTGGAGATACCCCTTGAGGTTTAGGTAGACTTGAAGGGTGGTATTGGAGAGGAATTGATAATTGCAGCAGGTGAAGCAACTATCATTCATGTCCTCTAGTATGGCTAAGCAGAATGAAGAAAATAGAGCAGCTCGCATGATTAGTTGACCCATTGCGCAACTATCTATAGCATTAGGATCAAAATGCAGTACTGGCAAGCCGCCCTCCTGTGGGGTGGGATCTTGCCTAAGGAGTATCCTAAGCAATCTAGGGTAATTACATGTAGTAACAAAGGTGGAGTTAGGGCACGACGAGAATTCATTAGTGAATCGGATTAGGATATCATACAAGTTATCTGATGTGAAGATGAGAGCATCTTCACATACAGTACAATGAGGGTTATAAATTATAGGAAAGTCATAGTGGCCATGGACACTGGAGTCAAAATCCACTCCCACCCTTTGAGGGTAGGTCATAAAGATTGGGTCGTTTTTCTTGAAGGGTTGAGTGTTGCAAAAGGCCATCCAAGGGTCCAAGTTGGTGTAGCAAACCCTTTTTCTCCACGTAGGTTGGCATTCATAGCCGAGCATAGACCTTGGTACTTCAAAAACTTTAATTTTCCAAATTTCGGCATCTTTAATAGCCCATAATGTGGGGTTCTAGGCTCTCTCCTCCAGCCACTTCTGCCCAAGCCTGCCTACGATGTTAATCACCTCCACCACCACCTTGATGGGTAAAACCCTGCGCAGGGTGGCAAGGAATTGAAAGTTAAAGTCGAATGGGCTCATGGTTGTTTCTTGCCTCTCTCAGATTACAAGGTCGGAGTGGAAGCTTGCTAGGGTGTCATTCATACACAGTGGGATAGGTGTCTCGGGTGCCCTCACTCCCTTGGCATTCCATTTTCTCATCGTCTCCTCCACCATTTGTTTCCTTCTTTCCCTCATTGTTGCCTTTCTTTTTGTGAAGGTGTCTATGTGTTGCTACACTTTAGGTTGCGGGAAAGGAGGCAGTGGGATTAGCTCCTCTTCATGTGATCCCATTCCAAAGTTCACATCCATTTCTCTCTCCTGGATTGGCCCGTATTGTTATTCTTTGATGAACTCGAGTGCGTCCACTTCCTTCAGGTTAGGTCTACCAATAGGAGATAATGGCATTGCTCTTCCAGGCTTGGGCCAACTCCACTAGGTTGTGGTGGCATCTGCAGTCTTGCTTTCAGTGCTCTTGGACACTCCTTTCTCTGCCTGAGTGATGTCCAGTAGGGTGTCTAGGAAGGCGAGTTACTGGGTTTGGAATCTCACTTCTTGGGCAGCTGCAGCTTTTCTTTCAACAAACATCCTTTCTTTTTCGGCTTGATGGATACAGCGTGTCAAGGCTTTGACTCTTTTCTCGTTTTGGCTAGCCCATTCTTTTGCCCTCTTGTTTATCTCTTCTAAGCCCTCACCTTGCATTTGTGACAGGGCCACTATTAGCGGTTCTTGTCTTTTCCATTTTTGTACAAGTTCTTCTTTTCCTTCTGTTAGGTGCTCAATATCCTTTTCTAGTGTTTCTTGTTTCTGCCTTTGACTTTGCATTCCATGCTCTACTTCTCATTTTTCCTTTTTTTGTTCTTCTTGCTCCTGTACTCTTTTTGCTTCCAGTGCGGCAAGCTCTTCCATGCTCTCTTGGAGTTTTCTCATTTGTGTTTTGAGCTCTGCCTATTGTAGAACTACGAGTTTGTATTCTCTTTGCATTGCAACTAGCTCATGGATCTCTTCCTCTAGTCTTTTTTGCCACCATTCTTTGTTGTTTTCCTTAGCCCTCAGTTTTTCTTTTAGAGAGTGGATTTCTTTTTGTTGCATGGCCAGTTTGTGGGTCTTCTCTAAGTGGAAGGCATTTGACATTTCCTTTTCTATTTCTATCTTTGCCGCAGCCGCTCTCTTCTTCTCCTTTTCCCTTTCTAATTGAGCATAGAGCTCCCTCACATGCTCCTCCTACTCAGGGGGATATGGCTCCGTGGTTGTAGCATCTATTCTTGGTCACTTGGGCCCCTGTTGAGATTCGATGTCTGCAACAACTGATCTTTTCACTCCTATTGTTGGGATTCCCTCATTGGATGTGGGCATTGGAGTATGTGCCTTATTGACCAAGAACTGCACCCATGCCGTGAGGTTGCTTGCATCCACTATGGTTGGGGTGCCTGGCATTATTGTGATGGTCAGGGTATTGGGCAAGAGAATAGATGAGGTCAAGTGGAGTGTGGCTTTGTCCTTTATTTTAGGGATGGTTGGAGGTAAGTCTTTTGATGCTTGGGCACTGGTTCCCAGTCTATCCTGCCTAGGCAAACTCATTTCTACTAGTTCCTTGTGCGTGCACTACTGTTCTATGGACATGTGCATAGCTTGTGCCAAGTCCTTTTCTTTCCTTCTCAACTCCTCCTCTTGATCAGCAAATTTTCTCCTCCTCTCTTCCGCGGCTCTTTTTGACTCAATCTTGGCTTTAAGTAGGTATGCTTCCTCTCTTCCTCTTTCTTCTTCTTTATCTTCTTTTTTGGCGTCTTTGCCTTCCTTGCTGGATTGAGCTTCTTGCTCTCCCCCTTCTTCACTAACTGTCCTCTCACTTGATGGTTCTTTGTTGCGATGAGGAGGTGACCTCTTAGATGTTTCATCTGATCCCTCTTCTACATCTTGCACCTCTTTTATCACCTCTCGGATAAGGGCAGTCAGGACTCCTCCATACCCTATGAATGAGGCCTTCAAGAGGGCTTCTTCTTGTCAGATCGCTTTGATGCTAGGGATTCTCCACCCACCGGTCTACTTCCAAGGTCAAGCATCTTGGCTGATTGGTCTACGGTTTTCCTAACATTTCTGTTCCAATCCACTTCATGCAATGAATGAGCCGCCATGCTCTCCAGCACGGGCATGTTGATCCTATGCATAAGGGAACTATATCTTAGGCTGGAGAAGAGGATGTGGATCACCTTTGCTTGCAATCTTACCTCCGCATTAGGAATGTCTTGGATAATTATGCCATCATTTGTTAAGACACTTTCCTTCTTCATCCCCAGCTTTGCATAGACATCTCTTTTATGCCTCTTCTCGATCTTTGGTTCCAACCCCAACGCCTTCTCTACTAAGTCCTTGCTAAGCGCGACCTACACCTCCTTGATTCCTTCTATGCTTGCCAAGGACACTATCCCAGTCTCCTTATCGAAGTCATATGTCTTCAAGAATTCCACACACATAGTTTGGTCAGGATCTTGTCCGAATTTTTCAATATATGTGGTTGCAGTGATCCACAATCCTCCTCATGGTTTCCTCGTTGGTCACCACCCCTTCGATGTTGTGGATGCTCCTAAACTTGAGCTGGTTGTATGCCCGATTTTCAAGGGATAGGCCGTACTTTGTTCTTTCCTCTTCCGTGAAGGATAGGCAATGGGCTCGGTCTTGTTGTGACATCTTCAGCTCCTATCATTAGCCATGATTTTCCATTAGTGCTTTTCCAAATAGTTACTAATTGAAAGAAAAGACTTCATGCTTGGCAAATTAACTTATTTTTTGTACTACAGAATTAGACTTTTTCCTCCAAGCAGTTTAAGTCTATTTCTTTCAAATTTTATTGTCAATTCCTCAGTCACAAGTTGCTTTGTCCTACCATTGAGGTCCCTCCTGTGTGATTTTCCTTTATGGTTTTTCTTATGTGTTTGGTTTGTTTCACCTTCATCTTACCTCCCCCTCTTTGAATTCAGAAGAATCCTTCCTAGGATTATAGGGTTATAGGATGAAGGGCGTTCATCACATAATCTTAGTGTTTTACATTTGCATGAGCCATGCATAGAAATTTGAAACATACTCGAAATTAGCATATCTATCCATGTCGAGAGGGCGAACGCGTGTGTGCATAATGTGAGTGAGGAAATGAAGCAAGAAGTTGCCAGAGTCTACTCAACTAGCGACATGCAACTCCTCCTTAGTGAGATGCGATCTAAATAAGGATATCCCTCAATGTGTTCTTCCAGGGGTCAGTTTACGAATGGAAGTCATATTCAGATGTCTTGATTGCGTGTCGTTGTTCAGCATTGGTCATTATTTGGCATCTCTCTAGCTCCCATTGCAAGCTTGAAACATAATATTTTTGCAAGAAGGAGGATTTGTCATCGGTAACCTACTTCAACTGCTTGATTTCTTGGTTTTTGACCATGATTGTATTCTTGCGATACGACAAAATGAGATGCTGCTTGATTTCTTGCTCCTAGGATATCTCAGTAAAAATCAACTCTTGGGCTGATTCGGAAGCCTTAAGGAATACAAATTCCGACTCCTCCCAAGAGCAAGGGAGTGTTCGTACTTCCATTGCTATAGGTTCTTCCAATAGGTCTAAGTCTAGTTGATCGTAGCTTTTGGCCAAGGTCATGAAAGTAGCATCCAAGTGTTGGAGGCAAGAAACCAAATCATCCCCCATATTTTTAGCTAAGTCCGCAGCCAAGGTTAGAATTGATTGCCACTCATAAGAGGATCAAAGGCGAGTGGGTGATTGAGGCTTAACAGGACTAGAGCGTTCAGTAGATAGCTAATAGTCGCAGTTTGGGTTGCTCTTTAGGTTGGAGCTTCGCCAACCTCACATTTGATGGCTTTGGTGGTTGTTGGAGTTTTTGTGCTACTAGATGCATTTGAGATCTAAGGGGTATCATTAGCGCTAGAGCTCGGCATTTTGCTAGTAGCAAGCTGTGATTTCAGAAAATAGGGTTGTTCACGCCTTGCTATCTGCTGAGCTAAGCTTTGGAGGTTCTATGGACTTAGCGGCCTAATTCTCTTATGTTGTGTTTCTGACATGATTTTTTGTGTGGTCAAGCTTGAGTGTGGCATTTGAGTAGGGCCTTTGGTTATTTTGGCTTCAGGAAGCATCCACGTGCTACCTTCATAGTAGCCTTGCGCGTGCAATAAGGCCTTTGAGACCCATTGTGGCTTGACCGTACATCGATGTTTATAGTTTCATCTTGGCTTCCTAGGTTTCAATTGCGGATATGTAGCCTGGCGAGGCTATGGGTTTCTATTCCTAAGTTGTGCTCTCTCTCTCTAGGTACCCATTTGAACTAGGGTTCATGGGCTTCAGCGTTGGTTCCAATTTGTTGCTAGCATCGAGGTTTGGTAGGTTGTGACAAGTCACCACCTCCCTCCTTAGTCTTGATGGTGGTTTCCTCTATTGGTGGCTTTGTGGTCTTGGAAAGAGTCACACCGCCCTTGCTGAAAGCTATAACAGTGCGAATGTTGCCCATGGCTAGATGGATACGTTGTGACTGATAGTCGACATTGCAACAAGTGTGCTTCTTGAAAGTTCGTCCTATAAACAATTCCGTGCCTACATTCTTAGTGTTGGGCAACACATAGATGATTATCGGCATGCTTTCAAAGTCGATAGAAACTGCAACCTTGGACTTTCCTAACAGCTTGTAGGGTTGGCCTCCATAAGGGGTGAGATTAGCTTTAGTGGACTGTAACTGTGGTTTTTCAATTTGGGTCCAATGGTCATGAGTCAAGATATTAAAATCAAATCCCTCATCGATCAGTGTGTTGATGGTGCATGTGTGTTTAGCAGTGACCATCATACATAGGTAAGCTAGTGATACTGCTTCCTCATCCTCACTATCCACCTTAGTAATAGTGGCTACTCATACGTAGATAAGGGGTGCTAGCATTGAGGGCTCATAGAATGGGTGCGTGGGAGGAAAATACTTCTTTATGCAGCTGCCATTAAAGAAGTCTATGCCCTCACCCTCTAGGGTTTCCAGTTAGACGTTGCCAATTTGGCTGATTGTTTGAACCTTTAAAGGTCGTAGCCCCCAAAACTTTAGCTTTTTCTTATGTTCTTTGACTTCGTATAGCAGTATTAAGTCATCATGTTCGAAGCTGCCCTGCTTGACATGCTTGTCAAACCAGCTTTTACATCTTGCCCTCTCACATATATGAACACATGGGTGGCTAGAAGTCCAATTTTCATTAAGTGTTCAAGTTCAATCAAGTGTTCCATCCATGCTCCCTTCCCATCCCATCTTTCTTGAAGGGCAATCCCAAGGCTTGGTACGAATAATTCCAAGACCAAGTGCAACGTGAATCCGCTTTTGCCCTGGCATTTCTGCGTAAAGTATTTCGCTTGGGGTTTGATGCTAGTTGCCGTTTAGGAAATGACCATTAGGGAAAACCCTGATTCAGGTCGCTCCTAAGTGGGAACGGCCAGAATACTTCCGTTACGTGGTAGACGCAGAAAGTCCTAGATCGCAAACACCATGACATTCCATGGGAGTGCCGGGCAGAGCTTTATAGACATCCTTTTCGATGGACTACTAAGACGTGTCCTGAAGATAACGAGTGGACACGTTACAGAAAAGGATAAATCTCATCTCTAATATTCAAAGATGAAGTTTTGCAAAGTGCTTGTATCAAGGGAAGTTAATTGCACCTACTTGCTATACGACAAGTCCATACATAGCATAAGCAGCATATAAGATCCTAAAGTATTAAGCATTGATAAGTTTTCGATCAATCTTTATCTACGACAATATTGTTTAAGGTTCACAGATGCACATAAACGGTACATGCATGGGGGAGATTATGTGAAACTTGCATCAATTATATGCAACTCCTTGCCTTAGTAGAAAGGAAGATAATGTCAAGAAAAAATGCTACATAGTAGGGAACGGCTAAAAGATAAATGTCACTTAGAGAAGAGGCATAGATGCTCTTGCTAGATTGATTAACGTGCATTGAAATGATAGGACTTGCGTCTTTACAATGTTTAAAACCTTAACATATTCCTTAGCCAAGTGTTAAGTAAATTTTTTGCATAATATCGCTCCTTGATCCCAAGGGGGAGATCAAAAGTGATGGAAAGGTTATCATGACTATTCCTGCAATGTTTGAAAAAAATACCATTGCTTCTGTTGATTGATCGAACAATGTCCTAAATGCTTTTTCATAAAACGAATTGTTGGGATGTGATTGGATGATTATTCCAAGTGCTTATGTTTGATGGTAAATGTATAGTAGGGGCATGTGATGACAAATTGCCATGGGAATAAAGGAATGTTTTCTTGGAAAATGATATTTGGTTGAATGCCCTAATTGTGCTTGATTCTTAACTAGATTAATTAAGGAAATGATATTTTGCACAGGTGGATCATGTCCAAGGTTACATCGCATTTCAATCAAAGAGGGCACTGTTCAATTCGCAGACCAAGGGTGGTGAAAAGGCCAACCATAGCAGTTGTGTCTCACTCCTAGGTTGTTCGGGATCAGGTGGAGCTCTGGACACCCCTTGCCTAGTCCAGAACGGAGTTGAAGACTGTCGTGGGTCGAATGTCTCTGGCGTTGGAAGATCCTATTTTAAATAAAGGATGGAAATTGTGGTGCCATGTGATTTGGATCAGTTAATTCCGCAGGGCAAAAGGGATACATAATTTCTCCTCTATGGGAAGGAGAAAAAGATTAACTTGAAGATAAGTTAAGGGACTTGTTTGTCAAAAGGATTGTTTTACCCTTTTTTCATGTCTGTGCTATAACTTAAGCGAACAAACCATGTTTCCTAAAAGATTTAATTAAGGAATCTGTCTTTAAATCTCACACATAAATGTGATAGGACCTAAATAAATAACTAAAGAATTCTTATTGAGGGAAGTGGGTGTGGACAAAAACCCAACCGGTTCGTCCTATGGCAAGGTGGTCCCAAAGAATGGGACTATGCCCTGCGGGCAGAGAGATTAAGCGGCCCATCCCTCTCGTTTCCCATTTTCTTTTAACCAAGTGTGGCATGGGTTTGCTTTGGCTCAACGCTTATAGACAGCAACTCTCTGAGAACCTAAAGGTTCATAATGTATTCCATATCAGCCTACTAAAGAAGTACGTACCTAATCCTAGCCATGTACTTGATGACTAAGAAGTTGTAATGCCTAGCCAAGGAGTCCTTGAGCTATGGCCTGACAGGATCTTAGATGTTAGAGAGAGACAATTGAGATCCAAAACCTTGAGAGAATGCCTCGTCCACTGGAAAGATTATCCCAAGGAGGATGCCACTTGGATGGATGAAAGCACTCTAATCAATCAACAATACCCCCAGTTCTTCTCGAGATGAGGACATCGCGATTGCTCTAAGGAGGAGAGAATGTAATATTCCCGCTCGAAAATATTACCAAACTTGACTCCCCGCATGCCGCGTAAAACCTGTGCAAGGTTATCTTCCCCATTGTAGTTGCCGGCAGTTTAATTCGTAACTGGCACGCACAAAAATGGAACCTCGGCATTGGAAAATCAAGCCAGGGGTTCAAATCCGCATAACCGCAGGGAAACACCCTCTTGGAAAGGGAAAAAATGGATAATATTAATGCAATTTTTTTTAATTATCCCTTTCCCCTAGCCGATGCATGCTTGGAGGAGAGGGAGTGTGGGGAGGGATGGGCTAGGTGGGAGCTGTGGGCTGTATAAGGGGGGGAAGCCATGCTCAGGCCACGTGGGGAAGCTTCTCTCCACACCTCTTAAGCCCTATATAAACCCCCCTTAGCCTTAGGGGGGGAGGGGTAGAGGGACCTATGTAAGTCCTAGTAGGTTTTATGAAAGTTGTTCTGCAAATTATCATGCGTTTTGATTTTAACAAGAAAGGTTAAGGTTATTGCGAATCTAGTGGTACAATGAATTGCGTGTTTACGTGTATTGTGACATGTTGCAACTAGTTTTCTCCTTTAGATTAAGTTTAACATCTCTGGGAATGGCTCGTCCTTGTCGCAAGATAAGTAGACCAAATTATCTAAATCACCTAACCTGCAAGAGATTCGTATAGGCATGGTTCAATCGATATGATAAACACCCCAAGTGCTAACTAGGATTTAGCACGCTATGGATTTGGCCTAGTTTCGCACTTGTTGCCAAGTCAAAACCCTCATACCCAAAGGTCCTACCCACATTCACCGAATGTAGGCTCAATTGGACGCTCATGCAAGTAATGATCTAGGGTTTCTACCCTAAGGATTATTCGTTCAAATATTAAAATTCAATTTGAGTTTGAATCCCTAGGACCGGCCTAGTGCAATTAGGTTTGGGTTGGGTAAGAAGACATCCTAAACCCTACTTCTTGTCTAAACATAATTCTATGACCAGAAAAACGCCGTTCAATGGGTGAAATGATCCCATGGAATAGATGCGACATTTGTGCAACAAGTTGCAACATTGCATGGTCTTGTGGTTTGATCACAAGAGAGTTTTACCATTACTTGGAAAGAGGTTGGCAGGTTCTTGCGCAAGTTTAACTTGCAAGAGTAGGAGTAATCATCTTGTTACATCACCTTTCTTGGGGAAAGTTTCCAAGTTAAGGAAAGTTAGGTATTTGCTTGGAAGCAAAGGTTCAATCAAGTTAGAGCGACCTGATCGCCACGATTTATTGTCTTAGTTTAAGAAGCATTAAGGTGTTGGTTAATTTGGGTTAATAGGGTATGGCCCTAATCCAAGGAAAAAAGGGTGAACAAACAAACCCTTGGGGATCTTTCCAAGTCGCAATTGATCCCAGATCGAATGCTAGATGCATTCAGAGGGAAGGTTTCACTCCTTAGCAGTTCGCCACAAATAAACGACCACTGGTTTGATTGTGCTTGTAATAGTTTAGGAGCATTGTTTGCATTGTTTGCTCAATGAACTAAATTATGGAAAGTAATTAATGCTTCAAGTTGAAGGCCTGAAGGGAGAGGCAACATCAGTTACCCCTGACTGTCTACGTGACCCTAACCAAGGGGGTTGTTAGCCGCATCGGGAACGTGGACCGAACCTGTTACGTGAGGTCTCTCCATTGAGTGCTACTTGGAGCAGGAGGACGTTTGGGTGCGAGGGGGGGCTTTGGCCATAAATCCCTTGCCTTACGGGACCTGTACAAGAGGCCAACATAACTCGAGATTGGATCTCGAGGCCCACATACTAGTCTATGTGCGGAATCTTGGATTAGTAATCCCTGTGGATTATGGATAGCCTTCGGGCGGATTATGGATAGCCTTCGGGCGGATCATGGATTAGCCTATGGGCTGGACTTTATGGATGTCTTCCAAAGATAAATAACATAACCTATTGAAAAGGAACTTGTTTGAGATTAAGATTACGTGAAAGAACCAGTGTTTAACTGGATAATTAAGGAAGCTATTTGATGAATGTCCAACTAAATGTGATAGGTAATTAGAAAACTAAAGCAACCTTGAGGAAAGTGTAGTGGATGTGTCCATGGGTCTGTCCTATGGATGGGTCGTCCCGGTTGGCCAGGAACTTTTCTCAATGGAAATGGACAGCAAGGAGCTCTTCTCGAAGGAAATGAACAGCAAGGGCGCTGACCTAAGGTTTAGGTTACTGGAATCCCGATTTATACTATTTTAGGGGAACAAAATGGGACTATGCCTTATGGGCAGAGAGGTTGAGCCTTGCATCCCTCTCGTTTCCCATTCTCCTTGAACCAAGTGCAGCATAAATCCGCTTCGTATCTGGCATTTCTGTATAAAGTAATTTGCCTGCGGTTCGACGCTAGCTGCCGTTTAGGAAAGTGACTATTAGGGAAAGCCTTTATTCAAGTCGGCCCTAAGTGGGAACGGCTGAAATACTTCCGCTACGTGGCACACGCGGGAAGTCCTAGATTGCAACCCCCGTAAAATTCCATGGGAGTGCCGGGCGGAGCTTTCTAGACTCTCTTTCTGATGGACTGCTAAGACGTGTCCTGAAAGGGAATCAAGTGGACACGTTACACCATCCTACGGATGGGTGGTCCTAGTTGGCCGGGAACTTTTCTCAATCGAAATAGACAGCAAGGAGCTCTTCTCAAAGGAAATGAACAGCAAGGGCATTGACCTAGATTTTAGGTTACTAGAATCCCGATTTATGTTGTTTTAGGGGAATGGAATGGGACTATGCCTTATGGACAGAGAGGTTGAGCCTTGCATCCCTCTCGTTTTCCATTCTCCTTGAACCAAGTGCAGCATGAATCCGCTTCGACCTTGACGTTTCTGCATAAAATAGTTCTCCTGGATTCGTCACTAGCTACTGTTTTAAGAATATGACCATTAGGGAAAATCCTAATTCTGGTCGGTCCTAAGTGGGAACGGCCGGAATGCTTCCGCTACGTAGCAGATGCAGGAAGTCCTAGATCGCAAACCTCGTAACATTCCATGGGAGTGCCGGGCGGATCTTTCTAGACTCTCTTTCTGATGGACTGCTAAAATGTGTCCCGAAAGGGAACAAGTGGACACATTACAGTTGGTATCAGAGCGAACCAACGAAGGATCTGTCTTTATAAGAAAACTTAATAAGAAGAAGTGAAGCAAATGTTGCTGTTAAGAACATTTCCTTACTTATCGATGCTATCTTGCAGAATTATGAAGCATGGAATAGATTCTTAGTGTTCCAAGTCATGTTTATGACCACGATGCTTGCATGCCTAAGATTATCGACGAAGGATCGATATGATGAACATCCTAGACCATATTTACAATCCATCGCCTTTGTACGTGGAACAAAGATGGATGGGAAACTCAAGAATCTATTACATAGCTGCCCACCAATTTGCGTACCTTCGAACCAATCTAAAGAGAATCAAATGGTTGGAGGACCTGAAGATCGTAAAGCTGTTCATTTTTATTGAGGCTCACGTAAACACAACTTTACATGTCGAAGGTCAGAAGGTCAAGCTGAACACATATGTGTACAAGGAAGTGACCCGTATAATCCCCGCCGCCAGGATCAAGGTGTTGGGACGCTATGAGAAGAATGAGTACCAAAGGAAAGGATACCCTAATCTTCCGATGACTTATCAATTCCTAAAGATCCATGACCCAAATCCATACTATGACCCCGTTCCCATAGCTAAATGTAACACAACCTTATTGTCCTTGAAATAATGTATCAGTTGCTCTACCATCCCAAGAAATATTGTACTCCGAAAGGGCTATGCCCATATGAATGAAATAAGACTTCTTTTTATCAATGATTGTCTTGTCTATGAGCATTGATAAAAAGTTAAGTGATTAGGTTTCTTGGCTGAAAGCTGAGTTGGGAATAATATGTAATGTAAGAGACATTTAGCGAGTTGTTAACGTTAATAACTCTTTATTCAGGCACAACCCTAGGTACAGATTCCCAGTCCGACCCCTACACCAAGTACGACCGTGATTCAGGAGAAGAAGTTTCTTATCAAGCAGATCAAGCTGCCAGAATTTGACGGAAAATGAAGGATTGTCCAAACTGATGCTGAGATTTGGATAGAGTCCATGGAAGATTACTTTGAAGCGGCCCGTACTACACCCGCCAACCAAGTAATGCTCGCTAAGATGAAGCTCACCGACGAAGCTAGGCTTCAGTGGAAGCAATGGTGCAGAGATCAAGGTATCTCGAAAGGATTCGTTACCTGGGAAAAGCTAAAAAAAGCTGTGCAAGGAAGATACTTACCACTTGCATATCACACGCAGAAGATGAATGAGTTCTATGAGTTGAAATAGCTGAGTCTGACTCTTGACGCATACTACTCAAAGTTTGTCTCTCTTCTGAAGTATGCGCTACAAATGGATATGACACAACAAGTGTCGAAGTTTTGTGCTAGATTAAACCCATCTGTAAATACCCGGCTCGACTCAATGCGCCCAACAGACCTTCAGGACACACTCATTCGAGCTGCGCCCATAATTTAAGAGGTGCAGGCAACGCCAAGAGGTAATAAGACTTGGTCTTATAATGATCAGAACAAAGGAGTATATAGGTACCAGGCAAAGAGAGTTCAAGGTCAAAACCGAGGACAAAGGAAGAAAGCAAGGACCAACAATGTCAATACCTTTGTTCCTACCCAAGGAAATGGCCACAATCTCCATTGCTTCCACTACAACGAGCTTGATCATTTCAAAAGACAATGTCCCAAACTTGGCGGAGGACAATGTCAAGGACCTTTCCAAGGAACCGCCCCTGGCCAAGGAGCCGCACCCCGGTGCAGAGGAAGAATCGCCTATGTTGCTAACAGGGAAATGTGCGAAGAAGAAGACCCGACCATGAA
Source organism: Lygodium microphyllum (assembly GCF_053477565.2). Lineage (NCBI taxonomy): Eukaryota > Viridiplantae > Streptophyta > Polypodiopsida > Schizaeales > Lygodiaceae > Lygodium > Lygodium microphyllum. Next base: position 52,884,748 of record NC_141154.1, read on the forward strand.
AGCAGAGTTTGAGAGGGCAACAGCCCATGCCGCCCTTCACAAGGAAGGCCTGAATCGCCAGTTCTCTATGATTCAGACACCATCTGATTATCAACGTAAAGGCTTCAAAACCTTGATTGATTGTGGCAGTATGCATTCCTTTATCTCACCAGCTTGTGTATGAAGATTAGGAATTTAGCTACAATAGAAGCACCTACCTTGCTTGTGGAATTAACAAATGGTCGTGAGGTCACTTGTACCAGGAAAACTGCTAAGGTGGAATTCTTTGTGGGAGGAAAGTCGACTTCGGTCAAATCAGGGTCATGAACCTAGGTATCCATGAGTATTTGCTCGAAATGGATTGGCTTAAACCTAATGATGCGCACATTCATTGTGGAAACGGTCAAGTTTCCTTTCAAAACTTTGAAGGGGAATTGATCACAAATCAAGGAGAGGCTGGAAAGCCAAAAATTCAATTGGCCAAAGCATCTGGGATTATAAAGGGAGTTAGAAAGGGACTACGTGTCTACTTAGTTAAGCTTAATAAGGTAGATCAGAATCAGGAGTCTACTGAAGAACCTTCATGGCTAAAGGAGAATGCATCCATCCCAGCAGTTCGCCATGGGGAGCTCTAGTGCTATTCCAGAAGAAGAAGGATGGAACACTTTGACTATGTATTGATTATAGAGGGTTGAATCAATCAATCGTTAAGAACAAGTACCCTATTCCAAGAATAGATGAACTTCTTGACCATCTTCAAGGTGCGAATATTTTCTCCAAGATTGATCTCAGGCCTGGATACTATCAGATAAGGATCAAGGAATAAGATATCCCAAAGACAACATTCAACACAAGATATGGACACTTTGAGTTCCTAGTCATGTCATTCGGGCTTACGAATGCACCTGCCACCTTCAACAAGTTAATGGAGGATATCTTTAGGCCATATCTTGACGACTTTGTACCCGTCTTCTTTGACGATACCTTGGTCTATTCCAAACAAGAAGAAAATCATGAACCCCAGCTTCGCATTGTCCTTGAGACAATGAGGGCACACAAGCTTTATGCAAAAATGAAGAAGTGTGCATTCTTCAAGCGTCAGATTGAATATCTGGGATTAATCGTGTCAGCGAAAGGAATCTTAGTGGATCCGGCCAAGGTTAGAGATGTTCTAGAATGGCCAATACCAACAACTGTCAAAGAAATACGCAGTTTTCCTGGGTTGACAGGATGGTATAGGGTCTTTATCAAAAACTATTCTTAGATTGCAGCACCTCTGACAGATTTACTGAAGAAGCAAACATCGATTGCATGGTCAGCTCTGCTGAAAAATCTAGCTTTGATAGATTAAAGCAAAGTTTGGTATCAGCACCTATCCTGAAACTTTCGGACCTCAGTAAGGAGTTCGAAGTAGTAACTGATGCTAGCATGCTTGCCTTAGGATGTGTGGTTATGCAAGAAGGTCATCCTGTAGCATACTCTTCAAGAAAATTGAAGAGCCATGAGAAGAATTATGCTACCCATGATTTAGAACTCTTAGATGTCATCCATGCTTTAAAGCTTTGAAGACACTACCTGTTGGGTAACAAGTTTACCCTAGTGACGGATCATAAATGTCTCAAGTGGATCTTTATCCAAAACGAGCTCAACATGAGGAAACGTCAGTGGATTGAAGTGCTGGAGGAGTATGATTTTGAGATCAAATACCGGCCTGGAAAGGAGAATGTAGTTGTTGATGCACTCAGTCGCAAGGCATTCCTTAATTCTCTAATCTTGCAAAATCCATCAATAGCTAGCTCTCTAGCCACAAAGTTATCCATGCCAAACAACCCAATACTTGAGCTAGCTAGAGAAGAAGCATGCCATGATCCAACCTATCAAAAGATGCTAAGGGAGATCTCTATCAAGGATCAGGACCAAAAGGTACAAGCTAAGTATCATGAATTCTCTATCAGTAGTGGACTTGTCTACTATAGAACGAGATTATGTATACCGGCAAGCCAGTCACTCAAGCAGAAGATAGTTTGGAAAGCTCATGATTCCCCTTTCTCAAGACATCCTAGCTATGCCAAGACCCATTTCTAGAATTATACGAATTTGTATTTTTTTTGTGTTTTGTTTGTACATGTCGCATCCTGGTTCATCTAGCAATGACCCAGATTTAGATTGCATAAATGATACATTGGGCTTGTTTGACAGAGTGGTCAATGCTTTTTTTGCAGGTTTTTCCTGGTAAGGAAGACTTCATGGGAGAGATGACTAGACACCTTGGCCGCTCTCCCACAATAGACGAGGTGTTCAACGTCATGTTTAGAACGCCTCTAACGTCTTTGCCTGGCACTGCTTTCCAAACACCAAATGTCCAAACTCCAATTGCAGGTACTCCAATGCAACACCTGTACATGCATCGACTGAAGCACAAGCGTCAGCCGACGCATGTGCATTTGCAAAAACAGGTGCATCTAGCGAGGCAGAGGGTAGTCGACAGAGAGGGAGGAGGGAGAGTCGAGGGGGAGGACGAGGCTTGTGTGGGGGTTACCTAGGAGGTGGTGAGCGATCACCCTCACGAGAAGATCACATAGAGGAGCCAGTACGCCAGTACTATAGAGTTACAGATACTGGTGGCATCTTCCATGATGATGAAGGAAGGGATGTAATGGCATACATGAGGAGTGTCATGCATGCGATGTATAAAGATTGTTTCATTTACTTCAAGAGTCAGAAAAGCGGCTTGTGGCAGGCGGTGTTGAGGGCAGTCCATAGGAGGTACCCAAATCCTGAGGGTCAACGATTCTCAGATGATTGGAGACACACAAAAGTGAGGGATTTGCTTCACAACAAAAGATTCCACCTCATGACACGTGCCAGGGAGTCACTATGGAGACAGGAGGAGGGGCGTGGAGCCTATAGCCAACCACCTATGTGCCACCGCATAGAGTGGAAGAAAGCCAAGAAGAAAACAACAGAGAAAGTGAAGAGTCGCCAGCACGTAGAGGTGCGACGCATCCAAATGGAAACCATGGGATCGTCGCATTACGCATCAGATGGCAGAGAGTCGTGGGAAGTAGAGTTTGTAAGTATATTTTGATTTCTGGTTTTTTAACATTTATATTTCTTTCAATTCTTTATATAATTTGTTCTAATACATTGTGTCTCATAATTGTTTGTATATATCATAATTGTTTTGCAGACTATTATCATTGGTAGGATACCTACTCCTAGAGAGGTAGGTTACCATTGAGGCCATAATCGCGTAGCCACATGGATTCACTTCTATGAGGAGGGTCTCATCACTGAGGAGCAATACAACCGGGCTATGAGGATTCGACAGCCAGAGGAGGTATGTTTTTCTTACTTTCCTATTAAAATTATAGCTAAGTATAACTTTTTCTTTGCAATTGTACATAAAAACCTTGATCTTTTGTGTGTGTAGGCAAACCCCGATGTGGAGCATAGCGAGGAGGGGGATAGCGACGCTAGTAGCCATGGTGGAGCATAGCGAGGAGGGGGATAGTGATGCTAGTAGCCATGGTGGTGCTAGCAAAGATGTTTCTTCTTCAGATTCGTAGAGGAGCACCATACCTCCTCTATGGCCTTGTTTCCTTGTATATCTATTATCGATCTTTGAGCCTACTGCTTGCGGCCACGCTTTAGGTCGCAAGCACTTAAACTCCCCATGTAAATGTGTTTTAGTTGGGAGGGGGAAAAAAAACCAGAGAGCATGTAGAGAGCATGTGGTTGCTCTCTGGTTTTTTTTTTCCAGTTCTGTTCTTCGTATCTATTTGCGCGTCTAAACTACAGAAAACACGCGTCTATACTCGTGTCTAAAATGCAGAGTACACACGCTCATACACGCGCTATATAATTCAAATTTAAAAAAATAAATTAAATATCTTTTTAAAAAAAGGAGATTTTTGTTTTGCGTTTGCATCTATCAGCGCGTCTAAAAGCGCGTTATGAACATGTCTATATTCCTGTCTAATTTTCCATGTAGATGTGTTGGTAGATGCACAAAAGAAATTAAATAAATAACAATTTTGGTTTTCCTATGCGCTTGTATTCATGCGTGTATATGCGCACTACCGCGCATCTATTTTTTTGTGTAAATTTCCTCAAACATGCGACTATAGACGCGAAATGGTAGAGGCGCAAATAGACGGGCTGGTAGACACGCCCGTAAGATTTTCTCTCAATTCAAAAATTGTGTCTAAAAGTGCGTCTAAGAGGCCTTTTTGTTGTAGTGTAATGCTTAAGGTTAAAGGCCTGAAGGGAGAAGTAGCATCAGTTACCCCCGACTGTTTGTCTGACCCTAACTAAGGGGGTTGTTAGCCGTGCCAGGAACGTGGACCGAACCCATCGCGTGAGGTCTCTCTTGTTGAGTGCTACTTGGAGCAGGAGGATGCTTGGGTGTTGTGGGAGTTTTCGCTCAACTGCCAAGACCCACGGACCGCTTATTGTTTCAAACATTCCAAGTCGAACACTAATGGCTACCTCTCACATAGCCGACACGCCATCCATTTCTACGGGTGTAGTGAGCTTACCTCCATGCCGTTCGAGTTACCTCCTCTCCCGCGCACTCCAGTAGCTCCACGATCCAAGTGCAAGCTTTAAGCAAGCTCCATCCTCAAGCTCCACGCTCCAAGCTCCATTGCCGCGAGTAAGACAAGAGAAGAGAAGAGAAGAGAAGAAGAGAGGAGAAGATGGAGAGCTTCTCCTCCTCGGTCCCTCACCCTCACACACTCACTCCCTCACACTCTCACACTCCCTCTCTCAAGTACAAGCTCAAGCAAGCAAGAACAAGAACAAGAAGAACAAGAGGAGAGCTACTTTTGGCCACACACAAGAATGAGCTTTTCATTCACTTTTCAACTTTATATACAAAACCCTAAATCCCTTTTGGGCCGTCATCCCCTTTTTTCCTTTTTTACATGGCCGGTTGTAGCCTAGGCCCCTTTTTTCCATTGTCCTTCTATATTCCTAGCTTCCTTTCCACCGCCCATCTACATTTACAAATTGCACGGGTGAGAGCTCGGCGCTCCTCGAATTAAACCATGATACGCTTGCGCTCTTTTACAAAAGTTTTGACTTGCGCTTTTCCTTGTGAGCCTTTCTCCCTTATTTAGGACTCTTCTCCTTGTGCGTCTTTGTCTTCCATTTCTCTTTTCCTTGGCCTTTGTCTTTGTCTTCTGCTTTAGCTTTTCTGGATTTTTCACCTTCGTTCGTTTGAGGGTTAAGATTACCCCCCTCCTAGACGAGTGTCAGTCCCATGGCACTCACCCACCATCGTAGGTAGCAAGCGTTTAGCATGCATTGAAGACGTGGGTGGCAAGGACGTCTGTGGTTGCCATGGCAAAGTGTCGGTAGTGGTGGGGAGGAAGGTCATTGGGGGCACATTGGTGGGTTGAGTGGTAGGCGGTAGGGCAATGGGAGTTGGTGGTAGGGATGTTCTTTGGGGGGGTTGCACTGATGGAGTACAAGTCTTTGCCTTGGTCTTTGTCTTTGTCTTCTGCTTTAGCTTTTCCGGATTTTCCACCTTTGTTCATTTGAGGGTTAACATTACCCCCCTCTAGACGAGTGCCAGTCCCATGGCACTCACCGTCGTAGGTAGCAAGCGTTTAGCATGCACCGAAGACGTGGGTGGCAAGGACGTCTGTGGTTGCCATGGCGGAGTGTTGGTAGTGGTGGGAAGGAAGATCATTGGGGGCACATTGGTGGGTTGAGTGGTAGGCGGTAGGGCAATGGGAGTTGGTGGTAGGGCTGTTCTTTGGGGGGGTTGCACTGATGGAGTATAAGTGGCAGTTTGTTGGGGATTCTGTACATGCTGATTCTTGACAGGCTTACAGGGTGATAAGGATAGGAATTGAGAGTTGAGTGTTGATGAAGAGCGAACGACACCTTCGTTGGAGTCTTCAATACCTACAATTGAAAACCTCTCATGTGGTCTCTCCCTAAGGGGTAGTGCTAGTCTTTTTATCGTGGCGCACAAGATATATTTTGATTAGTTTGAGAGATATGTCAAACTCTAAGCAAGCTGAGAGTATTGTCCTGCACCACTTGAGGACCCAAACTGTGTATATACTTCGGTGCAGATATTATGTGAGTGCTCGTGCATACTTAGATATTACGTAGTTAGAAGACCGCGGACTAGTTTCTCGTAACAATGTGTTGATGAAGCAAAGTTGTCCATGTTGAGAAGAAGTACACGTGAAGGTATATGAGACATCCTTTGCATTGTGACTGCACGACGTAGCATAATTGAATACATGGACACCGCACATTCAGTAAGTTGGAAGCTATTGGACTTGCTTGATGAGGATGGTGTACATTTCATGGCCAATCGTGCGGTGCTTACCACAATTGATTGCAATGGTATTAAGGCAGAGTGCAGGAGGGAATTGTGCAAGTGGGTTAGGGTGACAGGTCTAACCATAGGCGAGACAAGCTCCTTGGGTATGTCCTGCCCTTGATGTGCCCTGAACAATTGTGGGTGATGCTAAAGGGCTAGGGAACTAGTGACGGAGCCAGTCGATCAAGGTCACTGGACGTACCTAATTTGAGGACCCCTAGGTGCAGTGCTGTGATTGTGGTGCTTCTTTTCGTTCATTTTTTTTCTTTGTTTTTTCTTTTTTTTTAATTTTTTCTCTTTTTTTCCTCCTTTTTTTGTTTCTTTTTCTTGTGCTTTTTTCTTGCTTTCTTTCTTTCTTTCTCTTCTCTTTTTTTTTTTTGACTTGGCTGAGTACAACCATTGCAATATGTTGAGGCTATCAGCCTTTCAGTGGGTTGGAAAATGTCAAGCTTCGAAGGCTCAAGAAATGGATATTACAGTGATGATTGTGCTCTAGCCTCGTTGTTAGAGAAGCAATTGTTGAGATGGGGAGATACGCTTGAGATATTGCAAACCTCCTTGTGACACACGCGATGTTGGTACAATTGAGGTAACGACTACCGTGAGCCAACTATACAGCTTGACCCAGAAAGAGAGCGTAGCCCATGAATATGCTTTGGGCTATGCGATGTGGGCGGTTGGCAAGGGTGATTTTTGCTTTCGGCAGCGTGGCTTTGTCGCGGCTCTTTGTGGGGCCGATGGTCTTGCGGTGATCGGGCATTGAACACTTTCACACAAAGACCTGTATCATCCTGTATCCACTTGTCACTTCATGAGAGTACATGCATGGTATATGCCGCAACTATAATAAACCAGTGCAACGCAAGGAGACATCACTTATCTGAATTCTATGGTGTTGACTTAGATATTTATCACCTGTGCTTGATTAGCTTTTTCTTTTGCTAAAGACGTGAAATATATTAAAAGCAGATATGAAAAGTTCGTACAATTCGGGAACATGTCAACACTGAACCATTTAAAGGCAAAAAGTCCTCGCCAGGTAGCATTTGATAAGCCTTTATTCAACATGGGGCTACTCCATTTGTACGAGGCGGGGTGAGTCTAGGTAGTCGGGTGACTGGGGCTCTGCTGGTGCGGGGCTCCCGTGGGGTTGGGCAGGGAACATGTCGGCCGGGACATGAATGGTGTAGTCCCGGGCCGCCACCTTTTCCAAAATTCCTTTAAATAGTTCATTGAATTCTTCCCTGTCCCGAGCTGCCCTTTCTGCCCTTGAGCATCTGGTGCCTGAGCGTACATTGGGGGTTTGTGCCACTGGTGTTGCCACATTGTGTGCACCTCCTTGAGCGTCTGCTCCCCTGGCCCGCGAATTCTTCGGCCTTCATCCGGGGTGGTGTCACTTGGGGCCATGTTTCTTGGCGTACCTTTTAAGAGTGGGCACGTAGCGCACTGGCGGAGAGGCGTGTGCTGCATATTCCTGTCGGCTGCGGAGAGCGTCCTTGCAAGCTAGGTGCCCTTGGTTCTCCATGTTTTCCTCGCGGGGGGCCTGTAAGATGCGAATCAAGGATTAGGATTTGTTACATGATAAGACCATTCATATGTAAGGGATTATAGTGCAGGTTATCAAGCGCATAGGACGAGAAGGGGAGGGGTGGGGCATATTGCAGTGCTTGTTGTAGAGGGATGGCCCCCATGATGTATATTTAGCCTCCTGCCATTAGCAGATCTTGGCTCATGCCGAGTTACATCAGCTGGTGGTCATGAATTCAGGTAGGGCTCAACCTTGGAAGGATAGATCGGAAAGGGAAGAAGGTGTATAGAAAAGGGACTACACCCTCTCTACACCATCAGAGTTGTTGGTCAAGGCTTCCTATGGCAGTAATGTGGGTTGCATGCCCTTCACTTGGACGTGGGGATGGTCATACAACTTTTAAATTCGTGATGAGAGGAGAACTTGAGGAGCTTAGCCTGTCAGACCCAACTCTTCTCCCTGCGCTTGACTATCATTGCTTGTGTGTGTTGATATTGTTTATACATGGTGACACAAAAATCAGTGTTTATTTATATACATATTTATGAATCCATGTCACTTCATGAGGATAAGAACCAATTGTAGAACTCGGGGTTGTACTGGAGCGTGGCACACGCATCCAGCACTCGTGGCAGCTTACTTAGTACCGATAGATATTTTGCCACATCGAGCAGTATGGACCCTTGTCCGAGTCTACTGGCAACATGTAACTCTTCAGTGAGAACCTTATCAAACAGAGAGTTTTCTTGGCTAGGTTCAGCCAAGTCCATACCCCAAATGGCAGTCAGCACTCGAAGGGAAGTTGGTGCCACATAGGTTGGGTCTCTTTGAGACCGCCATTTGGCCAATGGCTCCTCAGATACTGTCATGATCTGAGCTCCTAGTTCGGCCATTGCAACGAGGTAATCACATCAATGCTGTTCAAATTGACTCCGGCCTATTGACAATAGCTTTAACTGCTCAATGTTTATAAGATTCAGTTGGGAGAGCATTTCATTAGATGTCACGGTTAAGCGTAGTTCGTCAGCCTCCTCATCAGAGATGAGTCGCATGCGTTCATGTAAGAGCTTGTTATAGTGCTCGTCAAGATGTTCCTGCTCTTCCCAGGATAAAGGGAAGGGCAAATAATCTCCAAGCTGCTCTTTAGGGAATACGCGCATGTCTGCCAGGACATAGACACGAGCAAACACCTTGAGCTTAGCATCCAACTCAGTTAAGCATTCTGTGACACTTCTATGTTCGACCAAGGCTTGCTCGGTTGCTATCTCATGCAAGGTTCTAAGAGTTTTCCTAGGCTCTAGCATAGCTGGGGGTTCAGGCCTATATGAGCAAGATTGGTTAACACTAGGATTGCTCATGCTCTTGGGGTTTCCATGTTTCTCTTGAGGCTTCGTTATTGCGTCATGGTTCTCCTTGGGTGTGACTGGTGCAAATTCGTCACCCCGTTGTGACAGTGTTGTATCCACTCTTGATTTGTCAATGCGAGTTCTATTGTCAGTGGATAGAGTGTTGCAAGAAGCCATTGATGGTAACGACTGCTTTGATTTGTCGGAGCACACAGATGTGTCTAAGGTTTCACCGCTATTAGGAGAGGCATCAGTGGACTCATTGGTGGATGGACTCAATGCTTTATTCATCAGCTCTCCAGCAATCTTCGTCCCAATGTCCTTGGGGTCCGCAACCACCTGCAACTGCTGTTGTTTTCGTTGTTTTCTCCTCTTTTTCCTGGTCAGTGTAGGTGTATCTCTCAATGACTCAGGGCCCTCGACTAGGTCAACCATTGATGTGCTTGGGTCCTCATCATTCTCTTTTTCTAGCGTGTCCTTATGGGACATAGCCGTGGCCTGCTGAATAGCCTCGCTAGGGGGTGAGGGTACAACTGCCCCCTTTTTGGAGAGTCTAGCTCTTCCCTTCTGTTTAACTCCTCTAGCCTAGACTTTAGGTGCGTGGGGAGTGCTAGAGTTGTCAATGAAGCTAGTTGCGACACCTCCTCCACAGGTAAACCACTAAGGATATGTTGCGCAAGGGGCATTGTCATGGCCAAGGGTTGTGATTGCTGTGGTCCCTGATTGGAAGAAGTGGTGGCTAGTTCAGTGGACTGGCTACCATTGGTAGACTACGGTGTCAAAGTCCGTAGGCAGATTAGAAGTGGTCATGCCTTTTGTTGCCCTTTGCACATTCACTTGTGGTGTAGGTTGAGCAGCGGCACGAGGCTGCTGCTGCTGTGCTTTCCGTGTCCATTTAGGTGAAGAGGATGTAGGAGATTTGAGACTCCTACGTGGGCTTGGCACTGACTGGAAAATTTGCTCGTGATTGTTAGATGATTCTGTCATTAGCTTTGTTGAGCAATTAGCCTCATCTTGAGCAATGTTGTACCTGTGGTGCTCATTATCCTCTTGGAAAATCAAAGGCTCCCTGGGCACTAGTGGACCTTGTGCACGCTCGACAGTTACCTCTGCTATCTGCTTGCTAAGTACGTCAGACTGGGGATCTACTTTTTGATAGGCCATGTTTGGTTTCTTGATTTCAATAGCGAGTGGCTCAATCACTCCAATATTTTAGGTTCGAGACTTGGATTTCCGTTTAGGTTTCCTCCTACGCCTCTTTGCTTTGGACATAATTTGAGCTTCTGACAGAGGTGGCTTAGCAGGGAGTTTTGGTACCCAAATCCATTGATTGCCTGCATAATACCCTTGAGCATGAAGCAACGCTTTGGATATCCATCGCGGCCTTGTGCTGACTCTCCATCGATGCCTTCGTCTATAAGGCTTGGGCTTCTTTTGGGGTCTTCTACCATATTTGTAAGTCCAAAGGCCATCCTTGGCATTGTCTCCTGACCTTCTTGTTTCTGGCATGGCCTCACTCACTGGTTCTCGTTGTTCGACCTGTACTTGTATTAACTCTTCCAACAAGTCCTTGCTCTCGTCAGTAGGCTTGACTATTATCTCAGCAGCTTGCTTGCCTTTCCCTCGAGGTTTGATGAGGTCACCCTTGCTAAAGGTCGTGACTATCCTCACACCCGGTAATGTCAGGTGTATCCTGTGTGCTACATAGTCAGCCTCACATTTGGTCGCCCTTGAAGGGTCTTCCCAAGAGGGTTTCCTTACCATATTTAGCACTATTTGGAGGAATATGAAATATGATAGGCAAGCTTTCCGTTTCAATTGTTGCAAGGATTTTGCACTTCCCTATGAGTGCTTGTGGATGTCCCCCATAAGGGCTAAGAGTTGCACTAATCAGTGTGAGCTCTGGTTGGCCTAGTAGGGTCCATGATTCATAGGTAAAGATATTAAAATCTGCTCCTTCATCAATCAGAGCATCGATAGTATGCTCTCTTTTCACGGTGAGTTTGACCCTAAGATAAGCCGGTGGTATTATGTCTTCATCTTTTGGGTCTTGGCTTGTGAATTTACGTCTTCTGACAAATGCCCTCGAGTCCCCAACTGCACGACCAGACGTGGATTCTCCACCAATGTCTTGGGTCATTTGTACAGTGTTACTCAAGGTACATCTCTCGTCAAGAGTGTCATGTCTTGTCATCTTGGCATTTGTAGCTCGCTGATGTTACATTTCGCTCTGACTAGACATGGTCTGAACACAATGTCTTTGTGTTCTCGTGGTGTGGCCTTTTTGCCCTTAATGACTAGATTGGCCCATTGATGTTCTAGGGTCTCTGTTTCTCTCTGTTCGGGTATGGGCTTTTGGCTGCTCTTTTACAAGTGAGAATCCATGCTCGTGTAGAGCCATTACTTCACTAGGGTCCAATTTGGAGGGCCTATCACGACATGCGTTTTCTCTCCAACCTACTTGCGGGAGGTGCAGAGGGGGTAGAGCCCCCTCTGCGGGGATCCGGGAGGGGGCAGTCCCCCCGGCCCGTAGGGCCGTTACGGTAAACACCATGCGCAATTTGGAGGACTGTTTATAGCCAAATTCTGAACTACTTGCTCTAAGTTTCAGCCCATGGATCTGTGACGTGCCTTTAGCTCTATGTAGCCTTTGGGGTCAATTTTGGGGTTTAGATGTGTCAAAATTTGTATTCTAGATACCTGTCCGATTTTGACAGTTTTTTGTCCGATTCTCAGATGTCCGATTTTCAGGAGTCCGATTATCAAAATCGGATGTCCGATTTTGGGTTGGTCCGATCGGCCCAGTGGTCCGATTTTGGTCATGTCTGATTCTGGGAGTCGGATCAAAAAAGCGGTCCGATTCTGGGACTAGTCAGATTCTGGGAATCAGATCGGACAGGGTGGTCCGATTCTAGAAGTCCGGGTCCGATTCTGGGACTGGTCTGACTCTGGGAATCGGATCGAAAAAGTGGTCCGATTTTCGGAGTGGTCCGATCGACCCAGTGGTCCGATTTTGAACGGGTCCGATTCTGAACTGGTCCGATTCTGGGTGGTCCGATTCGGATGGCCTGGTCCGATTCTAGACTGGACTGACTAGTCCGATTCTGGGACTCGGACGGCCTGGTCCGATGGCGCAGACGGCGGCCTGCGAGTTGTGCGCAATATCTCTTGGTCAACGTCTACTCCACTGAATCATCCAGCGCCTTCCAATTAGGTACAAAAGACTACAACGAAATGCCAGACATGCCTAGAATCACTATGGTGCTCGAATCAAACGGCACTCCAAGGGTCTGTGTCTCTATTTCCCTGTTTTAGCTTGTTATACAGCAACAGGAAACCCTACAGTTTGCTTTTTTTTCTTTGTTTTTTCCTATCCTAAATGCATACAAATTACAAAGCAATCACCTACACTACTCCAACATGCTTTTCCAAATCCAGAAAACCAAAAACCTACTTGCTAAGGAGATCGAATACCTCTTCAAACTCCCTCGCTTCCTACCTATCTACCTCAAGCACCGGTTCGGGAAAAACCCTACTCCAATGCTCGATTCGAAGCGCGCACACTACAACAAAAAGGCCTCATAGACGCACTTTTATACACGATTTTTGAATATAGAGAAAATCTTACGGGCGCGTCTATCCGCCCGTCTATTTGCGCGTCTACCATTTCGCGTCTATAATCGCATGTATGACGAATTTACACGCAAAAATAGACGTGTCTATAATCGCATGTATGAACAAATTTACACGCAAAAATAGACGCGTAATAGACGCACATATACACGCGCATAATAAACCAAAATTGCTATTTATTTAATTTCGTGTCTATAATCGCATGTATAAACAAATTTACATGCAAAAATAGACGCGTAATAGACACACATATACACGCGCGAATACATGCGCATAATAAACCAAAATTGCTCTTTATTTAATTCATTTTACGTGTCTATTAGCGCATCTATTTGAGAGTTAGACGGGCATATAAACACGCTTATAGACGCACTTTTACAAGCACTGGTAGACGCGAACGGAAAACAAAAATCTCCATTTTTTTAAAAAAATATTTAATTTCTTTTTTAAATTTGAATTATGTAGCATGTGTACTCTGCACTGTAGACGCGCGTATAAACACAGATTTTCTGCAATTTAGACGTGCGGATAGACGTGCAAAACAGAACTGAAAAAAAAAAACCAGAGAGCATGTGCAACCACATGCTCTCTGGTTTTTTTTTCCCCCCCCTCCCATACATCAGATTGTGCACTTGGGAAAAAGACAATGTATCTTACGGACACGAGAATTGAAAATAAAAGTCCATGTATTCATTATAGATCAAAAGCATTTACATGGGAAGTTTAAGTGCTTGCGACCTAAAGCATGGCCGCAAGCAGTAGGCTCAAAGATGGATCATACATATACAAGAAAACAAGGCCTCATGAGGAGGTATGGTGCTCCTCTACGAATCTAAAGAAGAAACATCTTCGTTAGTACCACCATGGCTACTAGCGTCGCTATCTCCCTCCTTGCTATGCTCCACATCTAGGTTCGCCTACACACACAAAAGATCAAGGTTGCTTAGATGGACATGGTGGAGAAAAAGTTATAATTAGCTATACTTTTAATAGGAAAGTAAGAAAAACATACCTCCTCTGGCTGTTGAATCCTCATAGCCCGGTTGTATTGGTCCTCCGTGTGATGAGACCCTCCTCATAGAAGTGAAGCCATGTGGCTGCGCGGTTATGGCCTCGATGGTAACCTACCTCTCTAGGAGTAGGTATCCTGCCAATGATAGTAGTCTGCAAAACAATTATGATATATACAAACAATTATGAGACATAATATATTAGAACAAATTATATAAAGAATTGAAATAAATATAAATTTTAAAAAACTAAAAATCAAAATATACTTACAAACTCTGCCTCCCATGACTCTCTGCTGCCCGATCCGTAATGCAACGATCCCATTGTTTCCATTTGGATCTGTCGCGCCTCTGCATGCTGGCGACTCTTCACTTTCTCTGCTGCTTTCTTCTTGGATTTCTTCCACTCTATGCAGTGGCACATAGCTGGTTGGCTATAGGCTCCACGCCCCTCTTCCTGCCTCCGCAGTGAGTCCCTGGCACGTGTCATGAGGTGGGATCTTTTGTTATGAAGCATATCCCTCACTTTTGTGCGTCCCTAATCATCTGAGAATCGCTGACCCTCAAGATTTGGGTACCTCCTATGGACTACCCTCAACACCTCCTGCCACAAGCTGCTTTTCTGATTTTTGAAGGCAATGAAATAATCTTTATACGTCGCATGCACGACGCTCCTCATGTACGCCACTACATCCCTTCCTTCATCATCATGGAAGATGCCACCATCATCTGTAACTCTATAGTACTGGCGTACAACCTCCTCTACGTGATCTACTGGTGAGGGTGATCGCTCGCCATCTCCTAGGCAACCCCCACACAAGCCTCGTCCTCCCCCTCGACTCTCCCTCCTCCCTCTCTGTCGACTACCCTCTGCCTCGCTAGATGCACGTGCTTCTGCAGATGAACGTGCTTCTGCAGATGCTTATGCTTCAGCCGATGCACGTACAGGTGTTGCACGTGGAGTACCTGCATGTGGAGTACCTGCACATGTGGAGTTTGGGAAGTAGTGCTAGGCAAAGACGTCAGAGGCGTTCCAGACATGACACTGAACACCTCATCCGCTGTGGGAGAGTGGCCAAGGTGTCTGGTCATCTTTCCCATGAAGTCTTCCCTACTAGGAAAACCTCCAAAAAATGCATTGACCCCCCTGCCAAACGAGGCCAATGTATCATTCATGCGATCCAAATCCGGGTCATTGCTAGATGAACTAGGATACGACATCTGCAAAAAAAACACAAGAAAAAGATAAATTTGTTTGCATACAAAAAATCATATATTGCCTACATTTTCAAAGAGCTTTCTTTAGACATTGAGCATAACACTTAAGTGCTAATGCTTCTCATAAACAAGAAAACTGATAAACACAAACATGGGATTGGTCACATTCATCATTGCAAAAATATATTGTTTTTTATCAGAGCTGGGAGAGTTGGCGCGCATATAACCGCATCTAAATTGCAGGCTAGACGCACCCTCACACGCGCTCCCAAAGTCAACCTTATGTCCAGCACGTCTATATTCACATCTAAGATGCAGCACTGACGCGCTGTCAGACGCAAATTCCAGGTCAATCTGCACACGTGTGTATCCTCGCGTGTAGATTGACCTACACACGCACTCTAAGACGCGCCCTCAGACGCAATGAGAGGAAACATTTTTTCGTGTCTATACCTGCATCTATACTGAAATGTAGATGCGCTATCAGACGCGCTCAGTCGGCTGATTTTAGCTCGACGACCACCATTGATGATTTACAAAATGCAATACATAATGGAATCAGAAATCCTAAATACACAGACAGAGCAGAGAGAGAAAGAGAGAAACAAAGAGAGAGAGAGAGAGAGAGAGAGAGAGAGAGAATCACCTTGGGTGTTTGGTGTGGCAGGTTGTGGCGCTTCTTCCTTCTCCTTCTTCCTCTCCTTGGTAAGTTACCCTCCCTTGATGCTTGCTTGCTTGCTTGCTACTTCTTCTTCTTCTCCTCTCTCTTGTTCTCTCTTTCTTCCTCTCCTTGGCTTTTCTTTTTCCCTTCTTGTGTGTTTGAAATGAAAGAAGAGGTGAGTCATGAGGAGGTGAGGCATGAAGAGACTGCATGTCGGCTAAACTCAAGCTTTAGAACCGCAAAAAACGCAGGAAAGGAAAGGCATTGTTTAAAAAGAAATGATTTAAGTATGGTTTGAATTTTGACGTGTGCATCTATTTTTGTGTGTATATGCGCGTCTATTGTTCAGATAGACACGAGTATAGACGCGAACGTAGATGCGAAAATAGACGCGTACGTAAACGCGGATATAGACACGCATTTAGGCTTTATCATAATTTTTTTAAAAAGATAAGTTTTGATAGTGAATTCTTATCATAAGTTTTAATGTATTTATGATTATTTTTGTGTATTTAAAATTGAGATCTTATGTAAACATATGAATGATAAATATTTTGATATTGTCATGAATCAGGTTTAATCATGTCGTTGTCATCACCTAGTGCGGTGCATGCTGATGAGTCAATGAGCACATCCTTAAGTGAGGATGAAACATTGCGTCTTCATAATCGAGACGCATGGCTACGACGAAAAATTAAATGCATGTGTGATCGTTGTCAAGGGTGTATTTTTCGAGCATGTCGAATTGCAATGTCACACCTCAGCTTGTATGGAGAATGGTCCGAGGAAAATCACCGGTATTCATTGTTTTTTTTTCCACTAAGATTGCTAGTCTATGTTACGGAAATTATATATCAACATACATGAAACTCCCTTTTGTGGTTGAGCAGGATGCGGTGCTACATTCTCAGATGCTCCCTCTCGGGCGTCGAGAGGCTGCAAAATGTCAATGCGAGGAGGCGGAGTCTTCAAGAAGAGTAGAGACTGACGACCATGATAGTAGCCCTCATGAAATGCCCCATCAAGTCGTAGAGGATGAGATTTTTGACAACATGGTACACCATCTAGTTTTATAACCGGTTCAGGGAGAAGGTCACTCTATGAAGCCAGATGATCCACTATATGTAGCATCATCTACTCCGTTGTATGAAGGTTGTACGTACTCTGTTCTTCGTGCGTCCCTCGAGATACTTAACTTGCAAACAATTTATGGATGGAGTAATGTCAGTTTGGATGCGTTATTGAAGTAGGTATCAATTCAGTTTGGCTTATGAATCATAATATTAATTGTTCTATTTTGAAATCAGATAGAAATATATGTTGGCGGTTTTTTAACTCTCTTTTAAAAATATATGTAGGTTATTATCACAAATGCTTTCAAAAGGAAACAAATTGCCAACTAAGTGAGAGCAAGCAAGACATTACTTGACATCTCTGGGAGGCCACGATTATGTCAAGGTCCATGCATGTGTCAATGATTGTGTCTTATTTCGTGGGATTCATGAGTTCGCATGAGAGTGTCCTGTTTATGGCAAACCAAGATACGAAGTGGAGATGAAGTCAATGGATGTGCCTCGTAAGGTTTTGCGACATTTTTCGATTGTTCCACATATAAAACTTATGTTCAAGTATAAGTCTATTGGAAAGCTTATGTCATGGCATGCTAGTCATTGTTCAAGTGATGGAAAATGGAGGATCCCTGCAGACACACCGGCATGGCAACATATAGATAATTTGTGGCCAAGTTTCAAAGAAGAGCCATGAAATTTGAGATTTGGTTTAGGTATGGATGGAATCAATCCATTTGGCATCAAAAGCACATCATACAGTGTATGGCCAGTGGTATTGGTGAACTATAATATTCCTCCATCCATGGCAATTAAAAAGGGACATGTAATGTTGTCCCTTCTGATTCCTGGAAAGCACAAGGTAAAAAACATGGACATTTACTTAGAGCCTTTGATTGAAGAGTTAGAAATGTTATGCGAAGGTATTGAGGTGCAAGATACAAGTGCATCTGCATCCTCTAGAGATTTCACATTGAAGGCCATGTTGTTGTGGACCATGCATGACTTTCCAGGATACGGAGAGTGTTCAGGTACATGTATATAACTCTATATTTGAAATTCAAGACTTGAATCAATTGAATTTTATTAATTCACTTGTTTTTTGAGGTTTAACCACGTCAGGATATCATGCATGTCCTATTTGCGGTCCCTCTCTAGTTTCCTCTAGGCTGGCACGTTTAAAGAAGGTTATCTGCAACAATCATCATCGATTCCTTCCTATTGACCATCCCAAATATGTTCTCCCTAGTAATGGAATGACTCCACAATCTCTAACCATTCGAGATTGGAAGGAGAGATGGATTAATGCCGGCAGCCACCCTCCACTCGGCATGAGTCGGTAAGAAGTGCATTTCTCTCAATTGACTTTAAAGTATTTAGCATGATGAATTGTTTACATAATATATTGTTTGTTTGTTAGGTTTCTATATTTTTTCGTCTTCCGTACTGGACTGAACTCAAGATCAATCACCTATTGGACCCCATGCATATATTCAAAAATGTTGTATCTACATTATGGGATCACTTGATAGGGGCTCGTGATTCAGTTAATGTACGGGAGGATTTACGTAACATTGGTTGCATGAGACAAGCCTAGCCACGCATTGGTCCCAGAGGAAAGATTGAGCTAGCGCATGCACCTTGGATGTTGTCAAAGAACGAGGAAAAAATAGTGAAGGAACAAATATATAGCTTTCAAACATCCACAGGATGTATGAGATTGTCTCAAGGGAGCCTTCATAAAGAAAAAGAAAAGAGGTGTGGAGCAACTATCTAGTTTGAAGTCCCATGATTGGCACAAAATGATTCAAGTAAGGGTATCTCTAACTATGAATATAGTAATTAGTGGAGCAACTATGTGTAAACTTTGGGGTATGATGACTTTTTCCTCAACTAATCATTTGATCTATGAAGATTGTGTACATTTAGTTCGTACTTCCTACTAGCATATCCCATTGTGTATCCAAAGATGTACGTGATATCATTTACAAGATGGGAGAGCTTGTGAGGTGTGTATACATTGTATTTTTTCATTATATATCTTTGAATTTCTACACAAAAATAAACAATTCTCAAATACATCTTGACAGATACGTGAGCTCGAAGGAAATTGATCCAAACACATTGCAAGATGCTCGAGTATTATCTGTTGAGGTGGTTTGTTTGGTGGAGGAAATTTTTCCTCGATCCATTTTGACTAATCAACTACATTTACTCGTACATTTGATTGATGAGATCGCACTTTGTGGGGCAGTTTATATAAGGTGGATGTTTTTTCTTGAGCATTTCATGAAAACCTTGAAAGATTTTGTGAGGCAAAAAGCACGGCCTGAGGGAAGCATGGCTGAGGGTTGGTTAGTGCAATCATTCCTTGTTTATATCTCTGAATATCTTGCTGAAGTGGATCCCTCTCAACCACGACTATGGAAAGATGATACAGACTTGAGGATGACCTCTATAGTACCTCAAGGAAAAGGAATGAGTAAAGTGCTAACAAAATAAGAACTTCGTAAGTTAAATAGTTTTTGTGTGCTCAATAGTGATGTAATGAGCAAATGGGTGACACTATATAATGAAGCAAGGGCAAGAAGAAAAAGCGAAAGACAAGAATTTCACACTAGATATGGACGTAATGTCTCATTTCCAGATCATCTAAATGCGCTCCCACATCATATTAATATAGATTGGTTACATGAGGAAATGGAGAGAATGGAAAAAGAGGAGGAAATTAATATATCTCAAGAAGAGTGGGAATACGCACGAGGTTGCTTATCAAAGGTGAGACGTACTATCAATTAATTTGTTTCTATAGGTTTTATTTTATATAAATAATTGACATGTTTGATCTTTTATCTTTTACTACTAGTGCACATTATTCAATGCACTTTGGTGTGAGGGTAAACATCTTCAAACTCAATGTATAGATGAAAAGAGAAATACCCAAGATTGTGGTGTCCTTGCTCACTTCCAGGATGCCAATGGTACCATGGAAGGTTATTGTGGCTTGATCCAAGATATTCTGAAGCTTGACTTCAGACGATTCTTTATATATGTACTAGATGTGAAGTGGTTTAAAGAAGTGGTAACAAATAGTGAGCATTGCACAATCAGACGTCATCCAAGTGGTTTTGCAATCATTGACTCTACAAAATTTCACCAAAACAAGAATGACACATTAGTACTACATCAACAATGCGAGCATGTATATATGCAAAGGCTAATTTTTTAATATGTATACATGTGATACACATACACAATATAATAAGTATTTAAGTTTCTTGCTTTTGTTTTTCAAATACAGGTTGTGTATCATCCAATGGTAAACAATAATCGATGGTGGTATGTCATCCCTATATCTAATCGTTCAAAACCAATATATGGTGATATTACCGATATGGACATAGCAGATGACAATCCAACAATTAATGATGATATGCATGATGACACAATAATGGATGATATGCATGATATAGTACAAGATGAACCTCGTGAGGATGTTCAAGGAAACGCAGAAGAAGAGAATAATGTGATTGTCGATGATATATGATGCCAGGAGGCATATTCCACGGTGGATTCCGTGAGGTTTTACGGTGGATTCCGTAAACTTACTTAGATGACCGGGGCTCATACGCAAAGAGGATTCTTTGTGCGAGAAGTTGATGGGGACGCCTGTCCTTTTCGGGCGTTTCATTAATTTAGTGTGTACATGGGTGATTCCATAGCGGGTGATTCCGCAAAATGCATATTAAATTAATAAACGTTTATGAGTTTAGAGTGCGCACTCGTAATAAATTAAGGTTAGGATTTATTTCTAACCAGTTGATTTATTTATGTAGCTGAAGACTGCTAGGTATTCACTTTTGTCGGTTTAATTGTGTTATTTTACTAACGATTGTGAATGCTTCAGTTGATGTGTAGAGATAGCAGCAGTGGCGGAGGAAAGCATTGGAGTCTAGCGGATTTCCGACCTTTGGACTATATTTTGATAGGCGCCACGCCTATATTTTGTTATGTCTATAGAGACATCGATTATCTATTATTATTTTGTATGCGCTTATGCGCCTGGATATGTTATTTTTATTTGGACATTGAGATTGGGCGTGCCAGACTCTTTGGGCACCGTCCATTAGCTTTATTTTCCTATTTTTGGTAGAAAGCAAACTCAAAAGCTAAAAGCTTGTATATTTTTGTAATTGGGCTATTTTTGAGCATAAAGATTGGAAATATACATTAAATACATGCTTTGTGAAGCGCTCACACAAGGCATGGGGGAGATTCAACCCAATTTGTCTCTTGTCTCATGTCGTGCTTGCTTTTACATTGGTTTTTGTGCTAAAAAGTAGAGAGCTTTGTTCTTGGGGACCTTTGGGAATTCACCACGTGAGCTACCTGCGTCCGATCTGCGCACCAGTGGTATCAGAGCGGAGCAGAGATCAAGGGCTTCCAATCGCTACCAATCTCGGGCGAAGGCGGAGCTCCAGGAACAAACGGCCTCTACAGTCAATCTCGTCGCGAACCGTCGATACAGGCAGACTTCTGGCGATCAAGAACCCCTATTTCCACTATCAGATCGCGAAGGACCACTCTCTGTCGGCGGAGGACCACTCCCTCATCTTCATGAACAAGTCGTGATAAACCAGTAAGAGCCATATCTCTATTTTCAAAAAGCTTAGTATAAAAGCTTAATACAAAGCTTGAGAAGCTTAAAAAGCTTCAAATCGTCAAAACGTGGCCAAGAGGAGGGATTCCGAAAAATCCGCGTGAGGAAAAACGGCCCCCCCCCCTACGATCAGAAAAACGGTGCCTTCTTCTTAAGCTTATTAAGCTTAAGCTTAAATAATTAAGCTTAAGTTACCTCATACTCTGCAAGTTCTACTGGGCAGACAAGACAGAGAAGTCTGTAAACTCCGGGTCACGCACTCCAGAAGACAAGTTTCGCAAGTCGACACTAATCAAGTCCCGCAAGTTCTGCAAATCGACTAAGTTCAGCAAGTCTACAACCCTGCAAGTCTGTTAAGTCTGCAACTCTGCAAGTCAGACTAAATCAGAACTGACTAACGCTTGAAACTCCTAGAAGACTTGTTCGTTTGCAAAAACTCAGAACTGGAAAGTTGTTCCCAGCAAGCTGTTTTACCTATCTGCAACTTCGTTGAAGTACTTTCAGCAAACGGAGACAGAAATATTTCAGAATTTCTGAAAATTGAAGAAGAAAATACCCAAAAATACATAGCCTTGTAACCCCAAATTTGAGCTACGCTCATCCCGCTAACTGATTTTGAGTGAGAAAGGTTTGTTGAGTTTTACAGGATGACTACCCCACACATAGATGATCCTGTGGCTGAAGACGATCTACCCGAGCCTACCATGGAACAAAAGCTGGATCTTATCATGTTGCAATTGGAAGAAGAGCGAAGAGCTAGGCAAGCTTTGCAAGCGCAATTGACAAAGCTACAAGGAGCGTCCACTGATAAAGAAGAACCTCAAGCTGAAGATCTGATTCGCCGTACCATCGACGTCACTCTTGAAGCACAAACCATTCGCAAGGAATCCAAGATAAGTAAACGAAGTTTCAAGTTTCGTACTTTCAATGGCATAAGAGAAGGAAAGACTGTTTTATCATTCATTAGCCAGTTTGATGACTATTTCCATGAGGAAACTTATCCTGAGAAAGATAAAATCAAGTGTGTTACTAATCATCTGATAGATAGAGCATCACTTTGGTGGACTGTAGTCCGCAAGAGCATAGAATGTCCTGCTACATGGGAAGATTTTAAGAAGAAGTTCATGCAAAATTTTCTACCACCGCAATTTCATGAGAAGGCAATCAAGCAATGGGATTTACTTCAACAACGCGACCGTGAGCCTATTCCACAGTATACAGAGCGTTTTTGGAATGCACTCTTACAGCTACGCATGCTTGAAGACGTACCAGAGACGACCCATAAGCGGAAGTACATGTCTGGACTTCTTGGACATTACTACGTTGAGGTGAATATGTTCAAGCCTGCTACCCTTGAAGATGCCATCTCTTTAGCTCACGACACTGAAGATAAGTTACGTGGAAGAGATCGACGACCACAGCCATTCCAAGCAAACGGTAATTATGGATCTAAACAATTCAATTCAAATTTCAGAAGGTTTAATCCAGGTCGTTTTTCATCACCATCTTTCCGCAAGAATTGGCCTAAACCACCTGCATTACCATCCACTGTCAATCCAAATCCTAAGCCTATCCAACAAGCAAATCCAAATATACCCAGACTCCCAGCCATTGCAAATAATGTGACCAAAGCCAAGCCCATCGTATGCTACAAGTGTCACCAGCCAGGCCATCTCGCAGCAAATTGTCATTCAAAGAAGCCATCAGCACATATCAATTACCTTGGAACTATGGACGAGGACGAGCATGAGGATATGCCGGACTTCACTGAAGAAGAAGATGATCCTACTACTACTTCCGACACTTTACCAGGTATGCCTACTTTACATTCATTATTGACTATGAAATGTATGGTGCATGGAAAAGAAAGAACTATCTTGCATGATGACGGTAGTACGCATGACTTTATTTCAACAAAATTGGTAAAGGAATTGAAACTGCATACTGTACCTACGCACTATCGCATAAAAGCTGCATTTTTAGGCACTAGGTACAATGGCACACAAGAAGTTCAAGATTTAGAAATTCAAATTGGTCCATATATTGAAAGAAGAAATTTCTTAGTTGTCCCATTACAATCTAGCGACATTATTCTAGGAATGCCATGGAGACACCAACATAATCCCAATATAGATTATTCCACACACACAATGAATATTAATTTTCAAGGAAAATCTATTACATTATTTGGTATGCATGCATCTCATATGTTTCCACTGCTTTCGCATACTCAAGCAAAACGTGCACTACGCAAGAATACTAAATCATATCTCATTTGGGTGAATGAATTACATGCAAAAGAAACTCATATGCACCCTAGACATAAGGAATTTCTTGCATATTTTGAGGACTGTTTTGCAGAAGACCTACCCCCAGGTTTACCTCCATCACGTCCAGAAGACCATAAGATTGACCTAATACCTGGCACACAACCACCTTGCAAAGCCTCATATAGGCAAAATCAAATAGAGCAAAAAGAAATCCAGAGTCAAGTTGAAGAATTACTAAATAGAGGTTTAATTCGACCTAGCAGTTCCCCATTCGGTGCACCTGTGCTCTTAGTCAAGAAAAAGAATAATACTTATCGGATGTGTATTGACTACCGAGCATTAAACAAGATCACTGTAAAGAATAGGTATCCTATACCTAGAGTTGATGACCTTATGGACAAACTGCAAGGATCTTCTATATTTAGTAAAATTGACCTTAAATCTGGATATCATCAGGTGAGGTTAGATAGATCCGACATATTTAAGACTGCATTCAGGACACAGTTTGGCCATTACGAATTCTTAGTTATGCCATTCGGATTAACTAATGCACCTGCTACTTTCAGTAGAATGATGAACCGCATTCTTCTAAAATATCAATATTGTGTGATTGTTTTCTTTGATGATATTTTAGTGTTCAGTCAAAGTGAAAAAGAGCATTATGAGCATTTATCATTAGTTTTTCAATTACTGAAAGAAAATCAATTGTTTGCAAATCCTGACAAGAGTGAATTCTTTAAGACAGAAATAGAATATCTAGGTCATATTGTATCAAAAGAAGGAATAAAAGTTGATCCTAAGAAAATAGACGCAATATTGCATTGGCCTATTCCTAAAAATGTACATGAACTACGCTCATTCCTTGGTCTTGCTAGTTTCTATAGGAAGTTTGTACGTAATTTCTCATTACTTGCTTTACCACTGACCAAACTTCTTAAGAAAGGCATTGTTTATCAATGGACTGAAAACCAGCAGAAATCCTTTGATTTACTTAAACGTGCATTGACCAATGCCCCTGTCCTACAATTGCCTGACTTTAATAGACCATTCTTTTTAGTTGTGACTGATGCTAGCGGATCAGGAATAGGAGCTGTGTTAATGCAAGACAACCATCCAATAGCATATTCTAGTTCTAAGCTGAAACCCTCTGAGCTCAAATATTCCACTTATGACAAGGAACTCTTAGCAGTTGTCCAAGCATTGAAACAATGGAAGCATTATTTAATGGGTTCAGAATTCATGATAAAGACCGATCAGCAAAGCATTAGACATCTACTTAGCCAACCCCAAATTTCTGACCGCCATATCAAATGGGCTTCATTCATTCAAAGTTTCCATCCTATCATTCAATACCAACCTGGAAAAGAAAATGTAGTTGCTGATGCATTAAGTAGAAGACCTGCAATTCATAACATTTCTATCATATCTTTTGATTCTTTGATTGCTATGAAAGACACATATCACCAGGATATTACTTTTCATTCTGATTGGCAAAAATTAGTTCAAAATAATTTCATTCCTGTTGATTCATTGTCCTATAATGATGGATTCATGTTCTTTGAAAAGAGACTGTGTGTTACGATTCCATTCCGATCTTTTGTTTTGAATGAAATTCATTGTCCCCCATATCAAGGTCATAGAGGTATCATTTCTACATTACGCATGTTAACTGAAGATTTTTATTGGCCGCATATGGATGCAGATGTGTCTAATTTTGTTTCTGAATGTCTGATTTGTCAAAGAATAAAAAGACATCATGGTAAACAGTATGGGTTATTAATGCCTTTATCTATTCCAACTAAACCTTGGGAACATATATCTATGGATTTCATTACTGGCTTACCAAATACTAAATCTAACCATGACATGATTTGGACAATTGTAGATAGATTTAGTAAGCAAGCATATTTTATTGCATATAAGAAAACTTTAACAGCATCACAAGCAGCACAGTTATTTTTGAAAACTGTTTTTACTAACCATGGATTGCCGAAAGTGATTATTTCAGATAGAGATTCTAGATTTTGTAATAATTTCTGGATTACACTGTTTTCAAATCTAGGCACAAAGATTGATTTTTCATCTGCATTTCATCCAGAAACAAATGGACAAACTGAAGCCACAAATAGCACTATTCTAGATCTTTTACGTGCATACACTATCTCTAAACCTCAAACATGGGATACTCATTTACATTTATTACAGTTTGCTTACAATAATACACCGCACACATCTACAAAGAAAGCACCTTTTGAAGTTATTTATGGACATAGATTATCTACACCTGTTGCCTCTTTGTCTAATAGAATACAAAGTGCCGATGATATTGCTGTTATGCATAACACTATTTTTGATGAGGTAAAGGATATGATTGCTAAAGCCCAACAATCATATACCAAACAAGCCAACAAGAAAAGACAAGCCATGAATTTCAAAATTGATGATTATGTTTGGCTTAGAATAGAAAAGCGTAGACTGCAAAGTGTAGATAGACATCCAGTTGTTAAACTAGCCCCTAGATTCTACGGACCATTTAGAATCATTCATAAGATTAATGACAATGCATTCAAGTTAGAACTGCCATCCCATTGGAAAATTCATAATACATTTCATATTAGTTTATTGAGACCATTTAGAGGACAATTACCTATCCACCCTGTCTATGAAAACCCACCTTTACTAGAAGAAGAGACTGAAATACTTGAACCAGAAGCCATTATAGACACTGATTACATGACCACTAGAACTGGCCGAAGGTACTCTAGATATCTCGTGAAATTTAAGAACCATCCTGTAGAAGAAGCACAATGGATGCACGCTAGAGACCTAAATGCTTTCCCCACTCTGTTAGCTCCACATTGAGCTAATAGCAATTGAGGTCAATTGCTATCCCACCCCGGGGGTATGATGCCAGGAGGCATATTCCACGGTGGATTCCGTGAGGTTTTACGGTGGATTCCGTAAACTTACTTAGATGACCGGGGCTCATACGCAAAGAGGATTCTTTGTGCGAGAAGTTGATGGGGACGCCTGTCCTTTTCGGGCGTTTCATTAATTTAGTGTGTACATGGGTGATTCCATAGCGGGTGATTCCGCAAAATGCATATTAAATTAATAAACGTTTATGAGTTTAGAGTGCGCACTCGTAATAAATTAAGGTTAGGATTTATTTCTAACCAGTTGATTTATTTATGTAGCTGAAGACTGCTAGGTATTCACTTTTGTCGGTTTAATTGTGTTATTTTACTAACGATTGTGAATGCTTCAGTTGATGTGTAGAGATAGCAGCAGTGGCGGAGGAAAGCATTGGAGTCTAGCGGATTTCCGACCTTTGGACTATATTTTGATAGGCGCCACGCCTATATTTTGTTATGTCTATAGAGACATCGATTATCTATTATTATTTTGTATGCGCTTATGCGCCTGGATATGTTATTTTTATTTGGACATTGAGATTGGGCGTGCCAGACTCTTTGGGCACCGTCCATTAGCTTTATTTTCCTATTTTTGGTAGAAAGCAAACTCAAAAGCTAAAAGCTTGTATATTTTTGTAATTGGGCTATTTTTGAGCATAAAGATTGGAAATATACATTAAATACATGCTTTGTGAAGCGCTCACACAAGGCATGGGGGAGATTCAACCCAATTTGTCTCTTGTCTCATGTCGTGCTTGCTTTTACATTGGTTTTTGTGCTAAAAAGTAGAGAGCTTTGTTCTTGGGGACCTTTGGGAATTCACCACGTGAGCTACCTGCGTCCGATCTGCGCACCAGATATTGATGAAGTTGTTGAGCAATATAGCAACACATCTGATAGTGGGATAGACTTATTTGTTTCGTTACCTCTTGGTAACATAGATCTAGAAGTAGATAGTTTAGCAAGGGCTGATCTCATTGAAGATGAGATGGATCATTCACTGTAACATACTTAATTTGCTTAATGATTCAATGTGTATTCCTAATTCTATGGTTTTTATCATGCGCACACGTGCATACTCAAGAATTAATAGTCAAGTTTAAAGCTAAATTGAATTTTCCATAATAAAAAGGAAGTATTTTTTATCATCTTCAAGTAGAGAAATTATGAGATACATATTGCAATGCTTGCTACTAATTGTAAGGTTTCTGTTGCTTGCCACTAATTACTTATATCAGGCTTGTCAACTAGAGGAACTACCATTCATTAGAGAGCAATGAAAAAGTAATTATTAACTCTATTTTTTTAATTCAATGATTCAATGTGTATTCTTAATTCTATAGTTTTTATCATGCGCACACGTGCATGCTCAAGAATCAATTTCACGTGGTTAAATAATTATTAACTTTGGTTTTTTAATTATGTGAATTGCAATTTTAGATGGTTAAATAATTGTGTGTCTGCTGGCGCATCTATATTGGCGTCTATTTGCGCGGATATATAGACGCAAAATTCGCATCTAGTAACATGCACTTATAGATGCAATGATAGACGCGCCCGACTTTGCGCGTCTATGCCTCGTTTCGGTTGTAGTGGCAAGCGCTCAAGGCTTGAATCCGTGTGTCCCAGCAACGGAACCAAAATGTGGGAGCTTTCGCTCAACCGCCAAGACCCACGGACCGCTTATTGTTTCAAGCGTTCTAAGTCGAGCACTAATGGCTACCTCTCACATAGCCGATGCGACATCCATTTCTACGGGTGTAGTGAGCTTACCTCCATGCCGTTCGAGTTACCTCCTCTCCCGCGCACTCCCGTAGCTCCACGATCCAAGTGCAAGCTTCAAGCAAGCTCCATCCTCAAGCTCCACGCTCCAAGCTCCATTGCCGCGAGCAAGACAAGAGAAGAGAAGAAGAGAGGAGAAGATTGAGAGCTTCTCCTCCTCAGTCCCTCACCTTCACACACTCACTCCCTCACACTCTCACACTCCCTCTCTCAAGCATAAGCTCAAGCAAGCAAGAACAAGAAGAAGAAAAAGAAGAGGAGAGCTACTTTTGGCCACACACAAGAATGAGCTTTTCATTCACTTTTCAACTTTATATACAAAACCCTAAATCCCTTTTGGGTGGTCATCCACTTTTCCCCTTTTTCACATGGCCGGCCATAGCCTAGACCCCTTTTTCCCGTTGTCCTTCTATCTTCCTAGCTTCCTTTCCACCGCCCGTCTATATTTACAAATTGCACGGGTGAGAGCCCGACGCTCCTTGAATTAAACCATGATGCGCTTGCACTCTTTTACAAAATTTTTGGCTTGCACTTTTCCTTTTGCGCCTTTCTCCCTTATTTAGGATTCTTCTCCTTGTGCGTCTTTGTCTTCCGTTTCTCTTTGCCTTAGCCTTTGTCTTAGTCTTCTGCTTTAGCTTTTCCGGATTTTCCACCTTCGTTCGTTTGAGGGTTAATAGGTGCTAAGGGGGGCTCTTGCCGTAAATCCCTTGCCTTCCGGGCCCTGCACAAAAGGCCAACGTGACTCGGGATTGGATCTCGAGGCCCGCATACTAGTCTACGGGTGGAATCTTGGATTAGTAATCCGTGTGGATTGCTGGATAGCCTTCGGGTGGATTATGGATTGCCTTCAGGCGGATTATGGATTAGCCTATGGGCTGGACTTTATGGATGTATTCCAGAGATAAATAAGATAACCTGTTGAAAAGGAACTTGTTTGACATTGGCTTTCTATGTCAAGTACTGAGATTACATGAAGGAACCAGTGTCTAACTAGCTAATTAAGGAAGCTGCTTGATGCATGTCCAACTAAATGTGATAGGTAATTAGACATCTAAAGCAACCTTGAGGAAAGTGCGGTGGATGTGGCCATGGGTCCGTCCTACGGATGGGTGGTTCTGATTGGCCGGGAACTTTTCTCAATCGAAATAGACAGCAAGGAACTCTTCTCAAAGGAAATGAACAGTAAGGACGCTGACCTAGAGTTTAGGTTACTAGAATCCCGATTTATACTGTTTTCGGGGAATGGAATGCGACTATGTCTTATTGGGCAGAGAGATTGAGCCTTGCATCCCTCTCATTTCCCATTCTGTTTGAACCAAGTGCAGCATGAATCTGCTTCAACCCTGACATTTCTGCGTAAAGTAGTTCGCTTGGGGTTCAACACTAGCTGTTGTTTTAGGAATGACCATTAGGGAAAATCCTGATTCAGGTCGATCCTAAGTGGGAACGGCCGGAATACTTCCGCTACGTAGCAGATGCGGGAAATCCTAGATCACAAACCCCATAACATTTCATGGGACTGCTGGGCGGAGCTTTCTAGACTCTCTTTTCGATGGACTGCTAAAACGTGTCCTGAAAGAGAACAGGTGGACACATTACAAGTTAGGTGCGACACTTGTCTTGTACAACAAGTTGCAACGTCGCATGGTTTTGTGTTAAATCAGAAAATAGAGTTGCCACTCCTTAGAACGAGGTTGGCAAGACCTAAGTTCAAGTCAAACTATCTTGAGGATGAGTAGTCATCTTGCTACATCACGTTCTGTGAGATTGAATTGCCAAGTGAGGGTAACTATGAATTGCCTAGCAAGCATTTGACAAATCAAGTTAGAGCGATAAAGTCTCCAGGATCTACTGTCTTAGTTAAGGTACCTAATGTGTTTTCTAATTTGGTTTGACAGGGTATAAACCCTAACCCAAGGATAAAAGGGTAAACACACAACAAAACCCTTGGGATCTTGCCAAGTCGCAATTGATCCTGGATTGAATGCTGGATGCATTCGGAGAAAAGGATTCACACCTTAGCAGTTAGTCAAACAAACGACCACTGGATTGATTGTGTTTGTATAGTTAGGAGCACTGTTTGTATTGCTTTGCTCAAGGGACTAAAGATGGAAAATAATTAATGTTTCAGGTTAAAGGCGTGGAGGGAGAGGCAGCACTAGTTACCCTTGACTGTCTGCCTGACCCTAACCAAGGGGGTTGTTAGCCGTGCTAGGTACGTGGACCAAACCCATCGCGAGAGGTCTCTCTGTGGATGCTACTTGGAGCCGGAGGACGCTTGGGTGCCAAGGGGGCTCTGGCCGTAAATCCCTTGCCTCCGGGTCCTACACAAGAGCCCGACGTGACTCAAGATTGGATCTCGAGGCCCGCATACTAGTCTATGGATGAAAACTTGGATTAGTAATCCCTAAGGGTTGCTGGATTGCCTTCGGGCGGATTATGGATTGCCTTTGGGCGGATTATGGATTAGCCTTTGGGCTGGATTATACAATGTATTCCAAAGACTAATAAATAAGATCAAATGTTGAAAATGAACTTGTTTGACATTGTTTTTCTATGTCAGTGCTAAGATTACGTGAAGGAACTAGTGACTAAAAGGCTAATTCAGGAAGTTGGTTTTTGCCTGTCAAAGTAAATGTGGTAGGTAATTAGACAACTAAAGAAACCTCAAGCAAAGTGTGGTGGATGTGGCCATGGGTCCGTCCTACGGAAGGATGGTCCCGATTGGCCGGAAACTTTTCTCGAAGGAAATTGATAGCAAAAAATGATGAGTTAGAATCTAGGATATTAGAGTCCCGATTTATGCTGTTTTAGGGGAATGGAATGGGACTATGCCTTATGGGCAGAGAGGTCGAGCTTCGCATCCCTCTCGTTTCCCATTCTCCTTGAACCAAGTGCAGCATGGACCCGCTTTGACCCTGACATTTCTATGTAAAGAAGTTCGCCTGGGGTTCGACGCTAGCTACTGTTCTAAGAAATTGACCACTAGGAAAACCCTGATTCAGGTCGATCCTAAGTGGGAACGGTCGAAATGCTTCTGCTTGGTGGCAGACTCAAGAGGACCTACATCGCAAACCCCACGACATTCCAGGGGAGTGCCGGGTGGCGCTTTCTAGACTCTCTTCCCAATGGGCTGCTAAGACGTGTCCTGCAAGTGAAGAGGGGGACACGTTATAGTTGGTATCGGAGCGAACCAACGAGGAAGTAATGTTTACAAGAAAACTTAATAAGGAGAAGTAAATCAAATGTTGCTGTTAAGAACATCTCCTTCCTTACTTATCGATGCTGCCTTGCAAAGTCGTGAAGCATGGAACATATTCTTGGTGTTCTAGGTTATGTTTATGACCACGATGCATGCCTCGGATTATCGTCGAAGGATCGATATGATGAATATCCTAGACGCATCTACAATCCTTCACCCCTATACGTGGAACGGAGATGGACGGGTGATTTAGGAATCTATTATATAACTGCCCACTGATTTGTGTACCTTCGAACGAACTTAAAGAGAATCAAGTGGTTGGAGGACCTAAAGATTGTGAAGTTATCTCATTTTTTTCTCTCTCCTCTCTCTCTCTCATTTCCTTTTTCTCGCTTCCTCTCCCTCTCTCATGAACCCAACTTATCAAGGGAAGGTGAAAAGTCCTCAGTCCATATTCATAGCTAAGGACCTGACTCAAAAAGAGGATGCTAATCTCATCTCTCTCCTATGAGAGTACATAAATGTGTTTGCTAAAAGAAGTAGATTCAAGTGTTGTGACTTATAACATCCCTATAACTCCTGATGCAATGCTAGTCAAGCAGCAACCCTATCCCATGAATTTGGAGCATGCAAACATTATTCAAGAGGAAATAGATAAGATACTGAAGGCCGGATTCATCTACGAGATTGACCACACAGAGGATTGGGTGTCATCTATAGTGATTTCCCTAAAAAAGAGCAGGAAGATTGGTGTATGTGTTGAATTATAAAAAGTTAAATATGTTGTAACGAAGAGGGACAACTATCCACTACCCTACAAGGAGCACACGCTTAAAAGAGTAGCGAAAAAGGAAGCCTATAGTTTTTTGGATGGCTTCTCAAGCTTCAAGTATGTGTAAATGCACCTTGATGATTGATATAAGATAATATTTTTAAACTGAATGGGACATGTTCGCCTACATATATATGTCATTTGGGCTAACCCAAAGTCAAGGTCATTGTCAATTTACCACTACCCATGAACTATAAGGAAGTTCAGTGCTTCCTGGAGCATATAGGGTACTATTAGTCATTTGTTCTAAACTATGCATTGATTGCTTGAACCTTTACAAATTGTTGATCGTATTTGAGTGGATCAAGGATTTCCAATGCAATTATGAGGAGCTAAAGAAGGCTCTTATAACTATGCCAATCCTACAAGCCCCAATTGAAATTTTTACTTCCATGTCAACATTGATGCATGAAAGTTTGCCGTGGGAGCTATTTTGTGCCAACCTGGTGAGCATAATCTTGATTATCTTGTGAGCTTTACTAGCAGATAACTCACGGATATGGAGATGAACTACTCCTCTTGTGAGTTTTCCTAGCAGAAAACTCACGGATATGGAGATGAACTACTCCACAACGGAGAGAGAAGGCCTAGCTATAGTGCTCATTGGTGTAAAGAAGTTCCATCATTATCTTTTAGCTATGCCCTTTGCCTTCTTCATTGACCACTATCAAGCTTTCCTTTATTTAGTCAACAAACCTTTTGCTACAAGATGCATAGCTAGATGGTTACTTCTGCTACTAGAGTTTGACTTGTCCATGGTTGTAAACAAGGATAAGCATCACTACATGGCACACCATATGTTTCACATATCTTCAGGACAAACTGCTAACCAGGGCATCATAGACGATCTACTAGGTGTACACCTTTTTGAAGTATCTAGTGAGAGAGACCTGTTAGGGACCAATCTAACACTCTATTTGGTGGATAACATACAGCATGGATTGCATCAAAGACCCATGGAGAGGCTAGGCTAAAATGGCTTATCCTCAAGGTCCAACCCTATCATTTGATAATCAACCAGCTCTATAGACTAGGACTAGATGGGTTATTATGAAGATGCATGTGTGAGCACGAGATGCATGATATACTTGCTAAAGCTCATGGTGGACTTACTGGTGGATACTTCAACAGAGATACTACGGTATGCAAGGTGTTGCAATCTCAATTGTGGTGCCCCACCCTATTCCACGATGCAACTAAGTTCACGAAGCATTACAACAAGTGCTATTGGAGAATCAAAGTCCCCATCCAAAAGGACAAAATTGAATTAAGCGCACGGTGATAGTATGACAACCATTTAAAAAGTGAAAATTTGACTTCATTGGGCCAAATAGTCCCATAAAATAGTACTCACAGGCAAAATACATAATTGTAGTAACTATTTCATGAAATTGGTTGAAGCTTGGGCCACTAGAAAGAATGAAGCTAGAACCATGGCTAAGTTCCTTTAGGAGTAGGTGATCTTTTGATTCGACTGCCCAATTGAGCTAGTTAGTGATCAAGGCATGCACTTCATTAATGAAGGGATTTCTCATTTTCTATCTAGCTTCTTGATCATCCATAGGAAATCCTCATCATATTACCCTCAAGCTAAGGATCATGCAAAATCTATAAATAAGATCCTAGTAAATGTCTTAACTAAGGTAGTCTCTAGATCACCTAGTGACTAGGACAATAGCCTCATGACAGTGGTAAGGGCCTATAGGACAGCGTACAAGATGGATGTTGTAATATATTGAATAAGTAAAAGAAAAAAAAAATTGCACCTTCATGGCGGTGCATGAGCTGAGCCATGACGCCGCGATCCGATAGGGGATAGAGGGGGGGCCAGCAAGCTCCTCGCTGGAGCTTGCTCAGGCCCCTCGCCATGCGAACTCACAGGCAAGGGGGGGAGGATTCCCTCCCCTCCCCTATATAAAGAGGAAGGGTCGTAGTTGCAAGAGAGGAAGAGAGGAGGGAGGAAACTAATGCTGTTGCCGTCAACGTGCTGTGAGAAGAGGGGGAGGTCCGCCATATCGCCACCGCCGCTGAGGAGGAAATCGCCCTGCATCCAATCGACAGTCCGCAGCGCCAATTCCATCGACATTCGACGTCATCTCCCCACGTGGCTTCAGAGCTTCTAGAGAAGCTCAAGAAGCTTCTTGAAGCTTCTAAGGGGGACCACCCTCAAGCCCCCCTTCCTGTGGTTTTTTCATTCCCCCTCCTCCCATGTTTTTTTTAAACCCTCAAGCCCCTTCCCGTGTTTTTTTCCCTTTCATACCCATATCCTTTTTTTTACACTAAAAACCCCCTCCCCGGTTTTTTCTTAGAACCCTTTTCAACCCCTCTCGATTTTTACCCCTTAAAAATCCTTTCACCCCGCCCAGTCTTAAATCCCTTAACCTTTTTCCATGGGCCATTAATCTTCCACATCCTTTGGCCTCGTAAACCGCAAATTTCCTTTTCCCCCGTACCTAAATCTATAAGTCCCCTCTTGTGAGCCCGTACTTCACCCTATATTCCTTTTAATACACCCCTAAGCCCTTTCTAACCCCGTGTTCCCTCTTCCCTCTCCTCCCTACTATAAACCTTTCCCTCTCCGAAGAAGCTAAGAACCTAAAGGTCTTATTATCCCTTCTCGAGGTCAATCATTTAAACGGCTCCTTGCCTCGAAAGAGAGACGGTGGAAATCCGAAAAGGAGAGTAAAAGCTGCCTTCACATCCGAAGGGTAACAATTGAGATGCCACCTAAGAAAGTCCAAGGAGTAGCTGCGGGAGGGTCGTCTCCCGATATCCATGTGGATATTTCACCCCAAAACCAGGTTTTTCCTTCTTGGTTTTTTTTTCGATTTTAAGTCAATCATGCAAAGGTGAATTGTTCGGGATAGGATATATTTTTCTGAGTTATTTACAATGAAGGAGTTTAGTTTAATTGAATAAATGATCAGGTATAGGACATAGTTTCCTTCGAATAGCATCATGCATTTATAACGAATTACGAACAAGATTATCTAATTACTATAGTAGTATATTTCAATTTAAATTCCTGAAGGTATAAAAGATGCATCTTGCACCATTAACCCTATTATTTTTGCAACAAGTCATGATGAAATTCATGAAAGGTTTTTTTTTACGTTGTTCAAATTACTAGGAAATTATCATTGCTAATTGCATATCTTGGCAAGGAAAAGAATGTTTAGCATAAGTTTCATTTGCAAGGAAAAAGGAAGATTAAATTGAATTTACCTACCATAAAGCAATAAAATTTAGGACTGAAAAATCAATTGTAACAAGGATAACAAATCGTGCCGAGGTGATCAATATTTCCTTCCGAAAGATAGCCAAATCAATCTAAATTTAGAAATACCATGCTACAAAATATGCCTTGGGAATGATTTAAAGACCAAAGAAACGTTTATACCTTAAGCACTTGACTACCTTCCCTGATTGTAGGGTCAATTAAGTTCGTAAAGGTAAAAGAACTAGAGTTGTCCCTAAGGTTCTTAAAAAGAGACCCTAGGTCCGACATACGTTAGCTTAAAGAAACTAAAACGGATTATTTCATCGCAGGACTTGCGCAGCAAGTACGAAGTCATTTAGTCTTGTGATTTATTCACAAGGAGAAAGGGTAAACACCCTCAACAAGGATGGCAGATCCTTACGCAAGTTGTCTTGCAAAAGGACGTATTCTTGGATATCCTTCTAAATAAGGAAAATTATAAACCGAAAAATAAAGTATCTAATGAACTTTAGGGTTGACCAAGTTGGGTTAATAATATACAGGATCTCGCCAAGTTGAAAGACGGATCTCGCCAAGTTGAAAGACATCTTGGAACGAGTGCTGATACACTCAAAAGGAAAGAATAATTTCTTAGCAGTTTGCCAAACAACACGGTCGATTAATGGAAATGTTTTTGCTTGCTAGAGATTTTAGAGCACTGTTTGAATTATGAATTACAAATTAAATGAATACCTATACTTCAGGTTAAAGGCCTGAAGGGAGAGGCAGATTCAGTTACCCCCGACTGCCTGCCTGACCCTAACTAAGGGGGTTGTTGACCGCGCCGGGAACGTGGACCGAACCTGTCGCGAGAGGTCTCTCCGTTGAGCTCTACTTGGAGCAGGAGGACGCTTGGGTGCGAGGGGGGGCTCTGGCCGTAAATCCCTCGCCTTCCACGTCCTGCACAAGAGGCTAACGTGACTCGGGATTGGATCTCGAGGCCTGCATACTAGTCTACGGGCAGAAGCTTGGAATAGTGATCACTGTGGATTACTGGATAGCCTTCGGGCAGATTATGGACAAGCCTACGGGCGGAACTCCTTGTATTTCAAAGATAACAATGATGATATGTTAATAAAGAACTTGTTTGATATTGTTTTTCTATGTCACATGATAAGATTACGTGAAGGAACCAGTGTTTAACGGATTAATTAAAGAAGCTGGTTGTTACATGTCAAATTAATGTGTTAGATAATTACATAACTAAAACAAACCGAGGAAAGTGCGAAGGATGGGCCATAGGTCTGTCCTGCGGTTGGGTGGTTCCGGTCAGCCGGAAACTTTTCTCAAAGAACAGTGGGATGATCGTCAAAGAAAAGAATAACAAAAGCGATGACCTAGAGTTATGTCTTAACCGATTTATGCTGTTTTAGGGGAATGGAATGGGACTATGCCTTACGGCAGAGAGGTTGAGCTTTGCATCCCTCTCGTTTCCCATTCTCCTTGAACCAAGTGCAGCGTGAATCCGCTTCAGACCTGGTGTTTCTGCGTAAAGTAGTTCGGTTTGGTCCGACGCTAGTTGCTGTTAGTTAATGACCAGTCAGGAAAACCCTAATTCCGGTCGATCCTAAGTGGGAACGGCCAGGATACTTCCGCTACGTGGCCATGGCCAATGAGGAAAGACCTAGATCGCAAATCCCGTAATATTCCATGGGAGTGCCGGGCGGAGCTTTCTAGACATCCTTTCCGATGGACTGCTAAGATGTGTCCTGGATGATACGAAGAGGACACGTTACAAATGTAGGGTAGAGACCATTCAAGCTAACCTATGGGACTAAAGCATTCTTGCGAGTAGAACTCTTCATTCCAATCTTGTGAGTCCTAGTATAAGAAAGGTGGAATGGCAAAGAAGCATGGATGCAATGCTTAATGGAGTTATAATGCCTCTCTGAAATCCGACTCCTAACAACTTATGTGTTGATTTGCAAAAAGGCAAGATGCAAGAGATCATTGGACAAGCATACCCAACAGCATGACTTTGAGTACCAGGGCGACCTAGTGCTCCTATACTTGGTTTAGGATATTGAGACATTTCAAGGTCTACAACATTAGTTGAACCTACAATATAGAGCTTGAGACTCTAGAGATGGATAATATAGGATTTTTTAATGGCAATTATCTAAAGAATTACTACCCTCCAATGCACCCGCTACATGATGTTAAAGGGGTTTTACGAGAAAGGTACACAAGATAGAATGAAGTAGAGAATAGGAGATAGAAGAGATGAAAAATAATAGACAAGAGGTGCACAAGATAAATACGAAGCTCAATGATTCAAAGCACTATGTATTGATAGAACCTAAGAAGATAAACAAAGTCCTTGTTTGGGACTAGTCAGAAGCAATCTCCAAGCATTAGATCTCTTGGATCTCTCTCATAGACCAAAAATGCATACCAAAGACTAGCTTCTTCTCTATGGCTCACAAAAAAAATCTCATGATTTCGTTGTCTCCAAAAGGGAGGTAAAACTCCATGATACTTGGTCAAAATTCTTAGAGATTGATATTTCTTCTTCTCCCCATTCCAAGTATTGTTTTATGCCTTCAAATTGCAATCCGGACCGCGTGAAGTCAAAAGCCCCTCTTTTTGTATAAGATCTCCCGAAACTGGCTAAAAGGTAACTTGTTTTTTGCATATCATCCTATTTTAGAAAATTTTACACCTTTTTAGGATATTTATAGGAAAAAAAAGCCCAAATATTAAAAATGGGCTACACTTGTCTAAGAAATCCGTATTTTGGATCTATCCATATAATGGACACGAACACTAATGACTAATATGACATTGACTCTTTAGATGGGTCCTCTCCCATCTGCGTCCACGCTCCTGGGCATATCTAGGAGACCCCTGTGCATCCGGTGTACCGACCGGGGTAATATCTCTCGGAGTGGCTCACATAGGGGTGCCACTTGCGGACGCCTGAGCAAAAGCTGGAGTAACATGAGTAGACATCCCCATAGGTCTGACAAGTCCCTAAGGTGATGCAACTCCAGCTGAACAATGAGATCGGAGACACCGCGTCCATGCCTCCACAGCATCCAACTGAGCCTGAGCCACGCTCCTTGGAAGGGCCATGAGAGCGAGGAGTCGCACTTGTATCCCGTGTCGACCGCGGGCTCACTGCATCTGTACCTCTGCAGCATCCCTCTGACCCCGAAGCACTCCCTCCCTCTAGCCCAAGTTTGGAGCATCAAGCTCGCCTGCTCAAAGCTAAAGCATCCGATCGCGCTGAAGTAGATCTAGCAGAGCACCCTGACGAAGACCGAGACAGCTCCTGGTCTACCATATCTTTGAATCTCGCGATCTAGTCTAGAGATATGGGTGTGAAGATATCCTATAACTCCTCATCACTCATCCCTCGACTCATCCTAAAAATGTCACCTGCACAGACAAAAAATGATGTTAGAATAATCAAATTAAATCATACAAAGTACAGTAATATAAATCCTAAAGAAAAATCTCACTTAAAATGCATATCTTATGTACCCTTATAAGCGATTGGTCAACAAATTGAGTAAGTGGATGCTCCAAGTATAAAGTATCCTATGGTTCCATGTCAATCTCTTGACACAACTTTGCATACACTGGAAGGTCGATAGACATGTCACCACAAAAGAATGAGTCCACCTCGTTCTCAAAGAATTCTTGGACTTCTGTATTTCCATCATTGTTAGCTGATGCTGGCTCCAAGCTTTCGATGGCCTCCACCCCTTGCAATATCGACCCCTCTATTTGCATATTATCTTTATCTATGCTCGAAACATCGCTTTGATCATATACTCTCGCACTTCGGGGAGTTGAAGGTATAACATACCACCATCGACGTTGTCAAGGGTTTGGATAGAAGATTACATGTTCACAGACACATACAAGAGAGTTCAAACCATTGTGACATAAACCATAGAGGACGTCACTACAAGGATTTAAGCCTATAGCAATGGCGGGTAGCGACGCAGGTCGCGGCGTTGCTATTTGCGTAATGCGACGCAAATATGACGGCCCACAGGGAAAAAAACATGCCAAAATTGAGCGCGGGTTTATTTCGCGTTTTTTCGTCTACTGTTTTGAGAGCGAGAGCGAGAGAGAGAGCGACCATCGTGAGAGAGGGAGATGAAGAAGGCTTGCCGCCGCCGCCGCCACCACCATTGTTCGCGAAGGAGAGGAGGAGCCTTCATCGCGAAGAGGAGTCGCCAAACCCTCGCCATATCTCATCGCTGAGTCTATTCTCTCCTTCTTTTGCTTGTTTAGGGTTTTCTCTTTCTCTTTTGCTTGTTTAGGAGAGGAAATGAGAGAGAAAGAGAGGGAGAGGCAGACGAAGGGAGAGAAAGAGAAAGAGAGAGGGAGAGAAAGAGAAAGAGAAAGAGAAAGAGAAAGAGAAAGAGAAAGAGAGGGAGAGGGAGGGGGAGGAAATGAGAGAGGGAGAGAAAGAGAAAGAGAGGGAGAGGGAGAGGGAGAGGGACGGAGAGTGCATTCTCTCTCTCCCTCTCCCTTTTGCTTTTATAATTTGTGTATATATATTGAGAGAGGGAGAGGAAATGAGAGAGAAAGAGAGGGAGAGGGAGGGGGAGGGAGGGAGAGGGAGAGGGAGGAAATGGAAGAGGTTGTGGGCAAAACTCTCTATTCACTTTTTTGAAGTGTTCAAATTAACATAGGATGCATGCATAGATCATTCTTGCGTGTGCAAACTTGAGAGCTCTCTTCTCTCTCCTTGTATCCTATCTTCTTATGCTTCACATTGAGGGTGAGGGTGAGGGTGAGGGTGAGGGTGAGGGTGAGGGTGAGGGTGAGTGAGAGAGGAATTAAGTGAGGAACTAGAAGAGTGAAGCTTCTCTTCTATCTTGCATTCTTCTCTTCTTCCCCTTCTTCTTCTACAATTTGGAGGGTGAGAGGTGGAGTTGAGATGAGGTTGGAATATCCCTCTTTCTTTTCTATGCTTTCTCTCTTTGTTGGAGTACCTGAGGAATGGATGGATTGCAAAATGGAGTGGCGTAACCAATTGAGAGAGCCATGCTTGGATTGTGGGACTGAATTGATTTGAGATGATGATTTGATTGGTTGAGTATATTAGAGTAGATAGAAATCAACAACTCAATTTTTTATAAAAAAACTCTCTAATCATTTGTAGTAGAGATT
Source organism: Lygodium microphyllum (assembly GCF_053477565.2). Classification (NCBI taxonomy): domain Eukaryota; kingdom Viridiplantae; phylum Streptophyta; class Polypodiopsida; order Schizaeales; family Lygodiaceae; genus Lygodium; species Lygodium microphyllum. The sequence goes on from NC_141154.1 coordinate 52,925,589, forward strand.
CGAATTGCATTGATTGATGATTGCTATGGAGGATTAGTTATGTCCAACGTTTATCAATTGCATTAGGAAAGAAATTAGTTATGTCTACTGTTATGTCTAATGATTGCTATGGAGGATTAGTTATGCCTAATGTTTATCAATTATATTAGGAAAGAAATTAGTGAAATTTTTCTGCTTACGACATGAAATTAGTTCTCTGGATAAAACACCCTATGGGTTGCATTCTGTAATGTGTCCACTAGTATCGTCCAGGACACGTCTTAGCAGTCCATTGGAAATGATGTCTAGAAAGCTTCGCCCGGTACTCCCATGGAATGTTACGGGATTTGCGATCTAGGGCTTTCCGCGTCTGCCACGTAGCAGAAGTATTCCGGCCGTTCCCACTTAGGATCGACCTGAATTAGGGTTTTCCTGATTGGTCATTTCCTAACAGCAACTAGCGTCGGACCCAAGCGAACTACTTTACGCAGAAACGACAGGTCTGAAGCGGATTCACACTGCACTTGGTTCAAGAAGAATGGGAAACGAGAGGGATGCAAAGCTCAACCTCTCTACCATAAGGCATAGCCCCATTCCATTCCTCTAAAATAGTGCAAATCGGGTTAAGACATATCTCTAGATCAATGCTTTTGTTGTTCGTGTCTTTTGATGATCATCCTGCTGTTCCTCGTGATTTGAGAAAAGTTCCCGGCCAACCGGGACTACCCAACCATAGGACGGACCCATGGCCCATCCTCCGCACTTTCCTTAGGTTGTTTTAGTTATGTATTTATCTAACACATTAGTTGGACATGTAATAACCAGCTTCTTTAATTAACCCCTTAAGCACTGGTTCCTTCACGTAATCTTATCACTTGACATAGAAAAACAATATCAGACAAGTTCTTTATTAACAGGTCATCATATTTAACTTTGAAATATAAGAGTTCTGCCCGTAGGCTTATCCACAATCTGCCCGAAGGCTATCCAGCAATCCACAGGGATCACTATTCCAAGTTTCCGCCCAAAAACTAGTATGCGGGCCTCGAGATCCAATCCCAAGTCACGTTAGCCACTTGTGCAGGACCGGGAAGGCAAGGGATTTATGGTCAGAGCCCCCCCTGGCACCCAAGCATCCTCCTGCTCCAAGTAGCGCTTAACGGAGAGACCTCTCGCGGCGGGTTGGGTCCACGTTCCCAGTATAGTCAACAACCCCCTTGATTAGGGTCAGGCAGGCAGTCGAGGGTAACTGAAGCTGCCTCTCCCTTCCGGCCTTCAACTTGAAGTATAGATATTTATTTATTTTGTAATTCATTGGTCAAACAAGTCAAACAGTGCTCCAAAATCTCTAGCAAGCACAAACATTTCCATTGATCGATTTTGTTGTTGGCAATATGCTAAGGAAGGAATCCTTCCTTTCGAATGCATCCAGCACTCGATCTGGGGTGTCTTGCAACTTGGCAAGATCCCTTATATTCTGGGTTAAGGCGTACCCTATTAGCCCAACTTGGTCAAAACTTAAAGTTCATTGGGTACTTCAGTTTCTGGTTTAATCGCCAATTAATCTTCCTTACCCAAGGAGGATATCAAAGTACACATCCTCTTGCAAGATAACTTTGCGGATCTCCATCCTCGTTGTGAGAATTTGGCCTTCCTTCTTGTGATCCAATCACAAGACCATATGACTTCGTACTTGCTGTACAAGTACCGCATCGTACTATGCGATAATGGAATCACGAATCAATCTGTTTCGGGTTCTTTAAGCTAGCGTTGTTAGACCTAGGGTTTCCTAGCTTCATTCTTGTAAGAATCTCAGGGACAAACCCTAATTCCTTTTTCGATTACAATTTACTAACCCTACTTCAGGGATTGTGGACAAGTATTTAAGTTATAGACATTTTGTTGGAATTTTAACTCATTCCCATGAATATTTCGCAGCATTTTAATTTGGTTAACTCTAGAAGGTAATTTCGAGATTACTTCCGTATGATTTGTTATCTACGTGTCAATTGACTTTTCAATCTTATACTTCATCGATTTGAGGTTAGGTTAAATCCAACTAATCTTCCCTTTTCTTTGGGAACAAACTCATGCTGAATAAGCAACCTTTTCCTTGCTAAGTTATGCAGTTAACAATGATAATTTCATAGAGTTTATGCATCGTAAGAGTCCTTTCATGATTTGCATTTTCCATGCATAAAGCTATTTGAAAAAAAATTACACTTATGCTTTATCTATTTTGCATGTTTCATTAAACTAAATTCCTTTGTCGTGAACAACTAGGACAAAATATATCCTATCCCTAACAATACATCTTGCATGATTGAATTACAATGATATAAAATTAAGAAGAAAAAAACCTGGGTTTCGGGTGAGATATCCACATGGATACCGGGAGATGACCCTCCCGCAGCTACTCCTTGGACTTTCTTAGGAGGCATCACAATTGTAGTCCTTCGAACGTGGAAGCAGCTTTACACTCTTTTTCGAAATTCCACCGTCGCTCCCTTGCACGTCAATACTCTTGTTCTCTTTTTCGAGTAGGGGAAAAAACCAAGTCCCAAGGGTAATTTGGAAAGGGCAAGGAGCAGTTAAGGGTTTAACCATGAGGAGGGGTAATAAGAACTTTAAGATCTTAGTTCTTCTGGGAGGGAAAAGCTTACAAAGCCCAAGGAAAAGGCCCTATAGGGGTTTACACACGGAGGGGGGGGGGGAGGGGGGGTTGTGTGTGTGTGGTTCCAAAAGGCATAAGAAGGGGCCTTGGGAGATTTTTGGACACGGGAGTGAAAGTATAGGAAGGGGGGTCTTGGAGGGTTTTTAGGACACCGGGGAGGGGGGTGTGTGGACACGGGGGTGAGAAGGACTTAGGGGTTTTGAAACCCAAGGGGGAAAGATGAAAGGCAACACAAGGGGGTGAAGGAAACACAAGGGGGTGAAAGGAACACAAGGGGGTGAAAGGGGCTTAGGAGGATTTAAAACCTGGGGGTGAAAGGGGGAAAAGGGGAAAAAGGCGGCTTATCTAGCCCCCTTAGAAGCTTCTCTTTTACAAGCTTCCAAGCTTCATACATGGCCAGGAGAGGGAGATTGACGCCATGACGGTGACGGGCTGGTGGCGCTTCAATGTGGCGATGGGGCCTTGCGACTGAAGGTGGGGTGCTGGACGGGTCCTGCAGAGGGTATCACACCCTCACGAAGGAGAAGGCTCACTCCCTCCTTTTGGCATTCGGATGGCGTTCAGTGTCGACTCCCAACCCTCTTCATGGAGGCAACCCCCTCAATTCAAATAGGGGAAGGGAGGAGGATCCTCCCTCCCGACGTGGCGAGAGGCATGGCCTCCTACTCCCGCAAGCTCCCAGCGAGGAGCTTCCACCTCTTGCTATTCCCCTCCCCTTCCAGCACATCAGTTGGCTGGGGAGGGAAATAATTTTTTTTTCATATTATCCCTTTTTTTTAAGAATTATATTTTATGCAAATGTTACATTCTCTCCCCCTTAGAGGAATCGAGATGTCCTCATCTCGAGGTAAAACAGGGGATATTGATGGTTGAGAGTGCCTTCATTTATCCAAGTGGCATCCTCTTCGGGATAGTGTTTCCATTGGACGAGGCATTCTCTCAGGGTTCTGGATCTTAGTTGTCTCTCCCTAACATCTAAGATCCTATCAGGCCTTAGTTCAAGAACTCCTTGATTAGGCATTACAATTTGTTGATCGTCAAGTACATGGTTAGGATTAGGTATATATTTCTTCAATAGGCTGATATGGAATACATTGTGAACCTTTAGGTTCTCAGGATGTGGCAATTTATAAGCATTAGGTCCTAGGCTTTTGAGGATTTTGTATGGCCCACAATACCTTGGACTTAGCTTCTTGCAATCTCCTAAGGATAGAGGACTCTTTTTAGGGCATACGCGAATGAAGACCATGTCTCCTTCTTCGAAGACCCTTTCTTGATGCTTCAAATCCGCGTATGCCTTTTGTCTATCCTTAGCTGCTTGTATGTCTTGTCTTATTGATTTAATTTGGTCATCCATCTCTTCCAAAATTAGCCTTGAAGCTTCAACCCTTAAGGTTGGATCAGAAAAGTTTAGGAGACTTCGACAGTCATGTCCATACAATGCTTGAAAAGGGGTCATCTGAATGCTTTGCTGGTAAGAAGCATTGTATGCAAATTCTACCAAAGGCAAGTATTGAATCCACCTCTTTGGCTCTCGACAGCAGTATGCCCTAAGCATATCCTCGATGACTTGATTTACTCGCTCTGTTTGGCCATCCATTTGGGGATGGTAGGCGGTACTAAAACAGAGTTGAGTCCAAATAGCTTCAAGGATAGCTCTCCAGAAGTGTGATGTGAAAAGAGAATCATGATCACTAATGATTCTTCTGGGTAAACCATGTAGCTTGAATATCTCCTTGATAAACAATCTTGCAATGTCTGAGGCTTTATAGTTTTTCTTTACTGGAATAAGGTGTGCAACCTTAGTAAGCATGTCAACCACAACCATGATGGAGTTGTATCCTCCCTGGACTTGGGGTAGGCCTATAACAAAATCCATAGTGATGAATTCCCATTTCATTTGGGGAATCTCAAGCGGTTGCAGTTTCCCTGGTATCATGACATGTTCGGCTTTGATACGTTGGCAAGACAAATACTCAGTGACATATTTGAGAACGTCACCTTTGAGCCTCTCCCAATGGTAGCTCTTCTTAACTGCATTAAGAGTCTTAGCATAGCCAAGATGTCCTGGGAAAGGAGAATCATGAGCTTCCCACAATATCTTCTGCTTAAGTGACTTGCTTGCTGGTATACACAGTCTTGTTCTGTAGTAGACAAGTCCACTATTAATGGAAAATTTCTGATACTTAGTCTGCAACATTTGGTTCTGCTCCTTGATAGAGATCTCCTTTAGCATTGTTTGGTAGGCCAAATCATGGCATGCTTCCTCTCTAGCTAACTCAAGTATAGGTTTGTTTGGCATAGATACTTTTGTAGCTAAAGATCTGGCCGTTGATGGATTCTGCAAGATTAGGGAATTTAGGAATGCCTTGCGACTAAGTGCATCGGCAACTACATTCTCTTTTCCTAGTCGGTACTTGATTTCAAAGTCATATTCCTCCAACACTTCAATCCACTGATGTTGCCTCATGTTGAGCTCGTTCTGGGAAAAGATCCATTTGAGACTTTTATGGTTAGTTACTAGAGTAAACTTGTTACCCAATAGGTAGTGTCTCAAAAGCTTTAGAGCAGGATGACAACTAGCAATTCCAGATCATGCGTAGCATAATTCCTTTCATGACTCTTCAATTTCCTTGAAGAGTACGCTACTGGATGACCTTCCTGCATAAGTACACACCCCAAGGCAAGAATGCTAGCATCAGTTACTACCTTGAACTCCTTATTGAGGTCTAGAAGTTTTAGAATAGGTGCTGATACCATACTTTGCTTCAATCTATCAAAGCTATTTTTTTCGGGAGTTGACCATGCAATGGAAGTTTGCTTCTTCAGTAAGTCCGTCAGAGGTGCTGTAATCAAAGCATAGTTTTTTATGAAGACCCTATACCATCCTATCAATCCAAGAAAGCTACATATCTCTTTGACAGATACTGGTATTGGCCACTCAAGCACATCTCTGACCTTGGCTAGGTCCACTGATATTCCTTCTTATGATACTATGAGTCCCAGATATTCAATCTGACGCTTGAAGAATGCACACTTCTTCATTTTTGCATACAGCTTATCTGACCTCATTGTCTCAAGGACAATCCAAAGTTGGGGTTCATGATCTTCTTCCTGTTTAGAATAGACTAACGTGTCATCGAAGAAGACAAGCACGAAATCATCAAGATATGGCCTAAAGATATCCTGCATTAACCTATTAAAGGTGGCAGGTGCATTCGTAAGCCCGAATGACATAACTAGGAACTCAAAGTGCCCATATCCTGTATTGAAGGCCGTCTTTGGGATATCTTCTTCCTTGATCCTTATCTGATAGTGACATGACCTGAGATCAATCTTGGAGAATATCTTCGCACCCTGAAGACGATCAAGAAGCTCATCTATTCTAGGAATAGGATACTTTTTCTTGATTGTTGATTGATTCAACCCTCGGTAATCAATACATAGTCGAAGTTTCCCATCCTTCTTTTTCTGGAATAGTACTGGAGCTCCCCACGGTGAATTGCTAGGCCGGATGTAGCCCTGATCTAGTAGTTGCTTGAGTTGTTCCTTCAACTCAATTGCTTCTGGTATGGACATTCTATAAGGTCTCTTTGCAATTGGCGCAACTCCTGGTACTAACCTAATTTCATGATCCACTTCTCTTTGAGGCAGAAGTTCAGTCAACTCTTCAGGGAATACGTCCGCGTATTCCTTTAGCCAAGAAGGTCCTTCATGAGACTCTTGCTTTTGATCTAATTTGTTAAGTTTGATCAAGTAAACAGGTAATCCTTTTCTGACTCCTTTTATGATCCGAGATACTTTGGCCAATTGGATTCTTGGCACTCCTGCCTCACCTTGAGTTGTGACTAATTCCCTTTTAGAGTTTCGAAAGGAAACTTGACCCTTTCCACAATGAATGTGGCCGTCGTTAGGCTTAAGCCAATCCATTCCGAGTAGACACTCATGGATACCTAAATTTATGACTCTGAATTTGACGGAAGTCTTCTTTCCTCCTAGAAAGAATTCCACCTTAGCAGTTTGCCTGGTACAAGTAACCTCACGACCATTTGCCAATTCCACAAGCAGGGTAGGTGCTTCTACTGTGGCTATTCCTAATCTTTTTACACATGCTGGTGAGATAAAGGAATGTGTACTGCCACAATCAATCAAGGTCTTGAAACCTTTACCTTGATAGTCCGACGGTGTCTGAATCACTGAGAACTGGCGATTCGGCCCTTTCTTGTGTAAAGCGGCATGGACTGTCGCCCTTTCGAATTATGCTTCCATGGTCGGATCTTCCTCTTCTTCTTCTTTGCACATTTGCCTATTGGCAATGCAGGCAGGTCTTCCTCTTCTCGGGTAGCGGCTCCTTGACCACGGCCTGTTCCTTGGAAAGACTCTTGGCGATGTCCTCCACCGAGCTTGGGACATTGCCTCTTGAAGTGACCGGGTTCGTTGCAGTGGAAACAACGGAGGTTTCGGCCATTACTTTGAGTAGGAACAAAGTTGTTGACGTTATTCGTCCTTGCTTTCTTTCTCTGTCCCCCTGATTATGACCTTGAACTCTCTTAATTTGAGGTCTGAATGCTCCTCTGTTCGGGTCATTGTAAGACCAAGCTTTGTTACCCCTTGGTCTAGACTGTACCTCCTGAATTATAGGCGCCACTCGAATGAGTGCATCCTGAAGATCTGATGGACGCATAGATTTGAGATGGGTATTTACTGGTGGGATTTAAACCTGCAGAAAATTTGGATACCTGCTGTGTCATGTCCATCTGTGGCGCATATTTTAAAAGTGAGACGAATTTAGAGTAGTATGCGTCAAGAGTGAGTCCCAGCTGTTTTAGCTTGTAGAACTCATTCATCTTCTGAGTGCGATATGTATGTGGCAAGTATCTTCTCTGCACGGCTTTCTTCAGCTTCTCCCAGGTAACGTATCCCTCTATGATCCCTTGATCCCTACACCATTGCTTCCACCAAAGTCTGGCTTCGTCGATGAGCTTTAACTTGGCGAGCATAGCCTGATTGGCGGGTGCAGTACCGGCTGCTTCGAATTAATCCTCCATGGATTCAATCCAAATTTCAGTATTAGCTTGGACGAATCTGCCTCTCCCGTCAAACTCGGGTGGCTTAATCTGCTTGAGAAGGAACTTCTTCTCCTGGATTACAGCAGTACTTGATGTAGGAGACGAATTAGGAACCTGTACCTGGGGTTGTCCCTGAATAAAGGTTTTCTTAACGTTATTATATGATAATTTTTCATTAACTTATATTACATCTTCAATTCCGCTATCATGTAACCAATGTAGCTACTTAACTTTTTATCAACTCTTATGCACAATCAGACATAAAAAGAAGTCTTTATTTGTATTTATATGGGCATAGCCCTTTCGAATACAACGTTTCACGCGATGATAAGCCAGTTGTTACATTTAGTTTGGAGAGAACAACATTGTATTACATTTATCTACAGGGACTGTATAATAATAAGGTTTCGGGTCATGGATCTTCAGGAATCGGTAAGTCATTGGAAGTTCAGGATATCCTTTCCATTGGAATCCATACTTCTCATGGCGGCCCAACACTTTAATCCTATCCGGCGGGGATTACACGGGTTACTTCCTCATATACATATGAGTTCATCTCAACCCTCCGACCTCTAATATGTAAAGTTGAATTTACGTGAGCTTCCAGAAAAACGAACAGCTTCACAACTTTCAGGTCTTCCAACCACTTGATCCTCTTTAGGTTGGTCTATAGATAAGCAAACCAGTGGGCAGCTATATAGTAGATTCCTGAAGCACCCTTCCATCTTCGTTCCATGTACAAAGGTGATGGATTATAGATCTGCTCCAGGATGTTCATCATCCCAATTCTTTGTCTATAAAGCGGAGAATATATTGCAGTCATAAACAAGACTCGAAATACCAAGAACTTATTCCACGCTTCGTAATTCTGCAAGACAACATTGAACGTAAGGAAATGCTTGGACATCAACAATTGCTTTACTTCATTTCATTGAGATTTCATAAAAACAATTCCGTTGTTGGTCGGCTCTGATACCAACTGTAACGTGTCCACTATTATCATCCAGGACACATCTTAGCAGTCCATCGGAAAGGATGTCTAGAAAGCTTCGCCCGGTACTCCCATGGAATGTTACGGGATTTGCGATCTAGGGCTTTCCGCGTCTGCCACATAGCAGAAGTATTCCGGCCGTTCCCACTTAGGATCGACCTGAATTAGGGTTTTCCTGATTAGTCATTTCCTAACAGCAACTAGCGTCGGACCCAAGCGAACTACTTTACATAGAAACGCCAAGTCTGAAGCGGATTCACACTGCACTTAGTTCAAGGAGAATGGGAAACAAGAGGGATGCAAAGCTCAACCTCTCTGCCATAAGGCATAGTCCCATTCCATTTACCTAAAACAACACAAATCGGGTTAAGACATATCTCTAGGTCAGCGCTTTTGTTGTTCGTGTCTTTTGACGATCATTTTGCTGTTCCTCGTGATTTGAGAAAAGTTCCTGGCCAACCGGGACCACCCAACCGTAGGACGGACCCATGGCCCATCCTCCGCACTTTCCTTAGGTTGTTTTATTTATGTATTTATCTAACACATTCGTTGGACATGTAATAACCAACTTCTTTAATTAACCCCTTAAGCACTGGTTCCTTCACGTAATCTTATTACTTGACATAGAAAAACAATATCAGACAAGTTCTTTATTAACAGGTCATCATATTTAACTTTGAAATACAAGAGTTCTGCCCGTAGGCTTATCCACAATCTGCCCGAAGGCTATCCAGCAATCCACAGGGATCACTATTCCAAGTTTCCGCCTAAAAACTAGTATGCGGGCCTCGAGATCCAATCTCGAGTCACGTTAGCCTCTTGTGCAGGACCTGGAAGGGGAGGGATTTACAGCCAGAGCCCCCCTGGAACCCAAGAGTCCTCCTGCTCCAAGTAGCGCTTAATGGAGAGACCTCTCGCGATGGGTTCGGTCCACATTCCCAGTGCGGTCAACAACCCCCTTGGTTAGGGTTACGCAGGCAGTCGGGGGTAACTGAAGCTTCCTCTCCCTTCTGGCCTTCAACCTGAAGTATAGATATTTATTTATTTTGTAATTCATTGGTCAAACAAGTCAAACAGTGCTCTAAAATCTCTAGCAAGCACAAACATTTCCATTGATCGATTTTGTTGTTGGCAAACTGCTAAGGAAGGAATCCTTCCTTTCGAATGCATCCAGCACTCAATCCGAGGTGTCTTGCAACTTGGCAAGATCCCTTATATTCTGGGTTAAGACGTATCCTATTAGCCCAACTTGGTCAAACCTTAAAGTTCATTGGGTACTTTAGTTTCTTGTTTAATCGCCAATTAATCTTCCTTACCCAAGGAGGATATCAAACTACACATCCTCTTGAAAGATAACTTTGCATAAGGATCCGCCATCCTCATTGCGAGAATTTGGCCTTCCTTCTTGTGATCCAATCACAAGACCATATGACTTCGTACTTGATGTACAAGTGCTGCATCGTACTATGCGATAATGGAATCACGAATCAATCTGTTTCGGGTTCTTTAAGTTGGCGTTGTTAGACCTAGGGGTTCCTAGCTTCATTCTTGTAAGAATCTTAGGGACAAACCCTAATTCCTTTTTCGATTACAATTTACTGACTCTACTTTAGGGATTGTGGACAAGTATTTAAGGTATAGACATTTCTTGGAATTTTAACTCATTCCCATGAATATTTCGCAGCATTTTAATTTGGCTAACTCTAGAAGGTAATTTCGAGATTACTTCCGTATGATTTGTTATCTACGTGTCAATTGACTTTTCAATCTTATACTTCATCGATTTGAGGTTAGGTTAAATCCAACTAATCTTCCCTTTTCTTTGCGAACAAACTCATGCTGAATAAGCAACCTTTTCCTTGCTAAGTTTTGCAGTTAACAATGATAATTTCATAGAGTTTATGCATCATAAGAGTCCTTTCATGATTTGCATTTTCCATGCATAAAGCTATTTGAAAAAAAATGACGCTTATGCTTTATCTATTTTGCATGTTCCATTAAACTAAATTCCTTCGTCGTGAACAACTAGGACAAAATATATCCTATCCCTAACAATTCATCTTGCATGATTGAATTATAACGATATAAAATTAAGAAGAAAAAAACCTGGGTTTCGGGTGAGATATCCACATGGATACCAGGAGATGACCCTCCCGCAGCTACTCCTTGGACTTTCTTAGGAGGCATCGCAATTGTAGTTCTTCGAACGTGGAAGCAGCTTTACACTCTTTTTCGGAATTCCACCGTCGCGCCCTTGCACGTCAATACTCTTCTTCTCTTTTTCGAGTAGGGGAAAAAACCAATCTTGTGGATGAAGTCGAGATTGCTGGACCTATCCATACGCGATGGATGTTCTTCTTGGAGCGCTTCATGAAAACCCTGAAAGGCTTTATGCGACAACGACTTGGCCAGAAGGTAGCATGGTTGAAGGTTGGTTGGTGTCTAAGGCGCTAGTGCATATTTCACAATGGCTACCAACGGTGGAACTAGACAATGAAATGCTATGGTCACTGAAGGACGATGATAGACTGACTGGAGATGTGGTGGTTGGAAATGGGGTAGAAAAAAGAATAGATGCCTCAATGGAAGAGAAGGTGAATCGCTTTTGTATGTTGCACCATGCCTCTATGGAGACGTGGCTCGCCAAGTACCAGATCGCTAGGCAAGATCGAGAGGAAACGCGAGCTGAATTCCGACGTAGTACACGTCATTGACCGATTCGATATCCCGAAGGCATGGAGGAGATGCCGCAGTTTATGTCAACGCGATGGTTGCATGGAGCTTTGACCGCAGTGTCTCGCGAAAGGACAGAGGTCTCAATGGAGGAGTGGGAATTCTCGAGGGGATGTAGTCCAAAGGTGATGAGGGGTTTAGAATCTGTCGTATCTAAATCTTATATGTGACATCAAATTTGAGTGTTTCAATGTACAGTACAAAATATATAGTGCAGCATGGTCATACGGACGGCATTTTCGCGTGGAGCATATTCACAAAATGCACTTCATAATGGACTGTGGTATCATGGCAAGGCTCGACCAAGAGAGCCTACGATGAGCAACAGATCCAAACACGGTTGTGGATGAGATGGAGTATTTTGGGAACTTGCAAAGTATTTTTACAGTGGATTACCATAGGTTCTCCATGATACTATTTGATGTGCAGTGGTTCAAAGTGGTACTTGGAGGAGCTAGAGCAACAGTTCAACGAGGTCCATCTGGATTTCTCAAAATAGATTCTGAAAAAAAATGGACGGATTGGCACAACACCTTTGTGTTACCGACCCATTGTGAACAGGTGCATGGACTTATTTACTTGCTAATTGTATAACGACATGGTTTATGTCACAATGGTTTGAACTCTCTTATACGTGTTTGTGAACAGGTAATCTTCTATCCAAATCCCCAACAACCTCAATGGTGGTATATTATACCTTCAACTCCCTGAAGTGCAAGAGTATACAATCAAAGCGATGTTCCGAGCATAGATGAAGATAATATGCAAATAGAGGTGTTGATATTGCAAAGGGGTGGAGGCCGTCGAAAGCTTGGAGCCAGCATCGGCTAACAATAATGGAAATACAAGAGTCCAAGAATCCTTTGAGAACGAGGTGGACTCATTCTTTTGTGGTGACATGTCTATCGACCTTCTAGTGTATGCAGAGTTGTGTCAGGGGATTAACATGGGACCATAGGATACTTCATACTTGGAGCATCCACTTACCCAATTCGTTGACCAATTTCTTATAAGGGTACATAAGATATGCATTTTAAGTGAGATTTTTTTTAAATGATTTATATTACTGTGCTTTGTATGATTTAAATTGATTATTCTAACATCATTTTTTGTCTGTGCAAGTGACATTTTCAAGATGAGTCGAGGGATGAGCAATGAGGAGTTACAGGATATCTTCGCACGCATGTCTCCAGACTAGATCGCCAGATTCAGAGAGATGGTAGACTAGGAGCTGTCTCGGTCTTTGTCAGGGTGCTCTGTTAGATCTGCTTCAGCTCGATCGGATGCTTCGGCTTCGAGCAGATCATCTTAACGCTCACGACTTGGGCCAGCGGGGGAGGGAGTGCATCGGGATCAGGGGGATACTGCAGAGATACAGAGGCAGTGAGCCCACGGTCGACACGGGATACAGGTGCGACTCCTCGCTCTCGTGGCTCAGGTGGATGTTGTGGAGACACGGACGTGGTGTCTCCATCTCCTCATTCAACTGGAGCTGTATCACCTCCAGGATTTGTCACACCTATGGGGACGTCTACTCCAGTTACTCCGGCTTTTGCGCAGCCATCAGCAGTAGGTGGCATCCCTATGGGTGCCACTCCGAGAGATATTACCCCCGTTGGTACACCGAATGCACAGTGGTCTCTTGAATATGCCCGGGAGCGTGGATGCAAATGGGAGAGGACCCATCTTAGGCAGACTCCTGGGGGTTATGGATATCTAGTCGATAGTAGGTTAGGAGCCATCATCATGAATGATGAGGGGAGGAGGGTGATGGCTTGCATGAGAGAGTTGTGCCAACAATTTTTTTGGCACAACGTCTTGGATCATTGGAAGAACATACTGGAGGGGAGCAAGGACTACATAGTAGCATCCTTGCACGAGGATTTTTCGGTGCTAGCCGTAGTAGATAGATTCTCTAGGGGCTGGATGATGGATTGCATGCGTGCATACATGTCACATAGACGATCCAACGCACGCAAGGCAATCAAGAGTGGGGCTGCAAAGTCCAAGTGGTTAGATGCAGACGACTGGCGCCGACTGAGGGAGGAGGCTACAAATTCTCCAGGACATTGGAGTTAGCAGCGCGAGGAGGTGAGGGTACTACTCGAGACCAGAGTGATCCATCATCTTGGGAGTGGCGGCCAAAGGACATATTTGGACGACTTTGTAAGTTTTTCTTTAGTTTTTCTTGTTTATTTTTTTGAAATATTCTTTGTACTGACAATCATGTTTCTAACTGTTAGCATTTTTTTTTCTTTGCAGTACTCCGTTACAAATCGCGATCTGACTGGCTTTGAGACTCGATATGCAGAGAGGCACGGTCTCAAGACATTAATCGACCGATTGTATAGACGCGGCGGCCTTGTAAGTCACTCATCTTTCTTGTCCATAGTTACCATGAGATATTTGAATGCATTATTGTATGGTGGACTGATGTGTTGTTTCTTTTTCTGCAGAGTCTATTCGATGCTCCTTTGCGGGGACGAGCTTTCGCGGGACGAGGATGCATAGCTCGCCCTTGGATCCCTGGAGCTCACACACCTTTATTTTTGAGTCGTCTGATCTATGTAGACATTTTCTATGTATTAGTGATATCCTGTCATGATTATACCAATCACTTTTTATGTGATCATGTATTTATTTCATGTATCAGTTTTATGATTTCAGTATACATTGTTTTTGTTTGCAAGCGCATTGTACAGAGTAGTACAGAAACTATTTTGTAAGGCTCTCATAAAGCACACAGTGCTATATGTGGCAGGGCAGCTAGCTACTCTGCCACAAAAAAATTATTTTCCCTGTTATAGTGTTGCTATTAGCGTCGCGAATTTTACTGCTCGCATTGCTATTAGCGTTGTTATGCACGTCGCAAACCGTCGCTATCAGCGTCGATATTTGTGTCACTATCAGCATTGCAAATAGCGAAACATCGCAAATCGTCGCTATCAGCATCGGTATTTGTGTTACTATCATGATAGCGATGCAAATACGGACGTTGATAGGGACGGTTTGCGACGTGCATAACAACGCCAATAGCGACGCCAATACTGACTGTTCTATGGCGTCGCCAATAACGACGCTTTTTGCGACGACTAGGAAAAATTTATTGTTTGCATTTTCATTGCTTTAAACGTCGGTATAAGGCCTATATCTTGTAGTGCGTCTTAATCTCCTTCTGTGAGATCCATTCAACCAAAGTTGACAACTTGTAAATGGCCCCGCGTATTTCTAGAGTAAGACATCCTGCGATCGTGATTGGTAGTACAAACTGTCACAAATGAGAAAGCACTACAACAAAAAGGTCTCTTAGATGTACTTTTAGACGCGATTTTTGAATATAGAGAAAATCTTATGGGTGCGTCTATCCGCCCATCTATTTGTGTGTCTATAGCCTCGCGTCTATAATCGCATGTATAAAGAAATTTACACGCAAAAATAGACGCGCAACAGATGCACATATATACGTGTGAATACAAGTGCATAAAAAAACCAAAATTGTTATTTATTTAATTTATTCTGTGCATCTACCAGCGCATCTATCTGGCATATTAGACGGGCAGATAGACACGCCCGTAGACGTGCTTTTACAAGCACTCATAGACACGAATGGAAAACAAAAAATCTCATTTTTTTTAAAAAGGTATTTAATTTTGTTTTTAAATTTGAATCATCTAGTGTGTGTATTCTACATTTTAGATGCGCTTATAAACGCGCGTTTTCTGCAATTTAGACATGCGGATAGACGCGCAAAACAGAATTGGAAAAAAAAAACCAGAGAGCATGTGATTGCTTATAAGAAAACAAGGCCATAGAGGAGGTATGGTGCTCCTGTACAAATCTAAAGAAAAAACATCTTTGCTAGCACCACCATGGCTACTAGCATCACTATCCCCCTCCTCGCTATGCTCCACATCCGGGTTCACCTACACATACAAAAGATCAAGGTTAGTTACGTAAACATGGTGGAGAAAAAGTTATAATTAGTTATACTTTTAATAGGAAAGTAAGAAAAACATACCTCCTCTGGCTGTCGAATCCTCATAGCTCGGTTGTATTGGTCCTCAGTGTGATGAGACCCTTCTCATAGAAGTGAAGCCATGTGGCTATGTGGTTATGGCCTCGATGGTAACCTACCTCTCTAGGAGTAGGTATCCTACCAACGATAGTAGCCTGCAAAACAATCATGATATATACAAACAATTATGATACACAATGTATTAGAACAAATTATATAAAGAATTCAAAGAAATATCAATTTTTAAAAACTAGAAATCAAAATATACTTACCAACTCTGCCTCCCATGACTCTCTGCCGCCCGATCCATAATGCGATGATCCCATGGTTTCCATTTGGATCCGTCGCGCCTCTGCATATTGGCGACTCTTCACTTTCTCTGCTGCTTTCTTCTTGGCTTTCTTCCACTCTATGCGGTGGCACATAGGTGGTTGGCTATAGGCTCCACGCCCCTCCTCATGCCTCCGCAGTGAGTCCCTGGCGCATGTCATGAGGTGGGATCTTTTGTTGTGAAGTAAATCCCTCACTTTTGTGCGTCCCCAATCATCCAAGAATCGCTGACACTCAGGATTTGGGTACCTCCTATGGACTGCCCTCAACATCTCCTGCCACAAGCTGCTTCTCTGATTTTTTAAGTAGACAAAACAATCTTTATACGTCGCATGCACGATGCTCCTCATGTACGCCATTACATCCCTTCCTTCATCATCATGGAAGATGCCACCAATATCTGTAACTCTATAGTATTGGCATACAGGCTCCTCTACATGATCTACTGGTGAGGGTGATCGCTCGCTACCTCCTAGGCAACCCCCACACAAGCCTTGTCCTCCCCCTTGACTCTCCCTTCTCCCTCTCTGTCGACTACCCTCTGCCTCGCTGGATACACGTGCTTCTGCAAATGCACGTGCGTCGGCTAACGCTTGTGCTTTAGCCGATGCATGTACAGGTGCTGCATGTGGAGTACCTGCAATTGGAGTTTGGAAAGTAGTGCCAGGCAAAGACGTCAGAGGCATTCTAGACATGACGCTGAATACCTCATCTGCTATGGGAGAGCGGCCAAGGTGTCTGGTCATCTCTCCCATGAAGTCTTCCCTACTAGGAAAACCTCCAAAAAATGCATTGACCCCCCTGCCGAACAAGGCCAATGTATCATTCATGCGATCCAAATCCGGGTCATTGCTAGATGAACCAAGATGCGACATCTGCAAAAAAAACATAGAAAAAAGACAAATTTGTTTGCATACAAAAAATCATATATTACCTTCATCCACACCTAAACATTTTCAAAGAGCCATAATCCTTGATCCAATCCAACATTAATTATGAAAAATCATTCAGTGAGCCTAGAATCATTATGTAAGAGAAGGCTTTTGATGCTCATACATAGAAAAAATACATGGATGCTCATGGCACTTGAAAGTGCTAATAATATAGCTTTCTTTAGACATTGAGCATAAAACTTAAGTGCTAATGCTTCTCATAAACAAGAAAACTGATAAACACAAACATGGGATTGGTCACATCCATCATTGCAAAAATATATTGTTTAGGCAATGAAAATTGTTTTTTATCAGAGCTGGCGCTGGCGTGTATATAACCGCGTCTAAATTGCAGGATAGATGCGCTCTCAGATGCGTCCCTAAAGTCAACCCTCTGTCCAGAGCACGTCTATATCCACATCTGAGATGCAGTATAGACGCGATCTCAGTCGCAGTTTCTAGGTCAATGCTTCTGGCACGCGCGTGTATCATCGCGTGTAGACTGCAGAGTACACGCGCCTGGAGACACTATTCTGAAGTCAAAGCCTCTGTGCAGAGCGCGTGCGCGGCCTCAGACGCAATGAGAGAAAACATTTCTTCATGTCTATCCCTGCGTCTACAATGAAATGTAGACATGCTGGTAGACGCGCTCAGTCGGCTGATTTTAGTCCGACGACCGCCATTCATGATTTACAAAGTGCAATACATAATGGAATCAAAAATCCTAATACACAGACAGAGAGAGAAAGAGAGAGAGGGAGAGAGAGAGAGAGAGAGAGAGAGAAAGAGGACTCACCTTGGGTGTTTGGTGTGGCGGGTGGTGGTGCTTCTTCCTTCTCCTTCTTCCTCTACTTGGTAAGTTACTCTCCCTTGATGCTTGCTTGCTACTTCTTCTTCTTCTTCTTCTCCTCTCTCTTGTTCTCTCTTTATTCCTCTCCTTGGCTTTCCTTTTTCCCTTCTTGTGTGTTTAAAATGAAAGAAGAGGTGAGTCATGAGGAGGTGAGGTATGAAGAGACTAGGTGAGGCATTGAGAGACTGCATGTCGGCTAAACTCGAGCTTCAGAACTGCAAAAAAAACAGGAAAGGAAAGGCACAGTTTGAAAAGAAATGATTTAAGTATATTTTGAATTTTGACATGTGCATCTATTTTGGCGTGTATATGCGCGTCTAAGTTTACGTAAATGCGCATATAGATGCCAACGTAGACGCGCAAATAGACGCTAATTTAGACGCATATGTAAATGCAAATATAGACACGCATTTAGGTTTTATCATTATTTTTTGTTTTTAAGATAAGTTTTGATAGTGAATTCTTATCATAAGTTTTAATGTATTTATGATGAGTTTTGTGTATTTAAAATTGAGATATTAGAATAATTAATACGCCAACTTGGAGTTTTTATGTAAACTTATGAATGACAAATATTTTTGATGTTGTCATGAATTAGGTTTAATCATGTCGTCGTCATCACCTAGTGCGGTGCATGCTGATGAGTCAACGAGCACATCCTCAAGTGAGGATAAAACATTACGTCTTCATGATGGAGATGCATGGCTACGACGAAAAATTAAATGCATGTCTGATCCTTGTTGAGGGTGTATTTTTCGAGCACGTCGAATTGCAATATCAAACCTCAGCCTGTATGGAGAGGGGGACCGAGAAAAATCACTAGTATTCATTGTTTTTTTTAACACTAAGATTACTACACAAGGAACTTTCAATCGTTCCCCACATAGGCAATTTGGTGAAATATAGGAAATTCTCCAATATTTCCTATGTAGACAAGTATGTATTCCCCATCTATAACTAGGAAATTGCATTCCCTACATCTTATAATAGGGAATATAGAGCATTCCCTACATCTTATAATAGGGAATATAGAGCATTCCCTACATTCCTTTGAAAGTCCCTACGTTCCCTACATCTTATAATAGGGAATATAGAGCATTCCCCACATTACTTTGAAAATCCCTACATAAGGAATTATAAGGATGTGATTCCTTACTTTTATGTAATAGGGAATTAAAGGTACAATGAGGATAAGATAAAGATGATGTTTATCACAATTCTCTATTTCTCAATTCAAGTTGATAATGATGGTTTCGAGAAGGTAAGGACAAAGGTCACAAGAAACTCTAAACCACTTACTATATAGAAATTTCACATTATAACTAGGAAGATTATTAACCAAACTAGGAAGAATGTAGAATTTTCTAGTTATAACTAGATAATTTTGCCATCACTAGTCTCTTCTAACTAGTAACATCCTTTTCCTAGATAGTATCTAGAAAATTGAAGCCCTATCTAGCAACATTATCTAGCAAGTTATTGTATAACTAGTAATAATATCAACCTAATTAGAAAATTTTACTTTTTATTAGTCATAACTAGCAAGTACTATCCTCTAACTAGGGAATTATAGATATTCTATCAAGTTAACTTGGATCTCATGATTTTTCTAGGTATAATTAGTAAATAAATATTCATTGATTAGACATTTACATTTGTATAATACTTACTCACAGCTAAGCTTTTCACATTGACACAAAAGCAAGACCATAGTTGTTGAAAGGTAATCACAATAACAAAAAAGAAAATTAAAAGAAAGATGTTTAGTACACATAAATAACACAAACTGTGTGGCCCCAACAACAGAGTCATTGCAATATTTAGCAACAATAACACTTACAATGTTGAGCAAAGTACATGGCCACATTGACCAATCATATATCATGGCCATGACATCCATCTTATTGCAAAGCTCATGATTATATTAGTGAGAAAAAAACATATTGCACCAATGGATTAAATAGAAACTCCACACACTAACATCATATTCCCTACTGTCCAAATGAGCAACAAGAGCAAAGATTCAAAGTGCATGGCAAGAAAACCACACAATCATATATACCCCATCATGAAAATTAGATAGCCATATTAAAAAGGAAAGCACATTACCAAGTGCATGACCATATTGGTCATGGAAGTGCACATGGAAAAAAAAAACCACCAAGGCAAAGCACATAGCCATATTGAGAAAAAGCTAAATTGCATTGCCCAAAACATGCTGCTATACAAAATAAAGCAAACTACATTGCTAGTTGTATGATGAAATATTATCACCTTTCAAACTAGCACTAAACTTATAAAGTTCATGTCTTAACACAAAAATATAAGTACCAAGGATTCTAGTGATTACCAACTATTGTAGCTAGCTCTATGTGGAAGCTTGCAACATGATAGATGGGAAGCTACTTTAAGGTTCACTATGAGGTGACTTGAATAACAAGAAGGCTACACCTAAATAGCCTTACAAGGGTGGAAGTATATTACCTTTACAAAGAATTAGCGCTCCAAAACAAAGAAATCCTCATTGGATATCCTCATTTTATTAGGGTTTGAAGTTGAGAAATTCCATAGAAAAGTATCGATGGGAGCATATCAAATTCTCACCAATCTCAAAGGTAGGTGAAATAATTCAAACAATGTAGAAACTCTTGCAAATTCTCAATGGAACATTGAAAGTGCATCATAATAAAAGGAAAACACAAGAGGAAAAGAAGAACAAATTAAGATTGGAAAAATCTTGAATTTATCTTTTGAGAAAAAATAAGAGAGCTAAAAGAAAGGCATGCTTTTTGTGCTAAGAACATGCTCAACAAGGCCAATATTAAAATAGAGTATTATAAAAAGCAAGGAGGGGAGGAAAGCATGTTGGGCTATTCTCTCCTATACATCTTAAACCTTCCATGTTGGGTAAAAAACCATAGGTTTGAATCTCTACAAGAGAGGCTGAACCCCTAGAGGATCTTAATGTACTCTCCGTGAGGATTTCAATCATGCTATGCATTTGGCAATTCAAAAATTATGATGTGTGCAATCTTGTGTAGCAACTTCTCCTATAGGCACCTATTTGGCTAGTATCATCTTGTGGTCATAACAAACATCAAGTGTAACATCCATGACAAGTCTATTTATGTTACCCTCTAATCCCTCCTAACTTGCTCTAGCCCTTATTCCTATAAGTCAAGCCTTAGAGGTAATACACTTGCAAGGTTAACTCCTAGTGGTGACAAGAAGCTACCTTTACACTGCAAGTTTTGTTAGTTGTCCCTATCTTTGTCAATTGTCACTAGATTTTCATACTTGCAAGGTTCCAATCCAGTGACAAGAATATTCCTATAGTGCACTATTTTCTGTGTGTGTGAGACGGCAGCTTATAAGCCATCATGTGACCTAAAGTGTACCTAAAACCATGTATAACTAGCAAAATGGACCTATATGAGGTGCACATGTATTGCCTAGTGCAAATAGGTTGCCTTAAACTAGTGTGGAGCTCTTAAAAATGTGAGTGTAACTAGTTGGGAGCTTGATATCATATTTCAATGGAGTTCAATGCTAAGAATATTAATAATATAAGCATTGAAATGGATAGAATGGACACAGACTTTCAAATTGGATTATATGGAATTGGAAATTGAATATTACATGTCTCTTGAGTAGCCTTGGTTTTGATTCAATCTTTAGAGTAGGCTAAAGAAGAGTTTCACAACTTTGTAACATAGGGGTTCAAGACACACACCACTACAATTCCTAGGAGTGATAAGAATATCCTATGATGTTGCAAATCACTCCCTTCCACCAACAGTAAGAGTTGAAAAGAGACTCTAACTTCTTCCAACATGTCCATATAGAAAGGGGAAGATAGTAGCATTGAATACCATTAGGGGGGGAAGAAACATCTTCGAGTCTATGATTTGACTAGTAAGACCAAGCTCCAATCCTCTTCCTAATCTTTACATGTCTTATGTATTAGCCACCACTCAAATATTTTTGAGACAAAATGTTGACTCTCAACCCAATGGGAGCACCCAACTGTCTAAAGATTTGACTAGTAAGACCAAGCTTGAGATTAGTCCTCTTCCTAATCTTTACTTGTCTTATTTATCGGGCCACTCAAATATCTATCGGGTCACTTGGGTGCTTCATGGTAAGGACATGTTTACACCCCATGTGATTCATGGTAAGGACATGTTTACACCCCATGTTCGCATGGTTGGTTGATGATGTTTCGTTATTTATAGCTTAATTTATGTTGAGATGAATGAAGAGAAACATATATATCATTATAGATATTGCATTTGTGTGGGTGATCATGGAGCTATGTGGGTGGGTAAGATGTGCTCGTGGAGGGGCATGTATGTATTTGTAGAAATAAATAATTATGAGTCAGAAACTTGCATGGACTTACCCCAAGGAATAGATCTTGTATAACAATTGAATAAGTGAACCATATCCCCCCAACTAGCAACAACAACAAGGATAAATGGAGAGGCATAAACTCAACACTCCTTGTTTTGATTACTTGTCCCTGGAAAAGTGCAAAAATACACAATAACATAAGTTAAAGTATTGTATTGCTCGAAGCAATTGTCCCTTTTCTAAATTATTGATTACTATTCTTAATAGCCTAAAGAATCTTGCTCAATTGATGTGTAAAGAATATCAAATATGGAGAAGACTAATTAATATTTATTGTTCTATGAGGGCTTTCATGTTAGAACTTCTTGTTTGTGTCAAATTCACTTGTGAAATTATAAGCATATCAAAATATTGAGAGCTTTTAAGTCTTCATCTTAACATTAAAAAATGAAAGAGAGTTTACATATTCATGTTCCTTGATGTTTAAAGTATTTGGAAAAGTCTAGAAACTCTAATGAATAGATCAGCATTACCATTATGGTAAGAGGAGATGCATAGGATATAATTGCCAACATAGAACAAATTAAACCCACAACTTTGATCCTTATAGTTCCATGGCACAAATGAAGAGTAATGATCAAGGTACAACCAAAAAGTAGGAGGCTTAGAACAAGATGTCGGGCTACTATCACCTGCAGTAAAGAAACTTTCCTTTTTAGTAACATCTGCATGATCATTGAATAAGTTTGACCTTACTGAAGATTTCAAGGCATTCTATGAATTACTTTGTGTATGGATGTTTATACATTGATATATGTGAGAGAGTGTGTTTCTATAAAGCTATGCATGCATATGGTGGTGCTTTGAAAGATAAAAACATGATGATGTGTTGGACTTACCCTTTGTTTGTGGGAAGCAAAGAATAAATAGATGACTACATATACCATTTGGAAAATGGTAGATATACCACAAATTATGACTATTGGTAATAGGTGAGGAGCAATAAGTCCATAATAAAGCCATGATGTGACATTGAGATGCGCAATGGTATAAGGGTCTGCCGAGAAGCTCTCAGTAGAACGCTTCTTCAGTATGCGTCAAAACGTGGGCCTGCAACATATGTGTATTTATTCCATGCCAAATTACCCATTTAAGATACATCTTGCATGAGATCCATAGTCTCAAAGTCTTAGCACATTTGCTAAACATCTCATGTACCTCATTAAAAAGTTAAACCTATCTCCATGTTATGGGCTTAATATGGGAGAATTACTCAAATGAGAGGATCCTCAAAGGTAAAGCTTCAATCAACTTTCTCAAATACTAACTAACTTACATTGGCGCGAGTCCTCTCCATGATACGGTGGCCACATTGCCTGCAAGAAGAAGGACAACAATACACAGCATTAAAGCATTTCACTAGTCGAGCAAGCTATCGGACAGTTTGAACAAACAAGCAACTCCATTAACAACGTCATCTCTCCCGCTATGGCTCCTGGGCCGTCATCATCGTGAGGCTACATGGATCGCATTGACTGTGGCTTCTGCTTCCAGCTCGCCGCCGCCTCAACATTTTTCTCATTGGTCACTCGTAGGAGAACCTCGAAACCCTAGCGTCTCACACCTGAAGACGAAGTACAGATTAGTGTAGGTGCAGTTTGTGGTGCTGGATTTTTTGGATGCGATCGATGCAAATCCACCTGAAGACGAAGTACAGATTAGTGTAGGTTGCGATCGATGCAAATCTGACTACGACCTCATACGTGCTGACTGTGCTTCCAGGCCTGCTCAATCGCAAGTGTGGTGCCATTGTGAACATCGGGTCTGGAATTGCGTCAATACTGGCATCACATCCTCTCTATGCAGTATACTGTCTTTGTGTGCATCAAGAGCAAGTTAGTGATGAGCAGGTAGGTATGGAAAAGGGGATGCCCATAAGATGCATTGTCTTCGCATATCATCTAATGTCTGATTATGCAGGTGCATTTAGAAATTCTCTAGAAACTTGTATGTGGAGTACAAGCATAGTGGAGTTGATTTGCAGGTTCAGGTATGCTCCTTCTCTTACTTAGACTAAAATACGAATAGCATATTGTCGAGGTACCATGTATGCCACTATGAGTAGCTACCTTATTCAATTGTATTTAAGATCATGGGCTTGGGGCAATGAAATTTTTGTTGATGCACTTTGCAGAAATTTCTCTTGCTCTTAAGGTACTAGTATTTGAAAGCCACATGAGAGCAAGAGGAGCAAGATAAGAGACCCAAATATTTACAATTAGTTTCTTGCTTGACCAGAAATAGGCTATGGGGAAGGTAGAAATGTGTATGTGTTTCTTAATTAGGCTAGACACATACTTGCTCTTTCCTTGATAGCTTTGGTTTTACTAATGATTGGTTCCCATTATCTTCTTGTGGATCTATAGTTGCCTTCTAAGCCTTTGATAAACTGTTGGATTAGAAGTAATGTTTAAGCACATGTACTAATTATCGGTCAATTTTGGTTTCCATCTTGCAAGATGTTTATGGGATGCTACCTTAAGATGATCAAATATGAAATGCTCGGATCATGACACAAAGGAAGTAACCACAAATGCTTAGGTGAGAGTTTTAAGAATTGTTATTGTCCTTTTCTTCAACATTGTTTTTTTTGTAGTGGATGAAATTTAAAATGCAAAATTGAGTTGATTCTTGGAAGGACAAGTTTTGTAGTCAAATGTCTACATGCATCAAAAGTGGTGGTTTTGTTGGTTACTTCAAAGATATTTCCAAATTTTGAGCATCTCCTTGTTGTTGTAGGAGAAGAATCTCTCTCTTAGTCCATTGGGGTTTTGAGAAGCCTTGAGGAGCTCTTATTCTTTAGCATCATTGAGTTATGCAATTGTTTATTAATGTCAAGGTCATTGTATCCAGTGCTATGATTATCATTAGTGAATTGGGTATTTTCAACCATAACCTCATCTTCTTGAATCCTTAGATTTTGAGGAGCTAACATTATAGAGGCCATTATTGGGCTCTTCTTTATCTACATAGCATCCAAATTCATTCAGGAGCTCCATGATGAGGTGACATGTCTATATTACTATTATTTCTTTTGTTCTTTTGTGGATTTTATGTTTGTTTGCATAATATTGCCCTTCTTATTTACAATTTGCAAGCCATTGTCAAACTATCCTATTTGATGTTGGGGTGATGCTTCTTTCCTCTTCATGTTAGGGTAGTGTTTAATAACGTTGCTAGTCTTGGCATTTGAAGCAAGCATTTGGTAGATTTTTTGTAGGATATGGGTTGTCTTTTAATAACATCCCTTAAAGTTCTAAAATCAACAAGAAACTATGTAGGTTCTTGTTAATATCCATTTTAGTCAAAACTTGAGGATGCCACTCGAGATTTTCTATGTTGGTTGATCTTTGTCCTAAAAGTTAGAAAGAGATCAGTGGCTCCATTTATGAAGGCAAACCACAACAACTACTTGAAGGAAGAGAGAAGACATTCAGCTTGCAATTGCAAATAAAGACAAATTGTAACCATGTTGGGCAAGAAATAGGCCGACACGCGACCATACCAAACTCCGAAAGAAGCCTGGAGATGTACCTGTGCTGCGAGATAAAGATGCCCTGTCCCATCTGATAGATCTCCAGTCCTAGAAAGAAGTGAAGGATCCCAAGATCCGTCATGTCAAACTCCTGCTGAAGAATGGACCGAGTATGCTCCACCTGCTGAGTGGCGCTCCCTGTAATGATAAGATCATTGACATACAAAATAAGGAACACAGAAAGAGAATCCACAACCCGTAAGTTGAGGTTGGGATCATAAGCGGAATGCTGAAAGCCACTCTGTAGAAAGAAACGGTCAATCCTCTGGTACCAAGCATGAGGAGCCTGCTTCAGGCCATAAAGAGCCTTCCGCAGCCTGTAGACATGATCCTCCTTCCCCTGTACAAGAAAACCAGGAGGCTGTGAAACATAAATCTCCTCCTCAAGGACGCCATTCAGAAAGGTTGACTTGACGTCCATCTGATAAACAGGCCAACAGTGGTGAGCTGCAAGAGCCAAAATAACTCGAATGGTGGACATCCGAGCTGTAGGAGCAAAAGTCTTGAAGTAGTCCAAACCTGCGTGCTGTGCAAAACCCTTGGCATTGGGATCATAAGCGGAACGTTGAAAGCCACTCTGTAGAAAGAAACGGTCAATCCTCTGGTACCAAGCATGAGGAACCTGCTTCAGGCCATAAAGAGCCTTCCGCAGCCTGTAGACATGATCCTCCTTCCCCTGCACAAGAAAACCACGAGGCTGTGAAACATAAATCTCCTCCTCAAGGACGCCATTCAGAAAGGCTGACTTGACGTCCATCTGATAAACAGGCCAACGGTGGTGAGCTGCAAGAGCCAAAATAACTCGAATGGTGGACATCCGAGCTGTAGGAGCAAAAGTCTCAAAGTAGTCCAAACCTGCGCGCTGTGCAAAACCCTTGGCAACAAGTCTAGCCCTATGCTTGTCCAAGGAGCCATCTGCAAGATACTTGGTCTTAAAGATCCATTTCACACCTATCACCTTCCGTTTCTTGGGACGCGGTACAAGCTCCCAAGTATGGTTTTGCTTGATGGAATCGAGCTCGGCCTGCATAGCCTGTCTCCAAATATCCTGTGCAAGAGCCTCCTCCACAGTGGAAGGCTCGGAATCCTGAAGAATCTGAGACATAAGAGTATAGTTCACACACAGTGAGCTATCCCGCTGGGCCTGTAATCGGGCTGATCGACGTGGGCCTGTAGAAGAAACAGGAAAGTGAGTAACACCTGAATCTTGCATGAGCCGGCGATACCATAAGGGAATCCTAAGAGACTCTTGCTGCTGCGAGGGAGACCGAGTAGTCTCCGGAACCTGCAAACCACCCATATCGGAGAGGGACTCCCCCTCATCAAATGAAGATAGATCCTCCGCACCTGAAGAAGGCTGTGTATCCCGAGAAGACTCCTGAGGGGAGGCTGAAGGGGTGGAAGATCTCGTAGAAGAAGGAGTCATATCCGCCAAAGGGAAAAGGGAAGCCGTAGGAGGAGGAATGGGTGGGGTGCTAAGGGGTATCCTGGAAGGAAGAGAAGGTGGGGGGGGGGGTCCCGGTGATGTCGAAGAAGCACCTGTAATAGAACCATCAATCGGATCCTCAGAGGCCAAAGCCTCATCAAAGATCACATCCCTGCTCACCTCAACCTTCTGTGTCGTCGGGTCGTAGAGCCGATATCCCTTCGTGGTCGTGCTATAACCCATGAAGATAAGCTTTCGCGACTTAGAGTCGAACTTCGTCTTCCTCTTCTTCTTGTCCACATGGACAAAAGCATCGCACCCAAAGATGCGAAAGTGGGACACGGAAGGCTTCTTCCCAAAGAAAGCCTCATAAGGAGTCATGTCCTGTAAAACCGAAGTCGGAGAGCGGTTGCGAATATGCACCGCTGTAGCCACCGCCTCACCCCAAAGGAGATGAGGAAGACTCCTATACTCCAGCATAGATCGGGCCATCTCCACCATGGTCCGATTCGCACGCTCCACCACACCATTCTCGGATGGTGTGTTCGGATGGGAATACTCCACCCGAATACCATGATCCCTGCAAAACTGAGAGAAAAGGTGAGAAGTGAACTCGCCACCGTGATCAGCTTGAACGCCACGAACTTTGGAAGTTGTTTGGGTCTCCACAAACACCTGCCACTCGCAGAAACGGGAGTACGCCTGGCTCTTGTACTCCAAGAAATAAGGCCACACATAACGACTAAAGTCGTCCACAATCAGCATCAAATACCTGGCCTTCCGAAGGGAGGCCGTGCCCATAGGTCCGCAAAGGTCGGTGTGAACCAACTCAAGCGGAGAAGTAGTCCTCCTAGAGGCAACCTGAGGGTGAGGCTACCTATGCTGCTTGCCCCTCAAGAAGCTAGGGCACAAAGTGTGAAAAGGAGGGAAATTTGGAAGTCCCTCCACCATCTTCCTCCGAGAAGCCCGCCGAAGAGATTCGAGGTTCAAATGACCATACCGAGCATGCCAAAGCAGCCCAAGCTCATGGAAAGTCCTCGCAGCCAAGGCTGTGAGCGTATAAAGCCCACCCTCCTATGTACCCATCCAAAGAGCATCACCTGTAGAAGCATCCTCCACTGTGACTGCATCTTGTGTAAAAATGACTCGGGTACCTAGCTGAGTAAGGCCATGCATAGACAATCCAACTTATCTGCCTTTGGAAAGGAAGGGAGAATCGGCACCTGAATAGAGGGAATCAAGGAAGGCATCCGCACATCTGAAGCAGTCTTCACGGAAGACACCTTCACGGTAGATGGAACCCTTTGATATGCATGGACTGAAGAGGGACGAGTGCGAGGAGGCTCCTCTCGACGTCGAAACTCCTGATAATCCTGCCTCCGCTCAGAGGAATGATGAGAAAGGAGCTCATCCTCTGAGTCGTCAACGCCTGAAAACTGGTAAGACATCTTCCAGTCTGCAAAATACCAAACACCAAAGAAAACTGTGCCGAAGCCGAAGTATGACCAGTAGTATGGTCACCAACCACCAAGACGCAGGCTGTGATAGCCTACAAACACCTGGATCTGCAAAACGAAAAGATAACTGATGAAGATCACCAGAAAAGAAGTCGCCAGCACCAAGACGCAGCCTGAAAGTGGGTTGCCAGCAGGAGATGCGCCGCCAGGAGTGGAAACGACCATCAGATCTGCAAAACGCAGCCTGATGATGTGTCGCCCAACTGAAGGAGGGACTGCCTGCCTGATGGAAAACGCAAACAGGAGGGGTCGCTGGTTGACGTGGCAGCCTCGGGAGAAGTCATCTGCAGAAAACGCAGGAAGAAGGGCCACCTAGAGGGGCCGCCTTGGCAGTTGAAGATGGGATGACAGCAGCAAGAACACGAACACAGAGGAGGGGAGAGAGAAAGTAGGGAATGAAGGAAGAAAATCTGCACTGACTGAAATGAATGTTGAATACACTGAAATGGACTGATCAGTCCCTGCACGCAGCTCGGAGCGTCAGTGAGGGCACCAGAACAGACTGAAAGCAATGGCAGCACCAATGCCGGAGTGGGAGAGGACGGAGAGTGTTCTGAACCTGTAGAAGCGAATGCTGAGAATGACTGGGAGGCTGCTATATATAACCCCAGGCCAGAAAACTGGCCGACTTGCCAAATCTGGCCGACTTGGCCAGATCTGGCCGACCTGTCCAAAATCTGGGCCGACTGCACACCAAAAGGCCCAGTTTGGGCTGTGTGACTCCCGAAAAAGGAATGCAGCCTGCAGAAGTGAATGCTGAGAATGACTGGGAGGCTGCTATATATAGCCCCAGGCCAAAAAACTGGCCGACTTGCCAGATCTGGCCGACCTGGCCAGATCTGGTTGACCTGGCCAGATCTGGCCGACCTGCCCAGATCTGGCCGACCTGCCTAAAATCTGGGCCGACTGCACACCAAAAGGCCCAGTTTGGGCTGTGTGACTCCCGGAAAAGGAATGCAGACAAAAAACAGCAAATACCAAGCTGACAGAGCTCCTCTGTCTCCTGCCAGACTCTGACAGGAGCTCACAACCAGGAGATGACAGACTGAGAATGAAAATAGAGCAGGCTAAGAGAGCTTTGCTAAAGAAGATATGAAAGCTGTGAGGAGTAGCATAGCAAATACAGGTATGAAAAAACCAACATATCAAGGAGCCCAAACAGGCGATGCTCGGCACTCACATTGAGTAGAAAACTAAGAACAGAGGGCACGGAAAGAAGGTGATGCTGAGGAGTCAAGAAAATTGGAAACTGGCTAGTAACATGAAGGGCTACATCAAGCAACATCAAGAACCATGGCATGGCTTTCATCAAAGGCGCCATTAGTAATGTTTAAGCACATGTACTAATTACCAGTCTTTTTTTGGTTTCCAGCTTACAAGATGTTTGTGGAATGCTACCTTAAGATGATCAAATATGAAATGCCAAAGAACCATAACACAATGGAAGTAACCACAAATGTGAGAGTTTTAAGAATCGTTCTTGTCCTTTTC
Source organism: Lygodium microphyllum (assembly GCF_053477565.2). Classification (NCBI taxonomy): domain Eukaryota; kingdom Viridiplantae; phylum Streptophyta; class Polypodiopsida; order Schizaeales; family Lygodiaceae; genus Lygodium; species Lygodium microphyllum. The sequence continues at coordinate 52,955,544 of NC_141154.1, forward strand.
TTCAACATGTTTTTTTTAGTAGTGGATCAATTTTGAAAAGATGCAAAATTGAGTTGATTCTTACAAGGACAAGTTTTGTAGTCAAATGTCTACAGGCATCGAAAGTGGTGGTTTTGCTAGTCTACTTGAAAGAGGTAAAGAAAGAGATCATTGGCTCCATTTATGAAGGAAAACCACAACAACTACTTGAAGGAAGAGAGAAGACATTCAGCTTGCAGTTTTTTGCAAATGAAGACAACTTGTAACCAGGTTGGGATTGCTAGGTACTTTCCCGCTTAGGGGTTAGTCTACTAAATTTTTTTACTCAGTATGTTTGATCCAATCATGCATTGAATTGTATTTGAAAATTTAGAGCATATATTTCATCTCTCAATACTAGGTGGTAAACTTCATATAGTTCATGAAGTGGTTTGAGAAAGCTTTTATGTTATATAGAGTATGGTTTGTTGGCTACATGTTGGTAGGGCCTTTTCCCACTATTTCAAAGCTTGTGGTAGCATATGAGCAATTGAGAAGGGCAGGGATTCTTTTCTTTGGGCTCTAGGAGAACCATCCAAGTTTGTTTTGGAGGTGTGCATCTTACAACCAAGTTTCTAAATTTTATCTCAAGGATTAGCTGCATAGCCTTAGAGCATGGTCATAATCTGGATGTGTCTACTCTTTTGATGTCATGCTTGTGGTCTTAGTTCAATTTTCGGATCAACTGTAGGCCCTTTTATGTAATCAAGATTGATGTCTTATATTGATCTAACAAACTGTTTAGTATTTTTTATTTAATTGAGTTGTATAAACTAGCATATCAAATGAGGGCATTTTATGCATTATGATAGTGTACAGTTTAGTGGCAGATTGATTTTTCTACATTGATATTCGAGGGGCATCACTCTCGAATCTATCATCATTTTGTTTGCCGATATACTCAATTGCAGCATGATGATGTCCATATTTGTGTATAGAAAATAGAAATGACCATCTCATGTGTTTCTGTGTTTTTGGTGTCATTAGATGTTTTCCGCACATTTTTCCCCTCCTTTCCATAAACTTTAAGAAATGCTGAGAGTGTGTACATGCTTCATCATATATCAATTAAACAACTAATGGTGTTTTTTTACACTATAGAGGTGAAGATTGGCAGATTTTTAGTTGCAATATATGTAAATAATTGTTGCATCATTACTAGTTTGACAATTCTGATACATTTCTCTCTCTGGTGAATTTCACAGGTTGCAGGTCAGGAGACATTTGGTACACTTGGAGCCATAGTACAAAGTAGGACAGGGACTCGTCAGGTTGGGTTTCTGACAAATCGACATGTTGTGGTTGATTTGGACTACCCCAACCAGAAGGTGTTCCATCCACTGCCTCCAAATGTTGGACCTGGTGTTTATTTGGGTGTAGTGGAAAGGGCAACGTCTTTTATTACACATGAGCGGTGGTATGGCATTTTTACAAGTGTGAATCCAGGTTTCCCTCTTTGCTGCTTGTTTTTGAGCTGCCTGCTGTTAAGGCATTCTGTATTGTCCATTTTATAAACTTCTCTGTGAGTTGAAAGAAGAATTCTGGTTTCCGTTTCTTGATATGACAATATTGATACTTGATGATGTTTGCTCATGCCGCAGAGACATTTGTGCGAGCTGATGGTGATTTCATTCCATTCGAGGACAATTTTGATGTCTCCAAAGTCACAACTACTATCAAAGGGGTAGGTGAGATGGGAGATGTTATAACTATTGACTTGCAAGCAAACATCAACAGCATCGTGGGGAGGAGGGTAATAAAAGTTGGCAGAAGCTCAGGGCTAACAGAAGGAAGCATCATGGCATATGCCTTTGAGTACAATGACGAGAAGGGCAATTGCTTTTTCACTGATTTCCTGATTGTGGGCGAGAACCGGCAGGCATTTGACATGCAGGGAGACAGTGGCAGCCTGGTACTGATGCAGGGAGACAGTGATAATGATAGTGACAGTGACAGTGAGACAGTGAGACAGTGACAGTGACAGTGGCATTTGACATGCAGGGAGACATGAATATGTACTTGGAATGGGTAGATATTAATGATGCATTTGCTTACCTTTCCAATTCAACATCTTAACTTTGCAAGAATGTAGTGTAGCTCCTGAAGCAGTTTTACTCTGTGCCTTAGCAGTATTTTGTTAACTAACTTGTGGGGTATAATTGCTGGTGCAGATGGTATAACTAACTTGTTAACTAATGAAGATGCAGATGATTCTGACAAACCACCACCAGATTGCTATCGCAACCGGTCTCTTGGCCTTCGAGCACAAGTTCAGGCCTGCCAGCAATGGCTACGCCTTCCTCGACAACGACACCCACAGTCACAACATCGTCAATGGATCATCAGACTGTGACGAGGAGGATAGATTGGATGAGGAATCAAATGCAGCAGCTATTAGAAAATGCGCTGAAATTCAGCAAGCCATATCCATAGGAGCCACATCGTTTTTGCTGACAGGGTACAAGTATTTGGATTATTTCATGGGCATATTTGCTGCTGTTATTTTCTTGTTCCTGGGATTTGTGAAGGGGTTCAGTACTAAGCCTCAGCCTTGCAGATACGATCCAAAACAGGAATGTGCCCCAGCTCTCTTTACAGCAATTTTCACTACAGTTGCATTTATATTGGGAGCTTTGATGTCCATGGTGTCGGGATTTTTGGGCATGATGATCGCAACATATGCGAATGCTCGCACAACTTTGGAAGCCAGAAAAGGGATAGGCAAAGTATTCAAAATCGCCTTCCAATCAGGTTTGGGGCAAAGTTTCTTACTTGCTACTAATGGCCTCATAGTTTTATACATCACTATAAAACTGTTCCAGCTTTATTACAAGGATGATTGGGAGGGCCTTTTTGAGGCCATCACTGGCTATGGGCTTGGATGCTCATCCGTGGCTCTATTTGAAAGGGTTGGAGATGGAATCTATACCAAAACTGTGGATGTTGGAACAGATCTTGTTGGAAAAGTAGAAAGGAATATCCCAGAGGACGATCCGCGAAATCCAGCGATCATTGCTGATAATGTGGGAGATATTGTTGGAATGGGTTCAGATTTTTTTGGCTCCTTTGCTGAAGCTTCTTGCGCAGCTCTTCTTGTGGCTTCCATGTCATCATTTGGCACAAATCATGACTTCACTGCTATGTGCTTCCCTCTACTCATTAGCTCTATGGGCATTGTGGTGTGCCTCATCACAACCTTGTTCGCAACTGATGTGTTCGAGATCTCAAATCTAAGGGATATTGAATCTACATTGAAGAGACAGTTGTTGATATCCACCATCTTAATGACATTCGGTGCAGCTTTTGTTTGTTGGCTAGCACTACCATCCACGTTTTACATATATGATCCTAACGGTGGTGCAAAGATGGTTCAAAACTGGAAACTATTTTTTTGCGTTGGAGTAGGGCTTTGGGCAGGGTTGGTAATTGGCTATGTTACAGAGTATTTCACTAGCAATACATATAGACCAGTCCACGATGTTGCTGATTCTTGCAGGACAGGAGCTGCTACCAATGTCATCTTTGGTTGGCACTTGGCTACAAGTCTGTAATTGTTCCAATATTTGCTATTGCTGTTGCCATCTATGTCAGCCATACCCTAGCAGCCATGTACGGGATCACAGTTGCAGCTCTTGGAATGCTTTGTACCATTGCCACCTGTCTAGCCATAGATGCATATGGTCCCATAAGTGATAATGCTGGTATCACAACCGGTCTCTGGATGACCATGATACTTCTTACACATCTCTCCACAAGAAGCGCAGCCGCAATATAGACTATGAGGCCGCGAAGGCTTTCAAGATGGACAGATTTCTCAACCATAGGACTTCTTCAAAGTCCAGGTTGCGGCATCAACAGCCCCCAGTTGACAGCACTTTGGGGGAGCGCTTTCTCAGATTGGTCTCCGTGATCCGCACTTTGGGGGAGCACTTTCTCAGATTAGAAGAGATGAAACTGCAGATGCAGAGAGACTCTAAGCGATTTCATGATGATCTGGAGGCCAGGCGTACAAAGATGTTCCTAGAGTCCTAGAAGCAGATTGCTGAGATGTTTGCTTGGGCTTTGAGCACCAGTAAGAAAATTGATGAGCTCTTGCTGATGATTGTCGGTATTTTGTTCATCATTTGATTATTCTAAATGTTTCTTTCTTCTAGCTGATTTTTGGCTCTTCATGCTACGTTTCATATCATTTCATCTATATTACAGCTAATGCGTTGAAATTATTCCACGCTTTGTTTATAAGAAATGTTTCGAGCTGATGGGATGATATTTCATTTCATTCTTATTCCAGCTCTGTTGAAATGTTCCAGCTGATGTTTCATTATTATTCCAGCTGTTGAGTTGTTCTAGCTGAAGTTTCATTGTTTCCAGTTGTTGTTTGTCTATTTTCAGTTGATTCGTCTGTTCAAGCTTATGTTTATTCTACTTGATGTTTTATCTATTCTAGCTAAGGAGCTGATGTTGCAGCTAATGTGTGCTCTCACTTGATGCACTTCTGGGGTTCCAATTTTGGTGTCTCTCTTCTCTTCTCTCTTCCTCCGTTCCTCATCTCCCTCGCGCACTGTTTAACATGAAGTCTGTAAGATGCTTCAAACCAGAAGGAGAAGTTGGTGAGCCCATAAAAGTATGAACAATGAATTCCTCGTTTTCACCTACTCAATTTACTATCAGATGGTGTAAAGAACAGGGAAAAAAAGGTATGCGTGTTTTGATGTTTTGATGTTTTACAAATGCGTGTTTTGATGTTTTACAAATGTCTCTTATGTTTCTAAACTTTGGTTTATTATGTGTACATGAAGGTAACAAAATCACAAATAATGGTACAAGAGATAATGGAACAATGAAAGCTAAGGAGGTCATTGGCCCTAATGTCTCTTCAAATCACGATACAGGTATATGTCTTTATTTCTACTAAACTTTGAAAATTAAAATTTGTACATATTTTACATCTTGCTTTATTAGGTGATTCATTTTGAGATTAACTAGCTTTAATTAGTCTCTTTGTCTAATTTAAAATGTTCATAGTTATTCATATTTTTAAACTTTGAGTAATTGTGTGTATATATATAAATATAGATTAAAGAACAACAAAAGGTGGGAAAAGAGATAATGTAAGAAAGGGAGATCAGGAGGTTACTTGCAATAATGTTTCTTCAAGTCAAGATGCAGGTACCAACTTTAAGGATCAAAAACTTGTACAAATTTGGTGACCCAAATTGATACAAAATATCTAATTACTTTCTTTTGTGTTATTGAAATTTTTCATAACCTTGTATTATCGTGAGCTTTGGTTAACTCTATGTACATATAGGTAAACAAGTTACTAAAGATGACACAAGAGATAATGCAATAAAGGAAGACATTGAGATTGCTTGCCTTAACATTTCTTCAAGCCAAGAATCAGGTATTACCAGCTTTCTTATGTTGATGATGAGTCATTTTTTGAAATGGTTATACTAACTAATGATATTTGATCACTTGAGTATCAATAGGAGTGATATGCATACCATCATATGATATCTATCGGCCATCCATGTTGAAATTTAGAGAAGAGGGTAGACAAACATTTATTACTTTGCAACATATTGGAGATTCAAGGGATAAAACAATCAAGACACACGTGTTGCTTAATTAGTTTTTAGTTTTATGCTTCTTTAAAATTGTTTTCATTTTTCTTTTGGTTGCTAGAAGTAGATGTTGATGTCTTAATTTGTTTAATCTATTTTGATCATTAGATGTATGTTATTGATCCTTACTTAGAAATGATGACATTCTCTATATAATTTTCTAGTTAAAAATTTATTGTGCAATTTCTTGTTTGATATTAGCATGTCTAAGAGGAAGGGCAAAGTAGATAAAGTGATAAGGAAAAAAGAGAATTTCCACGGAATTCCCTAGTTGAAAGTACATATAGGGAATGTAAAAAATAGGAAAAATGAGAGATTTCCTAGTGAGTATCTAGGGAATCACCTCTAGAAAAATTTTCCTATATATGAAATATTTCCTATATAGGAATTATTCCCTACATAGAAAATTTTGTATTTTCCTATGTAGGAAATATTTCCTATGTAGGAAATATTTCCTACATAGGAAAGGTCTTATGTGATTCCCTACTTATTCTCACTAGGAAATGTCCCATTTTCCCTAGTTTTTACTTTCCCCACTTATATGTATTTTCAACTAGGGAATTCCATGGGGAATTCTCTTTTTTTCCTATATGGGGATCGATTGAAAGTTCCTTGTGCTAGTCTATGTTACTCAATATATATCAACGTACATGAAACTCCTTTTTGTGGTTGAGCAGGATGCGGTGCCACATCCGCAGATGCTCCCTCCCAGGCGTCGAGAGGCTACAAAAAGTCGACGCGAGGAGGCAAAGTCTTCAAGAAGAGTGGAGACTCACGACCATGATAGTAGCCCTCATGAAATGCCCCATCAAGTCGTAAAGGATGAGATTTTGGACAACATGGTACACCATCTATTTTCGCAACCGCTTCAGGGAGAAGGTCACTCTAGGAAGCCAGATGATCAACTATACGTAGCGTCATCTACTCCCTTGTATGAAGGTTGTACGTACTCCGTTCTTCGTGCGTCCCTCGAGATACTTAACTTGCAAAGAATTTATGGATGGAATAATGTCAGTTTGGATGTGTTATTGAAGTAGGTATCAATTCAGTTTGGCTTATGAATCATAATATTAATTGTTCTATTTTGAAATCAGACAGAAATATATGTTGGTGGTTTTTTAACTCACTTTTAAAAATATATGTAGGTTATTATAACAAATGCTTCCAAAAGGAAACAAATTGCCAACTAAGAGAGAGCAAGCAAGACATTACTTGACATCTCTTGGAGGCCTCGATTATGTCAAGATCCATGCATGTGTCAATGATTGTGTCTTATTTTGTGGCATTCATGAGTTCGCACGAGAGTGTCCTGTTTGTGGCGAATCAAGATACGAAGTGGAGATGAAATCAATGGATGTGCCTTGTAAGGTTTTGCGACATTTTTTGATTGTTCCACGTATAAAACTTATGTTCAAGTGTAAGCCTATTGGAAAGAGATAATTTGTGGCCCATTTTCAAAGAAGAGCCAAGAAATTTGAGATTTGGTTTAGGTATGGATGGAATCAATCCATTTTTCATCAAAAGCACATCATACAGTGTATGGCCAGTGGTATTGGTGAACTATAATATTCCTCCATCCATGGCAATTAAAAAGGGACATGTAATGTTGTCCCTTTTGATTCCTGGAAAGTACAAGGTAAAAAACATGGACATTTACTTAGAGACTTTGATTGAAGAGTTAGAAATGTTATGGGAAGGTATTGAGGTGCAAGATACAAGCGCATCTGCATCCTCTAGAGATTTAACATTGAAGGCCATGTTATTGTGGACCATGCATGACTTTCCAGGATACGGAGAGTGTTCAGGTACATGTATATAACTCTATATTTGAAATTCAAGACTTGAATCAATTGCATTTTATTAATTCACTTGTTTGTTCAGGTTGAACCACATCAGGATATCATGCATGTCCTATTTGCGGTCCCTCTCTAGTTTCCTCTAGGCCGGCACGTTTAAAGAAGGTTATCTACGACAATCATCATCAATTTCTTCCTATTGACCATCCCAAATATATTCTCCCTACTAATGGAATGACTCCACAATCTCTAACCATTCGATATTGGAAGGAGAGATGGATTAAAGCCGACAGCCACCCTCCACTCGGCATGAGTTGGTAAGAAGTGCATTTCTCTCGATTGACTTTAAAGTATTTAGCATGATGAATATATTATTTTTTTGTTAGGTTCTCTATATTTTTTCGTCTTCCGTACTGGACTGAACTCAAGATCAGTCACCTATTACATAATATATTGTTTGTTTGTTAGGTTCTCTATATTTTTTCATCTTCCGTACTAGATTGAACTCAAGATCAATCACCTGTTGGACCCCATGCACATATTCAAAAATGTTGTATCTACATTATGGGATCACTTGATAGGGGCTCGTGATTCAATCAATATAAGGGAGGATTTATATAACATTGGTCACATGAGACGAGCCTAGCTACGCATTGGACCCAGAGGAAAGATTGAGCTACCCCATGCACCTTGGATGTTGTCAAAGAATGAGGAAAAAATAGTGAAGGAACAAATATGTAGCTTTCGAACACCCACAGGATGTATGAGATGTCTCAAGGGAGCCTTCATAAAGAAAAAGAAAAGAGGTGTGAAGCAACTATCTGGTTTAAAGTCCCACGATTGGCACAAAATGATTCAAGTAAGGGTATCTCTAACCATGAATATAGTAATTAGTGGAGTAACTATGTGTAAACTTTGGGGTATGATGAATTTTTCCTCAACTAATCATTTGATCTATGAATATTGTTTACATTCAGTTCATACTTCCTACTAGCATATCCCATTGTGTATCCAAAGATGTACATGATATCATTTACAAGATGGGAGAGCTTGTGAGGTGTGTATACATTGTATTTTTTCATTATATATATTTGAATTTCTACACAAAAATAAACAATTCTCAAATACATCTTGACAGATACGTGAGCTCGAAGGAAATTGATCCAAACACATTGCAAGATGCTCAAGTATTATCTTTTGAGGTGGTTTGTTTGGTGGAGGAAATTTTTCCTCGATCCATTTTGTCTACTCAATCACATTTACTTGTGCATTTGATTGATGAGATCAACTTTGTGGGGCAGTTCATGCAAGGTGGATGTTTTTTCTTGAGCACTTCATGAAAACCTTGAAAGATTTTGTGAGGCAAAAAGCACGGCCTGAGGGAAGCATGGCTGAGGGTTGGTTAGTGCAATCATCCCTTGTTTATATCTCTGAATATCTTGCTGAAGTGGACCCCTCTTAACCACAACTATGGAAAGATGATGAAGACTTGAGGATGACCTCTATAATACCTCAAGGAAAAGGAATGAGTAAAGTGCTAACAAAAGAAGAACTTCGTAAGTTAAATAGTTTTTGTGTGCTCAATAGTGATGTAATGAGCAAATGGGTGACACTATATAATGAAACAAGGACAAGAAGAAAAAGTGAAAGACAAGCATTTCGCACTAGATATGGACGTAATGTCTCATTTCCAGATCATCTAAATGCGCTCCCACGTCATATTGATATAGATTAGTTACATGAGGAAATGGAGAGAATGGAAAAAGAGGAGGAAATTAATATATCTCAAGAAGAGTGGGAATACACATGAGGTTGCTTATCAACGGTGAGACATACTATCAATTAATTTGTTTCTATAAGTTATATTTTATATAAATAATTGACATGTTTGATCTTTTATCTTTTACTACTAGTGCACATTATTCAATGCTATTTGGTGTGAGGGTAAACATCTTTGAACTCAACGTATAGATGAAAAGAGAAATACCCAATATTGTGGTGTCCTTGCTCACTTCGAGGATGCCAATGGTACCATGGAAGGTTATTGTGGCTTGATCCAAGATATTTGGAAGCTTGACTTCAGACGATTCTTTATATATGTACTGGATGTGAAGTGGTTTAAAGAAGTGGTAACAAATGGTGAGCATTGCACAATCAGACGTCATCCAAGTGGTTTTGTAATCATTGACTCTACAAAATTTCACCAAAACAAGAATGACACATTAGTACTACCTCAACAATGTGAGCAGGTATATATGCAAAAGCTAAATTTTTAATATGTATACATGTGACACATATACACAATATAATAAGTATTTAAGTTTCTTGCTTTTGTTTTTCAAATACAAGTTGTGTATCATCCAATGGTAAACAATAACCGATGGTGGTATGTCATCCTTATATCTAATCGTTCAAAACCAATATATGGTAATATTACTTACATGGAGATAGCAGATGACAATCCAACAATTAATGATGATGTACATGATGACACCATAATGGATGATATGCGTGATATAGTACAAGATGAACTTCGCGAGGATGTTCAAGGAAATGTAGAAGAAGACAATAATGTGATTGTTGATGATATTGATGAAGTTATTGAGCAATATAGCAACACATCTGATAGTGGGATAGACTTATTTGTTTCGTTACCTCTTGGTAACATAGACCTAGAAGTAGATAGTTTAGCAAGGGCTGATCTCATTGAAGATGAAATGGATCATTCACTGTAACATACTTAATTTTCTTAATGATTCAATGTGTATTCTTAATTATATGGTTTTTATCATGCGCACATGTGCATACTCAAGAATCAATAGTCAAATTTAAAGCTAAATTGAATTTTCCATAATAAAAAGGAAGTATTTTTTATCGTAGAGAAATTACGAGATACATATTGCAATGCTTGCTACTAATTGTATAATAAGGTTTATGTTGCTTGCCGCTAATTACTTATATTAGGCTTGTCAACTAGAGGAATTGCCATTCATTAGAGAGCAATGCAAAAATAATTATTAACTCTGGTTTTTTAATTCAATGATTCAATGTGTATTCTTAATTCTATGGTTTTTATCATGCGCACACGTGCATACTCAAGAATCAATTTCAGGTGGTTAAATAATTATTAACTCTAGTTTTTTAATTATATTAAGTCCAATTTCAGGTGGTTAAATAATTGCGCGTCTGGAGGCGCGTCTATATTGGCATCTATTTACGCGGATATATAGACGCAAAATTCGTGTCTATTTACACGCTCTTTTACACGCACATATAGACTCAATGATAGATGCGCCCGACTTTGCACATCTAACATGCGCGTCTATGCCTCGTTTCTATTGTAGTGAAGCATTATGAATAATGGCTACACTTCAAGTAGCAAAATGCGCACACCAATTACAATCCTTTCGTAGTACAAACCTGACATATCTTATGCCAGTCATGGGATTTTAGCCTTGATAATTGGTCATCTTTAGAAAATACAAACCTGAGAGAATGCATCATACCCGTCAGAGTGCGGATAGACTTGACTACTTGCTTCACAATGCGCTCTTCTTTAGTGGACAAAACCCAAGGAGCTTGAGGAAGTTGCATGTGACCATCAGCACTCGACTACGGCCAAGGCGCCTCCATCTTATCTACCTCCTTCAAATCCATTCGTGTCCCTATAGTGTCTCTCTTTCCTGTGATGTGGTCCCATAGCAAACTGCCCATATTCTTGAAAATATGCATGGGATCCAACAAGTGGTTGACCTGTAAGTGGGTCCAATATGGCAACTCGTAGAAAACTGAGAACCGCCACATTCCATTTGGATGTGATTCCGCATGGACCATTTTCAGCTCGTACTAGCTTGCGGTGTTCATACATGTTGAAGGTTGTCCAAGGAAACCTTCCCTGAGTTCATGATCCTCTAGCAAGAAAGCAGCGTGTCCTTGATATACCATCTTCTTCATGGTTCGTGACCTTCGGGAGTCTAACTGTGGCCCGCACAATGGACATGCATGATAATCTGAGGTAACCAGACCTGTTCCAACACCACGACCCAGTGAATACTTGCATGAGCGAGATAAAATATAGATATTATCAACGAGAACGAAGGCATGTTCTTATGAGCACTCTCTGAATCTCGGAAAGTCATGCATCGTCCACATGAGAATGGCTCGAATATTGGCTGACCGCCGACCATCATGCCTACTCATATCTTGCACACTGACCCCCTTCTCCCACAAAATCTTAAGCTCATCGACTAATGGACGAAGATACACGTCTATATTTTTGACTTTGTAGCGTCCGGGGACGAGTAAGCTAAGGATGAGATGTCCTTTCTTCGTAGAAATCCATGAAGGGATATTGTAATTGACAAGGACTATAGGCCACACACTGTAAGAAGTTGAGCGCAGACCGAATGGGTTCACGCCATCCATTGCAAGACCAAGCCGAAGATTCCTTGGCTCTTGGGCAAAGCCTGGGAAGGTAGAGTCAATGTGGCTCCATGCACGTGAATTCGCTGATATTCGTTGAACTCCATCCGTGGACCTATTCTGCCCATGTCACGTTGTCAAGCTCGCCATGCCGGACGTACGAAACATGTGGTTTATGCAGGGGATAAGTGGAAAGTGTCTGAGAACTTTTTGAGGGATGGTTTTTCCTTGCAAGTCCTGTCGTTACCTGTGAGCACCACACTTTGGACATGTCTCCATAGTCTGGTATTCTCCTCGAAACAGTATGCAATCATTGATACATGCATGGATGTTATTGTAGTCCATGCCAAGCTTTCATAAAACATGCCATGCATTATCATGAGACTTAGGCATTGTATTTGCAGGTAGTAATATATGATATTTCAATAACATGAGAAAATCATAAACACCTTGAAAAAGCACAAATGTTTGTAATAATAGTGCCGAAAAAAAAAATCAACGAAGCGTATGTACAAGGTACCTGAACAACTCGGTTATCGCTCCACCCATATTTTGCTTGCACACTTAAGAGTGCAAGCAGTGTCTTCAAGTGAGATACTTAGCACCCATCATATAATGGTATGGATGCTTCCTCTCTAAGGGGATCAGAAGTCTCGACATCCATGGGAATCAATGCATCGATCATTGCCTCCATCTCAGGCTCCAAGATTGTAGGTAGGTCTGGAAGGTTGTATGTCTCCTCTGGCATTGACAGTATAGATTGGCCTTGCAAGTCATGGATTGGCTCCTGCACTCCATCCATCGCATGCCCATGAACTCTTCTAATTGGCCGCAAAGGGTGCACTCCTCCTTGGGACGAGACATCACCTCCCTGGATAGAACATTTTCCAGTGAGACCTAATCTTATTGTATATGGTATTCAATTAGCTTGCGAGTACAATGCATGATTGATATTAACTTTTCTTACCGTTGTCGTACTGCTACGCATTCGAGGTGTGGAATCCACCAAAAAGTTGTGTGTGTGACATTTGTTACTTTGTACATACTTAGTTGTTGTGTTTGCATTTTTGTTCTGCGTGCCAGTATAGTGGAGAGGGGTTTGGAAGTGAATATATTTGTGGGAAGCATAGTGGTGGATATGTTTGGAAAGTTTCGCTCAGTTTCAGAAGCACTAGAAGATCGATTACCATCTACCTTGGATCTTGCAATGGAGGTGAAGAGGAAGAAGAAAGACTGAGCTTGTACATTCAAACTTTGCAAGGGTTGTTGTTCATAGTCTTAAGGGGCACAAAGATATCGTGTATTGTGTGGCCTATTCAAGGGATGGTAAAAGATTTGCATCAGGAGGAGCAGACAAGACAGTGATTATTTGGACTTATAAGGCCGAGGGCATTCTAAAGTTCAGCCATAATGATCATGTTCAATGCCTTGCATACAATCCTCTCACCCAACATCTAGCCAGTGGAATAGCAGGCGATTTTGGAATTTGGTCTCCAGAGCAAAAATTGGTCTCAAAGCAGAAGGTTTCTTCAAAGGTTCTGTCGATTTCATGGAGTGCTGATGGGCAATATTTGGCATTGGGCATGTACAATGGTCATGTATCACTTTGTGACATTGGTGGTTGGCTATTGGAATGGAACTCTTTCCTTCTACAATTTGGCAGGGAAGCAGATCGGCAGTGATAAGCTCTTAGGATTTGATCCTTGTTCGATTGCCTATCATGATGAGAAATTTTTGTGCATAAGAGGTTCAAGTAAACTGGTAATATTCTACACCAAGGATGGTGCTAAATTCGCAACTTTATGTGAGACAACAGATTGTGTTTGGACAGTCCAATCCCGTCCAAAGAAAAACTATATTGCTCTTGGCACAAATGATGGAAGCATCTCCATGCTACAAATAACATTTTTGATGATACATGGTTTGCACTTGGAGCGCTATGCTTTTAGAGACGCTTTAACAGATCTGGTGATCCACAATTTGTTATCTGATGAAAAGGTTAGGATCAAATGCCACTAGTACATCACAAAGATTGCAGTTTATAATAGATAGGTGGATGTTCAGTTACCAAGTGCAGTAAATGTATATGAGTTGCTTGAACATAAAGACATGAAAGAAAGCTATCGACTGTCAGCACAAATCGAGGGAAACATGGATTGTAATCTCCTTGTTCTGACTTCAGAACACGTTTTACTATGCCAAGAAGAAAAGTTGCAGTTTTAAGATTTGATGGAAATAAAGAAAAGGATTGGATCTTGATTTCGAAAATCTGATTTGTCAAGCCTGATATTGATGGTATCCCAGGTGCATGCCATGACATAGCGTTTCGACCAGAGGGGAGGCATCTGATTGGTAGCAGAATGCTATGTTAGTCTATTAAAGACTTGGGCCGCTTTTCTAGTAGAAAAAAGTGGCCGCTTTTCTAAGCGTAGTAAATCGGGCCTAGGGGAAGAAAAAGCAGGGGAATTGAGAAGTTTTTGGGGAGAAGAGGATTGAAATCCATGAGGACGAACGGTGTCCCTAATCACTAAGAAAAAGCTCGTCTTCCTCACCAATCAGTCCGTCGGGGAAAAACAAACTTAATTACCAGATTCGTGTATGAAAAATTGGACAATAATTACCAGGCAACAATCAGCATTGACTTTTATCATAGAATATGTATTTGGAAGGTCGATCGCATTGCAGTGAGATGAGTTCAATAGTCTGACATTGAGAAGAGTGCAAATCAAGTGCAGGCAAAAAAGGACCTTCTACATGGTTTCTTCGTTCCCTTATCGAGTTTCAATTCCAACCCCGTCGATCGCTGGCAGTGAGGTGATCGTGATACGTAGATGTTGAAGATGATGATGATAGAGAAGTATCTAACGGTGAGAATGAGGGAAGAGAGAGAGTGACAAAAAAGAAGGTGAAGTAGGGAAAACACGTTTTTGAATGTGGAGTCACAGCTGGGCGCCATAGTCGGACCTTCGAAGAAGAGAGGGAGAAAGAACAGAGAGAGAGTCATAGTTAAACCAGGCTGAAGAGGCTTCTGCAGGCTGCAAACAGTTCTATGAATTTGAATGTTGATGTTCCCTCCTTACTATCAAATACATTTTTCAGAATTAATGAAATGCAACAGGAGACAGAACCAGCTTCTAAAGATGCACCTAAAAATAATCCTTTGTGTACTACTGTGTATGTCGGATGGTTTTGTATCTTTCTGCAAAGAAAGCTATTATTGAGATGACAGGAAAATGTCTTTGTAGCATAGCAATCCGATGTAACTGGGCAATAAAAATTGGATGCCTGGACCTCCTCAAATACAGTTTGCATGTTACTCATTTAAAGCTATGGCTACTAGTTCTCTGTTGGACTCCTTTTGTGACCAAAACTTGAGATTTATTCCTAATACATAAAGTTCAGGTTTCTGAAAGAGGTCTATGTAGAAGATCAATATGCAGATTTATTAATTTTCTTACAATCTTGGCTCATGAAGACCTGCTAGGACTTCCCGATTCTCACATTGTGCATGAGGGCTTTCTCCTCTCGTGTCCATTATTCAAATATGTGGCTAGTGGCTTGCACTCTTGCTTTGGTTGAGTAGATTTATTCAGAGAGGGAGTGGTAGGTTGTACTTATGAAGATGATCAAACATTGCTAGCTATGAATTAAAACATTGATGGAAATTCTCTACCATTTCACACCCCGACTTATGCATTCAGCTGTTTGAAAAGAGTTCTACCAAAGGAGACTGTAGAGAAGGTTGAGGGCATATCAAAGGGACGTGAAGGACTTCAGTTTTTGAGCAACTAGTTTATAAATCAGATTTGTTTCCTTTATGAAGCTGAAGCTGTTGATGTTGAATAGGGTGGTAATTAAGTGTGATCTCTCTTGATTGATATTCTATCCTGAAATTAGTCAAGGTCCTCTTTGGTCGCGACTTTGCTTTCGAAACCCTTCGACATCTTTGGTGAACCCGACGTGAAAGCGTCGCATTTAAATTTCAGGATGGGAGATACTTTAGTATCAGTTTCAACCTCTTCTACGATTCTTCTTTGTCCTCTACTTCAGCTCCATCATTGACTGCTGCTTCAAGTACTTAAACTGATGATTTAAAGTAGATTTTGCAGAATATTTCTATGTATATGCAGCTTCAAAATTAGCAGACGCAATTGTATATGCAGCAGCAGCAGCAGTTGCATCAACAACAGTTGTCTCAACAAAGGCAACTATATTCGGAGCAGAAGAATGCAATCAGCACGACTAAGGCGATTGAAGCAGTTGAAAATGAAAAGAAGCTATTTGATGGCCATAATGTATCGGCTTATTTGAAGACATATGAGATCAAGATGGGATTTTTTGGAGTACCAACAGGACTTATGAGCAAATATTTTCTTCGCCTTGTCACACATGCCTTGAGGGCAAAAGTGACTAATCTTTCCTTCAAAATTCGCATTGGCAAGATTTTAAGAAGGCCTTGAAAGAAGAGTATTTCCTTGAGGACTTTGGGATGACTACACGCCGATCATTCCGAGAGTGGGTCTACATGCCAAACAAAGGTCTAGCTGCTTAAGAATTGATACGAGAATTCGAAGAGAGGTATAGTCAGCTTGATGCTATTGAACAAAGAGCATTGGATGTTGAGAAAGTTGAGCTTTTCTTGCAAGTTGCAGATCCTGCTCTTCAAGAAGAATTAGGAGAGCTTCTTGAGGATTGCACGAAGCCTATGGGTCTTAAAACGGATTGGCAAGACGCCCAGGATGCGGTCTCGACTTTGACCAAGAGGAGGATATGGAAGACCCGCTTACAGAATGGATCCATGACACCGACGCCGTCTTCTGCTCCTATGCTTGCTTCTACCCCTGTTATTTCTTTTCTTCCTCATCCAGTTACTTGGCCTATGCTAGTGCCTACTGTTTTTACTCCTCCTGTTCCTCCTGTTCCAAGACCGATGCCTGCTCCTTCTCCTCCAAAACCATTCGCTCCATCGGTTCCTTACTCTCTTAATGACATAATCAAAGGCATAACAGATTTGACACTGGAGTTAGTTAAAGAAGAATTGGTTGGAACATTGAAAAAGCAGTTTGCTTCGACTGCGCCTACTATTTCTTCTAGTGCTCCTGCTACACCTAGGAATTCTCTTAGTGCACCTAGGAGAGATCGAAGATGTATTTGGTGTGATAGTACAGACCATCAGCATTGCAGGGATTGTGAATATTTTCAAGATTCAAGGAGGAAGAATTTGGTATTTTGGGGACAAGATGGCAAGATCTAGTTGAATGAAACATGAGCTCCGCTTGCTACCAATTTTGGGAAAGGTAGAATGAAGAAATTAGTAGATGATATGGCTACGCATACTTCTTATGTGACAACTAGAGGATATGCTTCTGCATATGGAGTCCATATTGAGAAAGGATCAGAGAATCAGTCAACATTATGGACTTATGCTATGGAGACGGCAAACAAGGGAAAAATTCAGTAGACTGTTTTGACTAGTGCAGGCTCTAGTATCAAATCTGAGACAGGTTGGGATTCGCCTGTTGATAGGTACACTATTTATGGCTACTTGGCTAAGTCTAAGGGAGTAGATGTACTTGTTGAGGAGAAGCGTAAGAGGGATGAAGAGAATCCAAATGCAGCTAAAAAGACTAGAGGGTGTGAGTTTGTTACTCCACCTACTACAGGGCCGTCTTTGAGATCAGGGCCAGAACGACAGATGGAAGATGCTCAAAAGAAAGAAAAGAGGCAAGAGCCTAGAGAGAGAAAGCTACCAGGGTTTAGATTGATGTCCGATATTGAGACATCTACGAACATGAAGAAAATCTTTAATGATAAGATACTTGGCAGTGAGGTGACTTTTACTATTTCTGAGGTTTTGGGCATCTCAAAAAGAGAGTTTCAAGATCAATTCCAAGAATTCCTGAAAAGGAACATGCAGTGCCTACTATTGATACACAGGGAGTATTGATTGGGGAGTTGGATGAAGATGAGGATGAGATTATGGTTGAAAATGCTTCTTTTTTTTGTAGACAAAGAAGAGGGTTCAGCCTATGCATTATGCTGAAACTGATGAGCCTATCTTGGTACCGCGTAGTCACTTTTCGCGGAGTCATTGGGCTAGGGCAACTACAGAAACAATGGTAAAAATTGGAGAGAAACAAGTGCCTTATGTTGCTTTGGTGGATCATGGTTCAGAGATTAATCTCATAGTTCGTGGAGTTTATGAAAGTAATAGATGGCCTATGGATGCAGAGCATGGGTGGCGTATGAGAGCCGCCAACAATACTGTAACGTGTCCACTGGAACCCTCTAGGACACGTCTTAGCAGTCCATCGGAAAGGTTGTCTAGAAAACTCCACCCGGCACTCCCATGGAATGTTGCGGGTTTTGTCATCTAGGACTTTCCGCGTCTGCCACGTAACGGAAGCGTCCTGGCCGTTCCCACTTAGGATCGGCTGGAATTGTTTGGTCATTTTACTAACAGCGACTAGCGTCAGACCTGATCGAACTACCTTACGCAGAACGCCCGGTCTGAAGCGGATTCATGCTGCACTTGGTTCAAGGAGAATGGGAAACGAGAGGGATGCAAGGCTCGACCTCTCTGCCAAAAGGCATAGTCCCATTCCGTTCCCCTAAAACAGCCTGAATCGGGTAATCGGTACTTCCAAGTCATTGTTCTCCTTGCTTGTTTTGGTGATGACGATCGTCCTTCTGTTCGTCAAAGGTTTTGAGAAAAGTTCCCGGCTAACCGGGACCACCCATCCATAGGACAGACCCATGGTCCATCCTCCGCACTTTCCTCGGTTTGTTTTAGTTATGTAATTACCTACCACATTAGTTTGACATATACAAACAGCTTCCTTGATTAACCCTGTTAAGCACTGGTTCCTTCACGTAATCTTATCACAGGACATAAAGAAAACAATGCCAAACAACTCCTTTATTATCATTATATCCTTTTATCTTTGAAATACAAGGAGTTTCCGCCCGTAGGCTATCCAGTAATCCTTCCTGTGATTACTATCCCAAGTTTCCGCCCGTAGACTAGTATGCGGGCCTCGAGCTCCAATCCTGAGTCACGTTAGTCTCTTGTGGAGGGCCGGGAAGGCGAGGGATTTACAGCCAGAGCCCCCCCTGGCACCCAAGCGTCCTCCTGCTCCAAGCAGAACTCAACGGAGAGACCTCTCACGGCGGGTTCGGTCCACGTTCCCGGCGCGGTTCACAACCCCCTTGGTTAGGGTCAGGCAGGCAGTCGGGGGTAACTGAAGCTGCCTCTCCCTTCAGGACTTCCACCTGAAGCGTTTAAATATGTTTTCATCCTTTAGTTCATTGAGCAAACAATGCAAACAGTCCTTTCTAACTTTTACAAACACAATCAAATTCCAATGGCCGTTTGGCTGGCAAACTGTCAAGGAGTAACTCCTTTTCCTCCGAATGCAACCTGCATTCGATCCAGAATCAATTGCAACTTGGCAAGATTCCTATCATTCTTAGGGTCAGGTTCATACCCTTCCAATACATTAGGTTTGTTGTGGCAGGATCCAGCGACCATGTCGCCTTAGTTTATTGTCGGTCATTTGCTTCAAGGCAACGCCTAATCTTCCTTTCCCTTGGCAATTACTTTTCCAAGGAAAGTGAGTTAACAGGATGATTACTCATCCTCTTGTAAGTTAAATTCTTTCAATAACTTGCTGATCTCATTTCGAGAGATGACAAGACTCTTTGCGGACAAATCCCAAATCTATACAATATTGCAGCTTTGTGCACAATTATTGCATCTATTTCACGGAATCCTTCTATCCATTTCTTAGCGTTCCGATCACGGATTTTAACCCTAGCTGAGTAACAGGATTTTGGGGTATCCTCCAAGTCATTTCTAATTAGGTTTGGCTCATGATTCTAGAATATGCAACTCCGTCGGAGTTCCATCATGATCCTTAGGATAAAACCTTAGATCATTTCATGAATAAACAACCAATCGCTTCGACATTTTGTGAATGCGTGTAAGATCCTTAGACTCACAGTTTTTGTCTTAAGCGGGTCGAATTATCCTTGCACTAAATCCTAGTTATCTCTTAGGATTCCTATCACATTGACTCAGTCATGTTTATACGAATCCTTGATGTTTATATTACCTAGTCAATTTCAATTATGCTTGTTCTGCGACAAGAATGATCCTTCTAGGGTGATAAACCAAATCTACGGAATCGAATTCGCGTAAACAAGCGATTGATTGCCGTTTTCTTGGTGAGGTAAATTACTTACTAATATGTACGCTAACTTTCCTAATTAATCCAGCCTACTACTTTGTAGTCTATGCTCTCGAACTTATGCATTGGCGAGTCATACAATCTTTCCTTGGTGCATGCTAATTTGGTTACTAACTTTCCCTAGGGCCTACTAGGTCTTGCATCAACAATCGTACCTACTACCTTGTAGTTTATCCTTTGGCATCCCATGCATTTACACCTAGTTACGACTCTTTAATGATTGATCCTTTTCTCATGAAGACTACGCAATTTCATAACATTCTCCTAGTCACTAAGTCGTGATGATACTCAAGCGAAAACTAGTGTTGCTCTATTCCATCGTATAACTATGTTGCAAGTCATACGTTCGTTTTTAGTGCCCTATTAGTTCTTTCCGAATGAGATCTTATGGTGCTAGACTTTCCCTATGAAATCATAATGTGCATATATGCTTAATTCATCATATCTAGGATGGCAACTAATGCACATATAAACTTCGTCTTCTTGCTTAGGATTAGATTCTTACCTTTAAAAATACCATCTACATGCATCTAATTCCCTAACCGTTCAATCTTTCATAATGCTCAAAAAGATGCATTTCTTTCAATGCTTTTAATTTAAACGTAACTTGAATTTCCCTTCCTAAGCGCGCCTAATCATTTCTTATGCGGAATTTAACACGGAAGAACCTGGACTTGTGGTGTCGGGGTAATGTCCACTTGCACATTTGGAGTCGAGCCTCCCGCGGTTGCCTCCTGGGATCTTTTAGGAGCCATCGTAGTCGTAAATTCGACTTACGAGTTGCCTTTGTGTTCGTATGCGGATGGTTTCCTCTTCGGAATAGACCTTGCAACAAAGCTTCGGAATTCCCACGAGCTCGATTCGGCGCGGTATTTGGACGGCTTGCGGAACAATGTCTTTGTCCAAGTCTCGTCGAAGGCTTTTGCGAGGTCTTTGTGGCCTCACCGTCTCCTTCCTTGGAAATCCCGATCTTTAAGGGATCTTCGGGGAATATGCGGTGGGAAAGGCCTTTTGGCCAAATGGTGGGAATTTGCCCTTAAAATGGGTGTCAAAAAAAAGTGGAAAATAGGGCCGTGGGAAGGTGGTTTAGTGAGACCCCCCTATGGCAAAGGAGCTTCTGAGAGCACGTGGGCAGGGTCGTGGACGACGTGGCGGTGGGATGGCGGCCTGGCGAGTGGCGATCAGCGTGGCGGACGGAGGGGTGGTAGCTGCAGGAGACCGGCGGCCACGGCGACGACAGAGCGGACTGGCGGCGGAGCTGGGCGGCAGCACGACGGCGGTCTTCAACAGCAGCTAGCGGCTTCTCCCTCTCCTCTCCCTTCACACAGACTTTACTCCCTCCTCCTTCTCTGCTCTTACCTAGCACACAGACCCCCTCCTCTCTCCTCGTGTGTGTCCCACACACGACTTCCTCTCTCTCTCTGTCCGCGGCCAGAATCCTCCTCCTCTCTCCTTTTTCACACCCCCCATCAAGGGGGTGTTTATATAGGCCGTGGGGGTGGGGAGTGGGTCTCCCCCCACGCGGGGGAAACTGCCCATGCAACCCCCACCTTCCCATCCCCCCCACACACTCCCTTTCCTCCAGCCATGCATCGGCTGGGGGAAGGGATAAACATACAAAAAAAATTTGCATTTAATTAATTAAGTTGCCCCTCGCAAGAGGGTGTTTTCGTGCGGCTTGCGGTTTTGAACACCCGGTTCGATTTACCATTCGCAGAGGACCCTATTTCCCGCGTGCGGCTCACACATTACGTGGCCAATAATTTAAATGCGAGAGATACCCTTTGCACAGGGTTTACACGGCGTACGCAAGGTTAATATTTACGGTACGATCACGCGGAAATATTACAAATACTGCAGGTGATTTGTATGCTGTCTGTCCCAGTGCTAGGATTTCTATTGGAGATGTAGAGGAGGATTTCCATTTCTTTGTGCAGGATTCATGCTCTTATCCCATAATTCTTGGACAACCGTTCATCACAGAGATGCACATGGAGACAAAAGTAATGGATGATGGATCTGCTTATGCACAGATTCGCAGTAAAGATGGTATGAGAGCAGTTGAGTTTATGACTATATGTGTAAACCATGCAAGAAACAGAGATACTCTTCGAGATGCACCTTTGCCCACTGTGAGGGATTTGGGTTTTCATTAGGTACCGCTGTTCTGCGAGACGACGGTGGTACAGAGCAGAGGAGATTGGAGTTCTCGCCTCTTGGCAGCAGTGTTTTCTCCTCTAGTTTTGTTGGAATTTTAGCAAACAGTTCGATGAGTTATCAGAAAACTTCTAAGTTGCTTAGAGCTGCCAGGCAATATATATGCAGGAAGGAGAAAGATTTAAAAAATGCAGGTATTTTAGAGGATGATGAGCATATAGATGGGATATATGATAGTATGGTTTGTGTAGATACGATGACAGAGATGGAAAATATACTAAAAACTGATATGCAGAGTTGTCATAGTAAGTTAACCCTCAAACGAACGAAGGTGGAAAACCTGGAAAAGCGAAAGCAGTAGACAAAGACAAAGGCCAAGGCAAAGAGAAACGGAAGACAAAGACACACAAGGAGAAGAGTCCTAAATAAGGGAGAAAGGCACACAAGGAAAAGTGCAAGTCAAAACTTTTGTAAAAGAGCGCAAGCGCATCATGGTTTAATTCAAGGAGCGCCGGGCTCTCACCCGTGCAATTTGTAAATGTAGACAGGCAGTGGAAAGGAATCTAGGAAGATAGAAGGACAATGGGAAAAAGGGCCTAGGCTACGGCCGGCCATGTAAAAAAGGGGAAAAGGGGATGACCGCCCAAAAGGGATTTAGGGTTTTGTATATAAAGTTGAAAAGTGAATGAAAAACTCATTCTTGTGTGTGGCCAAAAGTAGCTCTCCTCTTCTTCTTCTTTTTCTTCTTCTTGCTTGCTTGAGCTTGTGCTTGAGAGAGGGAGTGTGAGAGTGTGAGGGAGTGAGTGTGTGAGGGTGAGGGACCGAGGAGGAGAAGCTCTCCATCTTCTCCTCTCTTCTTCTCTTCTCTTCTCTTCTCTTGTCTTGCTCGCGGCAATGGAGCTTGGAGCGTGGAGCTTGCTTGAAACTTGCACTTGGATCGTGGAGCTACCGGAGTGCGCGGGAGAGGAGGTAACTCAATCGGCATGGAGGTAAGCTCACTACACCTGTAGATATGGATGGCGCGTCGGCTATGTGAGAGGTAGCCATTAGTGCTCGGCTTGGAACGCTTGAAACAATAAGCGGTCCGTGGGTCTTGGTGGTTGAGTGAAAGCTCCCACATTTTGGTTCCGTTGCCGGGACCAACAAATTCAAGCCTTGAGTGCTTGCGAGCTTCAAATCGAGCATTGGAGTAGGGTTTTCCCTAAACCGGTGCTTGAGGTAGATAGGTAGGAAGCGAGGGAGTTTGAAAAGGTATTCGATCTCCTTAGCGAGTAGGTTTTTGGTTTTTTGTATTTGGAAAAGCATGTTGGAGTAGTGTAGGTGATTGCTTTGTGATTTGCATGCATTTAGGATAGGAAAAAAACAAAGAAAAAGAAGCAAACAGTAGGGTTTTTTGTTGCTGTATAACAGGCTAAAACAGGAAAATAGGGGCACAGATCCTTGGAGTGCCATTTGATTCGAGCACCATAGTGATTCTAGCCATGTCTGGCATTTCCTTGTAGTGTTTTGTACCTATTTGGAAGGCGCTGGATGATTCGGTGTATAGACATCAGCCTAGAGGCATCGCGTGCAACTCACGGGTCGTCGATCGCGTAGTCGGACCAGCTCTTCCGAGTCCCAGAATCAGACCAGTCCATAATCGAATGCTCGGATAACCATCCGATCAGACCATCCTGTCTGATCGGACCACTCGGACCAACCCGTCCGATTTTGGAAATTGAACCACTCGGACACTCGGACTCGGACCATTCTGTCCGATCGGACGCTCGTCCTATCGAGGCAATCGGACCAGCCTGTCCCATCCGATTTCCAGAATCGGACCACTCCGAAAATTGGACCACTTTTTCGATCCGACTCCCAGAATCGGACATGACCGAAATAGGACCACTGGGCCGATCGGACCACCTAGAATCGGACGTCCGATTCTGATAATCAGACTCCTGAAAATCGGCAGAAAACTATCAAAATCGGATAGGTATCTAGAACACAAATTTTGACACATCTAAACCCCGAGATTGACCCCAAAGGCTACGTAGAGCTAAAGGCACATCACAGATCCATCACTGGGCTAAAATTTAGAGCACGTAGTTCAAAATTTGGCTATAAACGGTCCTCCAAATTGTGCATGGCTTTTACCATAACGGCCCTACGGGCCTGGGGGGACTGCCCCCCCCCCCCAGACCCCCGCAGAGGGGGCTTTTCCCCCTCTGCATCTCCCCCAAGTAGGTTGGAGAGAAAACGCGCGTTGTGACAGGTCCTCCAAATTGGACCCTAGTGTAGTAATGGCTCTACACAAGCATGGATTCTCACTTGCAAAAGAGCAACTAAAAGCCCATACCCGAACAGAGAGAAACAGAGACCCTAGAACGTCAATGGGCCAATCTAGCCATCAAGGGCAAAAAGGCCACACCATGAGAACACAAAGAGATTGTGTTCATACCATGTCTAGTCAGAGCAAAATGCAACATCAGCAAGCTACAAATGCCAAGATGACTAGACATGACACTCTTGACGAGAGATGTTCCTTGAATAGCACTGCACTGACAATCCAAGATATCAGTGGAGAATCCCCATCTGGTCGTGCAGTTGAGAACTCAAGGGCATTGGTCAGAAGGCTTAAATTTACAAGCCAGGACCCGGAAGATGAAGACATAGTACAACCTACTTATCTTAGGGTCAAACTCACTGCAAAAAGAGAGCATACTATTGATGCTCTGATTGATGAAGGAGCAGATTTTAACATCTTGACCTATGAATCATGGACCCTACTAGGCCAACCAGAGCTGACACCGACTAGTGCAACTCTTAGCCCTTATGGGGGACACCCACAAGCACTCATAGGGAAGTGCAAAATCCTTATGACAATTGAAACAGAAAGCTTGCCTATCCTATTTCATGTTCCTCCAAATAGTGCTAGCTGCGGGAAAGAAACCCTCCTAGGAAGACCCTTCAAAAGGGCGACCAAATGTGAGACTGACTACGCAGCTCAGAGGATACACCTGATGCTACCGGGTGTGAGGATAGTCACAACCTTTAGCAAGGGTGACCTCATCAAACCTCTAGGAAAAGGCAAGGAAGGCGCTGGCGTAGCAGCCAAGCCTAGTAATGAGAGCAAGGATTTGTGGGAGGAGTTGATGCAAGCGCAGGTTGAACGAAGAGAACCAGGTGAGGCCATACTTGAAACAAAAAGGTCAGGAGACAAGGCCAAGGATAGGGTTTGGACTTACAAATATCGTAGAAGACCACAAAAGAAGCCCAAGCTTTATAGAGGAAGGCATCGATGGAGCGCTAGCGCAACGCCACGATGGATATCCAAGGCGTTGCTTCGTGCTCAAGGGTATTATGCAAGCAATCAATGGATTTGGGTACCAAAACCCCCTGCTAAACCACCTCTGTCACAGAAGCCCAAATTATATCAAAAGCAAAGAGGCGTAGGGGGAAACCTAAACGAAAATCCATGTCTCGAACCAAAAATATTGGAGTGATTGAGCCCCTCACAATTGAAATCAAGAAGCCAAACATGACCTATCAAAAAGTAGATCCTCAGTCTAGCGGGCTTAGCAAGCAGATATCAGAGGTAACTGTCGAGCGTGCACAAGGTCCACTAGTGCCCAAGGAGCCTTTGACTTCCCAAGAGGATAATGAGCACCACAGGCACAACATTACTCATGATAAGGCTGATTGCTCAACAAAGCTAATGACAGAATCATCTAACAATCACGAGCAAAATCTCCAGTCAGTGCCAAGCCCACGTAGGAGTCCCAAATCTCCTACATCCTCTTCACCTAAATGGACACGGGAAGCACGGAAGCAGCAGCCTCGTGCCGCTGCTCAACCTACACAAGTGAATGTGCAAAGGGCAACAAAAGGCACGACCACTTCTGATCTGCCTAAGGACTCGACACCGCAGTCTACCAATGGTAGCCAGTCCACTGAACTAGCCACCAGTACTTCCAATCAGGGACCACAGCAGTCACAATCTTTGGCCGTGACAATGCCCCATGTGGAATGTGTCCTTAGTAGTTACCTGTGGAGGAGGTGTCACAACCAACTTCCTCGACAACTCCAGCACTTTCAAAGTGCCTAAAGCCTAGGCTGGAGGAGTTAAACTCAAGGGAGTTAGCTGAAGAGCTAAACTCTCCGAAAAGGAAGGTAGTTGTGCTCTCACAACCTAGCGAGGCTATTTAGCAGGCCATGGCCATGTCCCATAAGGACACACTAGAGAAAGAGAATGCTGAGGCCCAACCAAGCACATCAACGGTTGACCTAGTCCACGGTCCTGAGTCGTTGAGAGATGCACCTTCACTGACCAGGAAAAAGGGGAGAAAACAACGAAGACAACAGCAAACATAGGTGGTTGTGGACCCCAAGAGCATTGAGACCAAGAGTGATGGAGAGCTGGGGAATAAAGCATCAAGTCCATCCACCAATGAACCCATTGATGTCTCTCCTAATAGCAGTGAAACCTCAGTCACATCCGTGTGCTCTAAAAAATCAAAGCAGCCGTTGCCATCAATAGTTTCTTTCAACACTCAATCCACCGACAATAGAACTCACGTCGACCGATGAAGAGTGGATACAACGTCGTCACAACAAGGTGAAAAATCTATACCAGTCACATCTGAGAAGAACCATGACAAAATAGCAGTAAAACCTCAGGAAAAATGCACAATCCCTGAGAGCATAAGCAATCCTAGCGTTGACCAATCTTGCTCATCTAGGCCTGAGCCCCCAGCTATGCTAAAGCCTAAGGAAACTCTTAGAACTTTGCATAAGATAGCAACCGAGCAAGCCTTCGTTGAACATAGAAGTATCACAGAATGCTTAACTGAGTTGGATGCTAAGCTCAAAGTGTTCGCACGTGTCTACGTCCTTGCGGACATGGGCGCATTCCCTAAGGAGCTGCTCGAAGAATACTTACCATTCCCCTTATCTTGGGAAGAGCAAGAACATCTTGACGAGCACTATAACAAGCTCTTACATGAACCCATGCGAGTCATCTCTGACGAGGAAGCTAATGAACTGCGCTTAACCGTCACGTTCAATGAAGTGCTCTGTCGATCGAATCTCGTAGATATAGAGCAACTAAAGCGACTGTCAGCATTCCAGAGTCAATTTAAGCAGCGTTGGTGCGAACGCCGCGTTGTAATGGCCGAACTAGGGGCTCAGATCATGACAGTCTCTCAGGAGCAATTGGCCAAATGGCGATCCCAAAGGGACCCAACCTATGTGGCACCAACTTCCCTTCGAGTGTGCTGACTGCCATTCGGGGTACAAACTTCAAAGCCGAGATGGGCTTATTGAGAATGCAAAGGGAAGACCTTTAAAACCTGCCTAGGGAATGGCTTGTGTGGGATCCAAAGGGGAAGGGGCCCTAAATCCAGGGTACAACGGCTTTATAGGGACTCCACGGAAAGGGGGTTTAAAATCGGCTAATATGGACTTGTGGGAGTTGCAATGGGAAGGGGGTGTAAAAGAAAAGGGGGGGGGGTAAAAAGGGCTTTATGGAAATCCACAGGAAGAGGCCTTTAAGAATCCCTCTTAGAAGATTCCAAGAAGCTTCTAGGATGTGTGATGGCCACGTGGAAGAAGAAGGGAATCAGGAACTACGTGGACGAGGAGGAATTTGGAGGCCTTCATGGTGGCAGTAGAAGGCGGAATGGCAGCAACAGATCGGGTTGGCAGCCGACGGTGGCTAAGCGAGCCCAGGCGGCGGCGTTCTATCAGCTGGCGGCTCCAAGGACTATAGCGGCTCTTTCCTCCTCCATGCAGCACAACGACAGTGTAACGTGTCCACTGGAATCATCTAGGACACGTCTTGGCAGTCCATCGGAAAGGAAGTCTAGAAAACTCCACTCGGCACTCCCTTGGAATGTTACGGGTTTTTGCAATCTAGGTCTTCCCGCGTCTGCCATGTAGCGGAAGTATCCTGGCCGTTTCCCACTTAGGATCGACCGGAATTAGGGTTTCCCTGTTTGGTCATTAGCTAACAGCAACTAGCGTCAGACCCGAGCGAGCTACTTTACGCAGAAGCGCCAGGTCCAAAGCGGATTCACGCTGCACTTGGTTCAAGGAGAATGGGAAACGAGAGGGATGCAAGGCTCAACCTCTCTGCCATAAGGCATAGTCCCATTCCGTTCCCCTAAAACAGCGTAAATCGGGTAAGATGTACCTCAAGGTCATCGTTCCCGTTATTCACTTTGATGATGATGATCGTCCCGCTATTCGTCGAGTGATTTTGAGAAAATTTCCCGGCTAACCGGGACCACCCATCCATAGGACGGACCCCTGGTCCATTCCTCCGCACTTTCCTCGGTTTATTTTAGTTATGTAATTACCTAACACATTAATTTGACATATAACAAGCAGCTTCTTTGATTAGCCCTGTTAAGCACTGGTTCCTTCACGTAATCTTATCACGTGACATAGAAAAACAATATCAAACAACTTCTTTATTATCATATCATCATTTTATCTTTGAAATACAGAGGGTTCCGCCCGTAGGCTTGTTCATAATCCGCCCGAAGGCTTATCCAGTAATCCGCTAGGGATCACTATTCCAAGCTTCTGCCCGTAGACTAGTATGCGGGCCTCGAGATCCAATCCCGAGTCACGTTAGCCTCTTGTGCAGGACCCGGAAGGCGAGGGATTTACGGCCAGAGCCCCCCCTGGCACCCAAGCGTCCTCCTACTCCAAGTAGAGCTCAACGGAAAGACCTCTCGCGGCGGGTTCGGTCCACGTTCCCGGCACGATCAACAACCCCCTTGGTTAGGGTCAGGCAGGCAGTCGGGGGTAACTGAGCTGCCACTCCCTTCAGGCCTTCAACCTGAAGCATTTATATATCTTTCATCCTTTAGTTCCTTGAACAAACAATGCAAACAGTGCTTTCTAAACTGTTACAAGCACAATCAATTCCAGTGGTCGTTTAGTTGACAAACTGTTAAGGAGTGAATCCTTCTCTCCGAATGCATCCAGCATTCGATCCGGAATCAGTTGCAACTTGGCAAGATTCCTATTGTCTATGGGTTAGGGTCATACCCTGTTAACCCAACTTAACCAATGCTTTAGGTTTTGTTAATAGTAAATCCTGGCGGCCATGTCGCTTTAATTTATTGATTAATCATTTGCGTCCAAGCAAATACCTAACTTCCCTTAACTTGGCAAATTTTCCCTAATGAGGGCGATGTAACAGGATGACTAACCATCCCCTTGCAAGTTAAACTTGCGCAAGAACCTGCCAACCTCATTCCAAGGAATGGCAAAACTTTCTTGCGATCAAACCACAAGGCTATGCGACGTTGCAACTTGTTGCACCAGTGTCGCCTCCAATCCAAGAGATCATTTCACCTATTGAATAGCGTTTTCTGGTCACGGAATTATCTTCAGACGAGAAGCAGGGTTTAGGGTATCTTTTTACCCAACCCATCCCTAATTTCACTAGATCGACAACGTTTAGTCCTAGGGTTCCAACTCAATTCGAGTTTCATCATTTTGAACGATTGGTCCTTAGGGTAGGAACCCTAGATTATTGTTTGCATGAGCACCCAATTGACTCAACATTTCGGGAATGTGGTTAGGTCCATTGGGCATGAAGGTTTCGACTTAGTGACAATTGGAAAACTTGGCCGAATCCTTAACGTGCTAATACCTAGTTAGTGTTTGGGGTATCTATCGTATTGACTGAACCATGCCCATACGAATCCCTTGCGGCTAGGTGATTTGGGTAATTCACTATGCTTGTCTCGCGACAAGGATGAATCCTTCCCTAGAGATAATAAACTAGATCTAAAGAAGAAAAAAATAGTTTCGACTACCACAGTACATGTAAACATGCGACTCACTGTATCTTTCATTGGTAAAGTAAAAATACATGATAAGCTGGATACCAACTTTCTTAGGACCTACTAGGACTTACTTCAAATAATCATGTCTACTACCTTGTTATCTACACTTTAGAATCTCATGCCTTGTTTAAATCCTGCAACCTTTCCCAAATGCAACACCTGATGAATGAATTTTATGCACGATGAAAGTGCAACATGCAACCCTTTCATAACTACAACGTAGTTAAATGAGATTATTGTAGAGTTAGTGTTGGTATATTCTTTCTTGCAAGCACATGCCACATGCCAATCCATAGATTCATTTTTGATACACCACCATTACTTTTCGGATAACCTCCTACGGGTGTTAACAACTTTTCCCCCATGAACCATTACAATAAAGATTTTTCCTAAATTGCGACTTAAGCTTATTCTTTTCATGTCTAGTCAAAAATACACTTAATAACTTCAGCCTTATAATGATAGGCGGTAGGTGTTCTAGGCTCGTCCTTTGAAATGCATGATAAGGCAACATAATACTAAGGTCGTAAGATGGATAGACAACTCACGTTCATCATATTGAAAATATTAATAACTCCATTTCATGTCATGAGATAATTCTAGTAATCGATCAAATAGACAAATTTTCCTCAACTTCCTTTTAATTCGGCTTGGTAAATTTGAACATGCATAGGTGCTTTCTATTCCGTGAGAGTTATCATACCTAATGCATTACTTTTGCGTAGAAAAAAATCATAAAAACCTGGGTCTGTGGGCTCGGGGAGATGTCCACTTGAATGCTAGGAGATGAACCTCCCGCAGGCGCGCCTTGCAACTTCTTGGGAGCCATCGTTAGCGTGCTTACGGACTTCCGGTTTGCCTTTACCCTTACACGTTCGATGAGTCTTCTCCAACTGTTGCGAGCAGCTTCAAAATCGTACGCCGGAGATCCCTTCCCTAGTGCGGACCCTTGAGAGTACCGGCCTCACGGGTTTTTGGGAGTATGGAAGGCCCGGTTTTAAGGCTGAGAAGCCCGCATAGGACCAAGGCTTATGGCCTTCCCTTAGAAGCTTCTTAAAGAAGCTTCTAAGAAGCTTCTAAGAAGCTTCTGGGAGCTTGCAGCAACGTCGGGGGGGGGGGGGTCCCAATGATTGGGAGGAAAAGGCGTGGTCGAGGCGAGGACGGGCGGCGGCCTGGTGGTTTCCTGCAAGGCGGCGGCACCCTGACGGCGGCTTCCCAGCGGATAGCGACTCCCCCCCTTCTATTTCCATGCCGCTCTGGTCTATGGCGATGGCAGCAGCGTCCCTTTCCTCCCCTCCTTCTCTCCTTAGAGGGAGTATATATAGGCAAAGGGGGGGGGGGGAGAGGTGAGCTGCACCACGTGGCCACTGCATGGGTTCCCCCCCTCCCATGCAGCCCACGACTCATCCTTGACCCATTCCCCCACACTCCCTCTTCTCCAGCCGTGCATTGGCTGGGGAAAAGGGATAAAATAAAAAAAATTTTGCTTTAATAGTAACTATTTTGCCCCTCCCAAGAGGGAGTTTACGCGGGAATTTTGATTTTGAACCTCGGCTTGCTTTGCCAATGCGAATGGTCTCGATTTCTCACATGCAGGTTACACATTATACTGCCGATAAATCCAATATGTGGGATAACCTTTGTACAAGGTTTACGCAGTGTGCGGGAAGTCAATATTCACGGGTGGGAATATTACATTCTCTCCCCCTTAGAAGAATCGAGATGTCCTCATCTCGAGATAAACTGGGGATATTGATGATTGAGAGAGCTTTCATCCATCCAGGTAGCATCCTCTTCGGGATAATCTTTCCACTGGACGAGGCATTCCTTCAAGGTTCTAGATCTCAACTGTCTCTCCCTAACATCTAAAATCTTTTCCGGTCTTAGTTCAAGGACTCCTTGACTGGGCATTACAATTTGTTGGTCATCAAGTACATGATTAGGGTTGGGCACATATTTTTTTAAGAGACTAATATGGAATACATTGTGAACTTTTAGGTTATCCGGAAGTTGCAATTTATAAGCATTGGGTCCCAGGCATTTGAGGATTTTATACGGCCCACAATACCTTGGACTTAGCTTCTTGCATTGTCCTAGAGATAGAGAACTCCTTTTTGGGCGTACACGAATGAAGACCATGTCTCCCTCTCCGAAGACTCTCTCTTGGCATTTCAAATCCGCATATGCCTTTTGTCTATCTTTGGCTGCTTGTATGTCTTGTCTTATTGACCTTATTTGGTCATCCATGTCCTCCAACATTTGTCTTGAAGCTTCCACTCTTAGGGTAGGATCAGAAAAATTTAGGGGACTTCGACAATCATGACCATACAATGCCTGGAAAGGGGTCATTTGAATGCTCTGCTGGTAAGAAGCATTGTAGGCAAACTCCACTAACGGCAAGTACTGAATCCACCTCTTCGGCTCTCGACAGCAGTAAGCCCTAAGCATATCCTCAATGATTTGATTTACTCGCTCTGTTTGTCCATCCGTTTGGGGATGGTAGGCAGTGCTAAAACAGAGTTGAGTTCCAATAGCTTCGAAGATAGCTCTCCAGAAGTGTGAAGTGAAGAGAGAGTCTCGATCGCTAATGATCCTTCTAGGTAACCCATGTAGCTTGAATATCTCTTTGATAAACACTCTTGCAATGTCAGAGGCTTTATAGTTTGTCTTTACTGGAATCAGGTGTGCAACCTTGGTAAGCATGTCAACTACAACCATAATGGAGTTGTATCCTCCTTGGACTTGGGGTAAGCCCACCACAAAGTCCATACTGATGAATTCCCATTTCATTTGGGGAATGTCAAGTGGTTGCAATCTTCCTGGCATCATTACATGTTCAGCCTTGATACGTTGGCAAGACAAGCATTCAGTGACATATTTGAGAACGTCACCTTTGAGCCTCTCCCAATGGTAGCTCTTCCTAACTGCATTAAGAGTTTTTGCATAGCCAGGATGTCCTGCGAAGGGGGAATCATGAGCTTCCCATAATATCTTCTGCTTAAGTGACTGGCTTGTTGGTATACATAGCCTTGTTCTGTAGTAGACAAGTCCATTATCAATGGAAAATTCCCGACACTTAGCTTGTGACTTCAGATTCTGCTCCTTGGTAGATATTTCTTTTATCATGGTTTGGTAGGCCAAATCATGGCATGCTTCCTCTCTAGCTAGTTCGAGTATAGGGTTGCTTGGCATAGATACCTTTGTAGCCAGAGATCTGGCCGTTGATGGATTCTGCAAGATTAGGGAGTTTAGGAATGCCTTGCGACTGAGTGCATCCGCAACTACATTCTCTTTCCCCGG
This sequence comes from Lygodium microphyllum, assembly GCF_053477565.2. Lineage (NCBI taxonomy): Eukaryota > Viridiplantae > Streptophyta > Polypodiopsida > Schizaeales > Lygodiaceae > Lygodium > Lygodium microphyllum. Next base: position 52,988,957 of record NC_141154.1, read on the forward strand.
TCGATACCTGATTTCAAAATCATACTCATCCAATACTTCAATCCATCGACGTTGCCTCATGTTGAGCTCGTTCTGGGTAAAAATCCATTTGAGACTCTTATGATCGGTTACTAGAGTAAACTTGTTACCCAACAGGTAGTGTCTCCAAAGCTTTAGAGCATGGATGACAGCTAATAACTCCAGATCATGCGTGGCATAATTCTTTTCATGACTCTTCAATTTCCTTGAAGAATATGCTACAGGATGACCTTCCTGCATAAGTACACACCCCAAGGCAAGAATACTGGCATCAGTTATTACCTCGAACTCCTTATTGAGGTCAGGAAGTTTTAGAATAGGTGCTGATACCAAACATTGCTTCAATTGGTCGAAGCTATTTTGTTCGGGAGTTGACCATGTAATAGAAGTCTGCTTCTTTAGTAAGTCGGTAAGAGGTGCTGCAATCAAAGCATAGTTTTTGATAAATACCCTATACCATCCTGTCAAGCCAAGAAAACTGCGTATTTCTTTGACGGATACTGGTATTGGCCATTCAAGCACATCTCTGACTTTGGCTGGGTCTACTGATATCCCTTCTGATGATACTATGAATCCTAGATATTCAATCTGACGTTTGAAGAATGCACACTTCTTCATTTTTGCATACAGCTTATGAGACCTCATTGTTTCAAGGACAATCCGAAGTTGAGGTTCATGATCTTCTTCCTGTTTGGAATAGACTAAAGTATCATCGAAGAAGACAAGCACGAAATCATCAAGATATGGTCTAAAAATATCCTGCATTAATCTATTGAAGGTGGTAGGTGCATTTGTAAGCCTGAATGACATAACCAAAAATTCAAAGTGCCCATATCTTGTATTGAAGGCCGTTTTTGGAATATCTTCATCCTTGATCCTGATTTGATAGTAACCTGACCTGAGATCAATTTTGGAGAAGATCTTTGCACCTTGAAGACGATCAAAAAGCTCATCTATTCTAGGAATAGGATACTTATTCTTGATTGTTAATTGATTCAGCCCCCGGTAATCAATACATAGTCGAAGTGTCCCATCTTTCTTTTTCTGGAATAGAACTCCTCCTTAGCAGTTTGCCTGGTACAAGTTACCTCACGACCGTTTGCCAATTCCACAAGTAGGGTAGGAGCTTCTACTGTGGCTATTCCTAATCTTTTAGCACATGCTGGTGAGATAAAGAAATGTGTACTGCCACAATCAATCAAGGTTTTGAAACCTTTACCTTGATAGTCCGACGGTGTTTGAATCACCGAGAACTGGCAATTCGGGCCCTTCTTGTGTAAAGCGGCATGGACTGTCGCTCTTTCGAATTCCGCTTCCATAGTCGGATCTTCCTCTTCTTCTGCTTCACATCTTTGCCTATTGGTAATGCAGGCAGTTCTTCCTCTTCCACGGGTGGCGGCTCCCTGACCGCAGCCTGCACCTTGACGGTGTCCCTTGCTGAGCTTGGGACATTGCCTTTTGAAGTGACCGAGTTCGTTGCAGTGGAAACATCGGAGGTTTCGGCCATTACTGTGAGTAGGAACAAAGTTATTGACGTTATTTGACCTTGCTTTCTTCCTTTGTCCCTGATTGTGGCCTTGAACTCTCTTAACTTGGGGTCTGAATGCTCCTCTGTTCGGGTCGCTATAAGGCCAATTCTTAATACCCCTTGGTTTAGCTTGCACTTCCTGCATTATAGGTGCCGCTCGAATGAGTGCATCCTGAAGATCTGATGGTCGCATAGATTCGAGACGGGTATTTACAGGTGGATTTAAGCCGGCGCAAAATTTGGACACCTGCTGCGTCGTGTCCATTTGTGGCGCATACTTTAAGAGTGAGACAAATTTAGAGTAGTAAGCGTCAAGGGTGAGTCCTAACTGTTTTAGCTCATAGAACTCATTCATTTTCTGTGTACGATATGCAGGTGGCAAATATCTCCCCTGCACGGCTTGCTTTAACTTCTCCCAGGTAACGGACCCCTCTGAAGTCCCTTGATCCCTGCACCATTGTTTCCACCATAATCTAGCTTCACCGGTGAGTTTTAATTTGGCGAGCATGGCCTGATTGGTAGATGCAGTACCAGCTGCTTCGAAGTAATCCTCCATAGATTCAATCCAAATTTCAGCATCAGACTGGACGAATCTTCCTTTCCCGTCAAACTCGGGTGGCTTTATCTGCTTGAGGAGGAACTTCTTCTCCTGGATCACATCCGTACTTGATGTAGGGGGCGAATTTGGAACCTGTACCTGGGGTTGTGCCTGGGTAAAAGTTTTCTTAATGTTATTATATGATAGTTGACATTAGCTTATCTTTAGTTCAGCTATCTCGTAAATCATGAAGCTACTTAGCTTTTCGTAACAACCCTGATGCACAATCGGATATTGATAAAAGAAGTCCTTATTTATATTTACATGGGCGTAGCCTTATACAACATCTCGTGCGATGATAATCCAATCATTACATTTAGTTTGGGGAGAACAACATTGTATTGGATTTTTCTACATGAACTGTGTAATAGTAGGGTTTTGGGTCATGGATCTTCAGGAATCGATACTTCATCGGAAGTTCAGGATATCCTTTCCGCTAGAATCCATACTTCCCATGGCGGCCCAACACCTTAATCCTGTCAGCTGGGATTACACGGGTTACTTCCTCATATACATATGAGTTCAATTCAACCCTCCGACCTTGAATATGCAAAGTCGAATTTACGTGAGCTTCCACAAAAATGAACAGCTTCACGACTTTCAAATCTTCCAACCACTTGATCCTCTTTAGGTTGGTTTGTAGATCAGCGAACCGGTGGGCAGCTATGTAGTAGATTCTTGAAGACCCAGTCCATCTTCGTTCTATATATAAAGGTGATGGATTATAAATCTGCTCCAGGATGTTCATCATTTCAATTCTCTGCCTATAATGCGGAGAATGCATTGCAGTCATAAACATGATCCGGAATACCAAAAACTTGTTCCACGCTTCATAGTTCTGCAAGACAGTATTGAAGATGAGGAAATGTTTGGACAGCAAAAATTTCTTTACTTCATTTTATTGAGATCTCACGAAAACAATTCCGTTGTTGGTCGGCTCTGATACCAACTGTAACGTGTCCACTGGAATCATCTAGGACACGTCTTGGCAGTCCATCGGAAAGGAAGTCTAGAAAACTCCACCCGGCACTCCCTTGGAATGTTACGGGTTTTTGCAATCTAGGTCTTCCCGCGTCTGCCACGTAGCGGAAGTATCCTGGCCGTTTCCCACTTAGGATCGACCGGAATTAGGGTTTCCCTGTTTGGTCATTAGCTAACAGCAATTAGCGTCAGACCCGAGCGAGCTACTTTACGCAGAAGCGCCAGGTCCGAAGCGGATTCACGCTGCACTTGGTTCAAGGAGAATGGGAAACGAGAGGGATGCAAGGCTCAACCTCTCTGCCATAAGGCATAGTCCCATTCCGTTCCCCTAAAACAGCGTAAATCGGGTAAGATGTACCTCAAGGTCATCGTTCCCGTTATTCACTTTGATGATGATGATCGTCCCGCTATTCGTCGAGTGATTTTGAGAAAAGTTCCCGGCTAACCGGGACCACCCATCCATAGGACGGACCCATGGTCCATTCCTCCGCACTTTCCTCGGTTTGTTTTAGTTATGTAATTACCTAACACATTAATTTGACATATAACAAGCAGCTTCTTTGATTAGCCCTGTTAAGCACTGGTTCCTTCACGTAATCTTATCACGTGACATAGAAAAACAATATCAAACAACTTCTTTATTATCATATCATCATTTTATCTTTGAAATACAGAGGGTTCCGCCCGTAGGCTTGTTCATAATCCGCCCGAAGGCTTATCCAGTAATCCAATAGGGATCACTATTCCAAGCTTCTGCCTGTAGACTAGTATGCGGGCCTCGAGATCCAATCCCGAGTCACGTTAGCCTCTTGTGCAGGACCCGGAAGGCGAGGGATTTACGGCCAGAGCCCCCCCTGGCACCCAAGCGTCCTCCTACTCCAAGTAGAGCTCAACGGAAAGACCTCTCGCGGCGGGTTCGGTCCACGTTCTCGGCGCGGTCAACAACCCCCTTGGTTAGGGTCAGGCAGGCAGTCGGGGGTAACTGAGCTGCCACTCCCTTCAGGCCTTCAACCTAAAGCATTTATATATCTTTCATCCTTTAGTTCCTTGAACAAACAATGCAAACAGTGCTTTCTAAACTGTTACAAGCACAATCAATTCCAGTGGTCGTTTAGTTGACAAACTGTTAAGGAGTGAATCCTTCTCTCCGAATGCATCCAGCATTCGATCCGGAATCAGTTGCAACTTGGCAAGATTCCTATTGTCTATGGGTTAGGGTCATACCCTGTTAACCCAACTTAACCAATGCTTTAGGTTTTGTTAATAGTAAATCCTGGCGGCCATGTCGCTTTAATTTATTGATTAATCATTTGCGTCCAAGCAAATACCTAACTTCCCTTAACTTGGCAAATTTTCCCTAATGAGGGCGATGTAACAGGATGACTAACCATCCCCTTGCAAGTTAAACTTGCGCAAGAACCTGCCAACCTCATTCCAAGGAATGGCAAAACTTTCTTGCGATCAAACCACAAGGCTATGCGACGTTGCAACTTGTTGCACCAGTGTCGCCTCCAATCCAAGAGATCATTTCACCTATTGAATAGCGTTTTCTGGTCACGGAATTATCTTCAGACGAGAAGCAGGGTTTAGGGTGTCTTTTTACCCAACCCATCCCTAATTTCACTAGATCGACAACGTTTAGTCCTAGGGTTCCAACTCAATTCGAGTTTCATCATTTTGAACGATTGGTCCTTAGGGTAGAAACCCTAGATTATTGTTTGCATGAGCACCCAATTGACTCAACATTTCGGGAATGTGGTTAGGTCCATTGGGCATGAAGGTTTCGACTTAGCGACAATTGGAGAACTTGGCCGAATCCTTAACGTGCTAATACCTAGTTAGTGTTTGGGGTATCTATCGTATTGACTGAACCATGCCCATACGAATCCCTTGCGGCTAGGTGATTTGGGTAATTCACTATGCTTGTCTCGCGACAAGGATGAATCCTTCCCTAGAGATAATAAACTAGATCTAAAGAAGAAAAAAATAGTTTCGACTACCACAGTACATGTAAACATGCGACTCACTGTATCTTTCATTGGTAAAGTAAAAATACATGATAAGCTGGATACCAACTTTCTTAGGACCTACTAGGACTTACTTCAAATAATCATGTCTACTACCTTGTTATCTACACTTTAGAATCTCATGCCTTGTTTAAATCCTGCAACCTTTCCCAAATGCAACACCTGATGAATGAATTTTATGCACGATGAAAGTGCAACATGCAACCCTTTCATAACTACAACGTAGTTAAATGAGATTATTGTAGAGTTAGTGTTGGTATATTCTTTCTTGCAAGCACATGCCACATGCCAATCCATAGATTCATTTTTGATACACCACCATTACTTTTCGGATAACCTCCTACGGGTGTTAACAACTTTTCCCCCATGAACCATTACAATAAAGATTTTTCCTAAATTGCGACTTAAGCTTATTCTTTTCATGTCTAGTCAAAAATACACTTAATAACTTCAGCCTTATAATGATAGGCGGTAGGTGTTCTAGGCTCGTCCTTTGAAATGCATGATAAGGCAACATAATACTAAGGTCGTAAGATGGATAGACAACTCACGTTCATCATATTGAAAATATTAATAACTCCATTTCATGTCATGAGATAATTCTAGTAATCGATCAAATAGATAAATTTTCCTCAATTTCCTTTTAATTCGGCTTGGTAAATTTGAACATGCATAGGTGCTTTCTATTCCGTGAGAGTTATCATACCTAATGCATTACTTTTGCGTAGAAAAAAATCATAAAAACCTGGGTCTGTGGGCTCGGGGAGATGTCCACTTGAATGCTAGGAGATGAACCTCCCACAGGCGCGCCTTGCAACTTCTTGGGAGCCATCGTTAGCGTGCTTACGGACTTCCGGTTTGCCTTTACTCTTACACGTTCGATGAGTCTTCTCCAACTGTTGCGAGCAGCTTCAAAATCGTACGCCGGAGATCCCTTCCCTAGTGCGGACCCTTGAGAGTACCGGCCTCACGGGTTTTTGGGAGTATGGAAGGCCCGGTTTTAAGGCTGAGAAGCCCGCATAGGACCGAGGCTTATGGCCTTCCCTTAGAAGCTTCTTAAAGAAGCTTCTAAGAAGCTTCTGGGAGCTTGCAGCAACGTCGGGGGGGGGGGGGGGGTCCCAATGATTGGGAGGAAAAGGCGTGGTCAAGGCGAGGACGGGCGGCGGCCTGGTGGTTTCCTGCAAGGCGGCGGCACCCTGACGGCGGCTTCCCAGCGGATAGCGACTCCCCCCCTTCTATTTCCACGCCGCTCTGGTCTATGGCGATGGCAGCAGCGTCCCTTTCCTCCCCTCCTTCTCTCCTTAGAGGGAGTATATATAGGCAAAGGGGGGGGGGAGAGGTGAGCTCCACCACGTGGCCACTGCATGGGTTCCCCCCCCTCCCATGCAGCCCACGACTCATCCTTGACCCATTCCCCCACACTCCCTCTTCTCCAGCCGTGCATTGGCTGGGGAAAAGGGATAAAATAAAAAAAAAATTGCTTTAATAGTAACTATTTTGCCCCTCCCAAGAGGGAGTTTACGCGGGAATTTCGATTTTGAACCTAGGCTTTCTTTGCCAATGCGAATGGTCTCGATTTCTCACGTGCAGGTTACACATTATACTGCCGGTAAATCCAATATGTGGGATAACCTTTGTACAAGGTTTACGCAGTGTGCGGGAAGTCAATATTCACGGGTGGGAATATTACAGACAGCATCAACACCTCCACAGTCTGGCATCGTCGTTTCTCTCTCACCCTCCCTTACCCCCCCCAAAGGGGGTTTTTATAGTTTGGGGGAGAGGGGACCTCCCCCCCCACGTGGCCTGTTGCATGGCCCTCTTCCCCCATGACTTCAAGAAACCCTGCTGACCCATACCCACCACACTCCCTCTCCTCCAGCACGGCATTCGGCTTGGGGAAGAAGGAATAATAAATAAAAATTTGAGTTTTTATCCCCACATTATCCTCTTAACCTCCTCCCAGGAGGATGTTCACCTGTGGTTATGTGGGTTTTTAAACCTCGGTCCCATTTTGCCAGTGGAGAGTTATGATACCTCGCATAAAGTTTAAAGATTTGCACCGTCGGTAACTCCAATGCCGGAATTGATCTTTGCGTGAGATTCATGTGGTTGGTGGAAAGTCGGACTAGTAATATTTTTTTAACAAAAATATTACATTCTCTCCCCCTTGGAGGACTCGAGATTTCCTCATCCTGAGATAAACTGGGAATATTGATGGTTGAGAGTGCTTTCATCTATCCAAGTGACATCCTCCTCGGGATAATATTTCCACTGGATGAGGCATTCTCTCAAGGTTCTGGATCTCAGTTGTCTCTCCCAAACATCTAAGATCCTGTCAGGCCGTAGCTCAAGGATTCCTTGGCTAGGCATTACAATTTGTTGGTCATCAAGTACATGGCTAGGATTAGGTACATATTTCTTCAATAGGTTGATATGGAACATTATGAACCTTTAGGTTCTCAGGGAGTTGTAGTCTATAAGCATTAGGTCCTAGGCACTTGAGGATCTTGTATGGTCCACAATACCTTGGACTTAGCTTCTTGCAATCTCCTAAGGATAGGGAACTCTTCTTTGGGCGTACGTGAATGAAGACCATGTCTCCTTCCTTGAAGATTCTATCTTGATGCTTCAAGTCCGCACATGCCTTTTGTCTATCCTTGGCGGCTTGGATGTCCTGTCTTATTGACTTTATTTGCTCATCCATCTCTTCCAACATCTACCTTGAAGCTTCAACCCTCAAGGTTGGATCTAAGAAGTTTAGGGGACTTTGATAATCATGACCATACAATGCTTGAAAAGGGGTCATCTGAATACTTTGTTGGTAAGAAGCATTGTAGGCAAACTCAACAAAATGTAAGTATTGAATCCACCCTTTTGGTTCATGGCAGCAGTGTGCCCTAAGCATATCCTCAATAACTTGATTGACTCGCTCCGTTTGGCCATCAGTTTGGGGATGGTGAGCTATACTAAAATAGAGTTGAGTCCCAATGGCTTCAAAGATAACTCTCCAAAAGTGTGATGTGAAGAGAGCATCACGATCACTAATGATTCTTCTGGGCAACCCATGTAGCTTGAATATCTCCTTAATAAACAACCTTGCAATGTATGAGGCTTTATAGTTTGTCTTAACTAGAATAAGGTATGCAACCTTAGTAAGCATGTCAACCACAATCATGATGGAGTTGTATCCTCCCTGAACTTGGGGTAGGCCAACAACAAAGTCCATACTGATGAATTCCCATTTCATTTGAGGAATGTCAAGTGGTTGTAACTTTCCTGGCATTTTGACATGTTCGGCTTTGATACGTTGACAAGACAAATACTCAGTGACATATTTGAGAATGTCACCTTTAATCCTTTCCCAGTAGTAGCTCTTCCTAACTGCATTGAGGGTCTTGGCATAGCCAGGATGTCCTGAGAAAGGGGAATCATGAGCTTCCCACAATATCTTCTGCTTAAGTGACTGGCTTGCCGGTATACATAATCTCATTCTATAGTACACAAGTCCACTATTGATAGAGAATTCATGATACTTAGCCTGTAGATTCTGGTCTTCTTCCTTGATAGGGATCTCCCTTAGCATCTCTTGATAGGTTGGATCATGGCATGCTTCTTCTCTCGCTAGCTCAAGTATTGGGTTGTTCGGCATGGATACCTTTGTGGCTAGAGATCTAGTTGTTGATGGATTTTGCAAGATTAGAGAATTAAGGAATGCCTTGCGACTGAGTGCATCGGCAACTACATTCTCCTTTCCAATTCGATATTTGATTTCAAAATCATACTCCTCCAGCACTTCAATCCACCGACATTGCCTCATATTGAGCTCGTTTTGGGTAAAGATCCACTTGAGACTTTTATGATGAGTCACTAGAGTAAACTTGTTACCCAACAGGTAGTTTCTCCAAAGCTTTAGAGCATGGATGACAGCTAACAAATCTAGGTCATGGGTAGCATAATTCTTCTCATGGCTCTTCAATTTCCTTGAAGAGTATGCTACAGGGTGACCTTCTTGCATGAGCACACATCCTAAAGCAAGCGTGCTAGCATCAGCTACTACCTCTAACTCCTTACTGAGGTCCAGGAGTTTCAGTATAGGTGTTGATACCAAACTTTGCTTTAATCTATCAAAGCTAGATTGTTTGGCAGCTGACCATGCAATGGATGTTTGCTTCTTCAGTAAGTCCGTTAGAGGTGCTACAATCAAAGCATAGTATTTTATGAAGACCCTATACCATCCTGTCAATCCAAGAAAACTGTGTATTTCTTTGACAGTTGTTGGTATTGGCCATTCTAGAAGGATCCACTGAGATTCCTTCCGTTGATACGATGAATCCCAGATATTCAATCTGACGTTTGAAGAATGCACACTTATTCATCTTAGCATAAAGCTTATGTGCCCTCATTGTCTCAAGGGGACAATCCGAAGTTGGGGTTCATGATCTTCTTCCTGTTTTCAATGGGCTAAGGTGTCGTCGAAGAAGACAAGTATGAAGTCATCAAGATAGGGCCTAAAGATATCCTACATTAACATGTTAAAGGTGGCAGGTGCATTCCTGAGTCCGAATGACATAACTAGAAACTCAAAGTGTCCATATCTTGTGTTAAAGGCCGTCTTTGGGATATCTTCTTCCTTGATCCTTATCTGATAGTAAGTAGACCTGAGATCAATCTTGGAGAAGATCTTCTCACCCTGAACACGATCAAGAAGCTCATCTATTCTAGGAATAGGGTACTTGTTCTAACAATTGAGTGATTCAACCCTCTATAATCAATACACAGTCGAAGCGTTCCATCTTTCTTTTTCTGGAACAGTACTGGAGCTCCCCATGGTGAACTGCTAGGACAGATATAGCCCTGATCTAGCAGTTGCTTGAGTTGTTCCTTCAGCTCAATTGCTTCCGAGATGGACATCCGATAAGGTCTCTTTGCAATTGGCGTAGCTCATGGCACTAGCTAGATCTCATGATCCACTTCTCTTTGAGGCGGGAGTTCTGTCAGCTCTTCAGGAAATACGTCCGCATACTCCTTTAGCCATGAAGGTTCTTCACTAGACTCCTGCTTCTGATCTAACTTATTGAGCTTAATCAAGTAGAAACGTAGTCCCTTTCTAGCTCCCTTTATAATCCGAGATGCTTTGGCCAATTGAAATTTTTGCTTTCCAGTCTCTCCTTGAGTTGTGACTAATTCTCCTTCGGAGTTTCGAAAGGAAATTTAGCCATTTCCACAACGAATGTGGGCATCCTTAGGTTTAAGCCAATCCATTTTGAGTAAACACTCGTGGATACCTAGGTTCATGACTCTGAATTTTACCGAAGTCATCTTTCCTCCCAGAAAGAATTCCACCTTAGCAGCTTGCCTGGTACAAGTGACGTCACGACCATTTGCTAATTCCACAAGCAAGGTAGGTTCTTCTACTGTGGCTATTCCTAATCTTCTTGCACAAGCTGGTAAGATAAAGGAATGCGTACTACCACAATCAATCAGCGTTTTGAAACCTTTACCTTGATAGTCCGATGGTGTCTGAATCACCGAAAACTGGCGATTCGGCCCTTTCTTGTGAAGAGCGGCATGGACTGTCACCCTTTCAAACTCTGCTTCCATGGTTGGATCTTCTTCTTCGCACATTTCCATGTTGGCAACGTAGGCGATTCTTCCTCTGCCTCCGGTAGCAGCTCCCTAGCCACGGCGAGTTCCTTGGAAAGTTACTTGAGGATGTCCTCCGCCAAGCTTGGGACATTGCCTCTTGAAATGACCGGGCTCGTTGCAGTGGAAACAACAGAGATTTTGGCCATTGCTTTGGGTAGGGACAAAGTTGTTGATATTATTAGTCCTTGCTTTCTTTCTTTGTCCCCGATTCTAACCTTGAACTCTCTTCATTTGAGGCCTATATGCTCCTCTGTTTGGGTTATTATAAGACCAAGTTTTGTTACTTCTTTGCCTAGCCTGTACCTCCTAAATTATAGGTGCAGCTCGAATGAGTGTGTCCTGCAGATCCGTTGGGCACATAGATTGGAGATGAGTATTCACTGGTGGGTTTAAACCAACACAAAATTTTGACACCTGTTTTGTCATGTCCATCTGTGGCGCATACTTAAGAAGTGAGATGAATTTTGAATAGTATGCATCAAGAGTGAGTCCCAGTTGTTTCAGCTCATAGAACTCATTCATTTTCTGTGTGTGATACACAAGTGGTAAGTATCTTCCTTGCACAGCTTTCTTCAGCTTTTCCATGTAACAGATCCTTTTGCGATCCCTTGATCTCTGCACCATTGCTTCCACCAAAGTCTGGCTTCGCCGATGAGCTTTAGTTTGGGGAGCATAGCTTGGTTGGCGGGTGTAGTACCGACTACTTCAAAGTAATCTTCCATGGACTCTATCCAAATCTCTGCATCTGCTTGGACAGTCCTACCTTTCCCGTCAAATTCTGGCGGCTTGATCTGCTTGAGAAGGAACTTCTTCTCCTGGATCATGGCCGTACTTGATATAGGAGGAAAACTGGGAATCTATACCTGGGGTTGTGCCTGGATAGAGGATTCTTAACGTTATAACTCGCTATTTGTTATGATTTATAATTCATACCCAATTTAGCTATCAACCAAGAGATCTAGCCACTTAACTTTTTATCAATTCTCATAGACAAAACAAACATTGATAAAAAGAAGTCTTATTACATTTATATGGGCATAGCCCTTTCGGAGTACAATATTTCCTGAGATGATAAGGCAACTGTTACATTTAGTTCGGGGAGAATAGTGTTATATTACATTTATCTATGGGAACTGGATAATAGTATGGTTTAGGGTCATGGATCTTCAGGAATCAATAAGTCATCAAAAGATTAGGGTATCCTTTCCTTTGGAACCTATTCTTCTCATAGCACTCCAACACCTTGATCCTATCAGCGGGGATTACACGTGTCACTTCGTCATATACATATGAGTTCAGCTCAACCCTCCGACCTTGAATATGTAAAGTTGAGTTTACGTGAGCCTCCACAAAAATGAACAGCTTCACGATTTTCAAGTCTTCCAACCACTTGATCCTCTTTAGGTTGGTTCGAAGGTATGCAAACTGGTGGGCAGCTATGTAGTAGATTCGTGAGTCACCCGTCCATCTCCGTTACATGTACAAAGGCGATGGATTATAAATACGGTCTAAGATGTTCATCATATCGATCCTTTGTCGATAATTCAGGGAATGCATTGCAGTCCATATGTAATATTCCCACTCATGAAAATTGACTTCCCGCACACTGCGTAAACCTCGTGCAAAGGTTATCTGTCATATTGGAATCACCGGCAGGGTAATCTGTGACCTGCACGCGAGAAATCGAGACCTCCGCATTGGCAAAACAAGCCCGAGGGTTCAAACCCACAAATCACACGTAAACACCCTCTTGGGAGGGGCAAAGTGGATATTATTAAAGCAAAATTTTTTTTATTTATCCCTTTCCCCCAGTCGATGCACGGCTGGAGGAGAGGGAGTGTGGGAGGATGGGCTTGGTGGAGTCGTGGGCTGCATGAGGAGGGGGGAAGCCATGCAGTGGCCACGTGGTGGAGCTCACCTCTCCCCCCCTTTGGCCTATAAAAACACCCTCTAAGGTGTGAAGGGGAGGGAGGAAGAATGATGCTGCTGCCATCGCCGTTGCTGAGGAAGGGAGAAAGGACGAATGGCTGCTACCATCGCCGAGCTGGGGAGAGCATAGGCTGCCATATTGTCGACGCTGTCATGCTGGGAAGCCGCCGTGAGGACGCCAGATCTGTCGCCGCTGCTGACAAGAACCGCCGCCACCACGACCAGCCGTCAAATTGCCGCCATCACGTCACAAATTCCCCCCTGTCTCGACGCTAACTTTCCCTCTCCTCAACCCTTACCTTTAACCCACGTGGTTTCGTGGGGAGCAACAGCTTCCCAGAAGCTTTTGGAAGCTTCTAAAGTACAAGGCTTAAGGCCTTGTGCACACGGGTTCCACCTAGGGGTTTAAAAACCTTCCCTTAAAGCCCATTTCCACAGCTTCTAAGGGATAAGGCTTTGGCCTTGTTCCTGCGGCCTTCTCGGGTTTAAGACCGAACTCTTTAAGCTCTATTCTCGTGGCTTCCTCGAAAAAAAACTCCAATTCTCATCCGAAGTTCGGTGAAGGTATCTCTTGTGTACGAGGGAGAAGGGGCAAAGGCAACCGGAAGTCCGTAATCACGCCTACGATGGCCCCCAAGAAGTCGCAAGGCGCGCCTGCGGGAGGTTCTTCTCCTAGCATTCACGTGGACATCTCCCCGAGCCCACAGACCCAGGTTTTTACTATTGTGATTTCATACTAAAGTAATGCATTAAGCATGACAACTCCATGGATTAGGAAGCACCCGTGCATGTTCAAATTCACCTAGTCTAGTTAAATGCAATTGGGAAAAATTGGTATTTTCAATATAAACGCAAATTGTCCATCCATCTTACGACCTTAATAGTAAATTGCCTTGTCGTGCATTTTCAAAGGAAAGCCACATATTGCCTAGGGTTAAAGAGGAAATTGTTAAGTGCATTGGTCATGAAGGAAAGGAGTATTTTTGCAATAACTCCCTTCGTTATGATTCGCATGAGGGAATTGTTAACTTCTGTTGCACGGCATGAAAAAGAACCCCGATCTTATAAGTTGCATGGGAAAAGATGCTTGGAAATGGATTAAATCGACACTTGCCTTAGTATTGCATGAACTTCATTCACGATGTTGTTGTATCTAAGGGTCGCATTTATACTTTCGCAAATTTCATTTCATCAAGTTGCATTTAGGAATGATTGCATGGCTTATAAAAGCATGAAATTCAAATACTTAGACAAAAGGTTGTAGGCGTTATTCCTTGATGTAAATCCTAGTAGGCCCTATGTAAGTTATTCTTCAAATTATCATGCCTTTTGACTTTAGCAAAAAGGGATAGGGCTATTGCGGATCTTATGGTGCGTAGAAGTAATGAATTACATGTTTACATGTATTGTAACATTTTGCAACTATTTTTCTACTTTAGATCAAGTTTATCATCTCTAGGAAAGAATTGTCCTTGTCATAAGACAAGTAGGTCAATTTACCCAAGTCATTTGTGGTATCATGACTGTTAGGGTTTCGTATAGGCATAACTAGCCGATTCAATAAAAACCTCAAGTACTAGCTAGGGCTTGGCACGTTAGAAATGCAGCCAAGTATCGTACTTGGACGCCAAGTCGAAGCCCTCAAACCCAAAGGTCCTACCCACCTTCCCGGAATGTTGAGTCAATTGGATGCTCACGCAAATAATGATCTAGGGTTTCTACCCTAAGGATCATTCGACCTAATGCTAGAACTTGGATTGAGTTGGAATCCCTAGGACCGAACGTTGTCGGCCTAGTGCAATTAGGATTGGGTTGAGTAAGAAGGCACCCTAAACCCTACTTCTAGTCTAATCATAATTCCTTGACCAGAAAACACCGTTCAATGGGTGAAATGATCCCTTGGAATAGAGGCGACACTTGTGCAACAAGTTGCAACGTCGCATAGCCTTGTGGTTTGATCACAAGAAAGTTTTGCCATTCCTTGGAATGAGGTTGGCAGGTTCTTGCGCAAGTTTAACTTGCAAGAGGATGAGTAGTCATCCTGTTACATCACCCTTATTGGGAAAATTTGCCAAGTTAAGGGAAGTTAGGTATTTGCTTGGAAGCAAATGATCAATCAATAAATTAAAGCGACATGGTCGCCAGGGTTTACTGTTAATAAAACCTAAGGTATTGGTTAAGTTGGGTTAACAGGGTATGACCCTAACCCAAGGACAAAAGGGTGAACAAATAAATCCTTGGGGGATCTTGCCAAGTCGAAATTAATCCCAGATCGGATGCTGGATGCATTCGAAGAGAAGGATTCACTCCTTAATAGTTGGCCAAATAAACGACCACTGAAATTGATTGTGCTTGTAATAGTTTAGAAAGCACTGTTTGCATTGTTTGCTCAAGGAACTAAAGGATGAAAAGATATCTAAATGCTTCAGGTTGAAGGCCTGAAGGGAGAGGCAGCTTCAGTTACCCCCGACTGCCTGCCTGACCCTAACCAAGGGGGTTGTTGATCGCGCCGGGAACGTGGACCGAACCCGCCGCGAGAGGTCTTTCCGTTGAGCTCTACTTGGAGCAGGAGGACGCTTGGGTGCCAGGGGGGGCTCTGGCCGTAAATCCCTTGCCTTCCAGGTCCTGCACAAGAGGCTAACGTGACTCGGGATTGGATCTCGAGGCCCGCATACTAGTCTACGGGCAGAAGCTTGGAATAGTGATCCCTAGCGGATTACTGGATAAGCCTTCGGGTGGATTATGGACTAGCCTACGGGCGGAACTCCTTGTATTTCAAAGATAAAATGATGAAATGATAATAAAGAAGTTGTTTGATATTGTTTTTCTATGTCACGTGATAAGATTACGTGAAGGAACCAGTGCTTAACAGGGTTAATTAAAGAAGCTGTTTGTTATATGTCAAATTAATGTGTTAGATAATTACATAACTAAAACAAACTGAGGAAAGTGCGGAGGATGGACCATGGGTCCGTCCTACGGATGGGTGGTCCCGGTTAGCCGGGAACTTTTCTCAAAAATCTCGAAGAACAGCGGGATGATCATCATCATCAAAACGAATAACGAGAACGATGACCTAGAGTTACATCTTACCCAATTTACGTTGTTTTAGGGGAACGGAATGGGACTATGCCTTATGGCTGAGAGGTTGAGTTTTGCATCCCTCTCGTTTTCCATTCTCCTTGAACCAAGTGCAGCGTGAATCCGCTTCGGACCTGGCGTTTTTGCGTAAGGTAGTTCGCTCGGGTCTGACGCTAGTTGCTGCTAGCTAATGACCAAACAGGAAAACCCAAATTCAAGTCGATCCTAAGTGGGAACGGCCAGGATACTTCCGCTACGTGGCAGACACGGGAAGACCTAGATTGCAAAACCCGTAACATTCCATCGGAGTGCCGGGCGGAGTTTTCTAGACATCCTTTCCGATGGACTGCTAAGACGTGTCCTGGATGATTCTAGTGGACACGTTACAGTTGGTATCAGAGCCGACCAACAACGGAATTGTTTTTATGAGATCTCAATAAAATGAAGTAAAGAAATTGTTGCTGTCCAAACATTTCCTCATCTTCAATACTGTCTTGCAGAACTATGAAGCGTGGAACAAGTTTTTGGTGTTCCGGATCATGTTTATGACTGCAATGCATTCTCCGCATTATAGACAGAGAGTTGAAATGATGAACATCCTGGAGCAGATTTATAATCCATCACCTTTCTATATAGAACGAAGATGGACTGGGTCTTCAGGAATCTACTACATAGCTGCCCACCGGTTCGCTTATCTACAAACCAACCTAAAGAGGATCAAGTGGTTGGAAGACTTGAAAGTCGTGAAGCTGTTCATTTTTGTGGAAGCTCACATAAATTCGACTTTGCATATTCAAGGTCGGAGGGTTGAATTGAACTCATATGTATATGAGGAAGTAACCCGTGTAATCCCAGCCGACAGGATTAAGGTGTTGGGCCGCCATGAGAAGTATGGATTCCAGCGGAAAGGATATCCTAAACTTCCAATGAATTATTGATTCCTAAATATCCATGACCCAAAACCCTACTATTACACAGTTCCTGTAGACAAATGCAATACAACGTTGTTCTCCCCAAACTAAATGTAATGATTGGATTATCATCACACGAGATGTTGTATAAGGCTACGCCCATGTAAATATAAATAAGGACTTCTTTTATCAATATCCGACTGTGCATCAGGGTTGTTAAAAAAAGTTAAGTAGCTTCATGATTTACGAGATAGCTGAACTAAAGATAAGCTAATGTCAATTATCATACAATAACGTTAAGAAAACTTTTACCCAGGCACAACCCCAGGTACAGGTTCCAAATTCGCCCCCTACATCAAGTAATGCTGTGATCCAGGAGAAGAAGTTCCTCCTCAAGCAGATAAAGCCACCCGAGTTTGACGGGAGAGGCAGATTCGTCCAGTCTGATGCTAAAATTTGGATTGAATCTATGGAGGACTACTTTGAAGCAGCTGGTACTGCGCCTACCAATGAGGCCATGCTCGCCAAATTAAAACTCACCGGCGAAGCTAGACTATGGTGGAAACAATGGTGCAGGGATCAAGGGACTTCAGAGGGGTCCATCACCTGGGAAAAGTTAAAGAAAGCCGTGCAGGGGAGATATTTGCCACCTGCATATCGTACACAAAAAATGAATGAATTCTACGAGCTAAAACAGCTAGGACTCACCCTTGACGCATACTACTCTAAATTTGTCTCACTCTTAAAGCATGCGCCACAGATGGACATGACGCAGCAGGTGTCCAAATTTTGCGCGGGCTTAAATCCACCTGCAAATACCCATCTCGAATCTATGCGACCGTCAGATCTTCAGGATGCACTCATTCGAGCGGCACCTATAATTCAGGAAGTGCAAGCTAGACCAAGGGGTAACAAGAATTGGTCTTATAGCGACCCGAACAGAGGAGCATTCAGACCCCAAGTGAAGAGAGTTCAAGGTCACAATCAGGGACAAAGGAAGAAAGAAAGGACAAATAACGTCAACAACTTTGTTCCTACTCATAGTAATGGCCGAAACCTCCGATGTTTCCACTGCAACGAACTCGGTCACTTCAAAAGGCAATGTCCCAAGTTCAGCGAGGGACATCGTCAAGGTGCAGGCCGCGGTCAAGGAGCCGCCACCCGTGGAAGAGGAAGAACTGCCTGCATTACCAATAGGCAAAGATGTGAAGCAGAAGAAGAGGAAGATCCGACTATGGAAGCAGAATTCGAAAGAGCGACAGTCCATGCCGCTTTACACAAGAAGGGGCCGAATCGCCAGTTCTCGGTGATTCAAACACCGTCGGACTATCAAGGTAAAGGTTTCAAAACCTTGATTGATTGTGGCAGTACACATTCCTTTATCTCACCAGCGTGTGCTAAAAGATTAGGAATAGCCACAGTAGAAGCACCTACCCTACTTGTGGAATTGGTAAACGGTCGTGAGGTAACTTGTACCAGGCAAACTGCTAAGGAAGAGTTCTTTCTGGGAGGAAAGAAAACCTCAGTCAAATTCAGAGTCATGAATTTAGGTATCCATGAGTGTCTACTCGGGATGGATTGGCTTAAGCCAAATGACAACCACATCCACTGTGGAAAGGGTCAAGTTTCCTTTCGAAACTCTGAAAGAGAGTTTGTTACAACTCAAGGTGAGGCAGGAGTGCCAAGAATCCAGTTAGCCAAAGTATCGTGGATCATAAAAGGGGTTAGAAAAGGATTACCTGTTTACCTGATCAAACTTAACAAGTTAGATCAAAAGCAAGAGTCTCATGAGGGACCCTCTTGGCTAAAGGAATACGCTGACGTATTCCCTGAGGAATTGACTGAACTTCCACCTCCAAGAGAAGTTGATCATGAAATAAGGCTAATGCCTGGAGCTGCGCCAATTGCAAAGAGACCTTATAGAATGTCCATACCAGAAGCTATTGAGTTGAAGGAACAACTCAAGCAACTGTTAGATCAGGGTTACATCCGGCCTAGCAACTCACCATGGGGAGCTCAAGTACTATTCCAGAAAAAGAAAGATGGGACACTTCGACTATGTATTGATTACCGTGGGTTGAATCAATCAACAGTCAAGAACAAGTATCCTATTCCTAGAATAGATGAGCTTCTTGATCGCCTTCAAGGTGCAAAGATCTTCTCCAAAATTGATCTCAGGTCAGGTTACTATCAAATAAGGATCAAGGATGAAGATATTCCAAAAACGGCCTTCAATACAAGATATGGGCACTTTGAGTTCTTGGTTATGTCATTCGGGCTTACAAATGCACCTGCCACCTTCAATAGATTAATGCAGGATATTTTTAGACCATATCTTGATGATTTCGTGCTTGTCTTCTTCGATGACACTTTAGTTTATTCTAAACAAGAAGAAGATCACGAACCTCAACTTCGGATTGTCCTTGAGACAATGAGGTCTCATAAGCTGTATGCAAAAATGAAGAAGTGTGCATTCTTCAAGCGTCAGATTGAATATCTAGGATTCATAGTATCATCAGAAGGAATATCAGTAGACCCAGCCAAAGTCAGAGATGTGCTTGAATGGCCAATACCAGTATCTGTCAAAGAAATACGTAGCTTTCTTGGCTTGACAGGATGGTATAGGGTCTTTATCAAAAACTATGCTTTGATTGCAGCACCTCTTACCGACTTACTAAAGAAGCAGACTTCTATTACATGGTCAACTCCCGAACAAAATAGCTTCGACCAATTGAAGCAATGTTTGGTATCAGCACCTATTCTAAAACTTCCTGACCTCAATAAGGAGTTCGAGGTAGTAACGAATGCCAGCATTCTTGCCTTGGGGTGTGTACTTATGCAGGAAGGTCATCCAGTAGCATATTCTTCAAGGAAATTGAAGAGTCATGAAAAGAATTATGCCATGCATGATCTGGAATTATTAGCTGTCATCCATGCTCTAA
This sequence comes from Lygodium microphyllum, assembly GCF_053477565.2. Taxonomy (NCBI): domain Eukaryota; kingdom Viridiplantae; phylum Streptophyta; class Polypodiopsida; order Schizaeales; family Lygodiaceae; genus Lygodium; species Lygodium microphyllum. The sequence continues at coordinate 53,008,621 of NC_141154.1, forward strand.
AGCTTTGGAGACACTACCTGTTGGGTAACAAGTTTACTCTAGTAACCGATCATAAGAGTCTCAAATGGATTTTTTCCCAGAACGAGCTCAACATGAGGCAACGTCGGTGGATTGAAGTATTGGAGGAGTATGATTTTGAAATCAAGTACCGACCAGGGAAAGAGAATGTAGTTGCCGATGCACTCAGTCGCAAGGCATTCCTAAATTCCCTAATCTTGCAGAATCCATCAACGGCCAGATCTCTGGCTACAAAGGTATCTATGCCAAGCAACCCTATACTCGAATTAGCTAGAGAGGAAGCATGCCATGATTTGGCCTACCAAACAATGATAAAAGAAATATCTACCAAGGAGCAGAATCTGAGGTCACAAGCTAAGTATCAGGAATTGTCCATTGATAATGGACTTGTCTACTACAGAACAAGGCTGTGTATACCAACAAGCCAGTCACTTAAGCAGAAGATATTATGGGAAGCTCATGATTCCCCTTTCGCAGGACATCCTGGCTATGCAAAAACTCTTAATGCAGTTAGGAAGAGCTACCATTGGGAGAGGCTCAAAGGTGACGTTCTCAAATATGTCACTGAATGTTTGTCTTGCCAACGTATCAAGGCTGAACATGTCATGATGCCAGGAAAATTGCAACCACTTGACATTCCCCAAATGAAATGGGAATTCATCAGTATGGATTTTGTGGTGGGCTTACCCCAAGTCCAAGGAGGATACAATTCCATTATGGTTGTAGTTGACATGCTTACTAAGGTTGCACACCTGATTCCAGTAAAGACAAACTATAAAGCCTCCGACATTGCAAGATTGTTTATCAAGGAGATATTCAAGCTACATGGGTTACCTAGAAGGATCATTAGCGATCGAGATTCTCTCTTCACTTCACACTTCTGGAGAGCTATCTTTGAAGCTATTGGGACTCAACTCTGTTTTAGCACCGCCTACCATCCCCAAACGGATGGACAAACAGAGCGAGTGAATCAAATCATTGAGGATATGCTTAGGGCATACTGCTGTCGAGAGCCGAAGAGGTGGATTCAGTACTTGCCGTTAGTAGAATTTGCCTACAATGCTTCTTACCAGCAGAGCATTCAAATGACCCCTTTCCAGGCATTGTATGGTCATGATTGTCGAAGTCCCCTAAACTTTTCTGATCCAACCCTAAGAGTTGAAGCTTCAAGACAAATGTTGGAGGACATGGATGACCAAATAAGGTCAATAAGACAAGACATACAAGCAGCCAAAGATAGACAAAAGGCATATGCGGATTTGAAACGCCAAGAGAGGGTCTTCGGAGAAGGAGACATGGTCTTCATTTGTGTACGCCCTAAAAGGAGTTCTCTATCTCTAGGAGAATGCAAGAAGCTAAGTCCAAGGTATTGTGGGCCGTATAAAATCCTCAAATGCTTGGGGCCCAATGCTTATAAATTGCAACTTCCTGATAACCTAAAAGTTCACAATGTATTCCATATTAGTCTCTTAAAAAAATATGTACCCAACCCTAATCATGTAGTTGATGACCAACAAATTGTAATGCCTAGTCAAGGAGTCCTTGAACTAAGACCGGATAAGATTTTAGATGTTAGGGAGAGACAGTTAAGATCTAGAACCTTGAAAGAATGCCTCGTCCAGTGGAAAGATTATCCCGAAGAGGATGCTACCTGGATGGATGAAAGCTCTCTCAACCTTCAATATCCCCAATTTATCTCGAGATGAGAACATCTCGATTCTTCTAAGGGGGAGAGAATGTAATATTCCCACTCATGAAAATTGACTTCCCACACACTGCGTAAACCTCGTGCAAAGGTTATCTGTCATATTGGAATCACCGGCAGGGTAATCTGTGACCTGCACGCAAGAAATCGAGACCTCCGCATTGGCAAAACAAGCCCGAGGGTTCAAACCCACAAATCACACGTAAACACCCTCTTGGGAGGGGCAAAGTGGATATTATTAAAGCAAATTTTTTTTTATTTATCCCTTTCCCCCAGCCGATGCACGGCTGGAGGAGAGGGAGTGTGGGAGGATGGGCTTGGTGGAGTCGTGGGCTGCATGAGGTGGGGGGAAGCCATGCAGTGGCCACGTGGTGGAGCTCACCTCTCCCCCCCCTTGGCCTATAAAAACACCCTCTAAGGTGTGAAGGGGAGGGAGGAAGAATGATGCTGCTGCCATCGCCGTTGCTGAGGAAGGGAGAAAGGACGAATGGCTGCTACCATCGCCGAGCTGGGGAGAGCATAGGCTGCCATATTGTCGACGCTGTCATGCTGGGAAGCCGCCGTGAGGACGCCAAATCTGTCGCCGCTGCTGACAAGAACCGCCGCCACCACGACCAGCCGTCAAACTGCCGCCATCACGTCACAAATTCCCCCCTGTCTCGACGCTAACTTTCCCTCTCCTCAACCCTTACCTTTAACCCACGTGGTTTCGTGGGGAGAAACAGCTTCCCAGAAGCTTTTGGAAGCTTCTAAAGTACAAGGCTTAAGGCCTTGTGCACACGGGTTCCACCTAGGGGTTTAAAAACCTTCCCTTAAAGCCCATTTCCACAGCTTCTAAGGGATAAGGCTTTGGCCTTGTTCCTGCGGCCTTCTCGGGTTTAAGACCAAACTCTTTAAGCTCTATTCTCGTGGCTTCCTCGAAAAAAAACTCCAATTCTCATCCGAAGTTCGGTGAAGGTATCTCTTGTGTATGAGGGAGAAGGGGCAAAGGCAACCGGAAGTCCGTAATCACGCCTACGATGGCCCCCAAGAAGTCGCAAGGCGCGCCTGCGGGAGGTTCTTCTCCTAGCATTCACGTGGACATCTCCCCGAGCCCACAGACCCAGGTTTTTACTATTGTGATTTCATACTAAAGTAATGCATTAAGCATGACAACTCCATGGATTAGGAAGCACCCGTGCATGTTCAAATTCACCTAGTCTAGTTAAATGCAATTGGGAAAAATTGGTATTTTCAATATAAACGCAAATTGTCCATCCATCTTACGACCTTAATAGTAAATTGCCTTGTCGTGCATTTTCAAAGGAAAGCCACATATTGCCTAGGGTTAAAGAGGAAATTGTTAAGTGCATTGGTCATGAAGGAAAGGAGTATTTTTGCAATAACTCCCTTCGTTATGATTCGCATGAGGGAATTGTTAACTTCTGTTGCACGGCATGAAAAAGAACCCCGATCTTATAAGTTGCATGGGAAAAGATGCTTGGAAATGGATTAAATCGACACTTGCCTTAGTATTGCATGAACTTCATTCACGATGTTGTTGTATCTAAGGGTCGCATTTATACTTTCGCAAATTTCATTTCATCAAGTTGCATTTAGGAATGATTGCATGGCTTATAAAAGCATGAAATTCAAATACTTAGACAAAAGGTTGTAGGCATTATTCCTTGATGTAAATCCTAGTAGGCCCTATGTAAGTTATTCTTCAAATTATCATGCCTTTTGACTTTAGCAAAAAGGGATAGGGCTATTGCGGATCTTATGGTGCGTAGAAGTAATGAATTACATGTTTACATGTATTGTAACATTTTGCAACTATTTTTCTACTTTAGATCAAGTTTATCATCTCTAGGAAAGAATTGTCCTTGTCATAAGACAAGTAGGTCAATTTACCCAAGTCATTTGTGGTATCATGACTGTTAGGGTTTCGTATAGGCATAACTAGCCGATTCAATAAAAACCTCAAGTACTAGCTAGGGCTTGGCACGTTAGAAATGCAGCCAAGTATCGTACTTGGACGCCAAGTCGAAGCCCTCAAACCCAAAGGTCCTACCCACCTTCCCGGAATGTTGAGTCAATTGGATGCTCACGCAAATAATTATCTAGGGTTTCTACCCTAAGGATCATTCGACCTAATGCTAGAACTTGGATTGAGTTGGAATCCCTAGGACCGAACGTTGTCGGCCTAGTGCAATTAGGATTGGGTTGAGTAAGAAGACACCCTAAACCCTACTTCTAGTCTAATCATAATTCCTTGACCAGAAAACACCGTTCAATGGGTGAAATGATCCCTTGGAATAGAGGCGACACTTGTGCAACAAGTTGCAACGTCGCATAGCCTTGTGGTTTGATCACAAGAAAGTTTTGCCATTCCTTGGAATGAGGTTGGCAGGTTCTTGCGCAAGTTTAACTTGCAAGAGGATGAGTAGTCATCCTGTTACATCACCCTTATTGGAAAAATTTGCCAAGTTAAGGGAAGTTAGGTATTTGCTTGGAAGCAAATGATCAATCAATAAATTAAAGCGACATGGTCGCCAGGGTTTACTGTTAATAAAACCTAAGGTATTGGTTAAGTTGGGTTAACATGGTATGACCCTAACCCAAGGACAAAAGGGTGAACAAATAAATCCTTGGGGGATCTTGCCAAGTCGAAATTAATCCCAGATCGGATGCTGGATGCATTCGGAGAGAAGGATTCACTCCTTAATAGTTGGCCAAATAAACGACCACTGAAATTGATTGTGCTTGTAATAGTTTAGAAAGCACTGTTTGCATTGTTTGCTCAAGGAACTAAAGGATGAAAAGATATCTAAATGCTTCAGGTTGAAGGCCTGAAGGGAGAGGCAGCTTCAGTTACCCCCGACTGCCTGCCTGACCCTAACCAAGGGGGTTGTTGACCGCGCCGGGAACGTGGACCGAACCCGCCGCGAGAGGTCTTTCCGTTGAGCTCTACTTGGAGCAGGAGGACGCTTGGGTGCCAGGGGGGGCTCTGGCCGTAAATCCCTTGCCTTCCGGGTCCTGCACAAGAGGCTAACGTGACTCGGGATTGGATCTCGAGGCCCGCATACTAGTCTACGGGCAGAAGCTTGGAATAGTGATCCCTAGCGGATTACTGGATAAGCCTTCGGGCGGATTATGGACTAGCCTACGGGCGGAACTCCTTGTATTTCAAAGATAAAATGATGAAATGATAATAAAGAAGTTGTTTGATATTGTTTTTCTATGTCACGTGATAAGATTACGTGAAGGAACCAGTGCTTAACAGGGTTAATTAAAGAAGCTGTTTGTTATATGTCAAATTAATGTGTTAGATAATTACATAACTAAAACAAACTGAGGAAAGTGCGGAGGATGGACCATGGGTCCGTCCTACGGATGGGTGGTCCCGGTTAGCCGGGAACTTTTCTCAAAAATCTCGAAGAACAGCGGGATGATCATCATCATCAAAACGAATAACGAGAACGATGACCTAGAGTTACATCTTACCCAATTTACGTTGTTTTAGGGGAACGGAATGGGACTATGCCTTATGGCTGAGAGGTTGAGTTTTGCATCCCTCTCGTTTCCCATTCTCCTTGAACCAAGTGCAGCATGAATCCGCTTCGGACCTGGCGTTTCTGCGTAAGGTAGTTCGCTCGGGTCTGACGCTAGTTGCTGCTAGCTAATGACCAAACAGGAAAACCCAAATTCAAGTCGATCCTAAGTGGGAACGGCCAGGATACTTCCGCTATGTGGCAGACATGGGAAGACCTAGATTGCAAAACTCGTAACATTCCATGGGAGTGCCGGGCGGAGTTTTCTAGACATCCTTTCCGATGGACTGCTAAGACGTGTCCTGGATGATTCTAGTGGACACGTTACACCATAAACATGACTCGGAACACTAAGAACCTATTCCATGCCTCATAATTCTACAAGATAGCATAGAAAGTAAGGAAATGTTCTTAACAACAACATTTGCTTTACTTCTTCTTATTAAGATTTAAAAAATAAATCTTTCATTGGTTCGCTCCAACTGTAACGTGTCCACCTGCTCTCTTCAGGACAAGTCTTAGTAGCCCATCGGAAAGGAGGTCTAGAAAGCTCCACCCGGTACTCCCATGAAATGTCACGGGGTTTAATTTGTGATCTAGGACTTTCTGTATCTGCCACGTAGTGGAAGTATTCTGGCCATTCCCACTTAGGACTGACCTGAATCAAGGTTTTCCCTAATGGTCATTTTCTAAATGGCAACTAGCGTCGAACCCCAAGTGAACTGCTTTACGTAGAATCGTCAGGGCCGAAGCGGATTCATACTACACTTGGTTCAAGGAGAATGGGAAACAAGAGGGATGCAAGGCTCGACCTCTCTGCCATAAGGCATAGTCCCATTCCGTTCCTCGAAAGCAGCATAAACCAGGATTATTGTAACCTAGACTCTAGGTCAGCACCCTTGGTATTCATTCCCTCTGAGAAGATCCCCTTGCTGTCCATTATGATTGAGAAAAGTTCCCCGCTAACTAGGACCACCCATCCTTAGGAGAGACCCATGGCCACATCCACCGCACTTTCCTCAAGTTGTTTTAGTTGTCTAATTACCTACCACATTTAGTTGGACATGCATCAAGCAACTTCCTTAATTAGCCCGTTAGGCATCAGTTCCTTCACATAATCTTAACATAGAAAAGTAGTGTCAAACAAGTTCTTTTTCAACAGGTTATGATATTTATCTTTGGAATACATTCATAAAGTCCAGCCCGCAGGCTTATCCATAATCCACCTGAAAGCTATCCAGCAATCCACAGGAATTACTAATCCAAGATTCTGCCCATAGACTAGTATGCGGGCCTCGAGATCCAATCCCGAGTCACGTTGGCCTCTTGTGCAGGGCCCGAAAGGCGAGGGATTTACGGCCAGAGCCCCCCTGGCACCCAAGTATCCTCCTACTCCAAGTAGCGCTCAACGGAGAGACCTCTCACGACGGGTTTGGTCCACCTTCCCAGCGCGGCTAACAACCCCCTTGGTTAGGGTCAAGCAGACAGTCGGGGATAACTGAGGCTACCTCTCCCTTTAGGCCTTCAACATGAAGCATTAGATATCTTTTCATCCTTTAGTTCATTGAGAAAACAAAGCAAACAGTGCTCTTTAAACTGTTACGAGCACAATCATTTCCAATGGTTGTTATTTGGCCAACTGCTAAGGAGCAAATCCTTCTCTCCGAATGCATCCAGCATTCGATCCGGGATCAATTGCGACTTGGCAAGATTCCCAAGGGTTTGTTTGTTAACCCTTATGTCCTTGGGTTAGAGCCGTATCCTATTAACCCAACTTAACCAATACCTTAAGTTCTATTAGCAGTAAATATATTACTCCAAATTTATTGATTGGTCCTTTGCTTCCAAGAAAATATCTAACTCCCTTATCTTGGTCACTTTTCCCAAGAAAGGTGCTATATCAGCATGACTACTCATCCTCTTGCAAGACAAACTTGCGCAAGAATCTGCCAATCTCATTCCAAGGAATTGGCCATTCTCTTGTGATCAAACCACAAGATCATGCGACGTTGCAACTTATTGCACAAGTATCGCATCTAATTCATGGGACTATTTCACCCATCAAACGACGTCTTCTAATCACGAAATCATGATTAGATAGGAAACAGGGTTTAGGGTGTCTTTATATCCAATCCATTTCCGATTGCACTAGGTTGACATCATTCAGTCCTAGGGGTTCCAACTCAATCCGAGTTTTATCTTTTGAACGAGTGATCTTTAGGGTAGAAACCCTAATTTGTTCTTGCAAGTCCATCCAATTGTTCCTACATTCCATGAATGTGGGTGGGATTTTAGGGTATGAGAGTTTCGACTTGGTAATAAGTGTGACTAGGTCAAGTCCTTAACATGCTAAACCCTAGTTAGCACTTGGGGTATATTGTATCGATTTAACCATCCTAAACGAATCCTTTGCGGCTTAGGTGTTTGGGTAATCTAGTTTACTTGTCTTACGACAAGGACGAACTACTGCTAAAGATATTGTTTTGATCAAAGAGGGGAAAACTAGTTGCATTACGATACAATTCTCGTAAGCATATGAGTCATTGCTCTATGTATGATTAGATTTACAAACCCTAATTTTTCTGGTTAAGATCAAAGCGTATGTTAAGCCAGGGCATAATTTCCATTGATCCTACTAGAACATGCATTCACGATTCATGCCACTAAGCTTTTAGGGTTTTATGTTAAAACAAACCATGCAGCCTTTCCCTAACTTTGTTTTTGAATGAAATATTCGAATGAGCATTACGCAACCTTTCCTAACTACTACGTAGTTGAATGAGATTTATGCCAATTGACTAGAGTTAACCTACTTCATGCAACCCTAGAATCATTTCCATGCCTTGCAAATTCCTACGGTTGTTAGCAACTTTCTTAATGAACCATTACGAAGAAAGATTTGTCTAATAATGCGACATGCAAATTAATCTTTCCATGCGTAATCAAAGGTGTACTACAATCATCTCGACTTTGTAATGATAGTCATTAGTTATTCTAGATTCGTTACTTTGCAATGCATAGAATCAACTTGCTAAAAATGCGTAGACATCTTTCATTCATTCCATTGAAAAATACAAGTGACCAATCTTCAATCGTGAGTTATTTCTTTTAAAAATAGCCAATGTAATTCATTCTCATCAAACTAGGTGGATTTGACAAGCATAAGTGCATCCTAATTCCATGAATTAACCATGCATGATTGCAATACTTCGACGTAAATCAAGAAATAGGAAGAAAACCTGGACTTGTGGGTTCGGTGAAATGTCTACATGAATATTAGGAGATGATCCTCCTGTGGTTGCGCCTTGTGCCTTTTTAGGGGCCATCGTGAATTCAACCTTCTTGCCTTGGCCGCAGTCTTATGATCTTGGCTCATCTCCCTCGTACGCGCAAATTCCTTTGAGGTACGTCACCCTGATAGAAGTAACGATTTGTGGAATTTGGCTTTGGAAGGCCTTAGAGTTCGGAGCTTGGGCCTTCTTCTTTCGGAAAAGAGGGATTCGTGAGAGGATTCTTGCGGAAAGCCTTTCAGAAATGGAGGCTTGAGAGATTCTTCTCCTTGAAATTCCGGGTAGGAATGGTTTTATAGGATTTGCGGAAATGGGGACTTATGAACTTCTCCTTCCTTTCATAGAAGTTCCGGGAATAAATATCTTTGTGGAGAAGGAGTGTGGGGGAAAATTTAGAGATGGGTTTATGGGGAAAATCGAGTGGGAAGGGTTTAAAGAAAATAAGAACCGGGGCTATGGCTTAGTGGCTTCCTTTGCTTCAAAGCCCGCATGGGCTTATTGAGAATCTAAAGGGAAGACCTTTAAAAACCCGCTTAGGGAATGGCTTGTGTGGGATCCAAATGGGAAGGGGCCCTAAATCCGGGGTACAACGGCTTTATAGGGACTCCACGAGAAGGGAGTTTAAAACCGGCTAATATGGACTTGTGGGAGTTGCAATGGGAATGGGGTTTAAAAGAAAACCGGGGGGGTAAAAAGGGCTTTATGGAAATCCACGGGAAGGGGGCTTTAAGAAGCCCTCTTAGAAGCTTCCAAGAAGCTTGTGGGATGTGTGATGGCCACGTGAAAGAAGAAGGGAATCAGGGACTACGTGGACGAGGAGGAATTTGGAGGCCTTGATGGCAGCAATAGAAGGCGGAATGGCGGCAGCAGATCCGATTGGTAGCCGGCGGCAGCTAAGCGAGCCCAGGCGGCGGCGTTCTATCAGCTAGCAGCTCTAAGGACTATAGCGGCTCTTTCCTCCTCCAGGCAGCACAACGGCAGCATCAACACCTCCACAGTCTAGCGTCGTCCTTTCTCTCTCACCCTCCTTTACCCCCCCCAAAAGGGGGTTTTTATAGTCTGGGGGAGAGGGGACTTCCCCCCCCACGTGGCTAGTTGCATGGCCCTCTTCCCCCACGACTTCAAGCAACCCTGCTGACCCATCCCTGCCACACTCCCTCTCCTCCAGCACGACATTTGGCTAGGGGAAGAAGGAATAATAAATAAAAATTTGAATTTTTATCCCCACATTATCCTCTTAACCTCCTCCCAAGAGGATGTTCACCTACGGTTATGCGGGTTTTTAAACCTCGGTCCCATTTTGCCAGTGGAGAGTTATGATACCTCACGTACAGTTTAAAGATTTGCACTATCGATAACTCCAATGCCGGAATTGACCTTTGCGTGAGATTCACGTGGTTTGTGGAAAGTCGGACTAGTAATATTTTTTTAATAGAAATATTACATCTAGCAACCTTCAACCTGTCAATAGCTAGCTGAATATCCTCTGGTCTTCTCTCCAACTACTGAATCCGAAGAGCTAAGAGCTCCTCTCTTGTCAAATCCTCCTGCCAAGGTAAAACTGACCAAGTCAAAGCACAAGTCTCAGTCGGCATAACCGGTTTCTGACCATACATCAACTCTGCGAGCATATATCCTATGGTAACATTGTGAGTCATACGATCAGCCCACAAAGAAAATGATAGAAGACTCGGCCATTCTCTAATCCGTCCTCTGCATGCTTTGGCTAATGCTTTCACTATCGGTGGATGCCCTCTTTCACTCTTTCCATTTCCCTCTGGATTGTATGCTGTGGTTAGATCCAACTTGATTTCTAGTTTAGAGAAAAGCTCCCTAGCTTGATCTGCATCTAATTCACCGCGATCTGCAATGATCTTACCCACACAACCATACCTGTAGAAAATTTCTTCCAATAAGAACTTACACACTGCACTAGTGGTCTTCATTCTCAAAGGTCTACCCTCAACATGATTAGTAAGATCCTCTCTAGCCAATACAATATATCTCATCTGCCATAGACTCATCGGCATAGTAACCAAGTCAACTACCCACTTATAATGAATGCATAGCGGATAGGACAGGTGAAGCTCGTCTCGATGTCGCACTACGGAATACATCTGACAGTCTCTGCAAGTCTCTACAAAGCGAGAAACATCTTTGTACATGCCTTTCCACCAATAATTTTCCTTGATTTTCTCATAAGTAGCCCACACTCCTCTATGACCAACCCAAGGACTCTCATGAAACTCTCTCATCAACTGTAACTGGGTCTCTTTATCGCGGACAACCCGCAAGGGTAATCCACCTCCTTTCTTCGGGTGCTTCCAAAGAAATCCGTCCTTGAGAAAATAACCATAGGCTTTTCTTATGATCTTCTTGAACTCTTCATCTGTCCATTCATCTCTTTTGCTTAGTGTACTAAGGTATTTGCCAATCTGCAAACCAATCTCTAGCATAGAGTTCTTCTATGAAAGCCACAATATCATAGACATGGCAAACATGATCAACCATAGCAACTAAAATTTTTGCATCATCCTCTTCTGAAAAAGTAGTGTCTCCTCATCATCATATCTGGCTCTAGACAGCATATCCGCCACTGGATTATCCTTCCTTGCTATGTGTTTAAATTTTGGATTTAATGACTTGATGTATGCGATCCATCTCAACATAGCTATGTCCGGAGTAGAGCAACTCGTAATCATACCTATCAATGGCAAGCAATCTGTCTGTACCACAACTGGGGCTCCAATAAAATACTCCTTGTCACATTTAAGAGACATAACAATCCCCAGTAATTCCCACTTGATTTGCGGATACCTCCTCTGTCTCTCGTTTAGGACTTTCGCCCCAAACCGAATAGCATACCTGTTTCCATCTACATCATCTTGACCCACAGCCCAACCTATGCCAATTGGACTAGTGTCAACTATCAATATCTGCACACCCCTTAATGGGCACGCCATCCAAGAAAGGCATGTAAGCGGAGGTATGTACTCACGAAGGACCTTATGCATGGTATTCATCATATGCGCAACAGAATTAGTGGCACCTTGAGGCAAGGTACACATCCTGACAAGCCCAATAGGAGTTCTCATAGTGGTTAGGTCCCTATTTTCCAAGGCCAGCTGAAGCTGATCATATCCCAAATACAGGTCACCTAAAGAATAAATGGCAAATCCAGCAAATGCTTCTGCAAACTCATCCACAACTGGACCTATACCAACATTCCTGATAGTAAATCTGTTTACTACCTGCATGTCCTGTATAAATCGGAGAGTACCATTCTTCTTTGGAACCATAAATCACCTATTTGAGTATGGTGCAAATGACGGCTCTAGGATTCCCATCCTGATTTTCTCATTCAACAAGTCAACTAGACTTGGCAGGTGTGCCCTAGGCACTGGAATAGGTCGGAGGTTCCATGGAATATGAGGGATAGTCATAAACTGGACTGCTCTCATACCATCTTTGCTGCAAATCCATGCATAAGCAGATCCGTCATCCATTACTTTCCTCTCCATGCGCATCTCTGTGATGAATGGTTGTCCTAGGATTATGGGGTAAGAGCATGAATCCTGCACAAAGAAATGGAAATCCTCCTCTACATCTCTAATAGAAATCTTGACACTGGGATAGGCAACATACAAATCACCTGCAGTGTTGTGGGCGGCTCTCATACGCTACCCCTGCTCTGCATCCATAAGCCATCTATTACTTTCAACTCCACGAACTATGAGATTAATCTCTGAACCATGATCCACCAAACCAACATAAGGCACGTGTTTCTCTCCAATTTTTACCACTGTTTCTGTAGTTGCCCTAGCCGAATGACTCCACGAAAAGTGACTGCACGGTACCAAGATAGGCTCATCAGTTTTAGCATAATGCATAGGCTGAACCCTCTTCTCTGTCTGCAGAAAAACAGAAGCATTCTCGACCATAACCTCATCTTGTCAAGATTGTGGGAGAGAAGGAAGGAGTCTCACTTGTAGCTTTCTTGCTTGCACAATGGGGGAAGACACACAAGGGTGGAGGCTGAAAACAGTTTTCCTCTTCTTAGTTGTGTAAGCCAAAAGAACTCTCTTACAAAGAAATAGAAGAACCCTATATATGGGTCTCAAACCAAACTCAACTAACTAAGGTGGCATACTAACTGAGCCACGAACTAGAGTAGATAAGGATAGCTATCATGTAGCTATTATTCATGGGCGGTGTACCAACCGCGTCTGCAACTGACAAGTCGGTGACATAAATACACAACGGTCACCCTGGCGTATCACGAGTGGAGCTCGATATCTCAACACTCCCCCTCGAGCTCAATCCCAATTCCTGCACACCAAGCAGGTCTCTGAACTTGCGCAGCTTCTCTGCGCCCCATGCCTTCGTGAATATGTCAGCTACCTGATCCTCTGTGCTGACATAAACTAGATCAATAAGACCTAGTAAAACCCTCTCTCGCACATAGTGATAATGCACCTCAATATGCTTTGTTCTAGCATGATAGACTGGGTTATTTGCCAAGTGTATACTACTCATGTTGTCACAATAAATGACAACTGGCCCATCTGTAGACTGATGCATATCATAAAGTAGCTTATGCAACCAAGCTACCTCACATGCAGCCATTGCTGCACCCCTATACTCAGCCTCTGTGCTCAACAAGGCAACTGTAGGCTGTTTCTTGCTGCTCCAAGTGACTGCAGCACTCCCAAAAGAGAACACATATCCACTGGTAGATCGTCTATCAGAAATACTACCAGCCCAATCAACATCAGTGTATCCATGCAACTGTATCTGAACCCCAGTCTCATAAAATAGTCCATACTGCAATGTGGACTTCACATACCTGAGTATGCGTCTAGCCACATCCAAATGCGATTTCCTTGGAGCCTGCATAAACTGACTTACCAATCCAACAGCATAGCTCAAATCTGGCCTGGTAATAGTCATATAAATCAAGCTTCCTACTATGCGTCTGTACATAGTAGGGTCTTCCAGAAGCTCACCTGCATCTGCGCTCAGCTTCACATTCTGCTCCAAAGGAACTGAAATAGGCTTACAGCCTGTCATCCCATATTTGGACAGCATGTCCAATCCATACTGCCTCTGCAAGAGCTGTATCCCACTTGGTGATCTAATCACCTCAATGCCCAAGAAATAACGCAGCTCTCCCAAATCCTTCATCTCAAACTTCTGCTTCAATAGCATTTTCACATGAAGGATATCTTCATCACTGTCACCTGTCATAATCAAATCATCAACATAAATGACAAGTAGCATAATACCTTTCTCTGTTTTTCTCACATAAAGTGAGAAATCTGCCTTGGAAATCTGAAAGCCAATAGTGACAAGATACTGTCCTATCTTGTCAGACCATGCTCTAGGTGCTTGCTTCAAGCCATACAAGGCTTTCTTCAACCTGCAAACAAACTCAGGATGAACAACATGCACATAACCTGGTGGCTGCTCCATATAGACCTCTTCTTGCAAATCACCATGCAAGAAGGCATTCTTTACATCCATCTGATGTAAAGACCATCCCTTTGATGCAGCCATAGCAATGACTGCTCTTACGGTTGCCATCCTTGCAACCGGAGTGAATGTTTCTTCATAGTCAATGCCATATGTTTGTGCATACCCCTTGACTACTAATCTTGCCTTGTATCTGTTCACAGAACCATCTGCATTGTGCTTTACCTTATAAACCCACTTACAGCCAATTGCATTTTTACCTTTAGGCAAAGGTACCAATTCCCATGTAGCATTTGCTTCCAAGGCATCCATTTCTTCATCCATGGATTTCTCCCATTTTTCTTTTCCCATGGCTTGCTCAAAAGAAGTGGGTTCTGGTTCCTGTATCACTTTGACCATATATGCATAGTGAATGGCTGTAAATCCATCATATTTCAGCCTATCCACAGGATACCTAACTCTGGTAGACCTACGCAAAGTGGGTTCACTCCCAGGTGCTCTCAAAACATCCCTGGTCTTCCTCACTCCAGGTGTAACAATAGAAGGAATACCCAACTCATCATCAATGCTCTGTTCTGAGCCACTGGATTCACCATCCACATAAGAGTGACCTGCATTCACATCAAGCATGGGCTGGTCAACCTTCTCTTTTCCTTTTCGTGATACCTGCATACCACTATCTGCATTACTTTGAGAAGATTCTCCTGATCTCAATCTGCCTGTCCATGGCGAAGAATGTGAACCACTGTTAGAAGACACTCCAGGTCCACTAATATTTTGTGATTGCTGCTGTGAATTCTGTGCAGCATTACCATTTTGTGCATCTACATCATCAATCACATTTACTGGTTTATACCAGCTACTCATCTCATCAAAAACAACATCTCTGCTCACTGTAAACTTACGAGTAGAAGGGTTATAGCATCTATACCCTTTTTGCTGCAGAGAGTAACCAATAAAGATGCACTTCTCAGCTTTTGGATCCGACTTGGATCTCAGCTCATCTGGCACATGTACATAGGCAATGCAACCAAAAATTTTCAAATGAGAAATATCTGGTTTCCTACCAGTATACCTCTCCTCTAGAGTCATTCCATGTATTGCTGCAGTGGGAGTCCTGTTCATTATGTAGACTGCTGTAGCAACTGCTTCAGCCCAATAAAAATCTGGCAAGTCTTTTTCATTGAGCATGGCACGAGATACCTCTCCAATATGCCTGTTTTTCCTTTCTGCAATTCCATTTTGTTGTGGGATATAACTGCATGAATATTGCTGCTTTATGCCATGCTCCTGCAAGAACTTTGCAAACTCATTTGAGAGGTACTCTCCCCCTCCATCTGACCTTAGGCATTTTATTTGCAGACCTGTTTCTTTTTCAGCCATAGCTTTAAGGGTTTTGAAATGCCCAAAAACTTCACTTTTCTTTTTCATAAAATACACCCAAACTTTTCTGCTATAGTCATCAATAAAAGTGACAAAATAATGACAGCCTCCAAGAGATGCAGCTTTAGTAGTCCACACATCAGAGTGGATTAATTCCAATGGCTTCTCACTCTCTTGAACATGTCTAGGAAATGGTTTCCTTGCCTGTTTTCCAAACTGACAGGCTTCACATACCTTATGCATTTCTGCAACCTTGAATTTTGGCAATCCTGCAACAATATTTTGGGCCTGCATTGATTTAAGTCGCTGTACATTAACATGACCAATGCGTTTATGCCAGATATCAATATCTGCAACTACACCGGTCCCATGTGCAAACATTGCTGCACTCAATTCAGACATGTCTGCATCCAACGTAAACATTCTGCCCTTTTTCTTTCCTTTTGCTATCAAGTGACCTTTATTTCTCATATCCTCAACAAAGCATCCATGAGGATTAAATCTGACCTGCAAGCCCTGCTCAACCATTTGACCGACAGAAACCAGATTCTTGGTGATATTCGGGACATGAAATACATCGGACAGGTATTTCTTTTTTCCATCGTGTATAGACAAGGGAATTTTTCCAATCTGCACAATAGGATGTGCAGTATCATCACCAGTCTCCACAAATCCTGGTTTTTCCATTTTCCTTGCATCCTCCATCCATTCTGCATGACCTGTCATGTGGTTTGATGCACCTGAGTCAACATACCATACATCATTGCTTTCTTCTGCACTTGTCACAGAATTGTTCATGTGCTGCACCATGAACAAATGCTCATTTCTGTCATCACCCTGTCTGCTAGAAGATGCATAATTCCCTTGTTGCAGTTTTCCATTCATGATGTCATTCTGCTTTTTATAGCAGTCTTTAGCCATATGACCCATTTTACCACAGTAGTAGCATTCAACATTACTGTTTGCATTTTGACCTCTTTGCCATCCACCACGACCTCTTTGGCTCCCCCTGCCTCTAGAGTTACCACGTCCTCCTCCATAGGACTGGTTTTCTTGAGTTTGCTGCATATTCTGATTTCTACCACGGCCTCCAAATCAGCCTCCTCTACCTCTGCCTCTACCTCTTCCATCATTTGAGTAGAAGACAGCTTCCTTTGAAGTTCCTCCTGAAGAAGATGCACCACCATTTCTCTGCTCCTCAGAAATTAGAAGAGCAATCAACTCCTCAAAATCAGGAAATCGTTCACGAACTGAAATCGATGTCCGAAACTGTGCATAATCCTTTCCTAGACCATTCAAGGTCACAGAAACTAAATCATCATCTTCCACTGGCGATCCAATGGAAGCAAGTGCATCTGCAATCTTCTTCACCTTCATGTGGTAGTCATTGATGCTCATATTTTCTCTTTGCACATTATGCAACTCTTGCTTGAGCTGCATTTTCCTGGCTTGCATATTTGTGCTATACATTTTTGACAAAGTATCCCATGCCTCCTTTGGCGTACTTGCATCCTGAATATGCACAATCATAGAGTCTGAAATACTGATAGACAGCTAGTACATAACTTTCCTGGCTCTCACATGCCATGCTTTGAATGCCTGCATTTGCTGTTGATTGGGAACATCAGGAAGAACTGGTTCTTCTTCATTTCCTGCAACAAATTCCCAATATCCTTTTCCCATAAGGAAATTCGTCATTCTAAACTTCCATGCTTGGAAGTTGTTCTTGTCAAGCTTTTCAGTTACAATCTGTGAAAGAGAATCAGACGCCATTACAGAATACTGCAAAAAATTCTGTCACTGCAAAAAACACAGCTTCACCCTCACAAGGGCAAATCTGCAAAACTGGCGAAAGTGGTATTTGACCACACAGTCACTTCCTAGTGACGATTTTGCATCAATAGGCAACAGGGATGATTCTGTAACTCCCAATGTCTCTGCACACAAGCATATGATGCAATCTCTGTGGTAACTTTTCACCGACCTGTAGAACAGTGGTCGCACAGCATAAAACAGGGCCTTTTCCTAAGTGCATGCAGAAAACTTGCGCCTTCAAAACAGGCCCCGAAATGGCCTCAAATCAAAAAAACAGGGTCGCCAAGAGCTAAAGCTCTATCCCGCAGCATATACTGCCCTCTTGCTTCAACGCGAAGGGCGTCTCAACCTGAGACAATGCACTCCTGCACTTTTCGGCTGTGCTACCTGTAGAGATCTGCTCCCAAAACAGAAAATGAAAGCAACACTGCTCCTCTTACCAGAACACCGCGAGCTTGGCTTGCTTTCTTGAGCTCCTTACCACGAACAAGGCTCTGATACCATGTCAAGATTGTGGGAGAGAAGGAAGGAGTCTCACTTGTAGCTTTCTTACTTGCACAATGGGGGAAGACACACAAGGGTGGAGGTTGAAAACAGTTTTCCTCTTCTTAGTTGTGTAAGCCAAAAGAACTCTCTTACAAAGAAATAGAAGAACCCTATATATGGGTCTCAAACCAAACTCAACTAACTAAGGTGGCATACTAACTGAGCCACGAACTAGAGTAGATAAGGATAGCTATCATGTAGCTATTATTCATGGGCGGTGTACCAACCGCGTCTGCAACTGACAAGTCGGTGACATAAATACACAACGGTCACCCTGGCGTATCACGAGTGGAGCTCGATATCTCAACAATCCTCATCCTCATCCAACTCCCCAATCAAAACTCCCTGTGTATCAGTAGTGGGCAATGTATGTCTTTTTCTCTTCAGGACTTCTTGGAACTGATCTTGAAACTCTCTTTTCGAGATGCCCAAAACCTCAGAAATAGTAAAAGTCACCTCACTACCAAGTATCTTGTCATTAAGGATTTTCTTCATGTCCGTAGATGTCTCAATATCGGACATTAATCTAAATCCTGGCTTCTTTCTTTGTCTAGGTTCCTACCTCTTTTCTTTCTTTTGAGCATCCTCCATTTGTCGTTCTGGCCTTGGTCTCAAAGTCGGGCCTACAGTAGGTGGAGTAACAAACTCACCCCCTCTAGTCTTTTTAGCTGCATTTGGATTCTCTTTATCTCTTATACACTTCTCCTCAACAAGTACATCTGCTCCCTGAGACTTAGCCAAGTAGGCATAAATAGTGTACCTATCAACACGCGAATCCCAACCTGTCTCAGATCTGATGCTAGAACCTGTACTAGTCAAAATAGTCTGCTGGATTTTCCCCTTGTTTTGCATCTCTATAGCATAGGTCCATAATGCTGACTGATTTTGTCAAGAATATGGATATCTACCTCTCTCCACTGATTGATGAGCTAAAGGAGTTGTGGGAGGGAATTGTAGTGGAGGACATGAACAAACATATTGGTAGGCGATCCGCAACTATAAGGACAATTCTTATGTGGGCCATGCATGACTTTCCAGGTTATGGAGAATGCTTTGGTAAAGCGTGTTTTCTTATTTTGCTAGTTTTCTTTGAGCAATGTCGGTGTTATGACATGCCTCATTGTACATGTGTGTTCTGCAGGGCTAGTCACGTCAGGTTACCATGCATGTCCTCTGTGTGGACCAAGGTTGGATTCTCGTATGTCAAAATCTATGAAGAAGATGGTATTTGAGGGACATCGGACTTTTTTGCCAGAGGGGCATGTCATGAGAGAAGGATTTCTTGGTCGCCCTCATGCGAGAATGAACGCACCGAGCTGGTTTGATCGCAGGATGGTGGACCAAGACTCGCTTCGCAGTGGAATGGGATGCTTCTCAATTTTCTATGAGTTGACTTATTGGAAAAAATTGAAAATTAAACACCTTTTAGATCCCATGCACATTTTTAAGAATGTGGGTAGCTTGCTATGGGACCATCTCACTCGGCAGCGAGACACACTAGGAGCGAGGATGGATTTGAAAGCAGTGGGAAAGATGGAACCATATTGGCCTGTAAGTGGCGTCGACCGATCGAGTGCAGTTGCCGCGCGCTCCTTGGGTTTTGTCTGGCAATGAAGTGCGACGAGTAAAGGAAAACATCAAGTCCTTTCGCACGCCGACTGGCCTAATGCGTTCTCTCAAGAGAGCATTCACAAAGGATGACCAACTGACAGGACTCAAATCCCATGATTGGCATAAGATGTGTCAGGTATGTACGGTATGAGGCTACGTATGGCATGATTCTGCATATTAGATTTCAGAATCTCCGTTTGTTTATACATAATATTAATTACATGGTTTTCACAGTTCGTATTGCCGATCACAATCATGGGGTCTCTGACATCGGAGGTACGGACAACCATTTACAAATTGTCCGAGTTGGTTCAGTTTGTCTCCCAAAAAGAGATTCACACATCATCGATTGAATCTGTGAAATGCATGGCAGTAGAGACTGCTTGTCTTTTGGAGAAGTATCTTCCCACTAGCATGCTCACAATACAAACCCATCTTCTAGTGCATATTGTAGATGAATTGCAGGTTGCAGGTCCAATCCATAGTCGATGGATGTTTTTCCTTGAACAGTTCATGAAGACCTTAAAGGGATTTGTGCGACAACGGGCTCGTCCTGAGGTCAGCATGGCTGAAGGTTGGTTAGTGTCGGAGGCCTTGGTGTACATTTCTAAGTGGTTGTCCACAGGACCAGGACAAAGGCTTGATATGGTCACTTAAGGAGGATGATCGTGTGAATGGAGATGTCCTAGTCGGAAACGGAATAGAGAAGAAGATGGACGCATCCATGGAGTCCAAGGTGAACCGATTTTATATGCTGCATAGCGCTACGATGGAGAAGTGGCTACAACGATATGAGGATACTCGAGCTGAGCGAGAGTCTGCAAGATCTGACTTTCGACGGAGTGCCCGGCAACGGCCCATTTGATATCTGAAGGGCTTAGAGGAGATGCCTCTACGCATGTCCACTAGATGGCTACATGAGGCCCTAACTAAAGCATTTCAAGATGGAGAAACAGTTACTGAAGAAGAGTGGGACTTCTCACATGGATGCAATCCCAAGGTATGGATGCAATCCCAAGGTATGCAATCCCAAGAAATTACAATCTATAATGCAAATTGCAACTAATATACTTGTTCTTCTCCCAGTATAAGGTCCATAGTGCAGCATGGTCACGTGGACGACATTTCAAAGTAGAGCACATCGACAAGTTACGCTCGACAATGGACTGTGGAGTGATGGCAATGTTTGAGCAGAAAAGCGGACGACGTGCCACAAATCCAAACCGTGTAGTTGCTTGCAGAGATGGAGTATTTTGGATGTTTACAGAGTATCCTTGCAGTGGACTATCGAATTTTCTCCGTGACCATATTTGATGTGCAATGGTTCAAGGTTACTCTCGAAGGAGCAGGTGCAACTGTTCGGCGAGGGCCAAGTGGCTTTGTTGAGATTGACTCAACGAAGAAGTGGACCGATTTGAGTGATACATTTGTTTTGCCAAATCACTATGAGCAGGCAAGAGTCCCTAATACTTGATGCGCTTTAGCAATCTCAAAGTGGACTTTTATACTAATCGTAATATGGATTAGGTCGTCTTTTTTCCTAATCCGCAACAACCTCAATGGTGGTATGTCATTCCCATGACATCTAGGAGTATCCCCGTGTTTGCCAGAACCCCCGTACCGATCGTAGAAGAGACACCTTTAATAGCGGCAATGACAGAAGGCATACAAAAAACTAGGATGAACCACCTAGAGGACCAAGACATCTCATCTATGGAGATAGAGGAGATAGAGGATGGGTTTTTTGAAAATGAAGCAGAGTCCTCATTTTGTGGAGAATTTTGTATAGATCTCCTGGTGTATACTGAGCTATGTCAAGATGAGATTGTGGAACCCTAAACAAAAGTGACTCAATCAAAACGTTCCTCCCCCTACAACAATGCCAATTTTTGCAAATCGGTTAGGACAGTTTGTATGTTTTTGGAGTATGGTGTTTTGTATTATCTAATTTTCATTATTATTTTAAAATGAAGTCTTGCTAATTAAGTCTTAGTTTTATTATGTCTTGCAATTCATTATCTAATATTATTATTTTTCCTTGTATGTGCAGGTTTAGGATTTGGGCACGGACGGCAGGATGAGTCACGATTTTACAGATGACGACATTGACGCGATGCTAGCACGTTTCTCACCAGAGCAGCTAGCAGGGGTCATAGATAGAGCCGATGCACAGCTTTCCCGTTCCAGCTCAGCATGATCGGCAGACTCTAGAAGGTCGGAGGCTTCGGTCTCGAGTAGATGCAGTCGCAAGTCTCGCTTTGCTTCAGAGTCATGTAATCGAGGAGGAGGCAGCTCCTATTGTGGGGATACAGATGCAGTCTCTCCCACTCGCACTGCCACCAGGGAGTCGACACCGTCTTTCACTAGCGGTGGCAGGGAGACGTCTACTGCTCCCACTCCTTCATGCACCCTACCGATCACTCCCAGGGCCGACAAGAAGTATACGAAACCCACTCCTCCAGGTTTGTATTCTCGCATCCTTTTTCGCAGTAGCACTTATCAATTCAAGTTGTGTTTGACACATTTGTATTAATGTCATGAAAGTACCCATTTGCAAAATCTTGCAGGTTACTCGTATCTCATAGATAAGGCCTCTGGCCATTTATACATGAGTGATGATGGAAAAGCTGTCATCTCTAGGATGCATGAGTTGTGCCAACAAGTATTTCGGCACAACATTACAGACAAGTGGAAGGAGATCCCAGATGCCAGCGAGTACATAATTGATACATTGTATCGAGAGTTCCCTCAGCCCTCTAGCAATGATAGATTTTCAAGAGAGTGGATGATGATGCGTATGCGTGACTATCAGTCGCATAGGCGGTCTGATGCATGCAAAGTAGTCAAGCAGGGCAAATCGAAGCCGGAGTGGCTGGATATAGAGGACTGAAGTAATCTCCAGGATGAGGCGACATTCACTCTAGACAAGTGGAAGCAGTAGAAGGATGCAGCAAAGGCGCGCTTGGACGCAGGATCGGACCTTGGTAGCGGCGGCCACGCAACATTCCTGGCAGATTTTGTAAGTATTAATAGGGTATAGTACTCTAATTTATCCACATCCATGTTGATGTATGTATTTTGAATATGAATCTCAAGTACGTTGTTTTTCAATGTTTGTGTGCCACAGCAAGGTTTTACGAATCGCGACTCGACTGTACTAGAGGTGACGTACGGGGAGAAGCATGGCTTGAGTGGCCTGATCAAGAAGCTCTATGCTCGCAGAAGACCGGTAATTAGTAATAAATATCATTCCTAATTTGAGAAATCTGTCATTATATGTTAGTTTGTATTTGGTACTCACAATTATATATGTATTTGCTGTTGCAGACTCCCTTCGATATGCCACTACAATGAGAGGAGTTTTCTGATGCGAATGAGTCGTAGAGAGCAGATTAGGCTACATAGGATTACTCCCCATTTTGTATTATGTAAGGCCTTATGGCCTCTATCCTCCATATGTAATAGCTAAGTGTATATGATTCTGACTTCTATGTTGTAGCATGACTCCATATTGCTTTGTCGCAGTAGCACTTCTCAATTTAAGTTCTGTTATTTTCTTTATCAATGCAGTGCACATTTGTGTTAATTAATGTCAAGAAAGTACTTGTTTGCAAAGTCTTATTATTATTTGGGATCGATTGTCTAACTTCTTTGACAGCAGGAATTGTCTCTTAGCCCTGTGTGGCTCTAACTATGGCAGGGCTGCATCTGCAGCTCTGCCACAAAATTTTTTTATTTTCTGCAACCATCGATATTAGCGTCAGAAAATAACTCTGCAATCGTTGGTATTAGCGTCGAAAATTCCTCTGTAACTGTTGCTATTTTTGTAGCTAATTCCGTCGGTATTAGCATCGCTATGCTAATTCCGTCGATATTAACGTTGCTAAATAGCGATGCTAATACCAAAAAAATTAGCGACGAAAATAGCGAGGCAAATAGCGACGGTTTTATAGCGACGCTAGTACCGACACTAATAGCGACGATGCGTCGTTATAAACGTCGTTATAGCATGTATATGTTGTAGTGTTCCTCCTCAAAGGGAAGTCGATCATGAAATCAAGCTAGCACCAGGAACTACGCCAATCGCAAAGAGACCATATAGAATGTCCATCCCGGAAGCAATTGAGCTGAAGGAGTAACTCAAGCAACTATTAGATCAAGGTTACATTCGTCCTAGTAGTTCACCATGGGGAGCTTCAGTGCTGTTCCAGAAAAAGAAATATGGAACGCTTCGGCTATGTATTGATTATAGAGGGTTGAATCAATCAACCATTAAGAACAAGTACCCCATTCTAAGAATAGATGAACTTCTTGATCATCTTCAAGGTGTGAAGATCTTCTCCAAGATTGATATTAAGTCTGGATATTATTAGATAAGGATCAAGAAGGGGGATATCCCAAAGACGACATTCAACACAAGATATGGACACTTTGAATTCCTAATCACGTCATTCGAGCTGACAAATGCTCCTACTACCTTCAATAGGTTAATGCATGATATCTTTAGGCCATATCTTGATGACTTCCTACTCGTCTTCTTTGATGATACCTTAGTCTACTCCAAACAAGAAGAAGATCATGAACCCCAGCTTCGCATTGTCCTTGAAACAATGAGGGCACACAAGCTTTATGCCAAAAAGAAGAAGTGTGCATTCTTCAAGTGACAGATTGAATATCTGGGATTCATCGTATCAGCGAAAGGAATTTCAATAGACCCGGCCAAGGTCAGAGACATTGTGGAATGGCCAACACCAACAATTGTCAAAGAAATACGTATTTTTCTTAGATTGATAGGATGATGCAGGGTCTTTATAAAAAACTATGCCTTGATTACAACGCCTCTGACGGATCTACTGAAGAAGCAAACATCAATTGTATAGTCAACTACTGAACAATCTAGCTTTGATAAGCTAAAGCAAAGTTTGGTATCAGCACCTATCCTAAAACTTCCGGATCTTGGTAAGGAGTTTGGAGTGATAATTGATGCTAGCACACTTGCCTTAGGGTGTGTGCTTATGCAAGAAGGTCATCGTGTAGCATACTCTTCGAGGAAACTAAAGAGCCATGAAAGGAATTATGTTACCCACGATCTGAAACTATTAGCTGTCATCCATGCTCTCAAGCTTTGGAGACACTGCTTGCTGGGTAACAAGTTTACCCTAGTGACAGATCATAAAAGTCTCAAATGGATTTTTACCCAAAATGAGCTTACCATCGCCAAACCGATGGTCAAACGGAGCGAGTCAACCAAGTCATTGAAGATATGATAAGGGCACATTATTGCCGAGAACCCAAAAAGTGGATTCAATATTTGCAACTGGTTGAATTTGCCTACAATGATTCTTATCAACAAAGCATTCAGATGACCCCTTTTCAAGCATTGCACGGGCACGACTATCGAAGTCCTTTAAACTTATCGGATTCAACCTTAAGGGTTGAAGCTTCAAAGCAGATGCTGGAAGATATGGATGATCAAATCAAGTCAATAAAATAGGATATTCAAGCCGCCAAGGACAGACAGAAGGCTTACGCAGATCTGAAACGCCAAGATAGATCCTTCGCTGAAGGTGACATGGTCTTCATTCACGTACACCCAAAGAAGAGTTCCCTATCCTTAGGTGAATGCAAGAAGCTAAGTCCAAGGTATTGTGGACCCTACAAGATCCTCAAGTGCCTAGGGCCTAATGCGTACAGACTTCAACTCCCTGAGAACCTAAAAGTTCATAATGTATTCCATATCTGCCTATTGAAGAAGTATGTACCCAACCGTAGTCACGTGCTTGATGATCAACAAGTTGTAATGCCTAGCCAAGGATTCCTTGAGCTACAGCCTGACAGGATCTTAGATGTTAGGGAGAGGCATTTGAGATCCAGAACCTTGAGAGAATACCTCGTCCAGTGGAAAGATTATCCCGAAGAGGATGCCACTTGGATGGATGAAAGCACTCTCAACAAACAATACCCCCAATTCTTCTCGAGATGAGGACATATTGATTCCTCTAAGGGGGAAAGAATGTAATATTTCCGCACAAAATATTAAAGAACTTTTACCACTACATGCCCCACTCAAAAGCAGTGCTAAGTGAGTCATCTTCTGCAACAGGATAATGTTAGTAGCTAAGTCCTTACCCCACGCACGCGATAATAAACCCCAACCGCATTGTGCAATTAAGGCCGAGGTTAAAACACGCAGTCGCACGAGAATATCCTTCTCGTAAAAAGGAAAAAATGGATAAATGATTAAAGTTATGGCAAATTTTTTTATCAATAACCCCTCCCCCTCAGCCAATGCATGATAGGGGAGACGAGTGTAAGAGGGCGTGAGTTAAGAAGAGTTGAGAGGAGTTGGAGAGGGGATCTCGCTCCACGTGCATGGATCTCCCCCCCCTTACACACTATATGAACCCCCCTGGAGCTTGGAAGGGGGAGAGGAAGGAAGAAATTAGACGTCGTGCTATAGCCCGCGCCATCTCCACCACCTTGAAGTCCGCCAGGCTGCCGCCTGTTGCCGCACTGCTGCCGCCGCCCATCCCACCACCATCATCGTCATAATTCTCCCCCCCCTTCGTCGTCAATCTCCTCCTCCCCAATCATTTCCCCTCCACGTCATTCTATTGAGAAGTAGAAGCTTCTTGGAAGCTTCTTTAGACACTTTTAACAAGGCTTTCATAATCCTTGTACACGCGTGCTTCCCCGAGAATTTAAACCCAAGCCTCCAAGGCCCCTGATCCTACGTAGGAGAGAAAGATCGCAGACTGTGAGTCTTCAGGACGTGTGAGTAACCCAAGGGGAGCTACTCCGACAAAAAAATACACTTCATAAATGGCCCCAAAACAAAAGATGCAAGGTGCACACGCGAGAGCCTCCAACCCAAGTTTACACATGGATATCCCTGTGAGTCATCAAACCCGGGTTCTTAGAAGTTTAATTCCGCATAAAAGGAATGCATTGGGCACATTTAATTTTCATGGGGAAGTTATGAATGGAATTATTCATTCATCCTATGAGTTTTTAGTTGCATGTTGCTCTTTGCTTGCATTTCCAAAGTGACAATCTGAAACACATATTGCATAGGTTAAAAGAATGAAAATTTGTTTAAATGCATCCTTGTTTTCCTCGCAAGAACGAACAAGCGCATAATGCATTTCGGCAATGATTTCCTAGATATGATTCGTAGGAAATAATCATTAACATCCGTTAGAATATTTTCCAAAGAGTTGCATTGCATGAAAAGGAAACCATGAACTTACCTGTTGCATGCGAGGATGCTTGCATTTTTAAGTCAAGTTAAGTGCCGTTGAATGGATTAAGTCAACAATAAGTCTTATGACATTCGTCATGCATGAACTTCTTTATCGAAGTTATTTTAGAAAAAGATGCATTTCATATTAAATCATGAATTCAATGCATCAGACAAAGGGTCATAGATATAATTCTTGTTGAAACTCAACATAGGTTTTTATATGAGTTAGGGCTAGGCAGACAGTCGGGGATAACTGAAGTTGCGTCTCCCTTCAGGCCTTCAACCTGAAGCATTAACTATCTTTCCATCCTTTAGTTCCTTGAGCAAACAATGGAAACCATGCTCCTAAACTATTACAAGCACAATCAATTTCAGTGGTCGTTTATTTGGCCAACTGCTAAGGAGTGAATCCTTCTCTCAGAATGCATCCAACATTCGATCCGGGATCAATTGTGACTTGGCAAGATCCCCAAGGGCTTGTTTGTTAATCCTTTTATCCTTGGGTTAGGGCCATACCCTGTTAACCCAACTTAACCAATACCTTAGGTTTTATTAACATTAAATCTTGGCGACCATGTCACTTCAAATTATTGATTGGTCCTTTGCTTCCAAGCACATACCTAATTTCCTTTACCTTGGAAATTTCTTCCCCAAGAAAGGTGATATAGCAGGATGACTACTCATCCTCTTGCAAGTTAAACTTGTGCAAGAACCTGCCAACCTCATTCCAAGGAATGGCAAAACTCTCTTGTGATCAAACCACCATCCGACGTTGCAACTTGTTGCACAAGTGTCGCACTATTCCATGGGATCATTTCACCCATTGAATGGTGTTTTGTAGTCAAGGAATTATGATTAGACAAGAAGCAGGGTTTAGGGTGTCCTCTTACCCAACCCACTCCTAATTGCACTAGGCCGACAACGTTCAGTAATAGGGATTCCAACTCAATCCGAGTTTTAGCATTTGAACGAGTGATCCTTAGGGTAGAAACCCTAGATCATTTCTTGCATGAGCGTCCAATTGTGCCTACATTCTGTGAATGTGGGTAGGACCTTTGGTTATGAGGTTTTCAATTTGGCAACAAGCACGAAACTATGACGAGTCCTTAACGTACTAAACCCTAGTCAGCACTTGGGTTATTTATCATATCGGTTGAACCGTCCTATGCGAATCCCTTGCGGTTTAGGTGATTTACATGATTTGATCTACTTGTCTTGTGACAAGGACGAACCATTCCTAGAGATGTTAACTTGATCTAAAGGAGAAAACTAGTTGCAACATGTCACAATTCACGTAATCACGCGATTCATTGCTTCTATGTATCGCTAAATTCGCAATAACCCTAACTTTTCTTTTTAGAAACAATCGCATGATAAATTGCAGAATAACTTCCATTGAACCTATTAGGTCTTACATTCAAGGATCATGCCCGCAATTCTTTTTCTAAGACTTTAAGATTTCATGCTTTTAATGAGCCATGCAGCCTTTCCCTAAATACACTCTTGATGAATGAAATTTTTCGTACGACGAATGTGCTACATGCAATCCTTTCCTAACTACAACGTAGTGAAATTCATGCCAAAAAAACTAGAGTTAACTTATTCCAATTTGCAATCACATGCCACACGCAAGTTCATAGAATCATTTCCATGCTTTGCTATTTCCTATGGGTGATAACGACTTTCCCTAATGAATTATTACAATAAAGATTTGCCTAAAAATGCGACATGCGCTTAATCTTTCCATGTCTAGTCAAAGGTGCACTTAATAATTTTGACCTTATAATGATAGGCAATAGGTTTCTCGGCTTGTCACTTTAAAATGCATGATAGGGCAACGTACTATTAAGGACGTTAAATGGATAGACAATTTCTTTATATGGGAAATACCAATGACCAATTTCATGTCATGAACTAATTCTAACAATTGTTCAAATAGTTGATTTAATTCCAGTTGCATTTAACTTGACTAGGTGAATTTGAGCATGCATAGGTGTTTCCTAGTCCATGAAGTTATCGTGATTAATGCAACACTTTTGCGTGGAATCAAAATTAGTAAAAACTTGGACATGTGGGCTTGGGGAAATATCCATGTGAATATTAGGAGAAGAACCTCCCGCAGGTGCGACTTGCAACTTCTTGGGGGCCATCATGGGCATAATTACAGACTTCCAGGTTGCATTTTCCCTTACGCGATCTGTGAATTTGCTCGCCTTGGTACGCAGCCTCAAGATCTTTCCCTTCTCCCTCGTACGCAGGAGATACCTTCACGGAACTTCGGATCTTTAAAAGGCCGGGCTTGTGAGACTTGGGCTTATGGGATTTGGAGCTTTGCTTAGGGAAATGGGGCATTTACAAGGAAGCTTGCGGAAATGGGGCTTCACGAGAGGGCTTGCGGAAATGGTGTTTCCACGAGCAAGCTTGTGGGATTTGAAGCTTGTTTGCGGAAAGGGCTCTTGCGAATGGGTCTTGCGAGAAGGGAGGCTTTATGAGCTTCTTCTTCTTCTCTAAAAAATCCCGGGGGCTAGGAATGGACTTATGGGGTATTAGTGGGAAGGGGGTTTAAGAAAGCCCCTTAGAGAAGCTTCTAGGAAGCTTCTGGCTACGGACAGCAGCCACGTGGAAGAGGGAGGGGTAGTAATGGGGTAGAAGGTGATGTCAAGTGGGGGAAAAATCGCCTTGTCAGGGAATCGACGGCAAAAAATGGCGGCGTTGGCGGCTGGCCTAGGCGGCGGATTTGCCAACAGCATCAACAGCAACTTCCTCCTCTTTCTCCACGCAGCACGGCGTCCTCTCAGTCCTTCTCCCTTTCCACCCAATAAGGGGGGGTTTCTATAGGCCAAGGGGGGAGAGGGGAGCTCCACCACGTGGCCACTACATGGCATCCCCCCTCCTCATGCAGCCCACAACTCCACTAAGCCCATCCCCCCACATTCCCTCTCCTCCAACCGTGCATCGCCTGGGGGAAAAACATCAATTTTTTTTGCAATTAATTGAATATTATCCATTGAACCCCCTCCCAAGACGGTCTTTCCCCGCGGTTATTCAGATTTAAACCCCCGGGCTTGGTTTGCCAATGCAGAGGTCTCGAGTTTTTGCGTGCGGGTTATGGATTAAACTGCCGATAATTCCAATACGGAAAATAACCTTTGCACGAGTTTCACGCGGTGTGCGGGAAGCCAAGTTGGGTAATATTTTTCGAATGGAAATATTACATTCTCTCCGCCTTGGAGGTATCGAGATGTCCTCATCTCGAGAAGAACTAGGGGTATTGTTGGTTGAGAGTGCTTTCTTCCATCCAAGTGGCATCCTCCTCGGGATAATCTTTCCACTGGATGAGGCATTCTCTCAAGGTTCTGGATCTCAATTGTCTCTCCCTAACTTCTAAGATCCTGTCAGGCCGTGGCTCAAGGACTCCTTGGCTAGGCATTACAACTTGTTGGTCATCAAGTACATGGCTAGGATTAGGTATATACTTCTTTAGCAAGCTAATATGGAATACATTATGAACCCTTTGGTTCTCAGGGAGTTGCAGTCTATAAGCATTGGGTCCTAGGCACTTGAGGATCTTGTATGGTCCACAATACATTGGACTTAGCTTCTTGCAATCTCCTAAGGATAGGGAACTCTTCTTTTGCATACGCGAATAAAGACCATGTCTCCTTCCTTGAAGGTTCTATCTTGACGTTTCAAATCTGCGTATGCCTTCTGTCTATCCTTGGTGGCTTGTATGTCTTGTCTTATTGACTTCATTTGGTCATCCATCTCTTCCAGCATCTGCCTTGAAGCTTCAACCCTCAAGGTTGGATCTGAGAAGTTTAAAGGACTTCGACAGTCATGCCCATGCAATGCTTGGAAATGAGTCATTTGAATGCTTTGTTGGTAGGAAGCATTATAGGAAAATTCAACCAATGGCAAGTATTGAATCTACCTTTTTGGTTCACGACAACAATGTGCCCTTAGCATATCTTCGATAACATGGTTGACTCGCTCTGTTTGACCATCAGTTTGGGGATGGTAAGATGTACTAAAACAGAGTTGAGTTCCAATGGCTTCAAAGATAGCTCTCCAGAAGTGTGATGTGAAGAGAGAATCACGATCACTAATGATTCTTCTGGGCAACCCATGTAGCTTGAATATCTCCTTGATAAATAACCTTGCAATGTCTCAGGCTTTATAGTTTGTCTTAACAGGAATAAGGTATGCAACCTTAGTAAGCATATCAACCACAACCATGATGGAGTTGTATCCTCGGCTGAACTTGGGGTAGACCAACAAAAAAGTCCATAGTGATGAATTCCTATTTCATTTGGGGAATGTCAAGTGGTTGCAACTTTCTTGGCATTTTGACATGTTCGGCTTTGATACGTTGACAAGACAAACACTCGGTGACATATTTGAGAATGTCACCCTTAAGCCTCTCCCAATACTAGCTCTTTCTAACTGCATTGAGGGTCTTGACATAGCCAGGATGTCCTGAGAAAGGGGAATCATGAGCTTCCCACAGTATCTTTTGCTTGGTGACTGGCTTGCCGATATGCATAATCTTGTTCTATAGTAGACAAGTTCACTATTGATAGAGAATTCATGATATCTAGCCTGTAGCTTTTGATCTTGATCCTTGATAGGGATATCCCTTAGCATCTTTTGATAGGCTGGATCATGGCATGCTTCTTCTCTAGCTAGCTCAAGTATTGGGTTGTTTGGCATGGGTACCTTTGTGGCTAGAGATCTAGCTATTGATGGATTTTGCAAGATTAGAGAATTAAGGAATGCCTTGCAACTGAATGCATCAACAACTACATTCTCCTTTCCAGGCCAGCATTTGATTTCAAAATCATACTCCTCCAGCACTTCAATCCACCGATGTTGCCTCATGTTGAGCTCGTTCTGGATAAAGATCCACTTGAGACTTTTATAATCCATCACTAGGGTAAACTTGTTACCCAAGAGGTAGTGTCTCCAAAGCTTTAGAGCATGGACGATGGCTAACAGTTCTAGATAATGAGTAGCATAATTCCTCTCATGGCTCTTCAGTTTCCTTGAAGAGTATACTACAGGATGACCTTCTTGCATAAGCACACATCCTAAGGCAAGCGTGCTAGCATCAGTTACTACTTCGAACTCCTTACTAAGGTCCAGAAGTTTCAGAATAGGTGCTGATACCAAACTTTTCTTTAATCTATCAAAGCTCGATTGTTCGGCAGTTGACCATGTAATGGATGTTTGCTTCTTCAGTAGATCCATCAAAGGTATTGTAATGCCACTGATACGATGAGTCCCATATATTCAATCTGACGTTTGAAGAATGCACACTTCTTCATCTTAGCATAAAGCTTGTGTTCCTTTATTGTCTTAAGGACAATGCGAAGCTAGGGTTCATGATCTTCTTTCTGTTGGAATAGATTAAGGTATCGTTGAAGAAGACGAGTACGAAGTCATCAAGATATGGCCTAAAGATATCTTGCATTAACCTGTTGAAGGTGGTAGGCATATTCGCAAGCCCAAATGACATGACTAGGAACTCAAAGTGTCCATATCTTGTGTTGAAGGCCATCTTTGGGATATCTTCTTTCTTGATCCTTATTTGATAGTATTCAGACATGAGATCAATCTTAGAGAAGATCTTCGCACCTTGAAAACGGTCAAAAAGCTCATCTATTCTAGGAATAGGATACTTGTTCTTAATCCTTGATTGATTCAATCCTCTGTAATTGATACACAGTCGAAGCATTCCATCTTTCTTTTTCTGGAACAGCACTGGCGCTCCCCATGGTGAATTGCTAGGAAGGATGTAGCCCTGATCTAACAGTTGCTTGAGTTTCTCCTTCAGCTCAATTGCTTCCGGGATGGACATTCTATAAGGCCTCTTTGCAATTGGCGCAACTCTCGGCACTAGCTTGATCTCATGATCCACTTCCCTTTGAGGTGAAAGTTTCGTGAGCTCTTCAGGAAATACGTCCGCGTACTCCTTTAGACATGAAGGTTCTTCACTAGACTCCTGCTTCTGATCTAGCTTATTAAGCTTAATCAAGTAGACAGGTAGTCCCTTTCTAACTCCCTTTATAATCCGAGATGCTTTAGCCAATTGAATTTTCGGCTTTCTAGCCTCTCCTTGAGTTGTGATCAATTCCCCTTCAGATTTTTGAAAGGAAACTTGGCCCTTTCCACAATGAATGTGGGTGTTATTAGGTTTATGCCAATCCATTCCGAGCAAACACTCATGGATACCTAGGTTCATGACCCTGAATTTGACCGAAGTCGACTTTCCTCCCAGAAAAAATTCCACCTTAGCATTTTTCGTGGTACAAGTGACCTCACGACCATTTGCTAATTCCACAAGCCAGGTAGATGCTTCTATTGTGGCTATTCCTAATCTTCTTGCACAAGCTGGTGAGACAATCAATCAAGGTTTTGAAACCTTTACCTTGATAGTCCGATGGTATCCGAATCACTGAAAACTGGAGATTCGGGCCTTTCTTGTGAAGACCGGCATGGATTGTTGCCCTCTGAAACTCTGCTTCCATGGTCGGGTTTTCTTCTTTGCACAACTCCGTGTTGGCAACACAAGCGATTCTTCCTCTGCCTCAGGTGGCGGCTCCTTGGCCACGGGCGGTTCCTTGGAAAGGAGCTTGACGTTGTCCTCCGCCAAGTTTGGGACATTGCCTTTTGAAATGACCGGGCTCATTGCAGTGGAAACAAAAAAGATTATGGCCATTTCTTTGGGTAGGGACAAGGTTATTGACATTATTGGTTTTCTCTTTCTTCCTTTGTCCCCAGTTTTGACCTTGAACTCTCTTGACTTGGGGCCTATATGCTCCTCTGTTCTGATCATTATAAGACCAAGTCTTGTTACTTCTTGGTCTAGCCTGCATCTCCTGAATTATGGGTGCAGCTCGAATGAGTGCATCCTGTAGATCTGTTGGGCACATAGATTCGAGGCAGGTGTTCACAGGTGGGTTTAAACCGGCACAAAACTTCGACACTTATTGTGTCATATCCATCTGTGGCGCATACTTCAGAAGTGAGATGAATTTTGAGTAGTATGCGTCAAGAGTCAGACCCAGCTGTTTTAGCTCATAGAACTCTCATTTTTTGCGTGCGATATGCAGGTGGTAAGTATCTACCTTGCAGAGCTTTCTTCAATTTTGCCCAGGTAACGGATGCTTCCGAGATCCATTGGTGTCTGCACCATTGCTTCCACCAAAGCCTGGCTTCACCGGTGAGCTTCAGCTTGGCAAGCGTTGTCTGGTTGGCGGGTGCAGTATCGATTGCTTCAAAGTAATCTTCCATGGACTCTATCCAAATCTCAGCATTCGCTTGGACAATCATTCCTTTCCTGTCAAATTCTGGCGGCTTGATCTGCTTGAGAAGAAACTTCTTCTCCTGAATCATTGTCGTACTTGATATAGGGGACGGACTGGAAATCTGTACCTGGGGTTGTGCCTGGGTAGAGTATTCTTAATGTTAACAACTCGCTAACCATTATGATTATATTTCATATCCAAATCACCTTTCAGCCAAGAACCTAGCCACTTATCTTTTTATCAATACTCATAGACATGACAATCATTGATAAAAAGAAGTCTTATTTCATTCATATGGGCATAGCCCTTTCGGAGTACAATACTTCTTGGGATGGTAGAGCAATTGGTACATTAGTTCGGGGAGAATAATGTTGTGTTACACTTAGCCTCGGAAATCTGCATAAGAGTATGGTTTCGGGTCATGGATCTTCAGGAATCGATAAGTCATCGAAAGATTAGGGTATCCTTTCCTTTGGTACCCATTCTTCTCGTAGCGTCCCAACACCTTGATCCTGTCTGTGGGGATTATGTGGGTCACTTCCTCGTATACATATGTATTCAGCTCGACCCTCCGACCTTCGATATGTAAAGTTGTGTTTACGTGAGCCTCAACAAAAATGAACAGTTTCACGATCTTTAGGTCCTCCAACCACTTGATTCTCTTTAGGTTGGTTCGAAGGTACGCAAATCAGTGGGCAGCTATGTAGTAGATTCCTGAGTCACCCATCCATCTCCATTCCACGTACAAAGGTGATGGATTATAAATACGGTCTAGGATGTTCATCATATCGATCCTTCGTCGATAATCTGAGGAATGCATCGCGGTCATAAACATGACTTGGAACACTAAGAATTTATTCCATGCTTCATAATTCTACAAGCAGCATCGAAAGTAAGGAAATGTTCTGAACAGCAACATTTGCTTTACTTCTTCTTATTAAGATTTCTTATAAAGACAGATCCTTCGTTAGTTCTCTCTGATACCAACTGTAACATGTCCACCTATTCCCTTTTAGGACACGTCTTAGCAGTCCATCGGAAAGAGAGTCTAGAAAGATCCGCCCGGCACTCCCATGGAATGTTACGGGGTTTGCAATCTAGGACTTCCCGCGTCTGCCATGTAGCGGAAGTATTCCGATCGTTTCCACTTAGGACCGACCCGAATCAGGGTTTTTCCTAATGGTCACTTTCATAATTGACAGCTAGCATCGACTCCCAAGCGAACTATTTTATGCAGAAATGCCAGGGCCGAAGCGGATCTATACTGTACTTGGTTCAAGGATAATGGGAAATGAGAGGGATGCAAAGCTCGACCTCTCTACCCATAGGACATAGTCCCATTCCGTTCCCCTAAAACATCATAAATCGGGATTTTAGTAACCTAAACTCTAGGTCAGCGCCCTTGCTGTTCATTTCCTTTGAGAAGAGCTCCTTGCTATCCATTTCGATTGAGAAAAGTTCCCAGCCAACTGGGACCACCCATCTGTAGGACGGGGACCCATGGCCATATCCAGGGCACTTTTCTCAAGGTTGCTTTAATTTTCTAATTACCTATCACATTTAGTTGGACATGCATCAAGCAACTTCCTTAATTAGCCCGTTAGACACTGGTTCCTTCACGTAATCTTAGCACTTGATATAGAAAAATAGTGTCAAACAAGTTCCTTTACAACAGGTTATCTTACTTATCTTTGGAATACATCCATAAAATCCAGCCTATAGGCTAATCCATAATCTGCCTATCGAGTAACCCATAGGGATTACTAATCCAAGATTCCGCCCGTAGACTAGTATGCGGGCCTCGAGATCCAATCCCGAGTCACGTTGGCCTCTTGTGCAAGGCCTGGAAGGCAAGGGATTTACGGTCAGAGCCCCCCTAGCACCCAAGCATCCTCTTGCTCCAAGTAGCGCTCAACGGAGAGACCTCACACGGCGGGTTCGGTCCACGTTCCCAGTGCGGCTAAACAACCCCCTTGGTT
The DNA here is from genome assembly GCF_053477565.2 of Lygodium microphyllum. Taxonomy (NCBI): domain Eukaryota; kingdom Viridiplantae; phylum Streptophyta; class Polypodiopsida; order Schizaeales; family Lygodiaceae; genus Lygodium; species Lygodium microphyllum. Next base: position 53,044,523 of record NC_141154.1, read on the forward strand.
AGGATCAAGCAAACAGTCCGGAGTAACTGAAGCTGCCTCTCCCTTCAGGCCTTCAACCTGAAGCATTAAATATCTTTCCATCCTTTAGTTCCTTGAGCAAACAATGCAAACCATGCTCCTAAACTGTTACAAGCATAATCAATTTCAGTGGTCGTTTATTTGGCCAACTGCTAAGGAGTGAATCCTTCTCTCCGAATGCATCCATCATTCAATCTGAGATCAATTGTGACTTGGCAAGATCCCCAAGGGCTTGTTTGTTAACCCTTTTATCCTTGGGTTAGGGCCATACCCTGTTAACCCAACTTAACTAATACCTTAGGTTTTATTAACAGTAAATCCTGGCAACCATGTCGCTCCAAATTATTGATTGGTCCTTTGCTTCCAAGCACATAACTAATTTCCTTTACCTTGGCAAATTTTTCCCCAAGAAAGGTGATGTAGCAGGATGACTACTCATCCTCTTGCAAGTTAAACTTGCGCAAGAACCTGCCAACCTCATTCCAAGGAATGGAAAAAGTGTCTTGTGATCAAACCACAAGACCATGCGATGTTGCAACTTGTTGCACAAGTGTCGCATATATGCCATGGTATCATTTCACCCATTGAATGGTGTTTTCTAGTCAAGGAATTATGATTAGACAAGAAGCAGGGTTTAGGGTGTCCTCTTACCCAACCCACTCCTAATTGCACTAGGCCGACAGCGTTCGGTAATAGCGATTCCAACTCAATCCGAGTTTTAGCATTTGAACAAGTGATCCTTAGGGTAGAAACGTGAGATCATTTCTTGCATGAGCGTCCAATTGTTCCCTACATTCTGTGAATGTGGATAGGACCTTTGGTTATGAGGGTTTCGATTTGGCAGCAAGCGCAAAACTAGGCCGAGTCCTTAACGTGCTAAACCCTAGTTAGCACTTGGGTTATTTATCGTACCGGTTGAACCATCCTATGCGAATCCCTTGCGGTTTAGGTGATTTACATGATTTGATCTACTTGTCTTGTGACAAGGACGAACCATTCCTAGAGATGTTAACTTGATCTAAAGGAGAAAACTAGTTGCAACATGTCACAATTCACGCAATCATGCGATTCATTGCTTCTATGTATCGCTAAATTCGCAATAACCCTAACTTTTCTTTTTAGAAACAATCGCATGATAAATTGCAGAATAACTTCCATTGAACCTATTAGGTCTTACATTCAAGGATCATGCCCGCAATTCTTTTTCTAAGACTTTAAGATCTCATGCTTTTAATGAACCATGCAACCTTTCCCTAAATACACTCTTGTTGAATGAAATTTTGCATACGATGAATGTGCTCCATGCAATCCTTTCCTAACTACAACGTAGTGAAATTCATGCCAAAAAAACTAGAGTTAACCTATTTCAATTTGCAATCACGTGCCACACACAAGTTCATAGAATCATTTCCATGCTTTGCTATTTCCTACGGGTGATAACGACTTTTCCTAATGAACCATTACAATGAAGATTTGCCTAAAAATGCGACATGCGCTTAATCTTTCCATGTCTAGTCAAAGGTGCACTTAATAATTTTGACCTTATAATGATAGGCAATAGGTTTCTCGGCTTGTCACTTTAAAATGCATGACAAGGCAACATACTATATTAAGAACGTTAAATGGATACACAATTTCTTTATATGAAAAATACCAATGACCAATTTCATGTCATGAAATAATTCTAATAATTGTTCAAATAGTCGATTTAATTCCAGTTGCATTTAACTTGACTAGGTGAATTCAAGCATGCGTAGGTGTTTCCTAATCCATGAAGTTATCGTGATTAATGCAACACTTTTGCATGGAATCAAAATTAGTAAAAACCTGGACTTGTGGGCCCGAGGAAATATCCACGTGAATACTAGGAGAAGAACCTCTTGCAGGCGCAACTTGTGACTTCTTGGGGGCCATCATGGGCGTAATTATGGACTTCCGGGTTGCCTTTGCCCTTACGCGATCGTTGAATTTGCTCGCCTTGGTACGCATCCTCAAGATCTTGCCCTTCTCTCTCGTACGCAGGAGATACCTTCACAGAAATTTGGCTGTTTAAAAGGCTGAGCTTGTGAGACTTGGGCTTATGGGATCTGGGTGTATGGGATTTGGAGCTTTGCTTGGGGAAATGGGGCTTTTACAAGGAAGCTTGCGGAAATGGGGCTTCACGAGAGGGCTTGCGAAAATGATGTTTTCACGAGCAGGCTTGTGGGATTTGAAGCTTGTTTGCGAAAACGGCTCTTGCGAATGGGTCTTGCGGGAAGGGAGGCTCTATGAGCTTCTTGTTCTTCTCTTAAAAATCCCGGGGGCTAGAAATGGACTTATGGGGTATTAGTGGGAAGAGGGTTTAAGAAAGCCCCTTAGAAGCTTTCTAGGAAGCTTCTAGCTATGGACAACAACCACATGGAAGAGGGAGGGGTAGTAATGGGGTAGAAGGTGACGTCGAGTGGGGGGAAAATTGCCTTGTTAGGGAATCGGCGGCCAAAAATGACGGCGCTGGCGGCTGGCCTGGGCGGCGGACTTGGCAATGGTAGCAGTGGCATCAATAACAACTTCCTTCTCTCTCTCCAGGCAGCACAGCGTCCTCTCACTCCTTCTCCCTTTCCACCCACTAAGGGGGGTTTTTATAGGCCAAGGGGGGAGAGGGGAGCTCCACCACGTGGCCACCACATGGCATCCCCCTCTCCTCATGCAACCCACAACTCCACTAAGCCCATCTTCCCACACTCCCTCTCCTCCAATCGTGCATCGATTGGGGGAAAAACATAAAAAAAAATTGCAATTAATTGAACATTATCCACTTAACCCCCTCCCAAGAGGGTGTTTCCCCGCGGTTATGCGAATTTGAACCCCCGGGCTTGGTTTGCCAATGTGGAGCTCTCGATTTCTCATGTGCGGGTTACAGATTAAACTATCGGTAATTCCAATATGGAAAATAACCTTTGCACGAGTTTCACGTGGTGTGCGGGAAGCCAAGCTGGGTAATATTTTTCGAACGGAAATATTACATTCTCTCCCCCTTGGAGGAATCAAGATGTCCTCATCTCGAGAAGAACTGGGGGCATTGTTGGTTGAGAGTGCTTTCTTCCATTCAAGTGGCATCCTCCTCAGGTTAATCTTTCCACTGGACGAGGCATTCTCTCAAGGTTCTGGATCTCAATTGTCTCTCCCTAACTTCTAAGATCCTTTCAGGCCGTAGCTGAAGGACTCCTTGGTTAGGCATTACAACTTGTTGGTCATCAATTACATGGATAGGAGTAGGTACATACTTCTTTAGTAGCCTAATATGGAATACATTATGAACCCTTAGGCTCTCAGGGAGTTGCAGTCTATAACAATTGGGTCCTAGGCACTTGAGGATCTTGTATGGTCCACAATACCTTGGACTTAGCTTCTTGCAATCTCCTAACGATAGGAAACTCTTCTTTTGCGTATGCGAATAAAGACCATGTCTCCTTCCTCGAAGGTTCTATCTTGACGTTTCAAATCTGCGTATGCCTTCTGTCTATCATTGGTGGCTTGTATGTCTTGTCTTATTGACTTCATTTGGTCATCCATCTCTTCCAGCATCTGCCTTGAAGCTTCAACCCTCAAGGTTGGATCTGAGAAGTTTAAAGGACTTCGATAGTCATGCCCATGCAATTCTTGGAAAGGAGTCATTTGAATGCTTTGTTGGTAGGAAGCATTGTAGGAAAATTCAACCAATGGCAAGTATTGAATCTACCTTTTTGGTTCACGACAACAATGTGCCCTTAGCATATTTTCGATGACATGGTTGACTCGCTCCGTTTGACCATCAGTTTGGGGATGGTAAGATGTACTAAAACGGAGTTGAGTTCCAATGGCTTCAAAGATAGCTCTCCAGAAGTGTGATGTGAAGAGAGAATCACGATCACTAATGATTCTTCTGGGCAACCCATGTAGCTTGAATATCTCCTTGATAAATAACCTTGCAATGTCTCAGGCTTTATAGCTTGTCTTAACAAGAATAAGGTGTGCAACCTTAGTAAGCATATCAACCACAACCATGATGGGGTTGTATCCTCCCTGAACTTGGGGTAGACCAACAACAAAGTCCGTAGTGATGAATTCCCATTTCATTTGGGGAATGTTAAGTGATTGCAACTTTCCTGGCATTTTGACATGTTCGGCTTTGATACTTTGACAAGACAAACACTCAGTGACATATTTAAGAATGTCACCCTTAAGCCTCTCCCAATAATAGCTCTTTCTAACTGCATTGAGAGTCTTGGCATATCCAAGATGTCCTGAGAAAGGGGAATCATGAGCTTCCCACAATATCTTTTGCTTGGTGACTGGCTTGCCGGTATGCATAATCTTGTTCTATAGTAGACAAGTCCACTATTGATAGAGAATTCATGATATCTAATGTGTAGCTTTTGATCCTGATCCTTGATAGGGATCCCCCTTAGCATATTTTGATAGGCTGGATCATGGCATGCTTCTTCTCTAGCTAGCTCAAGTATTGGGTTGTTAAGCATGGATACCTTTGTGGCTAGAGATCTAGCTATTGATGGATTTTACAAGATTAGAGAATTAAGGAATGCCTTGTGACTGAGTGCATCGGCAACTACATTCTCCTTTCCAGGCCAGTATTTGATTTCAAAATCATACTCCTCTAGCACTTCAATCCACTGACGTTGCCTCATGTTGAGCTCGTTCTGGGTAAAGATCCACTTGAGACTTTTATGATCCGTCACTAGGGTAAACTCATTACCCAACAGGTAGTGTCTCCAAAGCTTTAGAGCATGGACGATGGCTAAAAGTTCTAGATCATGGGTAGCATAATTCCTCTCATGGCTCTTCAGTTTCCTTGAAGAGTATGCTATAGGATGACCTTCTTGCATAAGCACACATCCTAAGGCAAGTGTGCTAGCATATTCAATTACTACTTCGAACTCCTTACTGAGGTCTGATAATTTCAGAATAGGTGCTGATACCGAACTTTGCTTTAATCTCTCAAAGCTGGATTTTTCGGTAATTGACCATGCAATGGATGTTTGCTTCTTGAGTAGATCCATCAAAGGTGCTGTAATCAAAGCATAGTTTTTTATGAAGACCCTATACCATCCTGTCAATCCAAGAAAACTGCGTATTTCTTTGACAATTATTGGTATTGGCCATTCTAGAACATCTCTGACTTTGGTTGGATCTATTGAGATTCCTTTCGCTGATACGATGAATCCCTGATATTCAATCTGACGTTTGAAGAATGCACACTTCCTCATCTTAGTATAAAGCTTGTGTGCCCTCATTGTCTCAAGGACAATGCAAAGCTGGGGTTCATGATCTTCTTCCAGTTTGGAATAGACTAAGGTATCATCGAAGAAGACGAGTACGAAGTCATCAAGATATGGCCTAAAGATATCCTGCATTAACCTATTGAAGGTGGCAGGTGCATTCGTAAGCCCGAATGACATGACTAGGAACTCAAAGTGTCCATATCTTGTGTTGAAGGCCGTCTTTGGGATATCTTCTTCCTTGATCCTTATTTGATAGTATCCAGACCTAAGATCAATCTTGGAGAAGATCTTCGCACCTTGAAGACGGTCAAGAAGCTCATCTATTCTAGGAATAGGGTACTTGTTCTTAATTGTTGATTGATTCAATCCTCTGTAATCGGTACGCAGTCGAAGCGTTCTATCTTTTCTTTTCTGGAACAACACTGGCGCTCCCCATGGTGAACTGCTAGGACGGATGTAGCCTTGATCTAACAGTTGGTTGAGTTGCTCCTTCAGCTCAATTGCTTCTGGGATGGACATTCTATAAGGCCTCTTTGTAATTGGCGCAGCTCTCGGCACTAGCTTGATCTCATGATCCACTTCCCTTTGAGGCGGAAGTTCCGTCAGCTCTTCAGGAAATACGTTCACGTACTCCTTTAGCCATGAAGGTTATTCACTAGACTCCTGCTTCTGATCTAGCTTATTAAGCTTAATCAAGTAGACAGGTAGTCCCTTTCTAACTCCCTTTATAATCGGAGATGCTTTAGCCAATTGAATTTTCGGCTTTCCAACATCTCCTTAAGTTGTGACCAATTCCCCTTCAGAGTTTTGAAAGGAAACTTGGCCCTTTCCATAATGAATGTGGGCGTCATTAGGTTTAAACCAATCCATTCCGAGCAAACACTCATGGATACCTAGATTCATGACCCTGAATTTGACCGAAGTCAACTTTCCTTCTAGAAAGAATTCCACCTTATCAATTTGCCTAGTACAAGTGACCTCACGACCATTTGCTAATTCCACAAGCAAGGTAGGTGCTTCTATTGTGGCTATTCCTAATCTTCTTGGACAAGCTGGTGAGATAAAGGAATGCGTACTGCCACAATCAATCAAGGTTTTGAAACCTTTACCTTGATAGTCCGATGGTGTCTGAATCACCGAAAACTGGTGATTCGGGTCTTTCTTGTGAAGAGCGGCATGGATTGTTGCCCTCTAAAACTCTGCTTCCATGGTCAGGTGTTCTTCTTCGCACAATTCCCTGTTGGCAACACAGGCAGTTCTTCCTCTGCCTCGGGTGGCGGCTCCTTGGCCACGGGCGGTTCCTTGGAAAGGAGCTTGACGTTGTCCTTATCCAAGTTTGGGACATTGCCTTTTCAAATGACCGGGCTTGTTGCAGTGGTAACAACGAAGATTATGGCTATTACTTTGGGTAGGGAAAAAGTTATTGACATTAATGGTCCTTGCTTTTTTCCTTTGTCCCCGGTTTTGACCTTGAACTCTCTTGACTTGGGGCCTATATGCTCCTCTGTTCTGATCATTGTAAGACCAAGTCTTGTTACTTCTTGGTCTAGCTTGCACCTCCTGAATTATGGGTGCAGCTCGAATGAGTGCATCCTGTAGATCTGTTGGGTACATAGATTCGAGGCGGGTGTTCACAGGTGGGTTCAAACCAGCACAAAACTTCGACACTTGTTGTGTCATATGCATCTGTGGCGCATACTTCAAAAGTGAGAGGAATTTTGAGTAGTATGCGTCAAGAGTCAGACCCAATTGTTTTAGCTCATAGAACTCATTCATTTTCTGCGTTCGATACGCAGGTGGTAAGTATCTTCCTTGCATAGCTTTCTTCAGCTTTTCCTAGGTAACGGATCCTTTCGAGATCCCTTGGTCTCTGCACCATTGCTTCCAACAAAGCCTGGCTTTGCCGCCGATGAGCTTCAGCTTGGCGAGCATTGCCAGGTTGGCGGGTGCAGTACTGCCTGCTTCAAAGAAATCTTCCATGGACTCTATCCAAATCTCAGCATCCGCTTGGACAGTCCTTCCTTTCCCGTCAAATTTTGGCGGCTTGATGTGCTTGAGAAGAAACTTCTTCTCCTGAATCACGATCGTACTTGATGTAGGGGATGGATTGGGAATCTATACACTTGGGGTTGTGACTAGGTAGAGAATTCTTAACGTTAACAACTCGCTAACTATTATGATTATATTTCATATCCAAATCAGCTTTCATCCCCTAAGAACCTAGCCACTTAACTTTTTATCAATACTCATAGACAAGACAATCCTTGATAAAAAGAAGTCTTATTTCATTCATATGGGTATAGCCCTCCGGAGTACAATACTTCTTGGGATGGTAGAGCAACTGCTACATTAGTTCGTGAAGAATAATGTTGTGTTACATTTAGCCACGGAAACTGGATAATAGCATGGTTTCAGGTCATGGATCTTCAGGAATTGATAAGTCATAGGAAGATTAGGGTATCCTTTCCTTTGGTACCCATTATTCTCGTAGCATCCCAACACCTTGATCCTATCGGCGGGGATTATGCGGGTCACTTCCTCGTATACATATGAGTTCAGCTCAACCCTCCGACCTTCGATATGTAAAGTTGTGTTTACGTGAGCCTCAACAAAAATGAACAGCTTCACAATCTTCAGGTCCTTCAACCACTTGATTCTCTTTAGATTGGTTCGAAGATACGCAAACCGGTGGGCAGCTATATAGTAGATTCCTGAGTCACCCATCCATCTCCGTTCCACGTACAAAGGAGATGGATTATAAATACGGTATAGGATGTTCATCATATCGATCCTTCGTCGATAACCTGAGGAATGCATCGCGGTCATAAACATGACTTGGAACACTAAGAATTTGTTCCATGCTTCATAATTCTGCAAAATAGCATCGAAAGTAAGGAAATGTTCTTAACATCAACATTTGCTTTACTTCTTCTTATTAAGATTTCTTATAAAGACAGATCCTTCGTTGGTTCACTCTGATACCAACTGTAACGTGTCCACCTGTTTCCTTTCAGGACACGTCTTAGCAGTCCATCGGAAAGAGAGTCTAGAAAGCTCCGCCCGGCACTCCCATGGAATGTTACAGGGTTTGCAATCTAGGACTTCCCGCTTAGGACTGACCTGAATAAGAGTTTTTCCTAATGGTTACTTTCCTAAATAGCAGCTAGCGTTGACCCCCAAGCGAACTACTTTATGCAGAAACACGAGGGCCGAAGCGGATCCATGCTGTACTTGGTTCAAGGAGAATGGGAAACACGAGGGATGCAAAGCTCGACCTCTCTGCCCATAAGACATAGTCCCATTCCGTTCGCCTAAAACAGTATAAATCAGGATTTTAGTAACCTAAACTCTAGGTCAGCGCCCTTGCTGTTCATTTCCTTTGAGAAGAGCTCCTTGCTGTCCATTTCCATTGAGAAAAGCTCCCGGCCAATCGGGACCACCCATCCATAGGACGGACCCATGGCCACATCCACAACACTTTCCTCAAGGTTGCTTTAGTTGTCTAATTATCTACCACATTTAGTTGGACATGCATCAAGCAGCTTCCTTAATTAGCCAATTAGACATTGGTTCCTTCACGTAATCTTAGCACTTGATATAAAAAAAGAGTGTTAAACAAGTTTCTTTACAACATGTTATCTTACTTACCTTTGGAATACATCCATAAAATCTAGCCTGTAGGCTAATCCATAATCCGCCCGAAGGCTATCCAGCAACCCACATGGATTACTAATTCAAGATTCTGTCCATAGACTAGTATGCGGGCCTCAAGATCCAATCCCGAGTCACGTTGGCCTCTTGTGTAGGGATCGAAAGGCAAGGAATTTACGGCCAGAGCCCCCCTAGCACCCAAGCGTCCTGCTGCTCCAAGTAACGCTCAACGGAGAGCCCTCACATGGTGGGCTCGGTCCACATTCCGGGCGCGGCTAATATGCATTCGGAGAGAAGGATTTGCTCCTTAGCAATTGGCCAAATAACGACCACTCGAAATGATTATGCTTGTAACAGTTTAAAGAGTACTGTTTGCTTTGTTTGCTCAATGAACTAAAGGATGAGTAGTCATCCTGCTACATCACCTTCTGTGAGACTGAGTTGCCAAGTTAGGGTAACTATGAATTGCCTAGCAAGCAATTGATAAATCAAGTTAGAGCGACAAAGTTGCCAGGATCTATTGTCTTAGTTAAGGTACCTAAGGTGTTTGCTAATTTTTTTTGACAGGGTATAAACCCTAACCCAAGGATAAAAGGGTAAACAAACAACAAAACCCTTGGGATCTTGCCAAGTCGCAATTAATCCTGGATCGAATGCTAGATGCATTTGGAGAAAAGGATTCACACCTTAGCAGTTAGCCAAACAAACGACCACTGGATTGATTGTGTTTGTATAGTTAGGAGCACTATTTGTATTGCTTTGCTCAAGGAACTAAAGATGGAAAAATAATTAATGCTTCAGGTTGAAGGCCTGGAGGGAGCTGAGGCAGCATTAGTTACCCTTGACTGTCTGCCTGACCCTAACCAAGGGGGTTGTTAGCTGCGCCAGGTACATGGACTGAACCCGTCTCGTGAGAGGTCTCTCCGTGTGGGTGCTACTTGGAGCAGGAGGACGCTTGGGTGCCAGGGGGGCTCTGGCCGTAAATCCCTTGCCTTCGGGTCCTACACAAGAGGCCAACGTGACTCGGGATTGGATCTCGAGGCCCGCATACTAGTCTATGGGCGAAAACTTGGATTAGTAATCCCTGAGGGTTGCTGGATTGCCTTCGGGCGGATTATGGATTGCCTTCGGGCGGATTATGGATTAGCCTTCGGGCTGGATTATACAATATATTTCAAAGATTGATAAATAAGATCAAATGTTGAAAATGAACTTGTTTGACATTGTTTTTCTATGTCAGTGCTAAGATTACGTGAAGGAACCAGTGACTAAAAGGCTAATTAAGGAAGTTGGTTTTTGCATGTCAAACTAAATGTGGTAGGTAATTAGACAACTAAAGAAACCTCAAGGAAAGTGTGGTGGATGTGGCCATGGGTCCGTCCTACGGAAGGATGGTCCCAATTGGCCGGGAACTTTTCTCGACGCTTGCTATTCAAAGTCTGTCTCTCTTCTGAAGTATGCGCCCAAATGGATATGACACAGCAGGTGTCAAAGTTTGTTGCGACAAATGGAATTCATCAGTATGGAATTTGTTGTTGGCCTACCTCAAGTTCAGGGAGGATACAACTCCATCATGATTTTGGTTGACATGCTTACTAAGGTTGCACACCTTATTCCAGTTAAGACAAACTATAAAGCCTCAGACATTGTAAGGTTGTTTATTAAGGAGATATTCACGCTACATGGGTTGCCTAGAAGAATCATTAGTGATCGTGATGCTCTCTTCACATCACACTTCTGGAGAGTTATCTTTGAAGCCATTGGGACTCAACTCTTTAGTCCAGCTTACCATCCCCAAACTGATGGCCAAACAGAGCGAGTCAATCAATTTATTGAGGATATGCTTAGGGCACACTGCTGTCGTGAACCAAAAAGGTGGATTCAATACTTGCCACTGGTTGAGTTTTCCTACAATGCTTCTTACCAACAAAGCATTCAGATGACCCCTTTTCAAGCATTGTATGGTCATGACTGTTGAAGTCCCCTAAACTTCTTAAATCCAACCTTGAGGGTTGAAGCTTCAAGGCAGATGCTGGAAGAGATGGATGAGCAAATAAAGTCAATAAGACAGGACATCCAAGTAGCCAAGGATAGACAAAAGGCATGCGCGGACTTGAAGCATCAAGATAGAATCTTCGAGAAAGGAGACATGGTCTTCATTCACGTATGCCCAAAGAAGAGTTCCCTATCCTTAGGAGATTGCAAGAAGCTAAGTCCAAGGTATTGTGGACCATACAAGATCCTCAAGTGCCTAGGACCTAATGTTTATAGACTACAACTCCCTGAGAACCTAAAGGTTCATAATGTATTCCATATCAACCTATTGAAGAAATATGTACCTAATCCTAGCCATGTACTTGATGACCAACAAATTGTAATGCCTAGCCAAGGAGTCCTTGAGCTACGGCCTAACAGGATCTTAGATGTTTGGGAGAGACAACTGAGATCGAGAACCTTGAGAGAATGCCTCATCCAGTGGAAATATTATCCCGAGGAGGATGCCACTTGGATAGATGAAAGCACTCTCAACCATCAATATTCCCAGTTTATCTCAAGATGAGGACATCTCAAGTCCTCCAAGGGGGAGAGAATGTAATATTTTTGTTAAAAAAATATTACTAGTCCGACTTTCTACCAACCACGTGAATCTCATGCAAAGGTCAATTCTGGCATAGGAGTTACCAACGGTGCAAATCTTTAAACTTTATGCGAGGTATCATAACTCTCCACTGGCAAAACGAGACCGGGGTTTAAAAACCCGCATAACCGCAGGTGAACATCCTCTTGGGAGGAGGTTAAGAGAATAATGTGGGGATAAAAATTCAAATTTTTATTTATTATTCCTTCTTCCCCAAGCCGAATGCCATGCTGGAGGAGAGAGACTGTGGTGGGTATGGGTCAACAAGGTTGCTTGAAGTCGTGGGGGAAGAGGGCCATGCAACAGGCCACGTGGGCGAGGTCCCCTCTCCCCCAGACTATAAAAACCCCCTTTGGGGGGGGGGGTAAGGGAGGGTGAGAGAGAAAGGATGACGCCAGACTATGGAGGTATTGATGCTGTCGTTGTGCTGCATGGAGGAGGAAAGAGCTACTATAGTCCTTGGAGCAGCCAGCTGATAGAACGCCGCCGTCGGCTGCCAACCCGATTTGCTGCCGCCATTCTGGCTTCTACTGCCACCATGAAGGCCTCCAAATTCCTCCTTGTCCACGTAGTCCCTGATTCCCTTCTTCTTCCACGTGGCCATCACACGTCCCAGAAGCTTCTTAGAAGCTTCTTGGAAGCTTCTAAGAGTGATTCTTAAAGGCCTCTTTCTGTGGATTTCCATAAATCCCTTTTTACCCCCCCCCGATTTTCTTTTACACCCCCTTCCCATTGCAACTCCCACAAGTCCATATTAGCCGATTTTAAACCCCCTTCCCGTGGAGTCCCTATAAAGCCCTTGTACCCCGGATTTAGGGCCCCTTCCCCTTTGGATCCCACACAAGCCATTCCCTAGGCGGGTTTTTAAAGGTCTTCCCTTTGCATTCTCAATAAGCCCATCCCGACTTTGAAGCAAAGGAAGCCACTAAGGCCCTAGCCCCGGTTCATGTTTTCTCTAAACCCTTCCCACTCGATTTCCCCCATAAACCCATCTCTAATTTTCCCTCACATGCCTTCTCTAAAAGGATCTTTATTCCCAGAACTTCTATGAAAGGAAGGAGAAGTTAATAAGTCCCCATTTTCACAAAGTCCATAAAACCATTCCTAGCTGGAATTTCAAGGAGAAGAATCTCTCAAGCCCCTGTTTCCGCAAGGCTTTCGCAAGAATCCTCTCACAAATCCCTCTTTTCCAAAAGAAGAAGGCCCAAACTCTGAACCCTAAGGCCTTCCAAAGCCAAATTCCGCAAATCGGTACTTCTATCAAGGTGACGTACCTCAAAGGGATTTGCGCGTACGAGGGAGACGGGCCAAGATCATAAGACTGTGGCCAAGGCAAGAAGGTCGAATTCACGATGGCCCCTAAAACGGCACAAGGCGCAACCGCAGGAGGATCATCTCCTAATATTCATGTGGACATTTCACCGAACCCACAAGTCCAGGTTTTCTTCCTATTTCTTGATTTACATCGAAGTATTGCAATCATGCATGGTTAATTCATGGAACTAGGATGCACTTATGCTTGTCAAATCCACCTAGTTTGATGAGAATGAATTACATTGGCTATTTTTAAAAGAAATAACTCATGTCTAAAGATTGGTCACTTGTATTTTTCAATGGAATGAATGAAAGATGTCTATGCATTTTTAGCAAGTTGCTTCTGTGCATTGCAAAGTAACGAATCTAGAATAACTAATGACTATCATTACAAAGTCGAGATGATTGTAGTACACCTTCAATTATGCATTGAAAGATTGATTCGCAGGTCACATTATTAGACAACTCTTTCTTCGTAATGATTCACTAAGAAAGTTTCTAACAACCGTAGGAATTTGCAAGGCATGGAAATGATTCTAGGGCTGCATGAAGTAGGTTAACTCTAGTCAATTGGCATAAATCTCATTCAACTATGTAGTAGTTAGGAAAGATTGCATAATGCTCATCCAACGTACGAATATTTCATTCAAAAATGAAGTTAGGAAAAGGTTGCATGGTTCATTTTAACATAAAACCCTAAAATTTTAGTGGCATGAATCGTGAATGCATGCTCTAGTAGGATCAATGGAAATTATGCCGTAACTTAACATACGCTTTGATCTTAACCAGAAAAGTTAGGGTTTGTAAATCTAATCATACGTAGAGCAATGACTCATGTGCTTACAAGAATTGTATAATGCAACTAGTGTTTCCCTCTTTGATCAAGACAATATCTTTAGCAGTAGTTTGTCCTTGTCGTAAGATAAGTAAACTAGATTACCCAAACACCTAACCCACAAAGGATTCGATTAGGATGGTTAAATCGATACAATATACCCCAAGTGCTAACTAGGGTTTAGCATGTTAAGGACTTGACCTAGTCACACTTATTGCCAAGTCGAAACTCTCATACCCTAAAGTCTCGCCCACATTCACGGAATGTAGGAACAATTGGACGGACTTGCAAGAACAAATTAGGGTTTATGCCCTAAAGATCACTCGTTCAAAAGATAAAACTCGGATTGAGTTGGAACCCCTAGGACCGAATGATGTCCGCCTAGTGCAATCGGAAATGGATTGGATATAAAGACACCCTAAACCCTATTTCATATCTAATCATGATTCCATGATTAGAAGACGCCATTTGATGGGTGAAATAGTGTAATATTCCGCGTGGAGAAAATAAATCGGACTAATAGAAATTTTTTTATTCCCCCCCCTTATCCCTCCAGCCGACTGACGAGTTGGAGGGGGAGGGGAATAGAAGGAGCTGCTAAGCTCCTTGGTGGAGCCTTGGAGGGAGGGGGGACATGCGTGTCGACACGCAAGAAGTGAAGATCCCCCTCCCTCCACTATTTAAACGGGGGGGGGCTGAGCTGAAAAAGAAAAAAGGAGGAGAGGACGTCCGTTGTCATGCCGCTATGAACCAGGGATCGCCGCCAGCCATCGTTGGATGCCACCGTCTGCGCCAACTCTTCCGCCGCCTGAAGGCCGCCACCACATTCCACCTCCTAGCCATCATCGCCTGGGAGTCAAACTTCCCCCCCTCCCCACGTGGGCCTTCCAGGAAGCTCCTTGGAAGGTTCCAAGGTGGGCTTCCTAAGCCCTTGTTTTCCCCCCCCTCCCGGGATTTTAAATCCCCCTTAAGGCCTTGTTCCCCCCCCTCCCAGGTTTTTAAACCCCCCGTAAGGCCTTGTCCCCCCCCTCCGGTATAATCCCCCCCCTAAGCCTTGTTTATTTCCCCTCCGGATTTTAATCCCCCAAAAGTCCTTATTACCCCCCGGGTTTAAATTTCCCCCCCCCTAAGCCCCTTGTTTCCCCTTCCGGTTTTAATTTTCCCCCTAAGCCCTTGTTCTTTTTTTTTTCCCCTCTTAGCTCTTTAGACTATTCAAGTCACACCCATAGGCCTACTTTGTCCTTAGGCTACCTTGTGGACTTCCATTCCCTTGCATTAATTCCTTCGCTCACTTTTAAATCTTTTTGTGCAAGTGCTCTTGTAGTTGAGCTTTGTGTTCTTAGTCTTATCAAACAAGCCGGTGTCCACACACTCCCATGTTCTAAAAATCCAATTCATCATCATGGCTTCGTATGGTATCCCGTAAGGAAGAAATAGCCGTGAGATAAAAGATAGGGAGGGAAGTAGAGGGAGTGAAGGAGGAAGAGTGGGGAAAAGGAAAAAGAAAAGGAAGGAGGAGACAGTGAAATTCCAAGAAGAAAAAAGAAAAGGCTATCTCACATTCGAACTACGATGCCGCCGAAGAAAGTCCAAGGTGTAGCTGCGGGAGGGTCATCTCCCGGTATCCATGTGGATATCTCACCTCAAAGCCAGGTTTTTCTTCTTGGTGTTAATTCGGTTTTAAGTCAATCATGCAAAGAGAAATTGTTAAGAAAAGATATATTTGTTCGAGTTATTAGCTTTCTTCAAATTAGCTTTCTTCAAATTAGATATATGTATACAAATTAGCTTTCTTCAAATTGCATCAAGCATTATAAAATTATAGGCAAGATTAACCATTTACTATAGTAATATATTCCTAAAGTGTAGAAATTATATCTTGCACCATTAGTCTTATTCCTTTCGCAACGAATCATGGTAAAATGGCTAAATTCATGAAAGGTTTCTTTCGATGCTCAAATTACTAGGGAGTTATCTTTGCTAGTTGCACATCTTAGCAAGGCAACTGTTGTTATTTGGCATGAGTTCATCTTTAAAGAAAACAGAAGTTAGATGTTAGGAATTAACAAGTATAAAAATTAGATATACGAACTCATTTGGAAAGAAAATGTAATGGGGAATTGCTGGATGACACTCTATTAACACTTTTCCCCTGCTATTTGAGGACTTGGAACTAATAAAGTGTGTATACACCAATTTCTCAGCTAGGACTTTTGTCCCAAGGAGTATTGTCATCTTTGTATCATCTTGGCATTATGCTATATGCCAAATTAAACTGTATTGATTAGGAAGGTTAATTGTCACAAGGATAGTAAAACCGTGACAAGACGAGTAAGATTACCTTCCAAAAGATAACTGAACCAATCTAAACATAGAAACATTCATACCCTAAACACTTGACTACTTTCCTTACCGTAGGGACAATAAATTCATAAAGATAAGAAACTAGGGTTTGTCCCTAAGGTTCTTAAATGAAGAAACTCTAGACCTAACATACGTCAGCTTAAGGAATCTAAACAGATTATTCCATCGTCGGACTTGCGCAACATGTATGAAATCATTTTGTGATTGATTCACAATGAGAAAAGGGAAAAACCCTCTTCAAGGACGGCAGATCCTTACGCAAGTTATCTTGCAAAAAGACGTAGTTTTGGATATCCTTCTAAATAAGGAAGTTGTAAAATAGAAACTAGCATATCTAAGGTACCTTAGGGTTAACCAAGTTGGGTATACCCTACACCCGAATATAAGGGATCTTGCCAAGTTTACAAGACATCTTGAGAACGACTGCTGATACACTCAAAAAGGAAAGAACACTTCCTTAGCAGTTTGCCATACAACTAGGTTGATTAATGGAAATGTTTGTGCTTGCTAGAGATTTTAGGACTCTATTTGAATTATGAATTATAAATTAAACAAGTACCTATACTTCAGGTTAAAGGCCTGAAGGGAGAGGTAGCTTCAGTTACCCCCGACTGCCTGCCTGACCCTAACCAAGGGGGTTGTTGACCGCGCCAGGAACGTGGACCGAACCCGCCGCAAGAGGTCTCTCCGTTGAGTTCTACTTGGAGCATGAGGACGCTTGGGTGCCAGGGGGGGCTCTGGCCGTAAATCCCTCACCTTCCGGGTCCTACACAAGAGGCTAACGTGACTCGGGATTGGATCTCAAGGCCCGCATACTAGTTGACGGGCGGAAGCTTGGAATAGTGATCCCTGGAGATTACTGGTTTGCCTTCGGGCAGATTATGGACAAGCCTACGGGCGGAACTTCTTGTAATTCAAAGATAAAATGATGAGATGTTAAAAGAACTTGCTTGATATTGTTTTTATATGTCACGTGATAAGATTACGTGAAGGAACCAGTGCTTAACAAGATTAATTAAAGAAGCTGATTGTTATATGTCAAATTAATGTGTTAGATAATTACATAACTAAAACAAACCGAGGAAAGTGCGGAGGATGGGCCATGGGTCCGTCCTACGGTTGGGTGGTCTCGGTTAGCCGAGAACTTTTCTCAAAAATCTCGAGGAACAACGGAATGATCATCATCATCAAAAAGAATAACGAGAACGATGACCTAGAGTTACGTCTTACTCGATTTACGCTGTTTTAGGGGAACGGAATGGGACTATGCCTTATGGCAGAGAGGTTGAGCTTTGCATCCCTCTCGTTTCCCATTCTCCTTGAACCAAGTGCAGCATGAATCCGCTTCGGACCTGGCGTTTCTGCGTAAAGTAGTTCGCTCGGGTCTGGCGCTAGTTGCTGTTAGCTAATGACCCATTAGGAAAACCCTAATTCCGATCGATCCTAAGTGGGAACGGCCAGGATACTTCCGCTACGTGGCAGATGCGGGAAGAACTATATCGCAAAACCCGTAACATTCCATGGGAGTGCCGGGCGGAGCTTTCTAGACATCCTTTCCGATGGATTGCTAAGACGTGTCCTGGATAATACTATGGGACACGTTACAGTTGTATCAGAGCCGACCAACAACGGAATTGTTTTTATGAGATCTCAATAAAATGAAATAAAGAAATTGTTGCTGTCCAAACATTTACTCATCTTCAATGCTGTCTTGCAGAACTATGAAGCTTGGAACAAGTTTTTGGTGTTTCGGGTCATGTTTATGACTGCAATGCATTCTCCGCTTTATAGACAAAGAATTGGGATGATGAAAATCCTGGAGCAGATTTATAATCCATCACCTTTATACATAGAATGAAGATGGATGGGGTCTTCAGGAATCTACTACGTAGCTGCCCACCGGTTCGCTTATCTACAGACCAACCTAAAGAGGATCAAGTGGTTGGAAGACTTGAAAGTCGTGAAGCTGTTCATTTTTGTGGAAGCTCACGTAAATTCGACTTTACATATTCAAGGTCGGAGGGTTGAAATGAACTCATATGTATATGAGGAAGTAACCCGTGTAATCCCAGCCGACAGGATTAAAGTGTTGGGCCGCCATGAGAAGTATGGATTCCAATGAAAAGGGTATCCTGAACTTCGAATGAATTATCGATTCCTAAAGATCCATGACCCAAAACTCTACTACTACACAGTTCCTGTAGACAAATGCAATACAATGTTGTTCTCCCCAAACTGAATGTAATGATTGGATTATCATCACACGAGATGTTGTATAAGGCTACGCCCATGTAAATATAAATAAAGACTTCTTTTATCAATATCTGGCTGTGCATCAGAGTTGTTAAAAAGTTAATTAGCTTCATTATTTACGAGATAGCTGAACTAAAGTTAAGCTAACGTCAATTATCATATAATAACGTTAAGAAAACTTTTATCCAGGCACAACCCCAGGTACAGGTTCCAAATTCGCCCCCTACATCAAGTACTGCTGTGACCCAGGAGAAAAAGTTCCTCCTCAAGCAGATAAAGCCACCCGAGTTTGACGGGAGAGGCAGATTCGTCCAGTCTGATGCTGAAATTTGGATTGAATCTATGGAGGATTACTTTGAAGCAACTAGTACTGCACCTACCAATCAGGCCATGCTCGCCAAGTTAAAACTCACCGGCGAAGCTAGACTATGGTGGAAACAATGGTGCAGGGATCAAGGCCCTTCAGAGGGGTCCGTTACCTGGGAGAAGTTAAAGAAAGCCGTGCAGGGGAGATATTTGCCACCTGCATATCGTACACAGAAAATGAATGAGTTCTACGAGCTAAAACAGTTAGGACTCACTCTGGACGCATACTACTCTAAATTCGTCTCACTTTTAAAGTATGCGCCACAGATGGACATGATGCAGCAGGTGTCCAAATTTTGCGCAGGCTTAAATCCACCCGTAAATACCCGTCTCGAATCTATGCGTCCATCAGATCTGCAGGATGCACTCATTCGAGCGGCGCCTATAATTCAGGAGGTGCAAGCTAGACCAAGGGGTAACAAAACTTGGTCCTATAGTGACCCGAACAAAGGAGCATTCAGACCTCAAGTGAAGAGAGTTCAAGGTCACAATCAGGGACAAAGGAAGAAAGCAAGGACAAATAACGTCAACAACTTTGTTCCTACTCAAAGTAATGGCCGAAACCTCCGATGTTTCCACTGCAACGAACTCGGTCACTTCAAGAGGCAATGTCCCAAGCTCAGCGAGGGACATCGTCAAACGCCTTTCCAAGGTGTAGGCCGCGGTCAAGGAGCCGCCACCCGTGGAAGAGGAAGAACTGCCTACATTGCCAATAGGCAAAGATGCGAAGAAGAAGAAGAGGAAGATCTGACTATGGAAGCAGAATTCAAAAGAGCGATAGTCCATGCCGCTTTACACAAGAAAGGGCCGAATCGCCAGTTCTCGGTGATTCAAACACCGTCGGACTATCAAGGTAAAGGTTTCAAAACCTTGATTGATTGTGGCAGTACACATTTCTTTATCTCACCAGCATGTGCAAAAAGATTAGGAATAGCCACAGTAGAAGCACCTACCCTGCTTGTGGAATTGGCAAACGGTCGTGAGGTAACTTGTACCAGGCAAACTGCTAAGGAGAAATTCTTTTTGGGAGGAAAGAAAACCTCAGTCAAATTCAGAGTCATGAAATTAGGTATCTATGAGTGTCTACTCGGGATGGATTGGCTTAAGCTAATGACGCACACATGCACTGTGGAAAGGGTCAAGTTTCCTTTCGAAACTCTGAAAGGGAGTTTGTCACAACTCAAGTTGAGGCAGGAGTGCCAAGAATCCAATTAGCCAAAGTATCTCGGATCATAAAAGGAGTCAGAAAAGGATTACCCGTTTACCTGATCAAACTCAACAAGTTAGATCAAAAGCAAGAGTCTCATGAAGGACCTTCTTGGCTAAAGGAATACGCTGACATATTCCCTGAGGAATTGATTGAACTTCCGCCTCCAAGAGAAGTAGATCATGAAATTAGGCTAGTGCCTGGAGTTGCACCAGTTGCAAAGAGACCTTATAGAATGTCCATACCTGAAGCAATTGAGTTGAAGGAATAGCTCAAGCAACTGTTGGATCAGGGTTACATCCGGCCTAGCAACTCACCGTGGGGAGCTCCAGTACTATTCCAGAAAAAGAAAGATGGGACACTTCGACTATGTATTGATTACCAAGGGTTGAATCAATCAACAGTCAAGAACAAGTATCCTATTCCTAGAATAGATGAGCTTCTTGATCGTCTTCAAGGTGCAAAGATCTTCTCCAAGATTGATCTTAGGTCAGGTTACTATCAAATAAGGATCAAGGAAGAAGATATTCCAAAAACGGCCTTCAATACAAGATATGGGCACTTTGAGTTCTTGGTTATGTCATTCGGGCTTACAAATGCACTTGCCACCTTTAATAGATTAATGCAGGATATTTTTAGACCATATCTTGATGATTTCCTGCTTGTCTTCTTCAATGACACTTTATTCTATTCTAAACAGGAAGAAGATCATGAACCTCAACTTCGGATTGTCCTTGAGACAATGAGGTCTCATAAGCTGTATGCAAAAATGAAGAAGTGTGCATTCTTCAAGCGTCAGATTGAATATCTGGGATTCATAGTATCATCAGAGGGAATATCAGTAGACCCAGCCAAAGTTAGAGATGTGCTTGAATGGCCAATACCAGTATCCGTCAAAGAAATACGTAGCTTTCTTGGCTTGACAGGATGGTATAGGGTCTTTATCAAAAACTATGCTTTGATTGCAGCACCTCTTACAGACTTACTAAAGAAGCAGACTTCTATTACATGGTCAACTCCCGAACAAAATAGCTTCGACAAATTGAAGCAAAGTTTGGTATCAGCACCTATTCTAAAACTTCCTGACCTCAATAAGGAGTTCGAGGTAGTAATTGATGCCAGCATTCTTGCCTTGGGGTGTGTACTTATGCAGGAAGGTCATCCAGTAGCATACTCTTCAAGGAAATTGAAGAGTCATGAAAAGAATTATGCCACGCATGATCTGGAATTATTAGCTGTCATCCATGCTCTAAAGCTTTGGAGACACTACCTGTTGGGTAACAAGTTTACTCTAGTAACCGATCATAAGAGTCTCAAATGGATTTTTACCTAGAACGAGCTCAACATGAGGCAACGTCGGTGGATCGAAGTATTGGAGGAATATGATTTTGAAATCAAGTATCGACCAGGGAAAGAGAATGTAGTTGCCGATGCACTCAGCTGCAAGGCATTCCTAAATTCCCTAATCTTGCAGAATCCATCAATGGCTAGATCTCTGGCTACAAAGGTATCTATGCCAAACAACCCTATACTTGAACTAGCTAGAGAAGAAGCATGCCATGATTTGACCTACCAAACAATGATAAAGGAAATATCTACCAAGGAGCAGAATCAGAAGTTGCAAGCTAAGTATCAGGAATTTTCCATTGATAATGGGCTTGTCTACTACAGAACAAGGCTGTGTATACCAACAAGCCAGTCACTTAAGCAGAAGATATTATGGGAAGCTCATGATTCCCCTTTCGCAGGACATCCTGGCTATGCAAAAACTCTTAATGCAGTTAGGAAGAGCTACCATTGGGAGAGGCTTAAAGGTGACGTTCTCAAATATGTCACTGAATGTTTGCCTTGCCAACGTATCAAGGCCGAACATGTCATGATGCCAGGAAAACTGCAACCGCTTGACATTTCCCAAATGAAATGGGAATTTATCAGTATGGATTTTGTTGTGGGCTTACCCCAAGTCCAAGGAGGATACAATTCCATTATGGTTGTGGTTGACATGCTTACCAAGGTTGCACACTTGATTCCAGTAAAGACAAACTATAAAGCCTCCGACATTGCAAGATTATTTATCAAGGAGATATTCAACCTACATGGGTTACCTAAAAGAATCATTAGTGATTGAGATTCTCTCTTCACATCACACTTCTGGAGAGCTATCTTTGAAGCTATTGGGACTCAACTCTGTTTTAGCACCGCCTACCATCCCCAAACGGATGGACGAACAGAGCGAGTGAATCAAATCATTGAGAATATGTTTAGGGCATACTGCTGTCGAGAGCCGAAGAGGTGGATTCAATACTTGCCATTAGTTGAATTTGCCTACAATGCTTCTTACTAGCAGAGCATTCAAATGACCCCTTTCCAAGCATTGTATGGTCATGATTGTCGAAGTCCTCTAAACTTTTCTGATCCAACCCTAAGAGTTGAAGCTTCAAGACAAATGTTGGAGGACATGGATGATCAAATAAGGTCAATAAGACAAGACATACAGGCGGCCAACGATAGACAAAAGGCATATGCAGATTTGAAACGCCAAGAAAGAGTCTTCGAAGAAGGAAGCATGGTCTTCATTCGGGTACACCCTAAAAAGAGTTCTCTATCCCTAGGAGAATGCAAGAAGCTAAGTCCAAGGTATTGTGGGCCGTATAAAATCCTCAAATGCCTCGGACCCAATGCTTATAGATTGCAACTCCCAGAGAACCTAAAGGTTCACAATGTATTCCATATCAGCCTATTGAAAAAATATGTACCCAATCCTAATCATGTACTTCATGACCAACAAATTGTAATGCCTAGTCAAGGAGTCCTTGAACTAAGGCCAGAAAGGATCTTAGATGTTAGGGAAAGACAGTTAAGATCTAGAACCTTGAAAGAATGCCTTGTCCAGTGGAAAGATTATCCCGAAGAGGATGCCACTTGGGTAGATGAAGGCACTCTCAACCATCAATATTCCCAGTTTATCTCGAGATGAGGACATCTCGATTCCTCCAAGGGGGAGAGAATGTAATATTCCGCGTGGAGAAAATAAATCGGACTAATACAAATTTTTTTATTCCCCCCCCTTATCCCTCCAGCCGACTGACAAGCTGGAGAGGGAGGGGAATAGAAGGAGCTACTAAGCTCCTTGGTGGAGCCTTGGAGGGAGGGGGGACATGCGTGTCGACATGCAAGAAGTGAAGATCCCCCTCCCTCCACTATTTAAACGAGGGGGGGCTGAGCTGAAAAAGAAAAAAGGAGGAGAGGACGTCCGTTGTCGTGCCGCTGTGAACCAGGGATTGCCGCCAGCCATCGTTGGATGCCACCGTCTGCGCCAACTCTTCCGCCGCCTGAAGGCCGCCGCCACATTCCACCTCCTAGCCATCATCGCCTAGAAGTCAAACTTCCCCCCACCACGTGGGCCTTCCAGGAAGCTCCTTGGAAGGTTCCAAGGTGGGCTTCCTAAGCCCTTGTTTTCCCCCCCCCTCCCGGGATTTTAAATCTCCCTTAAGGCCTTGTTCCCCCCCCTCTCGGGTTTTTAAACCCCCCGTAAGGCCTTGTCCCCCCCCCTCCCGGTATAATCCCCCCCCTAAGCCTTGTTTCTTTTCCCTCCGGATTTTAATCCCCCAAAAGTCCTTATTACCCCCCGGGTTTAAATTTCCCCCCCCTAAGCCCCTTGTTTCCCCTTCCGGTTTTAATTTTCCCCCTAAGCCCTTGTTCTTTTTTTTTTCCCCTCTTAGCTCTTTAGACTATTCAAGTCACACCCATATGCCTACTTTGTCCTTAGGCTACCTTGCGGACTTCCATTCCCTTGCATTAATTCCTTCACTCACTTTTAAATCTTTTTGTGCAAGTGCTCTCGTAGTTGAGCTTTGTGTTCTTAGTCTTATCAAAGAAGTCGATGTCCACACACTCCCATGTCCTAAAAATCCAATTCATCATCATGGCTTCGTATGGTATCCCGTAAGGAAGAAATGGCCGTGAGATAAAAGATAGGGAGGGAAGTAGAGGGAGTGAAAAGAGGGAGTGAAGGAGGAAGAGTGGGGAAAAGGAAAAAGGAAAGGAAGGAGGAGACAGTGAAATTTCAAAAAGAAAAAAGAAAAGGCTATCTCACATTCGAACTACGATGCCACCGAAGAAAGTCCAAGGTGTAGCTGCGGCAGGGTCATCTCCCGGTATCCATGTGGATATCTCACCTCAAAGCCAGGTTTTTCTTCTTGGTGTTAATTCGGTTTTAAGTCAATCATGCAAAGAAAAATTGTTAAGGAAAGATATATTTGTTCGAGTTATTTTTAACGAAGGAGTTAGCTTATGAATGACAATGTATACAAATTAGCTTTCTTCAAATTGCATCAAGCATTATAAAATTATAGGCAAGATTAACCATTTACTATAGTAATATATTCCTAAAGTGTAGAATTATATCTTGCACCATTAGTCTTATTCCTTTCGCAACGAATCATGGTAAAATGGCTAAATTCATGAAAGGTTTCTTTCGATGCTCAAATTACTAGGAAGTTATCTTTGCTAGTTGCACATCTTAGCAAGGCAACTGTTGTTATTTGGCATGAGTTCATCTTTAAAGAAAACGGAAGTTAGATGTTAGGAATTAACAAGTATAAAAATTAGATATACGAACTCATTTGGAAAGAAAATGTAATGGGGAATTGCTGGATGACACTCTATTAACACTTTTCCCCTGCTATTTGAGGACTTGGAACTAATAAAGTGTGTATACACCAATTTCTCAGCTAGGCCTTTTGTCCCAAGGAGTATTGTCATCTTTGTATCATCTTGGCATTATGCTATATGCCAAATTAAACTGTATTGATTAGGAAGGTTAATTGTCACAAGGATAGTAAAACCGTAACAAGACGAGTAAGATTACCTTCCAAAAGATAACCGAACCAATGTAAACATAGAAACATTCATACCCTAAACACTTGACTACTTTCCTTACCGTAGGGACAATAAATTCATAAAGATAAGAAACTAGGGTTTGTCCCTAAGGTTCTTAAATGAAGAAACCCTAGACCTGACATACGTCAGCTTAAGGAATCTAAACAGATTATTCCATCGTCGGACTTGCGCAACATGTATGAAATCATTTTGTGATTGATTCACAATGAGAAAAGGGAAAAACCCTCTTCAAGGACGGCAGATCCTTACGCAAGTTATCTTGCAAAAAGATGTAGTTTTGGATATCCTTCTAAATAAGGAAGTTGTAAAATAGAAACTAGCATATCTAAGGTACCTTAGGGTTAACCAAGTTGGGTATACCCTACACCCGAATATAAGGGATCTTGCCAAGTTTACAAGACATCTTGAGAACGACTGCTGATACACTCAAAAAGGAAAGAACACTTCCTTAGCAGTTTGCCATACAACTGGGTTGATTAATGGAAATGTTTGTGCTTGCTAGAGATTTTAGGGATCTGTTTGAATTATGAATTATAAATTAAACAAGTACCTATACTTCAGGTTAAAGGCCTGAAGGGAGAGGCAGCTTCAGTTACCCCCAACTGCCTGCTTGACCCTAACCAAGGGGGTTGTTGACCGTGCCGGGAACGTGGACCGAACCCACCACGAGAGGTCTCTCCATTGAGTTCTACTTAGAGCAGGAGGTTGCTTGGGTGCCAGGGGGGGCTCTGGCCGTAAATCCCTTGCCTTACGGGTCCTGCACAAGAGGCTAACGTGACTCAGGATTGGATCTCGAGGCCCGCATACTAGTTGACGGCGGGCGGAAGCTTGGAATAGTGATCCCTGGAGATTACTGGTTAGCCTTCGGGCAGATTATGGACAAGCCTACGGGCGGAACTTCTTGTAATTCAAAGATAAAATGATGAGATGTTAAAAGAACTTGCTTGATATTGTTTTTATATGTCACGTGATAAGATTACGTGAAGGAACCAGTGCTTAACAAGATTAATTAAAGAAGCTGATTGTTATATGTCAAATTAATGTGTTAGATAATTACATAACTAAAACAAACCGAGGAAAGTGCGGAGGATGGGCCATGGGTTCGTCCTATGGTTGGGTGGTCCCGGTTAGCCGGGAACTTTTCTCAAAAATCTCGAGGAACAGCGGAATGATCATCATCATCAAAAAGAATAACGAGAACGATGACCTAGAGTTACGTCTTACTCGATTTACGTTGTTTTAGGGGAACGGAATGGGACTATGCCTTATGGCAGAGAGGTTGAGCTTTGCATCCCTCTCGTTTTCCATTCTCCTTGAACCAAGTGCAGCGTGAATCCGCTTCGGACCTGGCGTTTCTGCGTAAAGTAGTTCGCTCGGGTAATGACCCATTAGGAAAACCCTAATTCCGATCGATCCTAAGTGGGAACGGCCAAGATACTTCCGCTACGTGGCAGACGCGGGAAGAACTAGATCGCAAAACCCGTAATATTCCATGGGAGTGCCGGGCAGAGCTTTCTAGACATCCTTTCCGATGGACTACTAAGATGTGTCCTGGATAATACTATGGGACACGTTACAAACAGTCCCATGAATTAGATGCGACACTTGTGAAACAAGTTGCAACGTCGCATGATCTTGTGGTTTGATCACAAGAGAATGGCCAATTTCTCGAAATGAGATTGGCAGATTCTTGCGCAAGTTTGTCTTGCAAGAGGATGAGTAGTCATGCTGATATAGCATCTTTCTTAGGAAAAGTGACCAAGATAAGGGAGTTAGATATTTTCTTGGAAGCAAAGGACCAATCAATAAATTTGGAGTAACATATTTACTACTAATAGAAATTAAGGTATTGGTTAAGTTGGGTTAATAGGGTACGGCCCTAACCCAAGGACATTAGAGTTAACAAACAAACCCTTGGGAATCTTGCCAAGTCGCAATTGATTTCGGATCGAATGCTGGATGCATTCCGAGAGAATGATTCGCTCCTTAGCAATTGGCCAAATAACGACCACTGGAAATGATTATGCTTGTAACAGTTTAAAGAGTATTGTTTGCTTTGTTTGCTCAATGAACTAAAGATAGAGCAATAGAAGAGGGAGACTGGGTATTAGTCTTTGATAGTAGCCTTGAAAATCAGCATACTACACTTCGGAAGATGGTGAAAAGATGGTTTGGGCCGTACATAGTTAGACATGTCTTTGACAATGCAACATATGAGCTGACAGATGTGGATGGGATAGTGCTTATAGTGCCCATTGTAGGAAAACGAATCAAGATTTACAAGAAAAGAGATGAGGAGGATTATGCATTGGAAGAATTTGCAAGAGAAGAGCAACGAGAAGAAACTCCAGTAGAAGAGACAAATGATATGATAGATAACGTTGTTGATATACTCGAAATAGACAACGAAGAGTTTGATTTGTTCGTGGATCTTGACGAAAATGATCATGGGTAGTTAGCCTATTCGGAGGATGCGTAGGATCAGAGGGGGTGGATGTCGTACTACTACGCATCCGAGGTGTGGAATCCACCAAAAAGTTTCTGTGTGTAACATTCGTTACTTTGTGCATACCTAGTCATTGTGTTTGCATTTTATTCTGCGTGTGGCTTGCGTGTTTGTGTGTGTATGAACCCTAGCTTTCTCGTAAATGTGTTTCCATTTATCATCTCAAACCCGTGTGTGTGTGCTGGGACTTCATTCCATTGTAAATAATATTGTCTGTGTGTATTTATCTCTGTGTGTGTGTGAATGAATGCTTGTGTGTGTGTGTGTGTGAAAGCGGTACAATAAATCCCGGATCTAAGATAAGAATAAATATAAGAATGCCCAACAAGTGGAAAACTAGGAGACTTGATGAATGGGAGAAGCTGGATTAGTTGGAACTTGATTCTACCAAACATGAGGGACATGAAAAAGTTGATGATCCGGCTAGAGAGATTCAAGACCTGAAAGTCCTTTGGAGGCATGACATGACAGGGTTAAATGCCTTGATTATAGAGTTGGAGTCCATCCTTGGAAACACAAATTCCTCTAAGGATAGCATTGAGAATTCATGAACAATTATTTCGAATCTTAAAGGAAGGCTTTTGCAAATTACTAATGAGTTCAAGGAAGTTTTGACTATCCGCACTGAGAACCTCAAGATTCATGAGAATCGGAAGCAGTTTTTTACAGCCTCAACTTCTAGTGAAAGAGGAAATCCTTTTGCACAAACGCCTCCAGTAACGCATAGTCACACGGATGTAATTTCAAGCAATTCAGTTCCTCCTTGGGTCAACAATAGCAAGCCTACCCAAATAGCTCATCCAAGTGACAAAGCGATCCTCCAAGTTGGAAGATCGCGGCTTTTCTGGGTGACAGGTCTTAGATAGTTAGATCGGCATTTTAGCGTGGCTTCTGCTTTTTCTTCCTCGACATGAGCACCCTCTCTTCTTTGTCTCCATTAGGCACTAGATACAATGTAACACAAGATTGGACACATCTGATATTTTCAAAACTGTATTTAGAACTCAATTTGAACATTAGGAATTTCTTGTTATGCCTTTCGGTTTAACTAATGCAGCATCCAAATTCACTCATATGATGAATCACATATTTTTGAAGCAACAGCATTGTGTCATTGTTTTCTTTGATGACATATTGGTTTTCAGTAAGAATGAGAACGATCATTATGAACATTTATCTTTGGTTTTAAAATTATTGAAAGAGAATCAATTATATGCTAATCCAAAAAATATTGAATTTTTTCAAACCCACATTGAATATTTAGGACATATTGTTTCATCTAAAGGTATTAAAGTTGATCCTAAAAAGATAGAAGCAATTTTGAACTGGCCGATACCTAAAAATGTGTATGAACTACATTCTTTCTTAGGTCTTGCTAGCTTTTACAAAAAATTTGTGAGAAAATTTTCATTGCTCGCATTACCTTTGACAAAATTATTAAAGAAAGGTATTGTGTATCATTGGTCTGAGAATCGGCAAAAGTCTTTCGATTTATTGAAATGCATTAACACATGCCCTTGTAATGCAATTACCTGACTTTAACAGGCCATTCTTCCTAGTAGTCAGTGACGCTAGTGGATCTGGAATAGGAGATGTCCTTATGCAAGATTCAAAACCCATAGCCTACTCTAGCTGCAAACTTAAACCCTCAGAATTCAAGTATTCAAGGTATGATAAGGAATTGCTATCAGTAGTACAAGCTTTACGACAATGGAAACACTATTTAATGAGATTTGAATTCATGATCAAAACTGATCAACAAAGTATCAAACATCTCTTTAGTTAGCCACAAATCTCTGACCGTCATATTAAATGGGCTGCTTTTATTTAAAGTTTACCTCAACCCGGAAAAGAGAATGTTGTTGCCGATGCCTTGAGTAGAAGACGGAGTATCCATAATATCTCTGTGATATCTTTTGATTCCCTTATCCCTATGATCAAGACCCGCGTTTTCAAGCTGATTAGAATAAAATAGTTGCAAATAACTGGATTCCAATAGATTCATTGTCTTATGCTGATGGATTTATGTTTTATGAGAAAAGGTTATGTGTAACTATTCCATTTAGATCATTTGTGTTGCATGAAATTCATTGTCCCCCATACCAAGGCCATAGAGGCATTATTTCTACTTTACGTACATTGGTTGAAGATTTTTACGGGCCACAAATAGAATCTGATATTTTTAACTTTGTATCTAAATGTTTAATTTGTCAAAGAGTTAAGGGACAACATGGTAAGCAATATGGTTTGTTAATGCCTTTACCCATTCTAGAATGACCATGGAAACATATTTTAATGGATTTTATTACTAGTTTGCACCCAGCCTAACACCCAAGCTAATCATGATATGATCTGGACTATTGTAGATCGATTTAGCAAACAAGAATATTTCATTCCATGCAAGAAAATGTTAACTGCATCTCAAGCTGCTCAATTGTTCTTGAAAACTATTCTCACTAACCATGGTTTGCCAAAAGTTATTATCTTTGACCGTGATTGCTAATTTAGGTACAAAGATTGATTTAGGTACAAAGATTGATTTTCATCTACATTTCATCCTGAAACAAATGGATAAACAGAAGCTACAAACAATATAATTTTGGATCTTTTGCGTGCATACACAATTTCAAAACCACAAACATGGGATACACTTGCATTTACTTCAGTTTGCATATAATAACACACCACATACAACTACACAGAAAGCACCATTTGAAATCATTTATGGATATAGATTGCCTACACCTGTTACCTCGTTGTCAAACAAAGTTAAAGCTGCTGATGATATTGCCAATATGCATGCTACTATTTTTACTGAAGTTAAAGACATGATTGCCAAAGCCCAACAATCATACACAAAACAAGCTAACAAGAAAAGAAAAGCTATGAGTTTCAAAGTTGATGAATATGTTTAGTTACGCATTGAAAAGAGAAGATTACAAAGTGTTGAGAAACACCCTATTGTAAAGTTAGCTCCTAGATTTTATGGACCTTTCAAAATCATTCATAAAATCAATGACAATGCATTTAAATTAGAATTATCCCAACACTGAAAAATCCACAATAATTTTCATATCAGTTTGTTACGACCTTTTAAAGGCCAACTACTTGTATACCTTGTCTATGAAAACCCTCCATTCTTCAAAGAAGAAACTAAAATCCTTGAACCCGAAACTATTCTAGACACTGACTTCATGACCACTAGAACTAGTCGTAGATATTCTAGATATTTGGTAAAGTTTAAGAATCATCCTGTTGAAGAGGCTCAATGGATGCACTCTCGTGACCTAAGTGCTTACCCCTCACTACTCACTCCACACTGAGCTAATAGCAATTGAGAACAATTGCTATTCCATACCAGGGGTATGATGCCAAGAGGCATATTCCACGATGGATTCCATGAGGTTTTGTGATAGATTCCATAAAACTATATTTATTTTCCGGGGCTCGTACACAAGATGGATTTCTTGTGTGAGAAGTTAACGGAGATGCCTATCCTTTTCGGGCGTCACGTTAATTTAATGTGCAAGTGGGTGATTCCATAGCAAGTGATTCTGCAAAATACATATTTAAATTAATGAATATTTATGAGTTTAGAGTGCGCACTCATATTGAATTAAGGTTAGGACAAAGTTCGAACCTATTTATTTATTTTGTAGCTGAAGGCTGCTAGGTTTTCACTATTGTCTGTTTAATTTTATTATTTTCTAACAATTGTGAATGCTTCAGTTGATGTGTAGAGCAGTCGATGATGGCGTTGGGAAGCACTGGGCAATATCGTGTATTCAAGTTACCTAGAAGAAATTATCATTTTTGATGGGCGCGTATCTTATCATTAAAGGCGTGACACTAATATTTATTTAGGCACGCTTATTTATTGAAGCGCTTAATATATATTTATTATTTTGTATGCACATAGGTACACGGTTTAAATATTTATTATTGGACATTGTATTTGGGCACAGCTCCACTCTTGGGCCGCCTAACCATTTTATTCTTTATTTGGACAAAAGCAAACAAAAAAGCTAAAGCATGCTAATTGTAAAATTGGGCTATTTTTGAGCTTTGAGATGAATAAATTATAAACGCATGCCTTGTGAAGCACTCACACAAGGCATGGGGGGAGATTGAACCCAATTGGTCTTTTTGCCTCATGTCATGCAAGTCTATTCTCTTGATATTTGAGCTTAAAGTAGAGTTATTTATTCTTGGGGACCTTTTGGCGCTCGCTATGTATGGATACAACATCCGATTTGAGCACCAAAGCTCCATTTCCACACATGAGATAAGAGAAAAGAAAATAAAAGAAGATGAAGAGCTTCTTCTCCACGGTCCCTCACCCTCACACACTCACTCTCTCACACACACTCTCTCAAGCACAAGCAAGAGCAAGAAGAAGAGGGAGAAGAAGATAGATATTTTTGGCCACACACAACAATGAGCTTTTTCATTTACTTTTTTCTGTTTTATACATGCCTACTCCTCTTTGGGTGCCCATCCCTTTTTTCTAGGACCAATCATTTTAAACTAGGTCCTCCTTCACTAGTCCCTCCCTATTTACATTGTTCCTTCACCCATGCCTATCTACATTTACAAGTTGCACAGGAGGGAGCTTGGCACTCACAAATAAGGATTTAGGGTGTTCTTTTATAGTTAAAATGTGCATTTTACCTTTTTCACTTGCCTTGGAATTTTAAGTTTACTTCTTGCGCATTTGACTCTTTTTCTCCTATTTTTTCCATTTGGCCACTCTTTTCCACTCTATTCTCTGCATCTTCTTAATTTTCTTTGCACTGTCTCTGCTTGCTGATGCCAGGAGACATATTTCACGGTGGATTCCGTGCCACGGTGGATTCCGTGAGGTTTTACAGTGGATTCCGTAAACTTTGATGATCGGGGCTCATACACAAAGTGGATTCTTTGTGCGAGAAGTTGATGGGGACGCCTGTCCTTTTCGGGCGTTTCATTAATTTAGTGTGTACATGGGTGATTCCGCAAAATGCATATTAAATTAATAAACGTTTATGAGTTTAGAGTGCGCACTCGTAATAAATTAAGGTTTCTAACCAGTTGATTTATTTATGTAGCTGAAGACTGCTAGGTATTCACTTTTGTCGGTTTAATTGTATTATTTTACTAAAGATTGTGAATGCTTCAGTTGATGTGTAGAGATAGTAGTAGTGGCGGAGGAAAGCATTGGAGGATAGCGCGTATTCGAGTTATGGATTATATTTTGATAGGCGCCACGCCTATATTTTGTCACACCTATTTATTGAGGCGTCGGATATTTATTATTATTTTGTATGCGCATGGGCACACGATTATGTTATTTCTATTTGGACATTGCATTGGGCGTGCCAGACTCTTTGGGCACCGTCCATTAACTTTATTCCTATTTTTGTGTTAAAGCAAACTCAAAAGCTAAAAGCTTGCTATTTTGTAATTTGGGCTATTATCTGAGCTTGAAGATGAATAATACATAAAATACATGCTTTGTGGAGCGCTCACACAATGCATGGGGGGAGATTGCATCCAATTGGTCTCTTGCTCTTGTCGTTCATGCTTTTTACATTGTAATTTGTGCAAAAAGTAGAGTTCCATTGTTCTTGGGGACCTTCCGGCATTCACTACGCGAGCGTATAGCGTCCGATCTGCGCACCAGTGGTATCAAAGCGAAGCTGAGATCAAGAGCTTCTAATTGCTACCCATCTCGTGCGAAGGCGGAGCTCCTGGAACGATCAGGCTCTACGGTCAATCTCGTCGCGAACCGTCGATACATGCAGATTTCTGGCGATCAAGAACCCCTGTTTCCATCATCGGATCGCGAAAGACCGGTCTGCAGAGGCGGAGGACCACTCCTACATCCTCACATACAAGTCGTCAAAAACCAGTGAGATAAAACTCCATAGCTCACAAGCTTAAAAGCTTTTACTTTTAATAATCTTAGTATTAAAGCTTATAAGCTTTAAGAAGCTTAAAAAGCTTCGAAATTGTCACGCGAGGTCTCAGAGTGGGTTCCGAAAATTTCACGGCGTCAGAAAACAGTCCCCCCCATGAATTGCGACATTTGCTGTTGATTAAGCTTCAAGCTTAATCAATTAAGCCATAGTCACACAAACTCCTTAATCAAACAAGTCCTCACAAACTTCAGGTCATACCCAACCAATCAAGTTTAGCAAGTTTCTTCAAGCCAAGTTCTACAAGTTCCGTAAAGCGACTAAGCTCTGCAAGTCTGCAACTCTGCAAGTCACATAAGTCTGCAACTCTGCAAGTCAGACAAGTCAACTGGAGTCAAAAATGACTTCTGTCTAAAACTCCTAGAAGGGCAGTTCCTGCGCAGAAACTCCGAACTGCAAAGTTGTTCATTGGAAGGTACTCTACCCATACGCAGGTTTGTTGAAGCATTTTTAGCATATGAAGAAGGATAAAACACAGATTTTCCGAAGATTGTGAAAGCTATACCCAAAAACACATAAGCCTTGTATTCCCGAACTTGAGCTACGCTCATCGCGCTAAATTGATTTTGAGTGAGAAAGGTCTTTTGAGTTTTGCAGGATGACGGAACCACATATGGATGATCTTATGGCTGAAGGCGGCCTACCTAAACCTACGATGGAGCAAAAGTTGGACTTAATTATGATGCAATTGGATGAAGAACGAAGGGCTAGACAAGCATTGCAAGTTCAACTGGCAAATTTACAAAGATCGTCTACTGACAAAGAAGAACCTCAAGCTGAAGATCTTATCTGACGTACCATCGATGCAACTCTCAAAGCTCAAACCATCCGCAAGGAATCAAAGATAAGTAAAAGAAGTTTCAAATTCCGTACTTTCAATGGCATACGAGAAGGAAAAACTGTTCTTGCATTCATTAGTCAGTTTGACGACTATTTCCATGAGGAAACCTATGCAGAAAAAGATAAAATCAAGTTAGTCACTAATCATTTAGTGGACAGAGCATCTCTTTGGTGGACTGTAGTACGCAAGAGTATAGATTGTCCCACTACCTGGGAGAATTTCAAGCAAAAGTTCATGCAGAATTTCCTTCCTCCACAATTTCATGAGAAAGCCATTAAGCAATGGGATCTTCTTCAGCAACAGGATCATGAGCCTATTCCTCAGTATATAGAGCGTTTTTGGAATGCACTACTCCAACTACGCATGCTTGAAGACGTACCTGAAGCGGCACACAAGTGCAAGTATATGTCTGGACTCCTTGGGCATTACTACGCTGAAGTTAACATGTTCAAGCCTGCTACTCTTGAAGATGCAATTTCACTAGCTCACGACACAGAAGATAAGCTGCGAGGTAGAGACAGACGTCCACAACAATTTCAAGCCAATGGTAACTATGGATCTAAACAATTCAATTCCAATTTCAGAAGATTTAATCCAGATCGTTTCTCTTCATCATCTTTCCGTAAAAATTGGGCAAAACCACCTGCATTACCCACCAATGTCAATCAAAATTCCAAGCCTATTCCACAGCTAAATCCTAATGTACCTAGACTTCGTGCCATTGCAAACAATGTAACCAAAGCCAAGCCAATAGTATGCTATAAATGCCACCAGCCTGGACATCTAGTAGCAAATTGTCATTTAAAGAAACCACCTGCCCATATCAACTATCTTGGAGCAATGGACGATGACGAACATGAAGATATTCCTGATTTCACTGAAGATGAGGACGACATTACTACTCCTTCGGATACTTTACCAAGTATGCCAACTCCACATTCTTTATTGACTATGAAATGTTTGGTGTATGGAAAGAAAAAGATTATTTTGCATGATGACGGTAGCACTCATGATTTTATTTCAGCAAAGCTAGTAAAAGAATTGAAGTTACAGACTGTACCTACGCATTATTGCATCAAAGCAGTATTCTTAGGCACTAGGTATAATGGTACACAGGAAGTGCATGACTTAGAGATTCAAATTGGTCAATACACTGAAAGAAGAAATTTCTTAGTTGTTCCATTATAGTCGAGTGACATTATTTTAGGTATGCCTTGGCGTCACCAGCATAACCCAGATATAGACTATTCCACACATTCAATGAATATTAATTTTCAAGGAAAACATATTACATTGTATGGAATACCATGCATCTAATGTTTTTCCACTGCTTTCGCATACTCAAGCTAAACGTGCATTACGCAAGAGTAGTAAATCCTATCTCATTTGGGTGAATGAACTGCAAGTAAAAGAAAATCATATGCACCCTAGGCATAAAGAATTTCTTGCACATTTTAAGGATTGTTTTGCTGAAGACCTACCACCTGGTTTACCTCCTTCACGTCCAGAAGACCATAAGATAGATTTGATTCCTGGTACACAACCACCTTGCAAAGCACCATATAGGCATAACCAAATAGAGAAAAAATAAATTCAGAGTCAAGCTGAGGAATTACTAAATAGAGGATTGATTAGACCTACTAGTTCTCCATTTGGTGCACCTGATCTGTTAGTCAAGAAAAAGAACAATACCTATCGTATGTGCATTGACTATCGAGCTTTAAATAAGATCACTGTAAAGAATAGGTATCCCATTCCTAGAGTTGATGACCTTATGGATAAACTGCAAGGATCTGCTATATTTAGTAAAATAGACCTTAAGTCTGGTTATCATTAGGTGAGACTAGATATGTCAGACATATCCAAGAGTGCATTTAGGATACAGTTTGGTCATTACGAATTTTTAGTGATGCCATTTGGATTGACTAATGCACCTGCTACCTTTAGTAGAATGATGAACCGTATATTTTTGAAATATCAGTATTGTGTAATTGTCTTCTTTGATAATGTTTTGGTGTTTAGTCAAAATGAGAAAGAACATTATGAGCATTTGTCATTGGTTTTCCAGTTACTAAAAGATAATCAACTGTATGCAAATCCTGAAAAGAGTGAAATCTTTAAAACAGAAATTGAGTATTTAGGTCATATTGTATCATCTAATGGAATTAAAGTTGATCCTAAGAAAATATATGCAATATTGAATTGGCCTGTACCTAAAAACGTGCATGAGTTATGCTCATTCCTTGGTCTTGCTAGTTTCTATAGGAAGTTTGTACGTAATTTTTCCTTACTTGCTTTACCATTAACCAAACTTCTGAAGAAAGGAATTGTTTATCATTGGTCCGAGAATCAACAGAAATCCTTTGACTTATTGAAACATGCATTAACCTATGCCCCTGTCCTACAGTTGCCTGATTTTAATAGACCATTCTTCCTAGTAGTGACCGATGCTAGTGGATCAGGAATAGGAGCTGTACTTATGCAGGATAATCATCCTATAGCCTATTCTAGTTGTAAGCTGAAACCCTCTAAACTGAAATATTCCACATATGACAAAGAACTATTAGCTGTTGTATAAGCATTAAGACAGTGGAAACACTACTTAATGGGTTCAGAATTTATGATTAGGACCGATCAGCAAAGTATTAGACATTTACTTAGCCAACCCCAAATCTCTGACCGACATATCAAATGGGCATCCTTTATTCAAAGTTTTCATCCTATCATTCAATACCAACCCGGAAAAGAAAATGTAGTGGCTGATGCATTAAGTAGAAGACCTACCATTCATAACATTTCTGTTATATCTTTTGATTCTTTGATTGCTATGAAAGATACTTATCATCAGGATATTACTTTTCATACTGATTGGAATAAATTAGTTCAAAATAACTTGATTCCTATTGATTCATTGTCATATAATGATGGATTTATGTTTTATGAAAAGAGATTGTGTGTTACAATTCCATTCTGTTCTTTTGTTTTGAATGAGATTCATTGTCCCCCATATCAAGGTCATAGAGGTATCATATCTACTTTACGTACATTAACTGAAGATTTTTATTGCCCGCATATGGACACTGATGTATCTAACTTTGTTTCTGAATGTTTGATTTGTCAAAGAGTTAAGAGACATCATGGTAAATAGTATGGATTACTTATGCCTTTGTCTATTCCATCTAAACCTTGGGAACAAATTTCTATGGATTTCATTACTGGTTTACCTAATACTAAATCTAACCATGATATGATTTGGACAGTGGTAGATAGATTTAGCAAACAAGCATATTTCATTCCATGTAAGAAAACTTTAACAGCATCACAAGCAGCACAATTGTTTTTGAAAACTGTTTTCACTAACCATGGATTGCTAAAAGTTATTATTTCAGATCGTGATTCTAGATTTTGTAACAACTTTTGGATTACTCTGTTTGCTAACCTAGGCACAAAGATTGATTTCTCATCTGCATTTCATCCTGAAACTAATGGACAAACAGAAGCCACTAATAGCAATATTCTAGATCTTTTACGTGCATATACTATTTCTAAACCTCAGACATGGGACACACATTTGCATTTATTACAGTTTGCATATAACAATACACCACACACATCTACAAAGAAAGCACCGTTTGAAGTGATTTATGGATATAGATTATCTACACTTGTTGCATCTTTGTCAAATAGAATTCAGAGTGCTGATGATATTGCTAGTATGCATAATACTATTTTTGATGAGGTTAAAGACATGATTGCTAAAGCCCAGCAATCATATACCAAACAAGCCAATAAGAAAAGACAAGCAATGAATTTCAAAGTTGATGACTATGTTTGGTTGAGAATAGAAAAACGTAGACTACAAAGTGTAGATAGACACCCAGTTGTGAAATTAGCCCCTAGATTCTATGGACCATTTAGGATCATTCATAAAATTAACGACAATGCATTCAAGTTAGAATTACTACCTCACTGGAAAATTCACAACACATTTCACATTAGTTTATTGAGACCATTTAGAGGCCAATTACCTGTACACCCTGTTTATGAAAACCCACCTTTGTTAGAGGAAGAGACTGAAATACTTGAACCAGAAGCTATCATAGATACTGGCTTTATGACCACTAGAACTGCCCGAAGATATTCTAGATATCTAGTTAAATTTAAGAACCATCTTGTAGAGGAAGCACAATGGATGCACGCTAGAGACTTAAATGCTTTCCCCACTCTATTAGCTCCACATTGAGCTAATAGCAATTGAGGTCAATTGCTATCCCACCCCGGGGGTATGATGCCAGGAGGCATATTTCACGGTGGATTCCGTGCCACGGTGGATTCCGTGAGGTTTTACGGTGGATTCCATAAACTTTGATGACCGGGGCTCATACACAAAGTGGATTCTTTGTGCGAGAAGTTGATGGGGACGCCTGTCCTTTTCGGGTGTCTCATTAATTTAGTGTGTACATGGGTGATTCCGCAAAATG
The DNA here is from genome assembly GCF_053477565.2 of Lygodium microphyllum. Lineage (NCBI taxonomy): Eukaryota > Viridiplantae > Streptophyta > Polypodiopsida > Schizaeales > Lygodiaceae > Lygodium > Lygodium microphyllum. Next base: position 53,083,114 of record NC_141154.1, read on the forward strand.
CATATTAAATTAATAAACGTTTATGAGTTTAGAGTGCGCACTCGTAATAAATTAAGGTTAGGATTTATTTCTAACCAGTTGATTTATTTATGTAGCTAAAGACTGCTAGATATTTACTTTTTTCGGTTTAATTGTATTATTTTACTAACGATTGTGAATGCTTCAGTTGATGTGTAGAGATAGCAGCAGTGGCGGAGGAAAGCATTGGAGGATAGCGAGTATTCGAGTTATGGATTATATTTTGATAGGCGCCACGCCTATATTTTGTCACGCCTATTTATTGAGGCGTCAGATATTTATTATTATTTTGTATGCCCATGGGCGCACGATTATGTTATTTCTATTTGGACATTGTATTGGGCATGCCAGACTCTTTGGACACCGTCCATTAGCTTTATTCCTATTTTTGTGTTAAAGCAAGCTCAAAAGCTAAAAGCTTGCTATTTTGTAATTTGGGCTATTATTTGAGCTTGAAGATGAATAATACATAAAATACATGCTTTGTGGAGCGCTCACACAAGGCATGGGGGGAGATTGCACCCAATTGGTCTCTTGCTCTTGTCGTTCATGCTTTTTACATTGTAATTTGTGCAAAAAGTAGAGTTCCATTGTTCTTGGGGACATTCCGGCATTCACTACGCGAGCGTACAATGTCCGATCTGCGCACCACTTGCACACCAGGGTTAACAATCTCATATGTGATTTGTCCTGATAACTTCTTCCTAACCATCACTATCTTGTACTTGTGTATATTCCATTGATGGTAGCCTGTATAGTACAAATAATGTCACTTTTGCATGCACTTGTATCTAATGGTAGTTCTTATATTCAATTCAAGTAGGGTCTCTAGAGCTTCTAACTTGCAAATACTCTCTCACTTGCTAAATGAGGCAATATTGTACAAAGTAAGGTGATTCATGGCTCATTCAAGGCTATTTGGATCTGCAAGCTATGAAATTGAAGATTATATAGTATAGCTAACTTGGATCGACGTGGCCAAGCCCATATAGTCGAGGAGGAAGACCAAATTGATTCCTTTGCATCCAAACTAGATGATTCTTATGAATCTGATCAATCGACCACTAATGATGCACTCCTTGCCTTCATGGATATTGATGCGTCATCCATCTCCTCTTCGTCTTGCATGTGTGTCTTGGATAGTGGCGCCACATGCCACCTCACCTCTTGTTTCGACTGGCTACTTCACTATAAACCTCAGCCACCACCATTTTTTTGTCCCCTTTAATGGCAATAACACCATTTCTCTTACACTTCAGGTTGGTGTGCTATGCACATCCAATTGATGGATGGCTTTCGTTGATATTGACCGAGTATACTATGTCTCCCAATTAGCTGAAAATCTAATTTCCATTAGCAAACTCACTAATGCTTCTACATCTATTGAGTTTTTTCATAATCACTGTCTCATTCGCCTTACTCTTTCAAATGGTCATCTTTATGTTGCCCAATGTCCTCGTATAGGAAAGCTTTATCTTTTAGGTTCCACTCCACCTTCAACTGAGGCCTATAGTACATCTCATACCCCTATCTCCAACCATTCTACTCTTCTATGGCATTATCTTCTTGGTCATTTAAACCTTCAAACTATGCAATACATCCATACTCATAAGCTTGCTCATGATTATACCTTACCTTCCCATGGTCACATTACACTTTGTGAAGGGTGTATTTATGGGAAGCTTTCAAATAAGCCCTATCAAAAGTCCCATACCTTTACCATTTCTCCATTCTAGCTTATCCATTATAACCTATGTGGACACTTGCCTACACTTTTCGTGTTAGAATTCTCCTATTTGATTACCTTTATCGATGACTATACTGGTTTCACTATCCTTCAACTTTTGAAGGGACAAAAAGGCCACTACCATTCTTAAAGCTTTCACCCATTACCATACTTTGGTAGAAAATCAACTTGGTTCAAATCTGAAGGCCATTTAGACTGACAATGGTGGCATGTATGCCAATAATCTTTTTGTTGCTTAGTATCACTTGCATGGTATCCACCACCGCCTTATCATTCCTGAGCACTCGCAACATAATGGTCTTGTTGAATGGAAAAATAGAACCGTTATGGAATCTACTAGGTCTATGTTTAAGTTTGCTTCCTTGCCTCCTTCCTTTTGGTATGAGGTTGTTATCACTGCATGTTACCTTCCGAACCGCACCTACCATTGCTCCATGCAACCCATCCCTTACACCTTATGGTTTTAACACCAACGCATATACAAACATCTTCACATTTTTGGGTTTCCAGTGCATGCTTTAGTGCCTTTCCACACTCATCACAAATTGGATTAGTGTGCCCTTACGGATATCCTTTGGGCTATGGTGAACAATACGTTGTAAAGGGCTATCGTATTTGGTGCCGAACCCGCCAAAAGTCTCTCTTTACTCATACGGCTCTATTCAATGAGTCCTCTTTCATCTCACGAACTCCTCCACTCATGTCCCAACTCCATGTTAGCTTTGGAGTCTCCTTCCACGTCATCCATACCCACCTGTATTATGTCCTCTGATATGCTCCAGGCCTTACCTCCCGCTCTTAGTGGCCTACAACCCCATGTGGTGCCCACTCCCCCTACACCTCTTCCCATAGTGCCTACTACGCCTCTTCCGAGGTTGACACATCTGTGTGACCCATCCACTAGCCCTCCCCTTATGCAACAGGGAAATCAACACGGTCTTCTCGCCTTCATCGGACAATAGTTTACTTGAACTAAGTATGGGCAGTCTTACCTAGCACGTGGCAAGTCTCTGACCCATCAATGCCATGTTCATTCCCTACCTCTATCTAGTGGCACTCACCCATCCACTTCGGTCTCATCTCAAGACATTTCTGCTACTCTTTTCGCTGAGAGAATCTATCTCAATGTGGGTTGCCAACACTTGGCGATTTCATGTCCACTTCCCTTCTATTGCCCCTCACCTTTTCACTTGATTTATCTCCTTTGTCTTCATGCCTTCAACATTCTTTATCAATGTTGATAGTAATTCTATTGATCCCCCTCCTGAGGCTATCGACAGTATTGGTGCTATCCCAATTGATGATGCCTTGCATAGTAGTGTTGAGGATCCACTTTGGCATGCTACCATGGAGTTTGAGCTCAATTCACTTCAATCCAATGGCACATGGGCATTGGTTCCATGTCCTCCTGATCAGAAACCTACCACCTGTCAAAATGGCTCCTTCACCACTTAGGCCCACTTACCTATTTTCTCGAATTGGAGATCTCTCGTAATCAATCCATTGGTGTCCTTTACCTTCATCAAACTAATTTTGCCCAAGATATTCTCAAAGCGTTTGGCCTTCATCAGGCCAAACCTTTCCCTAATCCTTCATCACCTTCTATCTCACTTGATGATTGTCGCTCCACGCCTCAGGATCATGCCTATATGCGATAGTTTCCCTTTGATCTGTTAATCAGGAAGCTTCGCTACTTAGTTACTAGCACTTGACCTGATTTGTTATTTGCCATTAATTATCTCTCACACTTTATGTACAATCCTCCTCCTAAACATTGGAAAGCATTGTTGCTGGTGATGCACTACCTGCATTTTACTAGTAGTAATTTGGACCTCCATTTTCGACGAGATTGAACTCTTTGTCATCCTTTGCCCCTTATTGGGTGGTCTGACTCGGATTATGGGGGCAAGTATTGACACCCCCATCACTCTACTTTTTTGGGTTTGTGTTCACCCTATCTAGTGGACCGATCACTTGGCAATCAAAGAAGCAGATTGCAATGACTTTATCTTTGGCCGAAGCTGATTATGTTGCAATGGCTTGGGTTGTAAAGGAGGCTTTATGGATTCAAATGGTTTTAGATGAATTAAACTTAATTGATAAACCACCATTCAAGATTCTACGTGATAACTTGTCATGTGTTTTTGGCCAGAAATCCAAAACATTCTAAAAAGGCAATGTACGTTGACTTGAAGTACCATTTCATTCGGAAAATGATTGAGGAAAAGAAACTTGCTTTGGAACATATGTCTACAACAGAGATGTGCGCTGATTTTCCAATAAAGGCACTACCAGGCAGACGAGCATGATGCTTGCTGCAGCAATCTTCGAATGATAAGAATTCAGAATATTAAATGATACTTTCATTACGAGGCCACGTCGCATCATAAAATAACAACATTTACTTAAAACGAATCGATGTGCTTGCTCGTTTATAGGCACATCCACTTGTACATTACTCCTATTGGCGTCATGATGAATTGATCGATTCACTGTTTTAGTAATCTGCATGATCTGTTTTGTCTCGTCTCGTCTCACCTGGTCCTCTACAGTGAACTCCTTGCTTCTCACCACCTCTACGTTCACCAGCGCCTTCAGTTGTCAAGTCCTCAGTTCTACGTGCTTGCTCACGTGCTGAATCAGTTGAAAATTGCTGAGCTTTCGTTTCCTCCTCATCTGGTACTAGGTGTGTAGTTTTGAACTCCTCATGGGAAGGTAGAAGCGTCACGGCTATCGAGTTGTTGGTTGCCTGTTCACGCTCAAGTAGAGGCTCTTCATCCAGCGTGAATGAAGGCGGCCACGCAAGCTCTGCAGAGTCAATATCGCCCATTTCCTCGTGATCGTCGTTCGTGGAAGGAGGGAGCTGGTTGAGGTCTATGAACTCCGGCAGTGTCCTTGCCTGCTGGCACCCAAACGGCAAATTATTACATGGCTCGTTCTCGCATGGAAAATTCTTAGCACTCCCTCCAGCTCTCTCTGCGTGCAGCTTCTTCTCACCGGTCCAGTGGCATCTAGCCTTGTGGCCACCAAGAGCTTGACCACTTGCGAATGCACGGTGGCAGGTGCAGCATACATGGCGTAATTCGATGCTCAAGTTGTGCTTCTGACGTAATTTCCTGTCCTCTGATGTGGCAAGCCGATGATTGTGGTCATCCGTGATGTGGAGACCTTTAACTGTCTTAATTGATTCAGGCAAGGATAGGGCAAGGTTCAGGCTACCAAGATCATCATTATCCTTGGCGAGGATCTTCGTACATCTGCCAGTCGTGCCCTTGTCCTCATTGCACGAGTGATCCACAGTAGTACGGAAATCTGCGCCAGCTTCAGGAACACCTCCAACAACATTAACTCCTGCATCCAATCCACGCCAGCATGGCTGAGTGTCTGCGGCAACAACGAGCTGGTGTTTTGGATCATCAAGTAGCTGTCTTTTTCCAGCTTTCATAGCGAGCAGGGTCCGTGTAGCCATGATCGTCTCGGGATCAGCAGCTCCCTCATTGATAGACCTGTTGCCAGAGGTCGGCATATTGCGGCTGTGATCGGAGCTGGGCGAGTCATGATGACTACCTGATGGTGTCGTGGTGCTTCGCCTCATTATCCAGTTCCTCTCAGAGGGCTCGTGCGTGGGGTGCCTGGTGCATAAATTCTGGATGTGTTTTTCTTCTAGATCAGCAGCAGCTCTCTGCATAATTAGTTCTGTTTCATTTCTGCGTTTGAGGTCTGCACCAGCTGTGGTGGGTACGCTTTTAGGGCTCCGGATCTCGCACAGCATCTTAGTCCTCTCGTCATGATGACGAGCTATCGAGCTTGGTTGCGGCATAGCCATATTGTCTGGTCGCTTGGATCCTCCAAAGAAGGCTGGATGACGCAACGTCTCGTCCTTGGACATATCCATCTCCAAGCTCTGAATGTCAGCTTCCTGAATATCTTTTCTCTTCTCAACAGTAAGCTTCATCTCCCCAGCGGCTAACTGCCGCTTGGAGGCGACGCGCAGCTCCAGGTGTTGCTGCCTCTTTAGCTCCCTCTTCGCTGCAGCCTCGGCGTACGATGCTCCATGAACTCGCATATGGCCTCTGAGAGCGGTTGTGAGGGGAACTCCTTGTTGCACTTAGGGCAGACGCACTCTAACAACACATTGGGCTTGTCAGGCGAAGAATCCAATGGCGGGAGACCTGCCATGCCTGCGCTTCTCTTGCCGCAGGGCGTGCTCACAGGTGAAACCGGTCCCTTGTCGTTTGCTGGAAATAGCTGAGGTTCTGCCCCTTTGTTGTCTGCAGCTTCTTCCTTATGACGATCCTTCAATGGCTGTGGTCGTAGGACTTGAACCTTCTACAGCTCCTCTTCGTAGTGATGGTGGCTTTCACAAAAACGAGAGAACAGCAGCTGTTCGGGCTCGATCAAAGGCTGATGATCAGGAATGGCAGGCGTGGACTTGCAGAACGCGGACATCTTACTACCCCGGCGGGAAGCAATTACCTGTGTGGCTGGTCGGAGATCGAATAGCGCTAAGGCGAGGAGAAGGAATACGCGGAGATGAAGATGTAGAGGAAGGCAGCGTTTGAAAGCTATGGAGGAAGATGAGGTAAATGTCACGGCTAGAGAGGGAGAAGGAGCGATGGAGAGGTAGTGTGGCAGCTGAGAGATGGAGAGAAACTACTTGCTGGAGCAAACGATTCGAGTGGAAGAAGGACAAAGCATGAAAGCACGTTGTTATAAACAAGTGGGCCAAACTGACGAGAAGCCCTAATCGGACATTGAAGAAATTTTCTTCCATTTAAAAGCCGATAAAGGGCTATTAGTCTACGGCGCGTATCCGACTATTGTTGTGTACAATCTAGACGAGAAAGATAAAAGGTGCCGCACAAGCAACAAAACTATTGCTCATGGGTTTGCAAGTTGGCAACAATAGGCCGGGAGGAAGATTCTATTTCTAGTGTAGACTCGCTCGTCTAAGTTCTAACGTCGATCAAGATTTGACATCCATAGGCAGTTTTCAAAAGCACCAGGGATTGTCGCATCAACTCTATGCTTCTCCAGCCTATGATAAACCTTAAGAGCGGACAAACATGTAGTGAGATCGAAATATGGATATAGTTGGGATTGGATAGAGTAAGGACTCATCAGCTGATGGAGAAATTCTTTTGATGAAAATAAGAAAATGCTCTTTTTTTTTCTTTTTATAGGAATAAATCATTTGTATTGATAGGTTAGGAATGTTAGTAGCTCTAAGTTTTGGTGTTCTTAATTCTCGGGCAACTTACTCATGAATATATGTGTTATATAGAAAGGTGTAATATAAAGGAGTTATTTACAAATTAAATAGAAAAGGATTATATTTTATTCAAGAAAATTTCACAAATAAACATTTCAATAAAGAGACATTGAACGTTGTTGTGGTGCTACGTGAAAACCATGTGAAAAACTCTAACGTGTGGTTTTCTTATTGGTCTAGAGAGTCAATGCAATTTTAGATATTACTGTTAGTGACCATGGTCCAAAATACTAGATTTTTGGACAAGTTTAGTCAATTTTTGATCATTTAGATATTATCTCTTGTAAAAAATCCAAGAACTATAAACAAATTCTAGACTAGGATGACATGTAAAAGAAAGTAGATAGCTTTTAGCCTTTTTTAAGAGGATTTTATGTAAAAAGAGAGATTGGCAAAATCACACAACGCACGATCGCTGTTTTCAGGCACTGAATAGCACTTCAAACTGTGTTAACCCCAACATGAAGAAAGCAAAAGGAAGTGGAAAAGACACAGGGCAAAGGCGGAAAAAAGGTAGCCCAACTGAAGAAAGAAGAGAAGAAAAGGCCAAAAGCGCAAGGGCAACCTTAAAAGTCCAAGGCAAATGCAAAAGGGGAAAAGGCGCATTTTAAAATAAAAAGGCGCACCCTGAAATCTTGTAAAAGAGCACCGGGCTCTCACCCGTGCAATTTGTAAATGTAGACAAGCGATGGAAAGGAAGCTAGGAAGATAGAAGGACAATGAGAAAAGGGGCCTACGCTAATGGCCGGCCATGTAAAAAAGGGGGATGACCGTCCATGGAAAATAGGGCATGTATATAAAGTTGAAAAGTGAATGGGAAGTTCATTCTTGTAGGTGGCAAAAGCTTCTTCTTCTTCCTCTTGTTTCTTGCCTTCTTGCTTGTGCTTGAGAGAGGAATTGAGAGAGTGTGAGGGAGTGAGGGAGTGATTGTGTGAGAGTGAGGGATCTTGGAGAAGAAGCTCTCCATCTTCTCTCTTCATCTTCTCCTCCTCTCTTCTCTTCTCTTGTCTTGCGCATGGCTATGGAGGATGAAGCTCATGGGAGAGGGATTGAGGTTGCTTGAGCTTACCTCAAGGATCGTGGAGCTACCGGTGTGCAAGAAAGAGGAGGGTACTCGATTGAGCATCAAGGTAAGCTCACTATACCTGTAAGGTAGGCCTTGTGCGTTGGCTATGTGAGAGGTAGCCATGGTTGCTCGGTTCGAAACACTTGAGCAATAAGTGGTCCGTAGGTCTCGGGCTAGAGCTTGAAGCTCCCCTACATTTTGGTTCCGTTGCCGGGACCGACGGAATCGAGCCTTGAGCACCGCGCGCATCAGATCGAGCATGGAAGTAGGGTTTGCAGCCTAAACCAGAGCTCGAGATAACTAGGAGATTTAGGAGGTTTTAATCCGTGGAACATGTAAGTATTTGGGTTTGTTGGAAGCATTAGATTAGGACTACTGTTCTGCGATTCTGTTTTTCATATTGCCTGCACTAGATTAAGGTTAGATTAGGGTAAGAAAAGAGAAAATAGTGGTTCTGGTTGCTGTTGGAAACAGGAAAACAGGGGACCAGATTCAAGTTTTTGGGTGAAACAGGGACATGGAACTGGCTGTAAGGTTCTGCAGTGCTGGGAAAGGACCTTAAGAGGCTTGGGAGACCAGGACAAACCTCATTTCTTTAGTTGGCCTTGTGTGTGAGAGAGAGAGAGAGAGAGCTTCTGGTTCACAGGACGAGAAAACGCGACCCCGATTCTAGGCGCATTCGGTTCGTGCCGCTTCAGGTGAGTCCGGTGTGTTCCATTAGTGCTCTAATCAATTGTGGGAAGTCTGTGGTGATTGAGTACAGTAGGCATCAGGAAGGATTCAAATGCGCCAGAATCTCGCGGCCGCCGATGCAATCGGACCAACCTGTAGAGGTCCGATCCCCAGAATCGGACCGTCCGACTGAGAGAGAGTCGGACCAGACTGGTGCGATTGCCAAAATCGGACCAACCCGATCAGACGTGCAACGTGGCACTCGGACTGTCCATTAGAATCGGACCATCATAGTCGGACCATTGGGGCTAGACTCGGACCAGTCCATAGTCGAACCACTTCAAAAGTAGGACCACCCTCCTGGTCCGATTCCTAGAATCGGACCACCAGGGTCGGACGATTCCCAGAATCGGACCAACCCCGTCCGACTGTTAGAGTCGGACCAGACTGGTGCACCGGCTGACTCAAGACCTGTCGTGCGTAGGCTGGAAATGAACCCAACTGGTATACCCAGGCCACCAGGGCCTTTTGTGACTCACCCACCTAGCGATGCTCCTGTCCACTTTGTGGAGGAGCCTAATGAGGAAGAGGCATATGTCAATCCGTATGTATCCTATGATGAGGAGGGCAACCCAGTCCTAATGGACTATCGGCCAGTGCCGGTGATGGCTTTAGGAAGAGGACGAGGGAGAGGCTTTGGAGGGCCTAGCCAGGATCCAGTCACATGCTGGACTTGCGGCCACCCAAGCCACATTTTATCACGCTACCCATAACGAGAACAAGCTAACAAGGACAAAGCGGATCTCCGATGCACAGAATGTGGAATCACACATTTGTTCCCTGACTGTCCTAGGTGGAAGCCATCAACAAGCGCTGCCAACATGCCATCGGTGCCTTTGGGGCTCTTCGGAGTTGAAAATTTTGGTAGTGAGGATACGCCCATCCCACTACATGCTATGACGCGAGCTCAAACAAAACAAGCAGGCATCTCCTTGCCAGGGCCAAGTAACCTTGATGCAACCTCAATAGGGAAGAAAAGTCGGAGGAGATGGAAAAAGAGAACCGATGCGAAGATAGCCCTTAAAACAAAGGAAATGACTACGCTCGTAACGAGAAAGAAGGTCACAGACGCAGAGGCAGAGACATCGGCTCCTAAGACAGCAGAGCTAGGGAGTGCCAAGGTACGGGAATATCCCCACCCCAAACGGCAACTTGAGGCTATAGCCAAGGTCAAGGAGTGGATCAAGGATGCCCAAAAGCACCTCGAGGATTCTGAACCCATATTGGAAGATCCTATGGATGACTTCTCCAGTGTTAGCACACCAGCCTCACCCTCAAAACCACAGGTTGGGAGCATACCTGCACCACTAGGAGCGACTCAACAGCAAGGCCGGGGGGAAGTTTACCAGGGCAGACAGAATGCATGGACTAGAACTGCTAGCTTCTATAATATTTCCGTTGTGATAATATTTCTAACCCATGTGATAGTCATGCAAGGGAATTCCAGCATCCAAAAATACACTGACGGTGTGATTTTCAAATTATCTACAACGTATCTTGATCTCCACTTGCATAAATGAGTTAAAAGAAAAAGAAAAACCGTTTAATTACGTGGGAACCTCCTCCTAGGAAGCCAAAAGGATAAGCTTTAGGAATAAGGGAAATTTTTTTAATTATTTCCCCCCTTTTTCCCCAGCGACTGTCGTGCTGGAGGGGAGGGGAATAGCAAGGATGACTGAGCATCCTTGCTGGATGCCGTAGAGGGGATGAAACCCATGCACAAACCGCGTGGGGGAGGGGAGGTACCTCTCCCTCTCCCATATAAACCCCCTGTGGGGGGAGGGAACGATTAGAGAGAGGCGGTCGTAGCCATTGCTCTGCTGAAACCCTCGTGTTGATGAAAGGCTGGAGAAAGGAGGCGAGTTCTGTTGGTCACACCGGGGAGATCAAGAGGGAGGAGGAAGCACCGCATGAGGCCGCTGTCATCCACCAAGAGTGGAGGGAGGAGACGTCAAACTCCTCGCGGCTGCTATGGAGCCAGGAGAGGTCGCCGCCATCTGCAGTCACGGCCCTCGCCGCCTGTCTAATTTTCCGCCAGTCGCCGTTGAAGTTCCCCCCCCCACGTGGGGAAGCTTTAGAATCTTCCTGGGGGGGAAGCTTCTAAAGGGCTTTCTTAGCCCCCTTTCACCCCCATGTCAAAAACCCCCCCTTTCCATGGGTATTAGAATCCCCCCCTACCGGGTTTTAAAAAAAAACCTTTTAGCCCCCTTTCCCCCTTAAGCCCCTTCCTTGGCTTTGGGAACCAATCCCCCCCCCCCCCCCCCCCCCCCGGTGTTTTATTCCCCTAAGCCCCTTTTCACCCCCTTATAACCCTTTTTATCCCTTTTCACCCCCTCATAACTCTTTTTTTTTCCACAACCCCCTAAGCTTTTTCTTAATCCCCCGTATCCCTATTATTATTTTTCCCCCCTGAACTTCAAAATCCAAATCATCATCATGACCTCGGATGATATCCCGTAAGGAAAAAGTAGCCCGTGAGATAAAAGATAGGGAGGGAAAGTAGAGGGAGTGAAGGAGGAAGAGTGGGAAAAAGATAAAAGATAGGGAAGGAAAGTAGAGGATAAGGAAGTGAAGTAAAATATAAGGAAGGGAAGTAGGGAGGAGTGAAGGAAAAAAGGAAGTAGTGTGAAAGAAGTAGAGGGTGAGGAAAAGATAAAGAAGAGTAAGAAAGGAGTAAAAGAGTTTGAAAAGAGAAGGAATAGAGGAAGGGCATGGAAAGAGAATAAGTGCCTTCTATTCCCTTTACCCCAAGTCAAAGTCCTCCAAGGGTTCTTGTGATTGCAAAACCACACTCACCTATAAACTTTTTTCTTCCAAAGAGACGGTGGAATTCCAGAAGAAAGAGAAAAAGGCTATCGCACATTTGAACTACGATGCCGCCTAAGAAAGTCCAAGGTGTAGCTGCGGGAGGGTCATCTCCCGGTATCCATGTGGATATCTCACCCCAAAACCAGGTTTTTCTTCTTGGCTTTAATTCCGTTTTTAAGTTGATCATGCAAAGAGAAATTGTTAGGGATAGGATATATTTGTCCGAGTTATTTGTAATGAAGGAGTTTAGCTTATTTGAATGAATGATAATGAATAGAACTTAGTTTCCTTCGAGTTGCGTCAAGCATTATAAATTACGAGCAAGATTATCCATTTACTATAGTAGTATATTTTAGTCCTAAAGGTGTAGAAATAATATCTTGCACCATTAGCCTTATTCCTTTCGCAACGAGTCATTGTAAATGGTTAAATTCATGAAAGGTTTCTTTCGTTGCTCAAATTACTAGAAAGTTATCTTTGCTAATTGCACATCTTAGCAAGGCAAATGTTGTTATTTGGCATGAGTTCATCTGTAAGGAAAACAGAAGTTTAAATTGAACTGTATTGACTGAAAAGTAAATTGTCACAAGGATAGCAAAACTGTGACAAGACGATTAATATTACATTCCAAAAAGTTAACTAAACCAATCTAAACATAGAAATATTCATACCCTAAGCACTTGACTACTTTCCTTATTGTAGGGTCAATAAATTCGTAAAGATAAAGAACTAGGGTTGTCCCTAAGGTTCTTAAAAAAGAAACCCTAGGCCTGTTATACGTCAGCTTAAAAGATCTAAAACGGATTATTCCATTGCAGGACTTGCGCAGCAAGTACGAAATCATTTAGTCTTGTAATTGATTCACAAGGTGAAAGGGTAAAAACCCTCATCAAGGATGGCGGATCCCTACGCAAGTTATCTTGCAAAAGGACGCATTTTTGGATATCCTTCTAAATAAGGAAAGTTGTAAACCGGAAACTAAGGGTTGACCAAGTTGGGTTAATAAGGTACGCCCTACACCGGAATGTAAAGGATCTTGCCAATTTACAAGACACCTTGGTAACGAGTGGTGATACACTCAAAAGGAAAGAACACTTCCTTAGCAGTTTGCCAAACAACACGGTTGATTAATGGAAATGTTTTTGCTTGCTAGAGATTTTAGGTCTCTGTTTGAATTATGAATTACAAATTAAATGAGTACCTATACTTCAGGTTAAAGGCCTGAAGGAAGAGGCAGTTTCAGTTACCCCCGACTACCTGCCTAACCCTAACCAAGGGGGTTGTTCACCGCGCCGGGAACGTGGACCGAACCCGCCGCGAGAGGTCTCTCCGTTGAGCTCTACTTGGAGTAGGAGGACGCTTGGGTGCCAGGGGGGGCTCTGGCCGTAAATCCCTCGCCTTCCGGGTCCTGCACAAGAGACTAACGTGACTCGGGATTGGATCTCGAGGCCCGCATACTAGTTTACGGGCAGAAGCTTGGAATAGTGATCACTATGGATTACTGGATAGCCTTCGGGCGGATTATGGACAAGCCTACAGGCGGAACTCCTTGTATTTCAAAGATAAAATGATGAAATGTAAAAAAAAAAAACTTGCTTGATATTGTTTTTCTATGTCACATGATAAGATTACGTGAAGGAACCAGTGCTTAACAGGATTAATTAAAGAAGCTGATTGTTATATGTCAAATTAATGTGTGAGATAATTACATAACTAAAACAAATCGAGAAAAGTGCGGAGGATGGGCCATGGGTCCATCCTACGGCTAGGTGGTCCCAGTTAGCTTGGAACTTTTCTCAAAAATCTCGAAGAACAGCGGGATGATCATCATCATCAAAACGAATAACGAGAACGATGACCTAGAGTTACGTCTTACCCGATTTACGCTGTTTTAGGGGAATGGAATGGGACTATGCCTTATGGCAGAGAGGTTGAGCTTTGCATCCCCCTCGTTTCCCATTCTCCTTGAACCAAGTGCAGCGTGAATCCGCTTCGGACCTGGCGTTTCTGCGTAAAGTAGTTCGCTTGGGTCTGACGCTAGTTGCTGTTAGCTAATGACCAATCAGGAAAACCCTAATTCCGGTCAATCCTAAGTGGGAACGGCCAGGATACTTCCGCTACGTGGCAGACGCGGAAAGACCTAGATCGCAAAACCCGTAACATTCCATGGGAGTGTCGGGCGGAGTTTTCTAGACATCCTTTCTGATGGACTGCTAAGACGTGTCCTGGATGATACTAGGGGACACGTTACAGCTTCAGAGGAAGACAAGGGTCCAGTAGCCTCCTCACAACCTTGCTGTCCACTCCAGTAACTTTAAGATTAGAGGATCTACTTAAGAAAAATCACTCCTTGTGGCAGGAGTTAAAAGACTCAATCGAGGGACACGCAGAACTTGCAGGTGCTGATCCGCAAGATCATGATGCAGTTACACGGATCCCAAGTCTAACTCTACACTCAGATCCTAAGTCTTTGCACATCAATGCTTTTTGGGAAGGCACGGAAATGCACGCAGTTTTGCCTGTCCTAGCCTTAGGAGACATGACTCGAAAAGGAATTGTAGACACAGGCGCTGTTAGTGTGCTAAACCATGCGGTCCTAGAGGCATGGGGAAACCCTCCTGTAGAGACTGCTAGATTCAATGTCACGCTAGCAAACAGAATGAAGATAAGACCATTTGGGGTCTTAAAGAACTGGCCAGTAAAGATTGCCCGTGTGCAGTTCTCAATAAACTTCATTGTCATGAAGGGAGTGGATTACGACATACTATTAGGCCGACCTTGGATGAGGAATGCACGAGTCATAGAGGACTGGGGCAATGGATTGATTTTCCTAGGGAGCAGAACTAGTGCAGTGAGGGTAGAGATGGACACTTGGACGACGACACCAATCGACCTAGCTGCCATCTCGGCTATGCTAAAAGGCAATACTCAAACGACCAAACCTTATGGATTTCTCACTAGATATATCCCTTGCCCTGAGGATGAGAGGGATTGGATGCATGTGTTGGCAACCATTGACCTACCATTCTCGGATGAGGAAGGACCACATCAGCAGGCTGCTAAAACCGCTACCATGCCAACTGAGGAGCCAGTTGTGCCGCTTTGCATGATGGCAGGAAGCTCACTCAACCAAGGTAAACCAGCCTCGTCCTACATCACCAACAAAAAATTAGAGCTTCAGGAAATCGTAGAGTATCTGATGATAAATTGGACGGCAATTTGGCTGCTAACTTAAATCCTCTACGTGACCTTTTAGCTAAACCAGAATGGAAATGGACCAAGGTCCATGACCTGAACTTGTTATATAACTGGGCTTTAGTTACTGACGACAAGGAGATTGAAGAGGGAAGCTTAGGGGATGATGAGCAGTCAGAAGGACAGGACCCGGATGATGATGAGTATGAGGACTGTCACTCTACGGGAGAAGAGAGTGAAGAAGACGTAGACACAATAGAGTACGACACGGAGGGAAAAGAGATAGAGCAAATCAGGGCAGACTTAAGGCCTAGGAAAGAAGGGATCAGTCAAAACGAAAAAGGAGTCATGCTAATGGAGTGTGACAGATCCTGGCTAGAACGAATAGGAGCCGTGGATTACGAGCAAGCCGGAGTAGCACAACCATGGGTAATCCCAGTGCTCAAGACAGATTCACCTTCGGAACTACCACCCCCTGGGGAAACACCTTTCTCAAGTGAGGGATGCGAGTTCAACTCAGAGTCGGAAGTTAGCACTGAAAGTGATCCGGAGATACCGCAACCCTCTAAGGTCAAACGTACCAAGGGAGACTTGCCAGTCCACCTGAGGCGCAGGAGGCTAAAAGAGGAGGCCAGGAAGCAAGCAAGGGAGTCAGAAGCGGAAAGGCAGAGGAAACCACAGGATCTACTCAAGCGGTTTACGAACTTTGAAAAGGGTGACAGAGTGGTAGTCCTGTTAGGTGCAAAAAGACAAGGTTAGATTAGTGCACCGATCGAGGGACCTGCCAAAGTCAAAGAGGTTAACTTGGCTGGGAAAGGCGAAAAACCAAGATCGGTGTTCATTGCAAATGACTTGGGGGAGGAGGAAGAGACTAAACTTGTTGCGCTCCTACAAGAGTACGTTGACGTGTTTGCCTGGACATTGGACCAAACTTAAGGGAGTCGACCCCCAAGTCGTGACTCATAACATCCCAATGGTTCCAGATGCAGTGCCAACAAAACAATGACCTTACCCCATGAATCCCAAGCACGCCCATGCAGTGAAGGAGGAGATTGATAAACTCATGAGAGCAGGTTTCATATATGAGATCCAGCACACAGACTGGGTATCACCTATCGTGATTGTCATGAAGAAAAATGGAAAAATCCGAGTGTGCGTAAACTACAAAAAGGTGAAAGCCGCTACGAAAAGGGATAACTATCCTTTACCTTACACCGAGCATATGCTAGAGAGGGTAGCAGGGAAGGAATCCTACAGTTTTCTGGATGGTTTCTCGGGTTACAATCAAGTGCAAGTGCACCTCGACGACAGGCACAAGACTGCCTTTGCCACGGAATGGGGCGTGTTCGCCTACATTGTCATGCCTTTTGGGCTAATGAACGCACCTGCAACTTTCCAACGCCTAATGTGCACTATTTTTAAGGACATGCTTAGGTGCGAACTAGAAGTGTTCGTAGACAACCTATGTTTACATTCTAGTTGGGCCGAACACTTGGAGAAATTGAGAGCTGTCTTTGAAAAGTGTAGGCTGTACCACCTCTCGCTAAACCCCTTAAAGTGCCAGTTCTGGGTAAAACACGGATGCATCTTAGGGCATGTAGTGTCAAGGAATGACATTGCTACTGACTTTTCCAAAGTCAGAGTCATTGTTGACCTACCGCCACCCGACAACTACAAGGGAGTTCAGTGCTTCTTGGGACACACTAGATATTATCGACGATTTCTGCTGAATTATGCATTAATAGCTAGAGCTTTGTACAAGCTATTGATAGTATTTGAGTGGACGGAGGAATGCCAGCGCACATATGAGGAGTTGAAAAAGGCTCTTACGACTGCACCAATCTTACGAGCCCCAGACTGGAACGTAACGTTCCATGTGCACATAGACGCCTCTAAGCTCGCTATTGGAGCCGTGCTATGCCAGCCTGGTGAGCATAACTTGGATTACCCGGTGAGTTTTGCCAGCAGGCAGCTCACAGAAACCGAGATAAACTATTCCACGACGGTAAGGGAGGGGGCGCATAGCTAGATGGTTACTCCTTTTACTGGAGTTTGACTTCTCTGTGGTTGTACGCAAAGGAAAGCAGCACTACATGGCTGACCACATGTCCCGCATACCCACAGGAGAAGCCGCTGGGCAAGGGGTTCCTGACGATTTGCCGGATGCCCATCTTTTTAACAGCTGGCTAACTCTACAGGTTGGGACAAGATGGTTTATTGCGCAGATGTGTGTGTGAGCACGAGATGCACGACACATTAAACGAAGCACATGGCAGAATCGCTGGAGGACACTTTAGTGGAGACACAACAGCCCGAAAGGTGCTACAATCCCAACTATGGTGGCCCACCCTATTCCGGGATACAACTAAATTTGTAAAGCACTGCGATGAGTGCCAAAGGATCAAAGTGCCTGTGCGAAAGGACAAGATGGAGTTGACCCCTGTCATAGCCCAACAACCCTTTGAAAAATGGGGCATCGATTTTATTGGACCTATCAGTCCTGTGGCACAGTATTCCCAAGCTCGATACATCATAGTGGTGACTGACTATCTTACAAAATGGGCAAAGGCACGAGCCACGAGGAAGAATGATGCTAGGACCACTGCAAAGTTCTTGTGGGAGAAGGTCATTTCACGGTTTGGCTGTCCAATCGAACTTGTAAGTGACCAAGGCACACACTTCATTAATGAAGTGATTGCCCATTTGCTCTCTACCTTCCTAATAATTCATCGGAAGTCCTCTCCCTATTACCCTCAGGCTAATGGCCAAGCCGAATCTACAAATAAAATCCTAGTCAATGTGCTTACAAAATTCGTGTCTACTTCGAGAAGTGACTGGGACATCAAGCTAATGGCGGCCTTGTGGGCCTATCGCACAGCTTATAAAATGGTAGTAGGATAGACGCCCTTTAGGCTGACGTACAGAACTGAAGCCATTTTGCCCTTAGAATTCTTCATCCCTAGTTTGAGGCTAGCAGTCCAGGAGCGTTGGGAGGGAAGAGAGGCTTGGACCAACTGCTTAGTGAAACTCGAACGCTTAACAGAGACCTGACTCCTCGCCACTCACTCTCTGATTTGTGAAAAGGCTCGACAAAAGATGTGGTTTGACAAGCATGTCAAGCAGCAAGACTTCGAACAAGGGGACCTTGTTCTGCTGTACTCGGTAAAAGGACATAAACAAAAGATGAAGTTTCGGGGGCTAGGGCCTTTTAGAGTATGCATGATCGGTAGGACCGGGAATGTCGAGTTGGAGACACTTGACGGTGAAGGAATAGGCTTTTTTAACGGCAGCCACATTAAGAAGTATTATCCTCCTTCACATCCATTACATGAGCCACCCATGCTAGAACCCCCACTGAATGTCCGCATGGCTACTGTAACTGACCTTACAGATCAAGACGAAGAAGCAGTGGCACCAGCGTACCTGCGGATCACAGTCGCAGAGCAGGAGTGGTGTATTCTTTCGAGGCCTTGATTGATGAAGGTGGCGACTACAACATCTTGACGCATGACCATTGGACACGCATTGGTCAACCGCAACTATAGCCCACTAACGCTAAACTCACCCCGTTTAGGGGCACCGCTTACCCACTCCTAGGGAAGTGCAAGGTAGTCGTTTCCATCGAGTCTGAAAGTTTACCAGCCTTCTTCCATGTGTTACCTGACAATAAAGGAGCTGGTAATGTGTCATTATTGGGTCGCACTTTCAAGAAGAAAACCAACTGTAATGTGGATTACAACCTAAACCGTATACATCTTGCTATCGGTAATGTGCGCATAGTGACGACCTTCAGCAAGGGCTGTCTTACTTCCCCCACTTTTACGAAGCCACCGATAGAAACCCCTACGACCACGCTTCAGAGCGAGTCTGAACAGACGGAAGCTACGGCCTCGGGTCGGGCCCCCAACCCCAGGCCCAAACCCACCAAGAGCACTCACAAGGCCAAAGAGTCCAAGTTTCTATGGGTGCCAAAATGGAAAAAACCACATCCGAGGAGATCACCCAAGTATGATCCTAAATGTCAAAATTATCAACCGTCCCGACCTAAAAGGCAGTCTAGGTGCTATCGCCGTAGACACACAACCACGCCGCGTTGGATTCCCAAAGATCTCTTGCGGGCACAAAGATACTACGAGAGCAATCCCTGGATTTGGGTGCCTAAAAATGGCCAGCTAAGAAGCTCATCTACAAGTAATCTTACCCTAATGAGAGAGGCTTGCACAAGTGGCACCTAGAACACTGTTAGCAGGCCAGGGCCAGCGGTGGCTAGCAAGCCTCAGCTCATCTATCGACCAAAGCAAATCCCACAGACCTTAAACCTACCTAATCCTGAGAACTTACAAACCACTATGACTGCTCACTCAGAACCTAGTACAACCCCCATGCCTCTAGAGCTTCCTGCAGTATCTCAAAGTACTTCAGAATGCAAGGCCCAACCCGTGACACTAATGAGGAAGTCACAACTATCCAGTCTAGTTGCACCACCCCCGCCAGCGAGTCTTAAACCTTCATACGCAATACGACCTTTCCTCTCTTTGGCTAAGGACCTTGCCGCAACTTCTGGGGATGACTTAATAACCTGCATTAAAATGTTAGACGAAACTTTCACTACATTTGCTAGAAGCTATGAGAGACTAGACCTAGGCCTTCTTGATGAAACGCTTGCCTCGAATGTTCGTGCATTACCATGTACTTGGGAGGAATATGAACTTATGACCACTAAAGTCCCCAAAATTGCTGCCGAACTCATAGGAAACGACGAAATCTCGAAGGATCAAG
Organism: Lygodium microphyllum; assembly: GCF_053477565.2. Classification (NCBI taxonomy): domain Eukaryota; kingdom Viridiplantae; phylum Streptophyta; class Polypodiopsida; order Schizaeales; family Lygodiaceae; genus Lygodium; species Lygodium microphyllum. Next base: position 53,102,731 of record NC_141154.1, read on the forward strand.
CTGCCCTCAGAAGACTTATCACTTCATATCGTAAGCATCCTCGTTCTGCCCCTGAACAGGAGTTACAAGAGCTCACGCAGATGGCAAGCTCACCTTCCACGTTCTTGCAGCAATGGTTTACGCTAAGGATCCAATGGGAGAAAAAAGGTTGTCGAATAATGACCAATGCTGAGCAATGCAGGGCACTTAAAACTATCGAATATTACCACACTTATGTGGCACCTATCTCGTTTAGGGTCTTGGCCATCACCGTAATCAGCATTTGGACGACCATGTGCTCACCCATCCTTACATTGACCAATTCCTCACCGAAGAGGAATTACATGTTGCCAGTCGCCTCAATACTGGAGATCTCTTCCACGATGTTTTGACCTACATTTCCCAAGTCTCCATCCAACCATCTACTCTGGATTGTCATGCCCAACTCGAATGCAATCCAAGCTTCTATGATTGCCTATTGGTTCGGTAAGTCAACCCACGCGAAATAGCACTTACCTCGTCCTTCCTGTGCTAATCCTATGAATGATTCTTTGAAAGATCCCCGACGAAGGGGGGAGCAAGGTGAGCAAGAGCAGAGCAAAAATGAAAAGTTATGCTATCTAGCTAGTAGATTGTTATAATTAAGAAAGTTTTTATGGAAGAATACTGCAGAGTAAAACAATAGCAATGGTCAAGCCTCTAACCAAGTGTACCCATTTTGGGCACATATATGTTCTCTCAAACCGAGTTCTGATTTGAAATAAGCCGATTGTTAGGCATTAATGTTGGCATGGTGTGTTGACAGGTCACCACCATGGCAGGAAAGGACAAAGGAGGCAAACTCCCATTCTCTGAAGAGGAAATGACCAAATTCGGCATCAGTATTGAGACGTGCGGATTCAGTCAGTTCACTTTCAAGCACACACTGAATCTAGACGAGACCATCCTGGAGGAACCTGCGATCAAAGACTTGGTGGACAGATGCCACCTCCACAAGTACGTGGAGAAGGTGGGGCAGGCTGTGGATTACATCATGTGCGCAGATTTCCTGAGGAACTTCGACAAAAGCAGGAACTATGGCACCGTCACAGTAAGGACAGGGGAGCAAGAAAGAAGAATCGAAGTGCCCCTCAATGCAACAATCATAGAAAAGGCCCTGGGCCTTCTGCCAAAGAAAGAGAGAAGGCTAAGACGAGATGTTTACACCATGCTGGGGGTCAAGAAAGAAGCGGTGCATACTGTGGATGGAATCAGCTTGGCTGACATCCCGGACCCAGCAGTGAAATTATAAGCAAAGATGATCCATACCCTCTTCTCGGGCCAACGTTATAATGCGCTGATGAACAGGATCGGGGTCCCACTATTGGAAAGCATAGTAGCAGGAGTCCCTGAAGAAATAGACTGGAATGGATTCATACAGAAGACCATTTAAAGTTCAGCTGCCCTCCTCACTCCGGCGGAAGCACCAGGAGGAGGAGAATCCCCTGCCTCAACCGCGCGCTCCGCAAGGAAGAAACCTGCATCTAAGGTAGCTACAATCAGATACGGGGGCATCCTGATAGCCATCATAGAGGAAGCAATAAAGAATGAGGGCGTCATGGAGGAGGAAGCAGCGCATCAAAGCCCACCTCATCACAAAGGAGGGGAATCAAGCGAAAGAACAGTAAGCGACAAGGGAGAGTAGGAGGTGCCGCTTCCACGAGCGAGCAAACCTGAAGAACAAAGCAAAAGTGATAGGAGGCAGAAGGAGAAGAAAGAGAAATTAAGTAAGGAAGAACGAGCTGACATAAAAAGGGCTCAAAAAGAGTCTCGAGGGGCGGAGGCAGAAAGGAGGAGGAAAGAGGAGGAGGAGCTTGCCAGGATAAGAGAGGAGTCGCAGAAGGCAGAAGAGGACAAGAAAAGAAGGGCGGACGAAGAAGCCGAGGAGCAGCGACTAAAGGAACTAGCTGAACTGGCGGAAGCTACACGAAGATCGGTGGAAGAGACCCATGGGTGCGGAGAACTCGAACCCGCAAGCCCTGGCCATAAAGCCGAAGCCAGCACAAGTGTGGAAGCACCACCGGTGGTCGTAGGCAAGGGCAAGTCCCTCCTACATCCACTCCCTCCCTCCTTTGTGCCAACAACAGCTGAAACTACGATCGCAACTACTGCACAACCCACGCCTCCCCTCGACACGGCACAGCTCATGACCATGGTGCAGATGCTCGTGAGCAAGGTGGCCAAAATTGTTCCTGAAACTAGATTGAAAAGGCCCACCACCGCAGATGCAGAGTCACGGCAAGACCCCAAACGACAAAGGCTGGAGGCATCGACCACCACGCCCAGTACTCCCATACCTGCCGCAGACTATGACGCATATGTGGCCGAGTTACTAACACAACTGGACAAGTCAAAAGAAGAAAAGAAGGTCGCCCTGCTGGAACTAGAGAAAGAAAAGGAGACGTCAGCGGCCCTCAGGCTAGAGGTCTCAAGGTAGGAAGCTGATAGACGGAGAGAGATAAAGGCCCTGCAGGACCAGCTAGCAAAAAAAACGAAGGAAGCCCAAACCAATGAAAACCGCCTTAGGCAAAGGCTGGAGGATGAGGAGCAGAGCCTGGTGGTGGAACAAAGGAACCTAAAACTACTGATGCAGCAATACAGTGATCTACAGCAAAGGGTTGCCCAAGTGGAAAAGCTCTAACGAAAGGTTCAGGAAGGCGAAGCCATTGTTCCACAAGAACATGCTGCGGAGCCCCAGTCATGGCAGAAGCAAGAAGAACAGAACAGGTTAATAAGGAAAATCGAATTCCTGAAAAATGAAGGGCCGGGAGTCTCAGCGGGCTGAAGAAAAACGGCTATAGGATCAAGTGCAGAGATTGCAAGATGCGTTGGAGACCTCCGAGGAAGACGTGGAAGCCCTCATGGCCATGACTTTTAATCAAAAAAGGCTATTCCTCACTGAAATCCAGAGACAAGAACAGTTGGTACAAGAGAAATCAGAAATCCTGGCCGAGGCGCACCATAGGCTCAGCATTGTCGATCAAGCAAGAGGGATCGCTAAAGAACAGCTCGCTCAGAAACTAAGAGAAAGAAACCAGTTATGGTTTTTATCAAATGAGCAGCAACAGGTAGTAACCACCCTGGCGGGCCAACTAGAGGAACAAAGGCAAAGGATGGAGGAGAGAGCCATGGAGTGGGAAAGGAAAAACTTTGACAGGGTAAGGACTTAACTGAACACCTGGCGGTGGCTGAGTGCGAAAGAATGCTTGCCGAAGCTAGGGTTAAGGCTGCAGAGATAACCACTAAGACCCAGCGACAGGCTTTTCTCAACACGATGCTCCATGTGACACAAGCCGAGGGCGATGATACAATGGAACAGGTAAAAAGAAAGTTGGAGCTAAGCACCCAGGCTCTACGATACGGTCTTCAAGAGCGGGAGCTTCCAACAAGTACAGGAATAACTAAAGAGCACCCAGGCTCTACGCTGTACGGGCCTTTCCACTACGGAGCTCAAGGAGTTAGGATTTCAAGAGCAGGAGCAGCCACCACCACTACCACTAGTCATTCCTCCCGTGGTTGAGCGAAATGTCGAAGAGGGCCCGGACTTCGAGCAAGATGATGAAGAAGAGCCACAAAGGATGCCGAGTCCGCCTCAACCCGAGATCCCACAGGAGGAACCTACCGATGCCGAGCTACCTGAACACATTATTGCAGCAAGGAGAAGGAGGCAAGAGTTAGCAGAGGAGGCCCAACGCCGAGCACGCATACTCCCACGACAACTCCCTGAGGAGCCCATGCCACTGAGAAATGATACACATCCTGTAGATTGGCCCCAGGAGTTGGTCATCTAGCACCAGAGAGAGCTACATAAGAGGCCATTCGAGCTTTCATTCGCTTTTCCACACTCCCTGGATCGAGCCGTGCCTTTAGGAGTCGTAGCCAAGATCAAAGATCTGGCTAACAAACTCAGAAACAGATGGATGAAAGAAAGAAGCATGATAATGATTAGGTGGAGACAAGAGCCACGAGAGTACTGGGAAGACAAGGTCAATCTGGTTCCCAAGTCCGTCCAAGGCTATGAGGCACAGCCGAAATGGTGGAGGAGGATTTGGAACACCAATTTTGATGCCTGGACCGCATTTTGTAGCTCCCAAGAGCGTAACGATCCCATCTACATGCCCTACCCCCGTAGGCATGGAGTGGATTACGATAGAGATTTACATCGGGATTTTGACTTCTCGAAAATCTATAATGTAAATGCTAGAAGCCCGGAGGAGTGCTTAGTATTTAAGATAGAAGATATACTTCCATCCATAGATCGTTTTCTTGTAGATTTCTCTTCCTACCCCGATCCAACATTCTTAACCACTTGTAATTACCTCCGACTTCTCAAATTCCTGCTACTCCAAAAACCTGCAGCAGAGGAAGCCCATCTCCCCCTACTCTTTTTTGATATTAACCTAGGAATAGACAATGGAGCCATGACTAGGTTGATGATGCGCGCTACTCTCCTCCCTGCCTTCTGCTTAGAGCTATTAGAAAATATGAGTGACAATATGCATGCTACTATTTTTACTGAAGTTAAAGACATGATTGCCAAATCCCAACAATCATACACAAAACAAGCTAACAAGAAAAGAAAAGCTATGCTAAGTGTCAACACTTGCAAAAGATTATTGTCAACACTTGCAGAAGATTTTATTACTAAGTGTTGACACTTTACAAGAAAGCAATATCTTTCTTCTCAACACTTGCAGAAGATTTTATTACTGGTTTGCCTAACACCCAAGCTAATCACGATATGATTTGGACTATTGTAGATCGATTTAGCAAACAAGAATATTTCATTCCATGCAAGAAAATGTTAACTGCATCTCAAGCTGCTCACTAACCATGGTTTGCCAAAAGTTATTATCTCTGACCGTGATTGCTAATTTAGGTACAAAGATTGATTTAGATACAAAGATTGATTTTCATCTATATTTCATCTACATTTCATCCTGAAACAAATGGATAAACAGAAGCTACAAACAATATAATTTTGGATCTTTTGCGTGCATACACAATTTCAAAACCACAAACATGGGATACACTTGCATTTACTTCAGTTTGCATATAATAACACACCACATACAACCACATAGAAAGCACCATTTGAAATCATTTATGGATATAGATTGCCTACACTTGTTACCTCATTGTCAAACAAAGTTAAAGCTGCTGATGATATTGCCAATATGCATGATATTACTTTTACTGAAGTTAAAGACATGATTGCCAAAGCCCAACAATCATACACAAAACAAGCTAACAAGAAAAGAAAAGATATGAGTTTCAAAGTTGATGATTATATTTAGTTACGCATTGAAAAGAGAAGATTACAAAGTGTTGAAAAACACCCTATTGTAAAGTTAGCTCCTAGATTTTATGGACCTTTCAAAATCATTCATAAAATCAATGACAATTCATTTAAATTAGAATTATCCCAACACTGAAAAATCCACAATAATTTTCATATCAGTTTGTTACGACCTTTTAAAGGCCAACTACTTGTATACCTTGTCTATGAAAACCCTCCATTCTTCAAAGAAGAAACTGAAATCCTTGAACTCGAAACTATTCTAGACACTGACTTCATGACCACTAGAACTAGTCGTAGATATTCTAGATATTTGGTAAAGTTTAAGAATCATCCTGTTGAAGAGACTCAATGGATGCACACTCGTGACCTAAGTGCTTACCCCTCACTACTCACTCCACATTGAGCTAATAGCAATTGAGAACAATTGCTATTCCACACCAGGGGTATGATGCCAAGAGGCATATTCCACGATGGATTCCATGAGGTTTTGTGATAGATTCCATAAAACTATATTTATTTTCCGGGGCTTGTACACAAGGTGGATTCCTTTTGTGAGAAGTTGACGGAGATGCCTATCCTTTTCGGGCGTCACGTTAATTTAATGTGCAAGTGGGTGATTCCATAGCAGGTGATTCTGCAAAATACATATTTAAATTAATGGATATTTATGAGTTTAGAGTGCGCACTCATATTAAATTAAGGTTAGGACAAAGTTCCAACCTATTTATTTATTTTGTAGCTGAAGGCTGCTAGGTTTTCACTATTGTTTGTTTAATTATTTTTTTTAAAACAATTGTGAATGCTTCAGTTGATGTGTAGAGCAGTCGGCGATGGCGTTGAGAAGCACTGGGCAATATCGTGTATTCAAGTTACCTAGAAGAAATTATCATTTTTGATGGGTGCGTATCTTATAATTAAAGACGTGGCACTAATATTTATTTAGGTGCGCTTATTTATTGAAGCACTTAATATATATTTATTATTTTGTATGTACATAGGTACACGGTTTAAATATTCATTATTGGACATTGTATTTGGGCACAGCCCGACTCTTGGGCCGCCTAACCATTTTATTCTTTATTTGGACAAAAGCAAACACAAAAGCTAAAGCATGCTAATTGTAAAATTGGGCTATTTTTGAGCTTTGAGATGAATAAATTTATAAATGCATGCCTTGTGAAGCACTCACACAAGGCAAGGGGGGAGATTGAACCCAATTGGTCTTTTTGCCTCATTTCATGCAAGTCTATTCTCTTGATATTTGAGCTTAAAGTAGAGTTATTTATTATTGGGGACCTTTTGGCGCTTGCTATGTATGCATACAACATCCGATTTGTGCACCAAAGCTCCATTTCCACACATGAGATAAGAGAAAAGAAAATAAGAGAAGATGAAGAGCTTCTCCTCCACGGTCCCTCACCCTCACACACTCACTCTCTCACTCTCTCACACACACTCTCTCAAGCACAAGCAAGAGCAAGAAGAAGAGGGAGAAGAAGAGAGCTATTTTTGGCCATACACAACAATGAGCTTTTTCATTTACTTTTTATGGTTTTATACATGCCTACTCCTCTTTGGGTGCCCATCCCTTTTTTCTAGGACCAATCATTTTAAACTAGGTCCTCTTTCACTAGTCCCTCTCTATTTACATTGTTTCTTCACTCATGCCTGTCTACATTTACAAGTTGCACAAGAGGGAGCCTGGCACTTACAAATAAGGATTTAGGGTGTTCTTTTATAGTTAAAATGTTCATTTTACCTTTTCCACTTGCCTTGGAATTTTAAGTTTACTTCTTGCGCTTTTGACTCATTTCCTCCTATTTTTTCCATTTGGCCACTCTTTTCCACTCTATTCTCTGCATCTTCTTAATTTTCTTTATTTTCTTTGCACTGTCTCTGCTTGCACACCAAGGTTAACAATCTCATATGTGATTTGTCCTGATAACTTCTTCCTAACCATCACTATCTTGTACTTGTGTATATTCCATTGATACTCTCTCACTTGCTAAATGAGGCAATATTGTACAAAGTAAGGTGATTCATGGCTCATTCAAGGCTATTTGGATCTGCAAGCTATGAAATTGAAGATTATATAGTATAGTTAACTATTTTGGCTATTGGAAAATCTCATATCATTGAATCATCAAGCTATGGAATCTACTGTAATGATTATATGATATATACTCAATAATTTAGTCTTTCAACCAAGGCAAGACAAACATAATTCAATGACCATAAATGTAGCTAGTCGAGATGAAGATTTGTGCACAATATGTTGTTACCTTCAGATTGATGATGAAATAAAGGTGTATGACACAAAAAAATGCAATACGTCACTCATTCATGGTGATTTTTGGTCAATGGAAGTGAGCTTAGCACAAATTTGTACAATTTTGGATAATTTGAGGTGAGGACAACCTATATGTAAATAGAAGATGTATAATTTACAAATGTTCACACATGCAAGAAATCCAAATTTGTCTCAATTGATAGCTCTTTCCAACTTATGTTCCTCAATAAATAATTGAAGAATCTAAGGATTCATATTGATCAAGTATAATTTGGTGAGTATATATGTATGGGGTGCTATGGTTTGGGTGACTCACAACTCCTAGTTCACAATAACTTGCTCTTCATATTTTCTACATGTAGTCAAGTTAATCTCTAGATATCTTGATGCAATGGGCTTAATTCTTGTAGCTTTAGAATGGGTTGAATTTGTTTTGTTATGGTTTTATGTAGACACAGGGAGCAAGGATGTTTTTCTCTCTGGCATGGTTTTTTAATTGTAGAAATATGCTAATATAACTTTACCTTTTGAGCCTTGATTTTGATTTTAGTGGTTTTGAGTTAAGGTGATCAATAAAATGCATTCGAGGTGATATTTTAATCATGTTGATAACCATCTTTTAAATACCTTTGATTATCTTCTAAGTCAGCATATAAGATGGGCATCTCTTTGGGCAGTAGAGGTGAAGCTTAATCTTAACTATGTGATTGGGCATTTTAGAGCTTATACAATAGAGGTGATGTTGAGTTATAGAGGAGATGATTTGACCCAAGTTTATGTCAATGATGGTGATGGTTCACCTTCCAAACTCCTTTCAAACACCTCCTTGATATTTCTTACAACCTTTTAAATAGAGGTAGGTTTAAGGTGATGAAGTTGAGGTGAAGGGTCATCACCATGCATGGAAGAGGTCCAATTGACAAGGTGTTGTCTATCAAGCTCTTCTAAGTTGAGATATTGACTATCCCATTGACTTAGATAGAAGCAATAAAACCAATGAATGTTATATTCACTATGACTAGAGGTGATGCGTTAATGATGGATAGTCAAGGATGTCTTCCTTTTGTATGGTAAAATTGATCACCTTTACTATATCTACAAGAGCACATTTTAGATGGCACTATGGCATAGTCGATGTGATGAAACCTTAGAGTAAAAGTGATGCATGGCTATTTTAAGTGGAGGCGATTAAAACAACTATGTGATGTGAGTAAGTCATGGTGATGATCCCCATCAATGGAGATGATTCAATCAAGGTTTTGGATATAAGAAAAATTGTTGTCACCTTCAACCAAAGTGATGCAATCAATGTGATGGCTGTTAGTCAAGGAAAGTGAAGTATTCAATCAAATATATATCTTATCAAGATAATGTGTGATAGCCTTCAACCAAGGTACCATGCAATGTTTAACATGATTGGAGGTGATGTGTGATTACATTGAGCCAATGTGTGTTTAGCTTGAATGGAGGTGATGTGTGATTAGCTTGAGTAGACATAATTCCTAGGATCAAATGCTTCATGTTATTACCTTGATGCACTAATAGGGTGTCTAGTCTAGCATAAATGTGATATATCCATCCACACACAAACCTATAGATCATTTATCAAGTTACTCCTTGGAGCCACATAACCCCTCCTTGTAAGAAGATTTTCATCATAAAACCCCTCAACTCATTAGCACATTGGGTTATCTAACTCATCCCATATATCAAGTAGATAGTTTATATCTTCCATAATAGCCTTGAAAATCGAAAAAGACAAGTAAGGAAGATGCTAGGTATTGACAACAACATAATAGGACATCAATGTCTTAGTTCACAATATAAACACACTAGTTACTAATAAAATTTAGGTGCCAATGTTTTATGTTTACAAATATAAGTTGTATCCCTTTTATAATCCCACCTTTTTCTCCGTATCACTCCTACTGCATACTATGTTTTGTTTCCCATCATTGCATAAAAAATGCACACACTAATTTTATCTTGTGTTATTTGGGAGTTGGTTATATTGGTAACCATATTCTTGAGATGCTCATCTTGAAGTACACAAGTAGTTGTCAAAACATCACTCCACATAGTATGATGCATCAACATCCAATATGTTGTATTGAAACCTCTATGAAGATGGTTTGGTGCTAGCATTCCTTGTAATCTTGACAATTTTATTACTGACACCCATTGCATTATTCATGCACACATTCCATACAAAAGATGTGTTTCTAATAGATTAGGTTGTACCCTTGGTTAACTCTTATGGTAGTATGTTTTAAGATGCTCGTTCTAAAGTGCACATTTGGTTGTTAAAACATCACTTCACAGAGTATGATCATCAAAGAAACAATACATAATATTGACACCTCATTGGAAGGCGGTTTGCTAATTGGATTACTTAAAGTATTCACATATATCTATATTGTGTCCTTTCTTAATACTTGTGGTGGTATATGTATTGTAAAGTGACAACCTCAAGCACGTGCTAAGTCACAATATCTCTACAACCTGTACAGATGATGATTAAATGGTACCCTTGTGGAGAGCAAGGAACAAGTAAATGTAATTAGAGATGTGGTAGGTACCATGAGAAGTACACACGAAGAGGTTGAACATGACTAACTTGTTGGGCCCTTGCATGATGTAATGGATCATGATCAATAGGAAAGTATTCTTAACATGCTCATCCCAAAGTGCACAATTGGTTGTTGAAACATTACTCCATAGAGTATAAGGCATGAGAAAACAATATTTAATACTTAAACATGAGTGGACGATGATTTGGTAGTTGGGTCACTTGCAATAATCACGATCTCATTCTTGAAACCATCACATCATACCCCATATAAGGAACAAAAATGATAAGTTTGGGCTACTCCAACTAAATTAGAATGTTCCCTTCATAAACTTTTGTGGTGGTATGTGTGTGATAAAGCAATGGCCTTAAGCACGTTCTAAGTCACAACACCATTAAAACCTCTAGAGATGGTATTTAAATTATACATAGATAACTCTTAGGCTCTACAAGAAGTCCATATTGAGATGGAGCATGACTAACTAGTCATTCCTATTTTGATTAACTCGATTAGCAAACAAATAGATCCATAAGTTTAGAATATTTACAATTGCACTTTGAAGAGTCTCTTCCGACATTAATTTTAGCACAAGCATGATGATGCCCGTACTAACTCGGTGGGTTGAAGAAATGTGGCTTGTAAGAACCTTTTCGAAATACATGTAGAGTCCTTCGTCGTATTGGAGTATTCCAATGTACTCTTGCCTCTGTTATGCCCTATCATAATAGAAGAGAAAAGAAAATTGACACATTAGAATGGTAGGGATGTATCCAAAGTAAGACTCAGCAGTATGTAATGTAGCGCACTACTACATAAGATAGGATACATGGTAACAACTGCAACTTTGCATATCGTATCTCGCATATTTTATTGCATTTTGAGTCCGGCCATCCTCTTCCATGGAATCCCCTGTAAAACGATAGCGTGTGTTGTGCTCGAGTGAAATTAATGAAAGCGTAACCGCGGTTACGTTGAGAGCTGCGCGCAGTACAAACATATGAGAGAATGAGAAGCTTGCTAAAGAGGAAAGGATACACTTAATCCAATTAAAGTACATTGCTATGTGGAAATGCAATGTATATACCTAAAGTCCATTGGAACATACACATAGTCGTAGGAGCAGATACTTCTCTCGCCGTCCCCTTCGCTAACCTTAGAGCAGTGTTTGTCGATGATGTCCAGCAGTTTACGCATTCTGCCACATTTGGCATTTTGCGTTACTATTAGGTTGGTTATAACGCAGTCCACAAGTGTGGACGCAAGCACATAGCTTACAATGCAATAACCATTTTCTCATGAAGCACTTGCACATTGAACCATTTTCTCATGTCATGGTTTTGATAGCTTACGTGAAATCACAGGGTATATTTCTTATCATCAGGGTGGTCCTTCCCACGTCTGTCATTGCTTCCTCCTTGTCGAAAGTATCCGATCGAGATCGAGACTGCAACAGAAACAAGTTTGTGCGACTTATTACTAGCTAGCCAGTATTCCGCATATTAAATATAGGTCTGCAATGGCTCATCATCGTGAGTATAGATAAGGACTCAGCGATGCAAGTACCTATGGTCTGAACCGACCGGACGAAGAGAATGGCATTATGAACTCCTGAGCGTTTGCGTTCAAGGTGGAACGTGAATGCCGCAGGGACGTGGATGTTCGAGCAGACGAAGAGAAGGGCAACGTCCTCCAGCTAGGATGTGGTTCAGGCATTATGAACTCCTGAGCGTTCGCGTTCAAGGTCGAAGGTGAATGCCTAATAGTTATATCTCCAGGTATAGACGTTGATGCTATACTAGGGATGCCCGCGCTGCTATTGTTGACGGCCGTCACGATTTCCTCTTGGGTATCTGCAACAGAAGAATCTTCCGGAGCCGGCATAACTATGATGCTATGGTCGACGACGGCGGCCGCCTCCTGATATCCAGAGGATGAGACAAAATGACGTTTTGTTTGGAGAGCTGCAGCCATAGCTCCTGCACACTACAAACGGAAAGAATGTAACAAGTTAGACATAGACCTTTCTGCCGCCTCTAACAAGTTAGACATAGAACTTCCTGCCCGCCTCTAAGTCATCGACACGTACCTTGCAGAGACGTACTCGTTCTCTGAACTCGAGCTCTTTGCAAATACTAGCTACGGGCCGCCGAAGAACACCCCGCCTCTCGCGCATGACAACGAGCTTTATAGGGCACCGTCCACTATTCCATCTTGCCTCAAGGATAGGAACCCTAATTTCTCCAAGGAATCACACTTTTGTGAGACTTGCAATTTTTATTCATGAACTGCAGCATAGGATTCTTCAAATGAGCATGCTTAGAGAAATGATCCATAAAAAATACCAAGGTTGGTGGACCCTAGATTGAACAAAGGTTAGTCTAAATGTGACACGAATTTGAGCAAAGAGATGGTGGGAAACCTCTTTGCTAGATATTGTACCACCATAAGTTATGTTCCAAAGAAATGTGTCCTTAACCATTCAATGCTAAAGAGTCATTCAAATTAAAAAATAAGCTATGAAACATTGAATAGAGTAAATGGAGAATTAATTTGTGATAGGCAACATCAAACTAATAGAGACAACCCACGTATTACACCGTGCTAGAGTACATATGCCCTATATTTTTTCTAAATACAGTTTTTCCCTATCTAACCTTTGAGATTATCACATGTTGCATACATTACTATACAATGATGCATGTGTGATAGGAGAAGAAGACCACTGTGATTCTATACGTGCACCATGGTTGTATGTTGGGTTGTACTAGCATGCCAAGGATAATAGATTTCTCTCATGATATCTAAATACATCTTTTTCTTATCTTCATCTCTCTCTCTCTCTCTCTCTCTCTCTCTCTCTCTCTCTTTGTGTGGATTTGCAAGTCTCTAGGCCTTCTTGCTTGATTGTCTACTCTCAAGGTATGTGCTTATCACACTCCATACTCACCAAATTTCTACATCTATTTCTTGTTCTCATCCCCCCCTTTAGTCACTCTCTCAATTGATATGGAAGTCTTAAGGCTTTCGCCCTTGATTGTCTACTTTTGGTTACAAACACGACCGTATTACACTCCATAGTCCACACCTACTTCCTTAACTTAGCACCACCTAAGAGTGGATTTTAAAGCTGAAACTTGAGTGCAAAAGGACCATGAGAGCCAAAAAAAGAGGCAATTTTAGTACAAAATGAAACTATTAGAAATTAAAGAGGTAGAGTTTTTCTACATGCATTTCGACACCGGGAATCCAATGCAAGTGTCCATTCGTTGATCAGAGTCCGTACGATCCTCCATTCAATAGTTGCAAGATTTGGCATTATGAAGCAAGTACTGGATCCACCCTATTGGGCCTAAGATCCACCCTTTTTTCACTTTCCATCACTTTAATTCTCATGCAAAATGATGTAGTAATTAGTAAGATCCAATTTTTATGTTTTCTCTCTCATGGTTTTCTCTCTTCTTTGTTCCTTGTTTGCATATCACACAGAGAGAGAGGACTAATTTGATGAATCGATGATGGACGATGGTTCAAAAGTGTAATGGTAAGTAGATTGGGTAATTTTCATGCATCAACAGTTGGAAATTTACATGAGTGGGGCAGCTCCATTTTCTAAATATACGAGATGTGCATATGTGAATTTTCAAGGAAGCAATCTTTATTTAGTTTTTATGATAAATCGTTAGTGCATATGAAGAAGAGATGATTACAAATGATTGAAATATGTAAACTAATATTTTTACTTTTAGAAATTAATTTTCTCATACATTAAAAACAATGAAATCACAAAACTTGAAAAACGGTCTTTCATGGAAAAATAGGGTTGTTCTTGGGTTTTGTGGATCAAATTATGTTCATAAGGCATGAAAATGAGTACGTTGATGGATTAGACATCACATAAGTCATAAAAATCTAAAACTAGAAAAAATACATAATTTATGTTGACATAAATAGTTGCTTATTTGACATTTTATGCGTCGCATATGTGATAGCGAGCATCACTTAAGTGACTAAAAAAAGGTGTCCCTTAAGCAATGTTAGAATGTATTTTTCTTAATTTGCACGACACTTCTCACTCCCTCTCGCTCACATACATACCTGCGCTCTCTCTCACACTCACACACACATATTTGGTCTCTGTTTCTCTTATATACACATACACTTGCTCTCTCTCTCTCTCTCTCTCAATCACATACTGTAACGTGTCCACTAGCATCATCCAGGACACGTCTTAGCAGTCCATCGGAAAGGATGTCTAGAAAGCTCCGCCCGGCACTCCCATGGAATGTTATGGGATTTGCGATCTAGGGCTTCCCGTGTCTGCCATGTAGCGGAAGTATTCTGGCCGTTCCCACTTAGGATCGATCGGAATTAGGGTTTTCCTGATTGGTCATTACCTAACAGCAACTAGCGTCGGACCCAAGCGAAGTACTTTACGCAGAAACGCCAGGTCCGAAGCGGATTCACGTTGTACTTGGTTCAAGGAGAATGGAAAACGAGAGGGATGCAAAGATCAACCTCTCTGCCATAAGGCATAGTCCCATTCCGTTCCCCTAAAACAGCGTAAATCGAGTAAGATATAACTCTAGGTCAACGCTTTTGTTGTTCTGTCCTTTGACGATCATCCCGCTGTTCTTCAAGATTTGAGAAAAGTTCCCGGCTGACCGGGACCACCCAACCATAGGACGGACCCATGGCCCATCCTCCGCGCTTTCCTCGATTTGTTTTAATTATGTAATTATCTAACACATTAATTTGACATGTAACAATCAGCTTCTTTAATTAAACCGTTAAGCACTAGTTCCTTTACCTAATCTTATCACGTGACATAGAAAAACAATATCAAACAAGTTCTTTATTAACATATCATCATATTTATCTTTGAAATACAAGGAGTTTCGCCCGTAGGCTTGTCCACAATCCGCCCGAAGGCTATCCAGTAATCCACAGGGATCACTATTCCAAGCTTCTGCCCGTAGACTAGTATGCGGGCCTCGAGATCCAATCCCGAGTCATGTTAGCCTCTTGTGCAGGACTCGGAAGGCGAGGGATTTACGGCCAGAGCCCCCCTGGCACCCAAGCGTCCTCCTGCTCCAAGTAGAGCTCAATGGAGAGAACTCTCGCGGCGGGTTCGGTCCACGTTCCCAACACGGTCAACAACTCCCTTGGTTAGGGTCAGGCAGGCAGTCGGGGGTAACTGAAGTTGCCTCTCTTTTCAGGCCTTCAACCTGAAGTATAGATATTCATTTAATTTGCAATTCATAAATCAAACAGTGCTCTAAATTCTCTAGCAAGCACAAACACTTTCATTAACCGATCTTGTTGTTGGCAAACTGCTAAGGAATGATTTTTTCCTTTTGAATGCATCAGCACTCGTTCCAGGGTGTCTTGCAACTTGGCAAGATCCCTTATATTCTGGGTTAGGGCATACCCTATTAACCCAACTTGGTCAACCCTAAAGTTCATTGGATACTTTAGTTTCCGGTTTTTAACTTTTCTTATTTAGAAGGATATCAAAGAATATATCCTTTTGCAAGATAACTTGCGTAAGGATCTGCCATCCATGTTGAGGGTATTTAACCTTTCTTCTTGTGAATCAATCACAAGACTATATGACTTCGTACTTGCTGCGCAAGTCCTGCATCGTAATATACGATGAAACAATCCGTTTTAGTTTCTTTAAGCTGACATTTGTCGGACCTAGGGTCTCTTTTTAAGAACCTCAGGGACAAACCCTAGTTCTTTTACATTTACAAATTTATTGACCCTACAATCAGGGAAGGTAGTCAAGTGTTTAAGGTATAAATGTTTCTTGGTCTTTAAATCATTCCCAAGGCATATTTTGCAACATAGGTATTTCTAAGTTTACATTAATTCGGTTATCTTTTAGAAGGTAATATTGAGATCACCTTGGCACGATTTGTTATCCTTGTGACAATTGATTTTTCAGTCCTAAACTTTAATGCTTTGAGGTTAGGTAAATTCAATTAATCTTCCTTTTTCCTTGCAAACGAAACTCATGCCAAATAACAATCTTTTCCTTGCAAAGATATGCAGTCAGCAATGATAACTTCCTAGAATTCAAGCAACGTAAGAAACCTTTCATGAATTTCATCTTCTATGATGATTCGTTGCAAAAAAAAAGAATAGGGATTAATACCTTCAAGATTTAACCGAAATATACTATTATAGTAGGTACATAATCTTGCTCGTAATTCGTTTCAATGCATGATGCTATTCGAAGGAAACTATGTTTTATACATTATCATTTTTGAATGTTCAATTAAACTAAACTCCTTCATCGTAAATAACTCGAAAAAAATATATCTTATCCCTAACAATTCATCTTTGCACGATTGCTTAAACCCGATATAAAACCAAGAAGGACAAACCTGGTTTTGGGGTGAGATATCCACATGGATATCGGGAGATGACCCTCCCGCAGCTACTCCTTGGACTTTCTTAGGCGGCATCGCAGTTGTAATCCTTCGAACGTGAAGGCAGCTTTTACTCTCCTTTTCGGATTTCCACCGTCTCTCTTTCAAGGCAAGGAGCCATTCAAAGGATTGACCACGAGAAGGGTAATAAGACCTTTAAGGTCTTAGCTTCTTCGGAGAGGGAAAGATTTATAAAGCCTAGGAAGGCCCTATAGGGTATATATACGGCAAAAAGGTTATGGGTGAGTGTGGCTTCGCAACCATATGAACCTTGGAAGAACTTTGGGCTTGGGGTAAAAGGTATAGGAATGGGGATTTTTAGAGAGGTTTTAGGACACGGAATAGTAAAGGTTTTAGGGATTTTAACCCGGAGTGATAGGGGAAAGGTGAAGGATGAAGGCTTCTAGCATGGGGGGAAGAAAAGGATATGTAAGGAAAAGGGGACACGGGGGGGGGGGGGGGGGGGGGGAAGGGGCTTAGGGGGGAAGTGTTAAAAAAAGGAATATGAGAGGGGGGAAGGACACAAGAAGGGACCTTACAAATTTAGGCACGGGGAAGGGATTTGTGGGTTATAAGGCCAAGGGTTGTCGGGGTTTAACGGCCCTCGGGAAGGGGTTAAGGTCTTAAGACCGGGGCGGGGTGAAAGGATTTCTAAGGGATAGAACTAGGAGGGGGGAAAAGGGTAAGGGAAGGATATAGGAAGGGGGACTTGAGGGTTTCTTAAAAACCCGAGGGGGGGGGGAGAATGAAAGAGTAGAAGGGATATGAGGGGGGTGAAAGGGGGACTTAATTAGCCCCCCCCTTGGAAGCTTCCACTAGGAAGCTTTTCTGACGTGGCAGGGGAGTAACCAGCCGTCCGACGGCTATGAGGCGGCAGCGACGGCTCAACGGCTTCTTCCACGAGATTTGGCAGTGAGGCGACACTAATGCTCTCCCCTCCTCTACATCCGTCCGGTAGTATGGCAGCATCGACGTCGTTCTTCCCTCCCCATCCCACAGACTGTCAGCGCTCCCTCCTTTATATAGGGGAGGGGAGGGAATCCTCCCCCCTCAACGTGTCCCTTTGCATGATGGTGGAGCTGAGCAAGCTCCAGCGAGAGGAGCTTGCTGGCTCCTCTATCCCCTTTCAGCCTTCCATCTTGATGCGACGTTGGAGAAAAAGAAAAAAAAGAATTTATTTGAAATATTACATATACATACTTACTCTCTCACTCTCTCTCACCCTTACACACACATACACTTATTCTCTCACACTCTCTCTCCCTCACTTACACACACATATATGCTCTCTCTCTCTCTCTCTCTCTCTCTCGTGCACACGCGAACGCAATGTTGAGTATAAAATAGCCTCCTCTCACATAAAACAACACATACATCGATCACTTACGCAAAACACAACATGGATCATGGTACATACTTTCTTTATTCTCTACTAATCAGGATTTTTAAAAAAACATTTTATCAAACATGAGATGATTCACAAAACTTAAAAAACCGTTTATCAAACATGAAATGATTCACAAGACCAAAAATAATAAAAAATATATAAATATATATATATACAATGTCATGGCTATGTCATGGAATGTGTTACACGAGTCTGATCAAGTATGTGAGAAAGAGTAGGAGAGGGGAGCTAGTGATCGGATGCGCTATCTGATGTGCTCTCTACATCTCCATGGGGCCTCGGTGACTCTTGAGAGGTACTCGTGCCGCACCAGCTCGGGTCCATTTTTCATCTATCCTCCTGCCCTCTGCCTCCTCTCACGCGATGATCACATCCATATCCGTCCCACCATGAATCTTCATCAATAAAGATCAAGTACTGACACAATTAACCAATTGAACTATCAAAAAAATAAGTTAAAAAAATCTAAAAGTAATAGAATGGATATTCACAAAAGGGTGTGTCGGAGGAAGCCTCCTCTGAAGGGCTCTATACCCTCAAAAGTCGCTGTCTAAATCTCTGCTACTATCGGGGGATGATCCTAATCTTTAGTCTATTCAAAAACAGATCCAAAGTTAGATTATTTTGGTTATTTTTATTTCTTCTATCCTTCTAATTACATAAATAATAAAAACCTATGGCATATACTTACAAAAATAGCAACAAAACCATCTCTCCTTATGCAACCCAGGTGAGATGTATGTCCACTTGAGACTCTGGCTCACTGTTGCCTCCTATATCAATTCATTGAAATCAAAGGATAAATTATATTATACAATTTTAACTCTATAGGAATTTTGAAGTCAAAATACTTCAATAAAGTGATAAAAAAACGTACTCTCTGCTGTGAAAATGTCACTCGTAAATGGTACTCCCAACAGAAGTACCTCCATGACTCCTTGAGAAATCCAACAAGCCTCTTATTTGCCAGGATCATGTGTATACCTCCTGGTTGTGTTTAAAAAAAGAGTGTCAATATACTATTTTGATTTTATATTTCTCACACTAGCATGCATGCTCTATTTGTGAGTCAATGAATAAAAAAGATCAGCACCAAGTTTAATCTCTTTTATCTCTAGTTATGCAGATTCAGATTCGTCTCATACACCATCACCTCCGCATTACAGTTGTGGTGGTCGTGCAACAATCATAATTCTAGAGATCAGTGCTCCTTCACGTGAATTAGAGTATTTATCTTATTATGAGGAGGAGTGCATTCTATGTTGGTGTGATAGATGTCGAGGCTGATATCGGAGGCCGCGATGCGAGTGTCATTCCCATGAGTTAGAATATAGTATTCTTATTCATGCACTAGTGCCAACACAATGACATCGGCCTATGGTTAGTGTTCTTTATATCCTATTTACATTATTTTTATTTTTTTGAAGGTACATATTAGTAGTCCTCACATTACACATGTAGGAATATCTTTTTTGCACTCAACCATCCAACAAAGTGCCTTCCACAAGTGGAATCATGACTCTCTTTCAAGATAAATGGGACCTTATTAGGCATAACACATTAATGAAAAATATCATCGACCCCTTACCAATATAGTGTTCCTGAGATCAAAGTAAATTTTAAGGCTTGATGCCTAATTTTTTCTCTTTTCAACCTTTGATAAAGTAGCTCCAACCTCTCGTGTGGATAGATAGTGCATTATGGTGCCATAGTAGGATGGAATGGAGATCATATCGATTTTGTATATATCCTAAAGGTTTTTACCTCCAGGAAAGACTTCCTCTAGCTCCCCGAAATCCACAAGACATTCAATTATGCCTTGCAATTTTGGTTTCTTACTCCTAATTTCATAGTCAAACTCCTACAAAGTGATCCGTCACTTCGCTAGGCGGTTAGGTGGCTGCAACTTATTCAACAATAGTCTCAACCCCTCTACCTTCATAGAAAATAGTAGCTTTGCATACAAGATGTATTTCTTGAATTTCTTCATTGCAAAGACCATCCTGAGGCACAATTTCTCCATATAGATATAATTAATCTCAAACACCCCCAATGGGCAACAACTGGCAAATATAATTGGATGGTACCACTTCTTCTCAAAAATTCAAATTGGATAGTAGCAGCAACTGATACTATATATCATAGACCTTGAAAAACTTTTAAATGTCTCATTCATTTTAGGAGATTTTAAGACTAGTGATTTGGACAATTCCTGCTTCACATCCTTGAAGGCTACTTGACACGAATCACTCCAAAAAAATAGATAACTAAAGAATAATAGATTTGTCAATAGCAATGTTCTCTCAACCAATACAATCATGAATCATCAATCATATATGACTCTTAACAAAAATCTATGCACTTCTTTTGGAGTACTTGGCAAACTCGTAAGGATGAGAACCTATTGGATTTATATATAGCTCACCCTATCTAGACTAGGTCTCACCTATATATATGTAGATTGTGATCAATATGTAGTCTTTGGGAGTGTATGGTGTGTCTCTTCTCTCTCTCTTGTGTCCTTGACATATCTTCTTTCTCTATATCTCGACATGGTATTAGAGCTATCACGATCAAATACTAAAATCAATTTCTTGAAGAAGATAATCAAGAAGTATATCTATGTAGTATCTCTTCAATTATTGATTCATGTTATTTTTATGCTTAAATTTGATATATTGTGTATGTTATGAGCATTGTAGATATGTCTTCATTGAACACCCTTAAGAAATTAGTGCTCAATTTTGAGTTTTTAGTCAAAATTTATATTAGTTCAGGTAAACTAGACTTGAAACAAGAAAACAAACAAGACAATAGCTTTTTGTGCAAACTTCTATGACACAGGTTTCATCACACAATTAATCACTCTTTCATTTGTACGTTTCTGCTAAAATTAGCCTTATCATCATCTATTCTTTGCTAAAAAGTAAAGCAACAACATTTTGAGTGTTCTTCATAATTCTCGTCTATGTTGGACCGATTTCTTCTCTCACACATTTTGTCTATTTTGGGTCACTTTATTCTTGCCCACATTTTGTCTATCTTGGGTCTCTTTCTTTTGGACTATGCTTTTTGAACTAAACATTTTTCCTTATAGCATAGCTTCTATGTACGATTTGTTGTGTTGCATTTCAATCTCATTGTTTCATATATGGTGTGCAGACTCTATGATCTCATATTCTTCATATTCTCTGAGCCAGCTATGTCAAATTTGATAATTGTCAATGGATTTCCTTTTGGACACTGTTTTGTTCCTCACTTTCAAGGACAAGGATTCCTTGGGTGGAAAGTAAAGTTGATACTAATTCTTGAAGGTGATGACTTGCATGATATTATTCTCGGTAATTATGAATGTACACCTCAACCAATTGATCAGACTCATAATAATACCCTTGTAATTACTGAAGGACCTATCTTTGAAGAATGGAAAACTATTTATAATGAGTGGATCGAACGTGACAAAGAAACTCCTCAGTATATTCCTTTTGCTCTTCAAGGATCTCTTATGCTTGATGTATGTAATCTTTCAACCTCACAAGCTATATGAGAGTATTTGATAGCAAATTTTGAGAAAAAATCTATTACAGAAATACTTTATCTTCGTCGTTAGCTCACTAAGCTGCAATATAGCATTGAAACGTCTATGACAACACACATTGAATCATTGAAGAACATTATCAATCAGCTTGTTGCATGCTAGTGATGCTATTCCACGAAAGAAATTGGTAACAAAGCTTCTTAATATTGTAAAGGATCTTGCTTATGATAATATTGTTACTATATTATCTAACAAATATGGGATCAAGCTTGTATGTCTTTGATTGAATATTCACAATGACATGAACGATGACACACAAATCAAGAAATAGTTATGATCTCACAAGAGGACACACAATCAGAACAAACCGACTGTTAAGACTGAGTTGACATCACACCTTAGAGTTATGTATTAGGAGTTTAGAAGTCAAGTTAAGCCTTAGGGTAAGTCAGATATGAAGGGGTGTAAGTTTTTGGAATGAATAGTCATAAGTAAGGGATGTGAGGAGTTATCAATCCCCGAATGTAACTGTTCAAGTCTGAGCGCATATGCGGGTGTAGATCATGTCTGCGCGTCTGTTTGTAAGCAAAAACTGAAGTTATGAAGAACAGTTCAGAGTTAGATATTGTTTCCCTGTCTTGAAGTGGTAAACTGTTTTCAGTATTCATGTTATTTATTGCTGAAATGAAGTCAGATGGTTCTGTAAAGGTGTACTGTAATGATGGAATGTGTGTATGAAAGTTATATGAAGTCAGTGCAGTCAGAAAGTAAGTCAGTTGGATTCAGAAATGTCAGGTAGAGTAGTTTTTGAGGGAGTAAATCGCAGGCAGTAAATTAGCCTGTAACACTTGGCGATCCTGCGAATTGTTCAGACGGCACAGGTCTTATGCATGCGAATGGCAGAATTGTCTAATTCTCACTTTCAGAATGGAAGAGGTCCTACTGTCTTGGTTGGAGGATTTTAAACATTGGACAACAGAAGCAGAGGAGCAAGAAGCCTTCGCGCAATCTCTTTGCAGGGAATTTTACAATTGGACTACACCAGAAGAGGAATTTGAGGTGTATGGCCAAAATTTCCTGACTGATTATTTTCCTGACTTACCTGTGGACGTGGTCAGATTAGTCAGGGATAGGGTCTGGAAATTTCAGTTGAGCAAGGTTTGCCCAATAGCCAGAAGTCGGACAACTGCAGAGATCAGGAGGATATGGGTTAATCATGAGAAATGGCAGTTCCACCATGCATATGGCTTTAATTCCATATCATCCAGATACAGACGGGGGAGAACTTCTAACTTGTGTTTGACTTGTCATCATTGTCACTGCTGCATTACAGGAGAACAGCACTAAGACAGGCTAATGACAGAGAAATCCCTGTTTTATGTCAGCAGAGAAGTATAGAGGGGAAGGCTTTGGCAAGTATTATACAAGATTACAGGCAAGGCTAGAGCAAGAGGAAAAGCAGAAACTAGAACAGAAAGGAAAGGGACATTACAGGTCCAGCAGTGGAAGTCAGGTAGACAGTTTGGATCTGGGCTATCTGAGTGATCAGGAGATACAAACTGAAGAAGTTGGTCCAAGCCATAGTATCCCTGATGTTGCACCTATTTCATTTACACCACTTACACCAGATGAAGAACAGAGAAACAGGAACAGGTTTCTAGGAAGTTTGGCATGGTCCCAACTTCAAAGGCAGTCTAAAAGGAGTTTGAAATTCCAACCATTACCTAAATTGTCAGGGAGGAAGAAGACTGCACCAAAACTACCACCAGTCATAATGGCACAACCCCCTAACCCAGCAGACCTGAGAGTCAGATTTGCTCACTTCAAGGGTCACTCAAAAAAAGAGGATCCTGATGCCCATGTAGCACAGTTCAGCACTAAATGGGAGGCAAGTGGCTTAGCAGGAGTGTATGGGGATGATGTGAAAAAGCAGCAATTTGCTGCCACATTGGAGGGAAAAGCCATGAATTGGTTTACTCAGTATGGGGCAGCTCATTTTCCTGACACAGTGGCATTACAGACAGCATTCCTGTCTAGATTCAGAAAATGGAAGACACCAACTGATATTTTGAAACAGCTTAAAACAATGAAACAGAAGCGACTTCTTGTTGAAGATTATGCACAACAGTTTCTAGATCTGAATGGGAGATTAGCACCTGCAGAAAGACCTACCAATGAGATGTTGGGGGAATATTTCTGCAATGGACTCAGGGGAACTTTAAGGACAGCAGTAGCAAGTACTGAAATACCTGGAGGTGTTGGAGGCTTTAATGAACTAGTGGCAGCTGCAAGGAGAGCAGAGAAGAGACTAGGTTCTACCAGATCCAGGAAGAAAAAACATGATACTGACTCTGACTCAGAGGAGGATTCAGATTCAGGTACAGATACAGATTCTGACACAGATTCAGAGTCAGAAGCATATGATTCAGATTCAGATTCAGAGGATACTGATTCAGAAGAAGATGGAAGAAAAACTAAAACAAAGAAGAAGAAAAGGAAACACAAACTGAAAAGCAGGAGTAAGGACTCTAGAGACAGGAAAGAACACAGAAAATCCAAAAGGAAGGTTCAAGACCTGACTAAACAGATTTTTGCCACTCTTAAAAGTATGGGGATCTCCACTTCAGCAAAGAAGGAAAAGCCCTACTGTAATACTTGCCAGAAACATGGTCATAGTGATGCTAACTGTTGGTACAACCCTAATAACAGGGCAAATCCCAACCAGCAAACACAGAGAGCCAATGTACCTGCTGCTAATGCAGTACAACCTGACAGGAGCAGAGCAGGGGATGGCCAACAAAATAGATTTGGAGGAAGAAATAATTGGGTACCACCCAATCAACAAGGACCTGCTGATCCTTGTACTTACTGTGCAGAGGTGGGTCATAGACAGGGTCCAAACTGTCCTTTATGGTGTAAACACAGAGAGGAAAGAGGCATACCCATTGTCAGATACAACAATCAAAGGCCACCAGTGCAACAACAACAAAATAGACCTCCACAGGCAAATGTAGTAATTGTAGAACAGGCTAAAGAGATTCATGGAGTTGTGAGCCATAATGTTCATTATGAGGATCTGGATGCTATGCATGTACAATGTGACTGTTCTAACTGTTTACAGGAACAGGTGACTACTGACAAAGTTGCTCCTGTTTTGGTGATTACAAGATCAGGTGCACAATATGTTGCTGACCCAGTTATTTCCCATAAGGAGATGAAGAATCCTAAGTTTTGGGATACACAGAGACAGGTCAGATTGGGTTGTGTGAAAGAAATTCAGAAAAGTCAGAAGACAGATAAGATGGGGACACAGATGCATCAAACATTACCTGTTGTACTACCCAGTATAGAAGAGGAGATCCATCAGCAAGAATTGAAGGAAGCTGATATGACAGAAGAAGTGCTAAAGGCAACCACTGTCACAATGGATCAAATTCTCAGTCTGGTACCTGAGTTTAAAAGACAGGTATTGAGAACCTTTTACTGTGAAGAAGTTCAGCAAGTTGAACCTGAAGCTTGTCAGATTGAACCTGAAGATGTGGATTACAAAGTTCCCAAGATTACTGTGACTTTTCAGCAACAGGATATACAGGGAGCACTTCTGGATGGAGGATCAGGGGTAAATATTTTACCTGAATTCTTGTATACTAAGCTGAAATTGCCGGATCTTGATGAAGCTCCATTTCAGTTAAAAATGGCTGATCAGAGAAGAATCCAACCTATGGGAATTCTCAGGAATCAACAGATTACAGTTGCAGGGCTCACTTTTTCAGTGAATTTTGTAGTCCTGAAAATGGATGAGGGAGACAGTCCATATCCTATTCTGTTGGGAAGACCATGGTTAAAACAGGCCAAGGTTAGACAGGATTGGGGGGCAGCTCAAATAACACTCAGAAGAGGAAAGAAGAAAGTACACCTCAGTATGGTTCCTACTACAACTCTACCCAGAGAGGCTAGAGCACTGTATGCACAGGGACTGAATATGTTAGAAGAAGTAGATGATGATGAGGAAGATGCTTTTCTTAAAGCCAATGAGTCAGTGATTCCTGTCTTTGATATTGATGTGGTTAAAATTGTGCAGCAGTTTAAGGAGAATAAACTTTCTGGTAATCTATTACAACAGGAGGAAGCATTACAGGATGTACCAGAAGGAGAGGATGTAAACAAAATTCTGACTGAACAGGAGGAGAAAATGCACATTCAGCAAATAATCCAAGCTGAAAAAGCCTTTGAAGAACAGATGGCCAGAACAGCTAGGGTGCAAGAGGATGATCTTCAGGATCTGAATTTAGGGACTGAACAGAATCCCAAAATGGTAAAAGTCAGTATTCATGTGACAGGACAGTTTAAGTCAGATTTGGAGGAGCTGTTACAGGAATTTAAGGACATATTTGCATGGAGTTATACTGACATGAAGGGAGTGGATCCACAATTCTGTATGCACAGGATTAATCTCAAAAAGGATGCAGTACCTGTCATTTCCCAAAGATACAGGATGAATCCTAATTATGCTAGAGCTGTTAAGGAGGAGTTGGATAAACTACTTAAGGTTGGTTTCATCTATCCTGTAGAGAAGGTGACTTGGCTATCACCTATTGTGGTGGTTCCAAAGAAGAATGGGAAATTAAGAATATGTGTAGATTACAGAAAGTTAAATGCAGCCACTATCACTGATCCTTTTCCCCTACCTTTTCAAGACACATTGCTGGATGCAGTTGCAGGTCATCAAATGTACAGCTTCCTTGATGGGTTCAGTGGTTATAATCAGATTCTGATGGCAGAGGAGGACAGAGATAAAACTGCCTTTATTACAGAATGGGGAGTATATGCAAGCATTGTCATGGTGTTTGGATTAAAGAATGCTCCACCTACTTTTCAAAAGTGGGTCCAGGAAGTCTTTGCTCCATATCTTACCACATTTATGAGAGTATTCTTGGATGATTTCAGTGTGTTTGGGAAGACAGATGATCATTTAACTCAGTTGAAACTCTGTTTTGAAAGATGCAGAATGGCTAGGTTAAGTCTGAATCCAGCCAAGTGTGCATTTGCAGTAAGAAGAGGGATTTTACTAGGCCATATTATTTCAGAAGATGGAATGCAAGTGGATCCAAGAAAAGTTCAAGCCATTCAGAAGGCTAAAGCACCAGTCAATCTGAAGGAACTCAGTAGATTTGTTGGTCAGATAAAATGGCACAACAGATTTTTGAAATACCTATCCCATGTTTGTGTTCCATTAACTAAGCTCACAAAGAAGGATGTGAAGTATGAATGGACAGAAAAACAGGAAAAAGCATTCAAGCTACTGAAGAAGATGTTACAGGTGGCACCTATAATGCAACCACCTGACTGGAATTTACCTTTCCATGTTTTTGGAGATGCATCAGATGTAGCTGTGGGAGCAGTTTTGATGCAAGAGAAGCAGAAAGGATGGTTCAGGCCTGTTTATTATGCAAGCAAAGTAATGACAGGAGCTGAAAGGAATTATTCAGTTACAGAAAGAGAGTGTTTGGGAGTGATTTTTGCTCTGAAAAAATTCAGACACTATTTGTTGGGAAACCCTATTGTCATACATGTTGATCATCAAGCTTTGGTATATCTTGTGAATAAACCAAATCCAACAGGAAGGATTGCCAGATGGATATTGCAGATGTAGGAATTTGACTACAGCATCATACACAGACCTGGTAAAGATCATATAATTGCTGACTACTTGAGCAGACTGGAATCAAGAGACCCAGCTGAAGGAATAGCAGATGATCTTCCTGATGCGGATCTTTTTCAGATTCAACCAACTCAGTCAACAGACTGGTATGGACAAATGCTGAACTATCTTACTGAAGGAGTTTTTCCTGAAAATATGAACAGTGATCACAGAAGAAAGTTGGCACTCAGAAGTGCAACATTTTCAGTTATTGGAGGACATTTATACAAGAAAGGAGTTGATCAGATACTTAGAAGGTGTGTTCCTGAAAGTCAGAAAAAGACAGTTTTGTTTGAAGCTCATACAGGAATTTCAGGTGGTCACTATTCAGGGGACATTACACGCAGGAAAATATTTCAGAGTGGACTTTGGTGGCCAACTGTTATTAAGGACTCATACCTGTTTGCAAAAACCTGTGAACAGTGTCAGAGAGATGGATATCCCAGGAATCAGGACAGGATGATTCAAAATCCAGTGCTGCCTTTAGGGCCATTTGAGAAGTGGGGTATGGATTTTATGGGTCCATTCAAACCTGCAGCAGAACATTCAGGAAACAGATATATTCTAGTGGCTACTGATTATTGTACCAAGTGGGTAGAAGCAATTGCTTTGAAGGATAATAAAGCCAGGAGTGTAGCCTTTTTTGTCTACAACAATATTATGACCAGATTTGGTTGTCTTATTGAGCTTGTATCTGATCAAGGTGTTCATTTCCTGAATAAAGTTATCAAAGTGCTTGCAGAAACACACATGATTAGTCACAAAATGTCTTCTGTATATCATCCACAAGCAAATGGATTAGCTGAGAGTAGTAATAAGGTGTTGGTTAAAATTTTGAAGAAAACAGTTTCAGAAAACAGAAAGGATTGGGACTTGAAGTTGAATTCAGCACTATGGGCATTCAGAACAGCTTACAAAGTCAGTACAGGTCTCACACCCTTTAGACTAGTGTATGGCCTTGAGGCTGTAGTGCCTATGGAGTTTGTTGTACCATCTTTGAGGATAGCAATACAACACAGGCTAACACAGGAGGATTCTCTGAAACACAGATTGGAACACTTACTGTCTCTGGAAGAAGACAGATTTCAGAGTGCTTATGTCGCAACTGTGATTCAAAACAGGAGAGCTGCATGGGTGAATCAGTATTTGAAGAAGAAACGATTTAAGGAAGGAAATTTGGTCCTGATGTACAACTCAAAGTTGGGAAAGCATCCAGGGAAACTGAAACTCAGATATGTTGGACCATATAGAATTTACAAGGATTTGGGACAAGGGACATTTCAGTTGATGGATTTGCAAGGCACACTGTTAAAGAAACCTGTGAATGGTTTCAGGTTAAAACTGTTTTTGCACGAGGAAAATCAGGAGTTGCCAGTGGTGGATTCTCATTGGCTAGAAGTGCAAAATTATTTTAATCCTTTTCTTGAAGAGAGTGTCGTGGCTCTCCGTCCGGAGGAAAGTGCCATTATAAATCAACACTTTGAATGTGACAAGGGTCATATCACCGCATGTGTGGAGGGATTTATTCGAATTCTCATTA